>NC_090021.1:344237342-344843967 GCF_037176765.1 Anolis sagrei
GTAGAAAGAATGGATTAGGGTGGGGGAAGAGAGCGAGTGAGAAAGGGCAAAAAGAAGAATGTTGCCCAAAATAAGGGAAGTCCTCCAGCGTTCACTCCAACATGAACAGTGCCATTCTTCTCAGGTCTTGCTTGACCCTTTCATGAAGAAAGATACATTGTAGCATCATAAAAATCTATGTTTCATTTTGGTTAACTTCTCTAGAGAGACCTCAGACCATGGCCAGGGTGCATGAGACAGGCGCTGGTGCACACTAGCACCAATTAAAGAGCCATGGTTGGGTTCATGCCATCGAGGCAAAGTCGGAACAGGGCGCCCATTAAAGATTCCTGGGTCCAATGAGAGAGGCTTTCGGTTGGACCCAACACCATGAGATCTGTGCTGGGTCCTGCCTGGAAGACGTTTAAGGTACTGATGATGTCGAATGTAAATTTGGGAGGCCGTGCTTAAGTAGAGACTGGCCAGACCCAAAAGGAGGATCTGGATCACCTGGTGAGACAGCAAGCACCAAGAAAGATTTTTCCCTAAATTTCACAAAATAAAGTCTCACCAGGTTGAAGGAAAGCCACCAAGATTTTATTTCATTCCTCTGTCAGACAAGCCGACATGTCTGCTGGGTCGGTAAATACAGGATATATAAGTTTCCATTCAATTTTCCCGTGCCAACCCCCAGCCGGCTGCGTTGTGATTGGTTGTGATGTCAGCAAGCCAGGAGAAGATCCAATCAGGGTGCTGGCTCTGCTTTAGCCGCTCAGCCAATGAGGTGGGAGGGAGGTAGACAACAGGGAAACAATGAAGAAATGTCTAGGTGACCGGATTACAAATGACCAGTGTTCGCCAAGCAACCAAGTGATAGCTTTAGGCTCTCAAGCCTGGTCAGGCTTATTGTCCTGATCTTTGAATTAACATCTTTGTCTAGCCCCAAAAGGCCAGGTCCTTTGTTTTACTGTTCTGCAATATTGATTTCATTTATGAAGTTGAGATTGGTTTCAGAGATCAGGATGTGGCGCAACAGGGAGTCAGTGACTAATCCTCGGTTCCTTGCAGAGGGGGAGATATCCTTTGTGTTGGGTAATCCAGTATGTCCATAGACTCCCTTATTCTGGATGGCCTGGCTATCAGCCCTCCGAGGTCCTGAAAAAAAGAGCCATTTACTTATTACGACATTTATATGCCGCCCTTCTCACCCCGAAGGGGACTCAGAGCGGCTTACAAGTAAAAAGTAAATACAATACATTATTATTATCATAGCCCAATATTAATATTATATATTACATTGTACTATAACATTATACTGTAATATTATTAGTAATATTACATTTAATATAAAATATATAATTGTAATATCATTTTATTATTAGTAGTAGTTATATATTGTATTACATAGTAACATTATCAATATTATATGTATATACAATATATTATACTATACTATATTATATTATAAGCACAGTGCAGGAGACAAGTGGATGGATGGATGGATGGATGGATAGATAGATAGATAGATAGATAGATAGATAGATAGATAGATAGATAGATAGTAGGCCTGGGTAACAACGGAAAAATTTGTTTCTAAAATCGATTTGTATTTGGGGTTTTTTTTTGTTTCGATATTTAAAATAATTACAAATTTTTCCTTTTAAAAAGTTCGATATTTACGAAATTTCGTAAATGGTAAAAATTAACGAATCGATTTCCGAAACAATAACGAATCGATTCGTTAATGGCGGACGCGAACGCGAAATACGCTAAAAAACCTCCAAAACCTTCTGAAGCTTCCCTCTCCCTCTGTTGTTGACTGTTGGTGTGATATTATAATTTCTTTTCACTAATTAAACCATAAAACTGGCCCAGACATGCGGAAATAATAACGAAACAACCTCAAAACAATAACGAAACGAATACAATATCGAAATACGAAGCATTTACAAAACGTTTTTGAAAATTCGTTTTTTTTAATAATTGCTCCAGAATGGTTCGTTATCGTTTTGTAATTGAAAAAATTAACGAATTATTAACGAATTACGAATTAACGAAACGAAACCGCCCAGCCCTAATAGATAGATAGGGGGGTGGGGGAGAGACAGAGAGCCAGGGCATTTCCACATTTCCAGAACTGGTTCCCCCACCCATGCATTTCCTCTGCCTGTATCCCTCTGTTTCTGTGCGCACCTTTTTCCATGTGTATGAACATATGCATAGCATCCCATGCACGTGAGCAGAGGCCCATCTGTCCTAAGTGAAAGAGCCTTGGGGGGCTGGGGGCCCCCTGGATGGCCTTGCCATGTCCAGATAGCAGGGTCATCCCTCCCCGGACCTTGGCAAGGGAGCAATCAGGCTTTGTTTGCAACCCTTAGATAACGCCTTAGGAATCAATGCAAAAGAGAACACAGGCCAAAGAAGAACTGGGTGACCTAATGATTAACACAGTTTTTCCAGGTAACTCCAAAGGCCAGGTTTTGCAGATTTTGAATTGCAAGCAGCACAGCACACCGTCCCCTTCTTCCTTGGGCCTGGGGACTGTCTGACTGCTCTCTTCAGGTTTCAGGATGGAGCCCTTGGGGACTTCGACGGTTCTGCTGGTCATCTGCCTCTCCTGCCTTCTCCTTTCTGCCATCTGGAAGAGTCAGGCCAACAAGAGGGGGAAAATGCCCCCTGGCCCAACTCCATTGCCCCTCATTGGGAATGCTCTGCAGCTCAAGACCAACCACTTGGACCTGACTCTTTGCAAGGCAAGTGCAAGGTCCCCTCATGACCTTCTGGCAAGGAAACTAGTCCAATGTGGGTGAGGCAAAACTACGATGAGGTGGATCTGGAATTGGTTAAATGGACAAACCCAGAGGGTGATTCTCCCCAAGGCTTCCTCCATCCTGGAAAGAAGTGACGAGCGGAGTGCCATCCGCAGGGTTCCCTCCTGGGCCCGGTCCTGATCAGGATCTCCATTCATGACTTAGATGAAGGGTTAGAAGGCACCAAATTGGGAGGGAGAGCCAAGACTCCAGAGGACAGGAGTAGGATTCAAAACGATCTTGACAGATTAGAGAGATGAAGGGCCAAAACTAACAAAATGAGTTCAACAGGGACAAATGCAAGAGATTGTCGAAGGCTTTCATGGCTGGAATCACTAGGTTCTTGTGGGTTTTTTCGGGCTATATGGCCATGTTCTAGAGGAACTTTCTCCTGACGTTTCGCCTGCATCTATGGCAAGCATCCTCAGAGGTAGTGAGGTCTGTTGGAATTAGGAAAATGGGTTTATATATCTGTGGAATGACTGGGGTGGGGCAAAGAGCTCTTGTATGCTGGAGCTAGGTCTGAATGTTTTAAATGACCACCTTCATTAGCATTGAAAGGCTTGGCTGAGCCTGGGGGAATCTTTTATTGAGAGGTGTTAAGATGTTTCCTCTCTGCTGTTTTGCTGTTGTAATGTTAGAGTTTTTTAATACTGGTAGCCAGATTTTGTTCATTTTCATGGTCTCCTCCTTTCTATTGAAATTGTCCACATGCTTCTTGTGGACTTCAATGGCTTCTCTATGTAGCCTGACATGGTGGTTGTTGGTGTGGTCCAGCATTTCTGTGTTCTCCAATACTATGCTGTGTCCAGGTTGGTTCCTCAGGTGCTCTGCTATGGCTGACTTCTCTGGTTGAAGGAGTCTGCAGTGCCTTTCATGTTCCTTGATTCGTGTCTGGGCAATGCTGCTGCTGCGTTGGGTGGTCCCTCTGGAGACTTCTTGTCCCCATCTGCATGGTACACGGTAGACTCCTGCAGAGGTGAGAGGATCCCTCTTGTCCTTTGCTGAACGGAGCATTTGTTGGATTATCTTGGTGGGTCTGGAGATCGTTTGTATGTTGTGTTTCCTCATCTGCTTCCCTCTGCAGTCGATGGTTCCCTTGATGTCTGGCAGGAACACTTTCCCTCTGGGTGGATCTTGGTCTTGACCCTCGTGGCTTGTTCTTGGTTGTCTTGCAGCTCTTCTGATGTCTGAGGTGGAGTCTCCATTGGCCTGGAGAGCCCAGTTGAGGGGGTTCAGTCCATCTTGGAGGAGGTGGGCTTCCCAGATTCCTTTTGCACTGTCTGCCAAGGCTTTAATGGTGCTTCTTTTTTGACTTGGGTGATGGTTGGAGTTTTTATGTAGGTATCTATCTGTGTGTGTGGGTTTTCTGTAGAGAGTGTGACCCAATTGTTGATCTGGTTTGCGGATGACTAGGACATCTAGAAAAGGCAGTCTTACTTCATTTTCTTTTTCCATTGTGAATTGGATTTTTGGGTGGATGCTGTTCAGATGGTCCAGGAACCTGTTGAGTTCTTCTTCTCCATGGCTCCAAATGGTAAAGGTATCATCCACATATCTGAACCTTATAGTGGTTCAGATATGTGGATGACACCTTTACTCCAACAGACCTCACTACCTCTGAGGATGCTTGCCATAGATGCAGGTGAAACGTCAGAAGAAAATGCCTCTAGAACATGGCTATATAGCTAAAAAAACCCACAAGAACCTAAATGCAAGAGACTCCACTTTGGCAGGAAAAATGAAATGCAAAGAGACAGAATGGTGGACGATGATGCCTGGCTCGAGAGCAGGACTTAGAATCATAGAATCCTAGAATCAAAGAGTTGGAAGAGACCTCATGGGCCATCCAGTCCACCCCCATTCTGCCAAGAAGCAGGAATATTGCATTCAAATCACCCCTGACAGATGGCCATCCAGCCTCTGCTTAAAAGCTTCCAAAGAAGGAGCCTCCACCACACTCCGGGGCAGAGAGTTCCACTGCTCTCACAGTCAGGAAGTTCTTCCTAATGTGGACAGGAAGGTGAACATGAGCCAGGAATGTGATGTGGCTGCAAAAAAAGCCAATGGGATTTTGGCCTGCATCAATAGGAGCATAGTGTCTTGGTCCAGGGAAGTCATGCTCCCCATGCTCTATTCCGCCTTGGTTAGACCACTTTACCTGGAATATTGTGTCCAATTCTGGGCACCACAATTAATAATAATAATAACACTTTGTTTGTACCCCGCTACCATCTCCCCAAGGGACTCGGTGTGGCTTACATGAGGCCGAGCCCAAATACAACAATGCAGACAATAAACAACAATACAAGCAATTAAAAATAAAGACATAGACAATAAAAATATACAGAATTATCAATAAGACAACACACAATTAAAACAGTGGGAAGGCCAAATGTACAGTTAAAATTGGAAATAATGTTGGGACATAGACGAAAAGGTGATACCAACAATTCAAGGTGTTGGTATTGGCCTATAAAGCCCTAAACGGTTCCGGCCCAAGATACCTATCCGACCGCATCTCGGCCTATGAACCCACCCGGACTTTGAGATCTTCCGGGGAGGCCCTGCTCTCGATCCCGCCAGCCTCTCAAGCACGGTTGGCGGGGACGAGAGATAGGGCCTTCTCGGTGGTGGCTCCTCGGCTGTGGAAGGCCCTTCCTGTAGACGTTAGGCTGGCACCATCTCTCATGACATTCCGTAGAAAGTTGAAGACCTGGATGTTTGTGCAGGCGTTTGAGTAAATCAGTGCAATTTGGTAATTTGGAACATAGGAACGGAACAATGGATGACGATTTTGGATCACGCTTGGATGATGAGGCGATCGGGGGTGGGATTTGTGATAATTGTGTACTGATGATTGTTTATTAGCTATTAATGGAAATGTGTAATTTAACTGTCATTGTATATTAATTATTGCTGTTTTTATTGTCTTTGCTGTTTGGAAACCGCTGTGAGTCACCCTCGGGCTTGAGATACAGCGGTATACAAGAATAGTAAATAAATAAATAAATAATACTGGTGTTTGTGGAAGGGCATACGAGCAGACCTAAAGAAATGTAAAGTGCTTTAGAGGGACAAAGTCTTATGGGATCATTGTTCCGGGAAGGCACACTGGAACAGCCACGTCTTCAAGCTCCTCCTGAAGACTGCCAAAGTTGGGGCCTGTCTGACGTCTTTAGGGAGTGTGTTCCAGAGTCGAGGGGCCACCACCGAAAAGGCCCTCTCGCTCATCCCCACCAATCGCACCTGCGATGCTGGTGGGATCGAGAGCAGGGCCTCTCTGGATGATCGAAGGGATCGTGTGGGTTCATATATGGAGATGCGGTCACGCAGGTAGGCGGGTCTCAAGCCATTCAGGGCTTTGTAGGTAAGAGATATTGACAAGCTGGAATGTGTCCAGAGGAGGGTGACTAAAATTATCAAGGGTCTGGAGAACAAGCCCTTTGAGGTGTGCCTTAAAGAGCTGGGCATGCTTATCCTGAAGAAAAGACTTAGAAGAGACCTGATAGCCATTAGGGCTGGGCAATTCGTTTCGTTAATTCGTAATTCGTTAAAAAATTCGTTAATTTTTGAATTACAAAACGATTACAAAACTTATTTTTAAACCTGGAAGTGTTTTTAAATATCGAAACGGCAGGCGCCAAAAACTTTGTATTTCCGTCCATTTCGGAAATACGTAAGATGGCCGCCTGGCGATGCTTGCTGGGAGCTCTCCTCTCTCTCCTCTCTTAGCCAGTCAGAGGCAGAGCCTGAAAGAGGAGGAGGAGGAGGAGGAGGAGGAGAGGGCGAGCGGCGAGCGAGAGGGCGAGCGGCGAGCGAGAGGGCGAGCAGCGAGCGAGAGGGCGAGCAGCGAGCGAGAGGGCGAGTGAGAGGGCGAGCAAGAGGGCGAGCGGCGAGCGAGAGGGCGAGTGAGAGGGCGAGCAAGAGGGCGAGCGGCGAGCGAGAGGGTGAGCGAGAGGGTGAGCGGCGAGCGAGAGGGCGAGCGGCGAGCGAGGCGGAGAGCGGTGAGCGAGAGGGCGAGCGGCGAGCGAGAGGGCCCGCCAGAGTGAGTGCCTGCCTTCCCTCCTTAATAATAATTTCTCCTCCCTATTCTACTAAATTAATAATTAAATTAAAAATATTTAAAAAATATTGAAAAAAAAGGGCGCCATCTTTACAAAATGTTTTGTAAATATTTACGAAATTTCGTAAATACCGAACTTTTTTAAGGGAAAATTTTGTAATTATTTTAAATATAGAAACAAAAGAACACCCCAATTACAAATCGATTTTAGAAACAAATTTTTGCGTTGTTACCCAGGCCTAATAGCCATGTATAAATATGTGAGAGGAACTCATAGTGAGGAGGAAGCAAGCTTCCTTTCTGCTTCCCTGGAGACTAGGACGCAATGGAGCAATGGCTTCAAACTACAAGAGAGGAGGTTCCATCTGAACATGAGGAAGAACTTCCTGACTGCGAGAGCCGATCAGCAGTGGAACTCTCTGCCCCGGAGGGAGTGTGGTGGAGGCTCCTTCTTTGGAAGCTTTTAAGCAGAGGCTGGATGGCCATCTGTCAGGGGTGATCTGAATGCAATATTCCTGCTTCTTGGCAGAATGGGGTTGGACTGGATGATGGCCCAGTAGGTCTCTTCCCAGTCTATGGATTCTATGATTCTATCTCCTCAACAGAAATTTATGAGAGGCAAGGTGGCTTGGATTGTATCTGGGGGTGGGCTGGATGGCCCTTGGGGTCTCTCCCGACTCCCTGATTCTATTACGTGCCTTTTTTGCTTTATCTCTTTCTTTACAGCTCAGGAAGAGCTACGGCCCCATCTTCACCCTGTATTTTGGAGTGAAGCCCGTTGTGGTGCTCCATGGCTACGAGGCGGTGAAGGAAGCCCTGATCGACCGGGCTGATGAGTTTGCAGCCCGAGGGAGAATACCACCGATGGATAAATACTTTCAGGGCAAAGGTATTTTGCAGTGTTTGCTGCTTTGCTTGAGGGGCCGGGTAGAGGCCAGGAGGTGTTGCCATGTTTCCATTCTGTATGAACCAAAGTGACCAAACTCACCTGTGGCAAAGGGGGCACGGGCACCATTTAATTGGCACTTTATGGGTGTCAATTACTGTTTACATTACACTGTTTACAGTACACTTGCAGAATGGTTTTATATGTATTTTAATTTATACGTATTTTAACTCATTGTATTATGTATGTTGTTTTAAAATATTACTTATTGTCCTGCATTGAATTTTTGTTGTTAGCCATTCTGAGTCCCTCCACGGAGGTAGAGAAGAACGGGATACAAAAGTTATATATATATATGTGTGTGTGGTGTGTGTGTGTGTGTGTGTGTGTGTGTATAGGCTTGGTTGATCAAGAAAAAAAATAGTTCTAAACCCGTTTCGTATATAGGGGGCACCCGCGTTTCTAATCTGAAAGGATTTCCGAAATTTCCGAATTAAAAATTTCGAAATTTCCAAAATTTCGTAAATATCCGAATCGCTTCGTTAATTGCGGACGCGATTGCGTAATATGCGAAAAACCTGCAAACGGGACAGGGGAAACTTCTGGAGCTTCCCTCTCCCTTTGTTGTTGACTGTTGGTGATAAAACTAACAACAACTAACCAAAATCAAATTAAAATAAATTTAGTGTGAAATTAAAATACATTAAATAAATAAATAAATAAAAATTAATAAAAAATAATTAATTTATAAAATAAAATAAAATAAAATAAATACATTAAATAAATAAATAAATAAATAAAAATAATTAATTTATAAAATAAAATACATAAATAAAAATCAATAAAAATCACACTTACAAATAATTAAATTATCACCTCCTTGTTTTTCCTTTTTCTACTGACATAAGAAAAGAAGCTCCTTTTATTGTTTTTAATGTCCCTGGCAAGCCTGAGCTCGTTTTGTGCTTTAGCCTTGCGGACCTTTTCCCTACAGGTGTTGGCTATTTGTTTGAATTCTTCTTTGGTGATTTCTCCCTTTTTCTACTTCTTGTGCGTGTCTCTTTTGTGTCTTAGCACAGTTAGAAGTTCTTTGGACATCCACCACACTCTGAGGCAGAACAGGTCTTCACACAGTCAGGAAGTTCTTCCTAATTTTCAGGTGGAATCTTCGTCCCTATCCTTTGAACCCATTGCTCCATTGAGTCCTAGTCTCCAGGTCAGAAGATACTTTTTTCTTGCTAATATGTGTATGTTAAATGTTCTTCTGTTCTTCTCTTCCCTTTGCAGGGATCATATTCAACAATGGGGAAGGATGGAAGCAGCTCCGGCGCTTTGCCCTGACCACCCTCCGCAACTTTGGGATGGGGAAGAAGAGCATTGAGGAGAGGATCCAAGAAGAAGCCCAGTATCTCCTGGAGCAGTTCCGGGGCACAAAAGGTGGGGAGCTTGGGTCAACCACCACCATTTTGTTGTAGCACCAACCACTTATGTTCTTGTGTTGCACCAAAGACAGAGAGTCTTGAAACTCAGACACTTGCTTACATCTTAGTCTTGGGACGATTTGGACAGTTTGTGAGCAACAGGATCTTATCCAGTTCCTAGAACTTCTCACCAAGACCTTGATCTATTACAGGGGAAAGGCCAAGCCAGTAAAGGGGAAGTCCATCTTGTGGGCCAGATGTAATGCAGGCCTGATCTATGGCATGATGTTCTCTGAGAGTTCTAGGTCATTTGTGTCAAGGACCCCTCTCTTAGAATTGGAGGCATCTAGCCACGTCTGGCATTCCTACACCAAACCCAGAAGAGAAGGGGTTTCCATTTCTAGAGACTGAGTCTGGTCTAGTAGTTTGAACATTGGACTGACTCTACAGACAAGATTTGAATCCCTTCCTCCAAGCAACCTGCTCACACCACTCACAGTGAAGAAGGTGGGAGGTGGGTCAGTCTTGTTCTGTTATGCTTCCCTTGGTTCTTTCCCAAGAAGACCTTCAGAGGTTGATCATCTCCTGTTCCTACTTGCATAGAGGGGAGTCTAATTTATCCCAAGGGAGCTCTTATCTCTCCTCAACTATAGTCTTGGGACAGGGATAGTCAGGGTCTTTTTCACTGAGGAAGATGCTGGAACCACCAACAGAAGGGTTGGGGTGCCTTCATTTGCTGCAGACAACCTGCTCACCAAGAGGGATTGGCCACCAAGGCAGCTAATCTTCTACTAACACAGTGTAATGCCTTTGATATGAGACTAGGTATTATTTAACATCTACATGAAGCTGCTGGGGGAGATCATCCAGAGTTTCGGAGTAAGGTGTTATCTGTACGCAGATGATGTCCAAATCATAGAATCATAGAATCATAGAATCATAGAATCAAAGAGTTGGAAGAGGCCTCATGGGCCATCAAGTCCAACCCCCTGCAAAGAAGCAGGAATGTTGCATTCAAATCACCCCTGACAGATGGCCATCCAGCCTCTGTTTAAAAGCTTCCAAAGAAGGAGCCTCCACCACACTCCGGGGCAGAGAGTTCCACTGCTGAACGGCTCTCACAGTCAGAATGTAGGCTCGCCCCACCTCTCAAACAAAGCAACACTCTCAAGCAGCTAATTTTAAACCCTTAAACTCTAACAAACTTAAACTCTAACAAAGCAACACTCAAAGCAACTGATTTTAAACACTTACTCAGATTTCTAGTGCCCTTTAAGACAAGGCTTATCCTGAAGCAGAAGGGAACAAGATGGCTTCTTGCTTCCCCAACCTCTGTGGGAGCACCTGTCCCTCCTTCCCACCTGTTACTAAGGAGCTGTTCAGACCTTGAACCGATGTTTGGTCGCTGTGTCAGACTGGATGAGGGCTAACAAATTGAAATTGAATCCAAACAAGACAGAGGTCCTCCTGGTCGGTTGAAAGGCTGAACAGGGCATAGGTTACAGCCTGTGTTGGATGGGGTGACACTCCCCCTGAAGACGCAGGTTCGCAGCTTGGGTGTGATCCTGGACACATCGTTGAGCCTGGAACTCCAGGTCTTGGCTGTGGCCAGAGGAGCTTTTGCACAACTAAGACTTGTGTGCCAGTTGTGCCCGTACCTTGGGAAGTCTGTTCTGGCCACGGTGGTCCACACTCTGGTTACATCCCAAATAGATTACTGCAACTCACTCTACGTGGGGCTGCCTTTGAAGACAGTTCGGAAACTTCAGCTAGTTCCACGGGAGGCAGCCAGATTACTAACCGGGGTGGCATACAGGGAGCACCCCCCCCCCCCCATTATGCCAGCTCTACTGGCTGCCGGTCCATCTCTGAGCCCAATTCATAGTGCTGGTTTTGACCTATAAAACTCTATAAGGTTCTGGCCCAGCTTACTTGCCTGAACGCATCCACCCCTACCTTGTAATTTAAGATCATCTAGGGAGGCCCTACTCTCACTCCCGTCAACAGCACAAATGCGCCTGGCGGGGACAAGAGACAGGGCCTTCTTGGCGGTGGCCCCCCAACTATAGAACACGCTCCCAAATGAGGTAAAATCTGCTCCCTCTCTCCTGCCTTTTAGAAAAAATTTAAAATCATGGTTCTGGGACCAGGCCTTCAGAAAGTAGATGTCTGGATGGCCATCTGTCAGGGGTGATTTGAATGCAATATTCCTGCTTCTTGGCAGAATGGGGTTGGACTGGATGGCCCATGAGGTCTCTTCCAACTCTAGGATTCTAGGATTCTATGATTCTGTCAGCAGAGTCATAATATCAAATAAAAAAATAACAATACTTCAGCAGAAGCTTGCTTTATTATAGCTTCATAGTGGAAACTCAGAAATCAGACATCAGACCCTAAACAAAAACCTCCAACCAAATCCAAGACCAAGACCAAGACCCAAAACCTGCAGGCAGATGCAACACATTATAACAACAGCAATGAGATCCACCTGCACCCAATTGACCAAACCCAAACCACAAGCATTTCAGCAATTAAAGGCACAAACTCACTTACACAAATATAACCAAATACATACAATGAACAATATAATTTTGCACATTTTTTACAATACTTCTAACACTCCTCCACAAAATTATATTAGTTCATATTTATACATTCATAAATTCAATTTTTCGCAAAACTGGTTATGTTTTTCACAAGTAAGAGGTTTCGTCAAAATATCTGCAACATTTTCAACTGAAGGAACATAATTGAGAACAATTCTTTTGTCCTTAACAAATTGTTGCACATTTGAATATCTAACATTAATGTATCTAGACTTCGTTTTCATATTTTGATTTTTACCCAAAGCGATGCAGGTTTGAGAATCAACATAAACTTGTATTGGCAATTCTAAATCAATGTTCAGACTTTTAATCAAAGATTCTAGCCATTCTGCTGATGTCAAAGCATCAGACAACGCTGAGAATTCAGCTTCTCCAGTACTTAATGCCACAATGTTCTGTTTTCTGCTCTTCCAGCACACTGGTGTATTTGCATATTTTATTACAAATCCAGTAACAGATTTATTTTCCTTTAGATTTGCGAAAGAACTATCGCAATGTATTTCTAAAGATTTTTTGTCATCTGGACAAATTCTGAAAACTTTTTCAGCAGTTTGTTTTAAATATCTCAGAACTCTTTTTACTCCAGCCCAGTCTGTATGTGAGGGATTTTGAATCCTTTGACTTAGGATACCAACAGAAAAAGAAATGTCAGGTCTTGTGTTGTTTGCAATGTACAATAAAGAGCCAATAACTGAACGATAAATGAAATTGTTATCAAACACTTCTCCATCTACATGTTGTAAAAACTGAAGAGCCATGGGTGTATTAACAGTGTTTGCATTTTCCATTCTGGTTCTTCTCAAAAGATCATAAATCTTGTCAGTTTGGTTTAATTCAAAACCACTTTCATTTCTGGCAATATTTATGCCAAGATATCTATTAACATCTCCAAGATTTTTGATTTTCAATACTTTGCTCAAATTCTGAAATACTTCCTGGATTTTTTCCTCAGATCCAATACATAACACATCATCCACATAAATTACAATAAACATTTGTGTGTCTCCACTTCCTTTTGAGTACAAACAAGGATCAAAACTATTGGCAACAAAATTCAACTTTGTCAACACTTTGTCTAAATGTAGGTTCCAATTACGTGCACTTTGTTTAAGACCATAAAGACTTTTCTTAAGAAGATAAGTCCCTTCAGGAAGGTCAGATTCAAAACCTGGGATAGCAGATATATAAACTTTCTCCTCCAAGTCTGCATGAAGATACGCAGTATTCACATCAAAATGTTTGACTTTTAAATTCCTATTACTGGCAATTGCAAGGGTTATTTTTAGTGCTTCCCCAGACACTGTGGGGCTAAATATCTCATTATAATTTTCTCCATATATCTGTTCAAAACCTCTAGCAACTAACCTGGCTTTGTACAAAAAACCACCATCCTTTGTTTGTTTACGTTTATAAACCCAACGACAACTTAGAACCTTTACATTGTCAACTGTTTTAGACTTCTCCATGACTTGCAAATCTTTCAAAGAATCAAATTCACTTTGCATTGCTTTTAACCAAAGATTTCTCTCAGTCTCATCTCTTTTCAACATCTCTTTATAACTTTGAGGTTCGGACCAGTCATGTTCTTGTATTTTCACAACTTCACAATGGTATCTCTTTGGAGGAATACCCTTAGTTGTCCTAGAACTGCGTCTAGGAATGGTCCTAGTACTATCTCCTCCATCAGTCTCATCAGTTTCTGAATTACTAGAGCTAGTACTTTCTGAACTAGAAGATTCAGCTTCAGCTTTTCTCTTCTGAGGTTCTGTCCTTTTAATTACAGGACTACTGCCTTGTAACTGACTAGAAACAGATTCTTGCTTCACTTGCACTTGTGTTCCAAACTGTGTATCTTGAGATGTGCTTGGTTGTATATTTTGCTGTGCAGTCTGTTGTGAAACTGATTGCACTTGTGTAGCAGGTCGCTGTGAAACTTGCTGTGTAGTTGGCTGTGTGGTTAGTGGTGTGTGCATTTGAGTAGTATTGAAAGGCAGAAAACACTTCCTTATTTGAATGAATCCTTTCCCAACCACTGTGTTGTTGGAACTTCACATTTTTAGAAACTAACACCCTTTTATTACCACACCAAAATCTCCAACCTTTTGACTCAGAAGCAGGGCCTAGATATTTCAATTTCTTCCAAATAGAATCCTTTTTATGTCTTTGTTGAGAAGGAATTAAGACATATGAGTCACTTCCAAAAACTCTGATTGAACTCAAATCAGGAGTTTTTCCAAAAAACAACACATAAGGAATACTATTGACACTTTTGCAAAAAGAACGATTGAGCACAAAGGTGGCGTTTGCCACGGCTTCAGCCCACAATCCATCAGATAAACTAGCATCTCTTAACATTTTTCTAGCCACAACCTTTACAACACCTATCCACCTTTCTGCAACCCCATTTTCACTGGGTGAGTAAGGATTTGTTAACCTGTGAACTATGCCAAACTTTTCAAGCAAATTTTGCATTTGTTTGGACATAAACTCAGCACCACGATCACTCTGAAAAGCTTGTACTGGGTACTCAGGAAACTGTGTTTGCATTAGCTTCAGCCAAGCAGAAATTTTTTGAAAAACTTCACCTTTAGTTCTTAGAAAGAAGGTGAACTTCAACCGTGAAAAATCATCTACCAAAATCAAAAAATATTTTGACCCACCTACAGAAGTAGGATGAGGACCAGATACATCAATATGGACAAGCTCTAAGATCCTTTTTGAAACTCTAGCACTGTATTTTGCTATAGGAGCTTTCTTAAGATTTTCTGCTGCACAAATTTCACAATCTAGAAAATTCTTACATCCTTGAATAGGAATCTCACACAACTCAGCTGTCTGTCTTAGATACTGCCATGACAAATGACCCATTTTCCTGTGAAATTCATGAATACATTTGTCGTGTAATGGCCTGGGATTATCAGGTATCTGCTTAATGCAAGCAGACACATTTGTAGCAGACTTTAAAACAAAAAATCCCTTTTCTTGTCTCAGTTGCACTTCATTACCTTGAAGATCAATTAGCATAGACTTTTCTTTCTTTAAAGACACCTCAAAACCTTCATCCAAAAGTTTGTTGACACTGAGAATATTATACATAATTTCTGGTACATAGTACACATTCTCAAGAGTACATTTCAGACTGTCAATATAAAGATCACCACAAGAAAATACTTTAACTTTTCTATCATCTGCCAAAGAAATAAAGTTTATATCAGAGTCTCTCACATTTGTCAACAGTTCTATAGTTTTTACCAAATGCTGAGAACAGCCTGAGTCAATAATGAAAGAGTTCATTGTATCCTTCTTAGAGGTCACCAGGAAAGCATGCTGTAAGTCCTTTGAAGAACTAGGTCTCTCCACTTGCTTGTTTCTCCATTGTCCTGGATTCTGTTTGCAATTCTTAGCATAATGCCCTTTCTTTTTACATTTAAAGCACACAATTTGTGACTTTGGCTTAGCAACACAAGCAGTGTCATTAGAAGCAGTCCCAGAACTTGAACTCTTCTGCATAGGAGCAAAACTTCTCAATTTGCGTTGAGCTTCAAATTCCATAATTTTCCCCGAAATAAAAGGTATCGTGAGATCCCTGTCTGGAATTCCATGAAGAGAGTCCATAAACGCATAAAAAGGGCGAGATAGAGATCCCATCAAGATTAACGCTTGTTGCTCAGGGGGAAAAATAATGTCTCTTGCTCTCAATTCCGAAAAAAGAGCCACAACTTTTGTAACATGAGTTTGAACTGGAGTGCCCTCCTCATGTTTGAGGTTAAACAGCTGTCGCATAAGAATTATCTTTGAACCACTTGATTGTCTTTGAAACATATCTTTAAACAGATTCCACGCAGTTTGTGCATGAGGAATATTATGAAGGTGAACCAACAAAGAATCTGACACAGACAACTGAAGAAGCGCCAAAGCTCTTTCATCTTTTTGTTGATCCGCAGGAGTTAGTTGAGCTGGCAAATTCTCAATTATGTCCCATAAATTCTGGGAAACAAGATAAGCTTTAAATCTGATGCTCCAACTGAGCCAGTTACTATCAGATAGTTTATCAAAAGGGAGTGAACCAACTTGAAGAGGCGGCAAAGCCATTTTGGTATTTCACTTTAAAGTCCCAAAGTTCCAGAAACAAAATACTTACTGCACCAAAAAAGAAAGGACCCCCAGTATACCCGGGTTTCAGCCCAGCCAATTTATATTCACTTCTTCAAGTAAAATTGGCTTCTAGCAGTCCAATATCTTTCAAAACTTTGCAGTAATCCTCTGGAATTCAAACACAGGGTCTGACTCACAAACTGTTTGCTTCTTCTTTTGGCTTCAGAAACATTTGCTGAAAAAACCTTTTGTGCAAGGCAAGACAGGAAAACAACATAGTTGGCCCTTGCTGCTCAGGCACGTAGAAGGCAAATTCTCCAACATAGCAAGCCATAAATCTTCTTGATTTCTCTGAAGGCAAATCTTCCAAGGTTTAGTGTTCAGCAGCAAGCTATCACTTTAAACCTCGCTGCTCACCAAAGCAGCCAGGAGCAGAAGACCCAAAAATGCCTTCAAAAAACTTCTTAATGTTCCACCACATATCACCTCAGACACATGGATTATGCAGCGTTCTGGGCCCATAACCTGTCAGCAGAGTCATAATATCAAATAAAAAAATAACAATACTTCAGCAGAAGCTTGCTTTATTATAGCTTCATAGTGGAAACTCAGAAATCAGACATCAGACCCTAAACAAAAACCTCCAACCAAATCCAAGACCAAGACCAAGACCCAAAACCTGCAGGCAGATGCAACACATTATAACAACAGCAATGAGATCCACCTGCACCCAATTGACCAAACCCAAACCACAAGCATTTCAGCAATTAAAGGCACAAACTCACTTACACAAATATAACCAAATACATACAATGAACAATATAGTTTTGCACATTTTTTACAATACTTCTAACAGATTCAATGATTCTATGTATGTAGCACTTTAGAGGGACATTGGTTGGAACAGCGATTCGACTGACAAAACTGTTTTATTGTTTTAATGCTTGTTGATGTATTGTTTTAATGATGATTTACGTTTAATTGTAATTGTTTGTATTGGCATCGTATCGGTGGCCAACGTAAGGCATTGAATTTTGCCATTATTCATGTGTAAATTAGGGCTGGGCGATTTCGTTCGTTAATTTCGTAATTCGTTATTAATTCGTTATTTTTTTATAACGAAGCGATATTGAACCATTCAGGAGCAACTAAAAAACAAAACGAATTTTTTCAATTCGTTTCGTAATTGTTTCGTAATTGTTTCGAAATTAATTCGTAATTGATTCGAAATAGTTTCGTTATTATTTCCGCATGTCTAGTGCAAGTTTTAGGGTTGCTGTTTGTTTTCTCAGTGAAAAAATAATAATTATCATACCAATAGTCAACAACAGAGGGAGAGGGAAGCTTCCTGACCCATTTGGAGGTTTTTTTAGCGTATTGCACGATCGCGCCCGCCATTAACGAATTGATTCGTAATTGTTTCGAAATCGATTCGTAATTGATTCGTAATTTACGAAATTTCGTAAAAAACGAAAAAAAATTTAGGAAAATTTTGGAATTCATTTAAAAATTGAAATGCAAAAACCCCCGAATCGAGTTTAGAAACAAATTTTTCCGTGGTTGCCCAGCCCTAGTGTAAACCACTTTGAGTCCCCCCAGGGGTGAGAAAGGTGGTATATACATACCGTAAATAAATAAATACGTGAGGCCTGAGAGTGCAGCCAGGCCATGCTCAGAGCACCAAGCCTTGTTGCCTCTTGTCCTTCCAGAGCAGCCCTTCGACCCCACTTTCCTGCTCAACTGCGCTACTTCCAACATCATCTGCTCCGTTGTCTTTGGAAAGCACTACGACTATGATGACAAGCAGTTTCTCTCCATCATGGCCTTAATGCATGAAAACTTTGAGATCCTCAACTCCCCTTGGGGACAGGTAGGTCCTTTGCCTTCTGGTTGCAAATACATCCCTGTGCTGTGCAGAAATTAGCTTTTTATGGTATCTCCAGGTGTACATCTCCACTGAAGACCTGGACTACATGCATATGAGTAATTGGGTTTGTATTGGTTTTATTGGTTTTATTGTTGTAATGCAGGAACTGTTCATAGAATCATAGAATCATAGAATCAAAGAGTTGGAAGAGACCTCCTGGGCCATCATCCAGTCCAACCCCATTCTGCCAAGAAGCAGGAATACTGCATTCAAATCACCCCTGACAGATGGCCATCCAGCCTCTGCTTAAAAGCTTCCAAAGAAGGAGCCTCCACCACACTCCCTCCGGGGCAGAGAGTTCCACTGCTGAACGGCTCTCACAGTCAGGAAGTTCTTCCTCATGTTCAGATGGAATCTCCTCTCTTGTAGTTTGAAGCCTTTGCTCCATTGCGTCCTAGTCTCCAGGGAAGCAGAAAGGAAGCTTGCTCCCTCCTCCTCCTCCCTGTGGCTTCCTCTCACATATTTATACATGGCTATCATGTCTCCTCTCAGCCTTCTCTTCTTCAGGCTAAACATGCCCAGCTCCTTAAGCCGCTCTTCATAGGGCTTGTTCTCCAGACCTTTTATCATTTTAGTCGCTCTCCTCTGGACACATTCCAGCTTGTCAATCTCTCTCTTGAATTGTGGTGCCCAGAACTGGACACAATATTCCAGATGTGGTCTAACCAAAGCAGAATAGAGGAGTAGCATTACTTCCCTAGATCTAGACACTGTTGCTTGATTGTTAATTGCTGCTATTTGTTTACTACTGTTATGTGATGCTGGCATCGAATTGTGCCTTTGTAAGTCGCCCTGAGTCCCCTTCGGGGTGAGAAGGGCGGGGTAGAAGTAACCGAAATAAATAAATAAAATGCCTAGTATCCATCTCACAGCTCTTAGAATCATAGAATGAGAGAGTTGGAAGAGATCTCATGGGCCAGCCAATCCAACTCCCTGGGTTGTTAATTATGTATTCACAGATTGGGATACTATGTGCTCAATAAAATGCTTTTTTGAATCTCTACTGAAGAATTGAAGCAGTATGACACCACTTTAATTGCCCTGGCCCAGTGCTATGCAATCCTAGGAGGTGTCATTTGGTGAGGCAGAGAAGGCCAAACTAGAACTCCCAGGATCCCATAGCATTGAGCCATGGTGGTGCCAAGCTGCATTCATCCTGCAGTGGAGATGCACCCTAGGGCTTTGTCTCCACCCTTCTGGTTCTCATGCCCTAGACCTATAGAAGGACACCTGGTTGTCCTTGGGGGGTGAAGTCAATGTCCATCTCAACCCCTTCCTTCTGCCTTCCCTCCAGCTGGCCGTCCTTTTCCCTTCCTTCATGGACCTCATCCCTGGGCCTCATCAAAGAGTGTGGAAAAACTTTGGCAAAGGCAGAGCATTTGTCATGGAGGAAGTGGAAGCCCACAGGGAGACCCTGGACCCCGCCTCCCCTCGGGACTTCATTGACTGCTTCTATATCAAAATGGACCAGGTAAGACTTAGACCACCTCATGGACCCTTCAAGGCAGGAGGACTCTGGGTTGCCCAGGAGGATGGTCTCCATCTAATTGAACCCTCAAGGCCCGCAAGTCAAATCTAGTCCTCCGTGTCCTATTATGTGGCCCTTCTCCAGGTGAGGGATTCTGACTTCTGTGTTCCTCATCATTAGGCATCATGACAAGAGCAGGATGGGAGTTAGGATGCAGGAACGTCTGGAAGGTTGCATTGGCTCTATTTGGTCAGGAGAGTGGCAGTTACATTTAGATGCAAGGCTTGTGGATATATGACATGACCTCAAAATGTCCTCCTTTACCCTTTCCCCAACCTCAGAGCCACAAGTGCTGTTGGGTTGCCATGCCCATTATCCCCAGTCCAGTTGGTGGATCAAGAAAAGGAATGGGAGTTTTTGTTCAACAACATCTGGATACCCAAACTGAGTAAAAACTAAAGAGCACCAGACACTTTGTAGAAACAATATAGTTGGGCACGGATTCTTTATCCATGGATTCAAAGGTCCTTCAAGGGCAACCATAAGGCAGATGTGGCCTTCTATGAACATGGGTCTGACCCTCTTGGTCTAGAAAGCATCCCCTTGCTCCCCTGCCATCTTGCGCTGTCTCCTCCAGAAGTTTTTGTGCCAAACTCTTTAATTAAAGTTTGGTTTAATTGCCAACATTCTTCTTCAGCAATTTGGGATGTTATTGCATGAGGATTGTAAGACACATTGGAGGCTCCCTGGATGATGATGATGATGATGATGATGATGATAGAATCATAGAATCAAAGAGTTGGAAGAGACCTCCTGGGCCATCATCCAGTCCAACCCCATTCTGCCAAGAAGCAGGAATATTGCATTCAAATCACCCCTGACAGATGGCCATCCAGCCCTGTTTAAAAGCTTCCAAAGAAGGAGCCTCCACCACAATCTGAGGCAGAGAGTTCCACTGCTTAACGGCTCTCACTGTCAGGAAGTTCTTCCTCATCTCCAGATGGAATCTCCTCTCTTGTAGTTTGAAGCCATTGTTCCATTGTGTCCTAGTCTCCAAGGAAGCAGAAAACAAGCTTGCTCCCCCCTCCTCCCTGTGGCTTCCTCTCACATATTTATACATGGCTATCATATCTCCTCTCAGCCTTCTCTTCTTCAGGCTAAACATGCCCAGCTCCTTAAGCCGCTCCTCATAGGGCTTGTTCTCCAGACCTTTGATCATTTTAGTCGCCCTCCTCTGGACACATTCCAGCTTGTCAATCTCTCTCTTGAATTGTGGTGCCCAGAATTGGACACAATATTCCAGATGTGGTCTAACCAAAGCGGAATAGAGCATGGGGAGCATGACTTCCTTAGATCTAGACACTATGCTCCTCTTGATGCAGGCCACAATCCCATTGGCTTTTTTTTGCCGCCACATCACATTCCTGGCTCATGTTTAACTTGTTGTCCATGAGGACTCCAAGATCTTTTTCACACGTCCTGCTCTCGAGCCAGGCATTGTCCCCCATTCTGTATATTTGAAATGAAATGGAGATATTTGTAAGGGAGTGCTTGTAGGGATAGTACTTCAGTGCTTTGGAAATCCAGAGGTATGGAGATGTGCAGTTCTAAACCTCCAAACCCTTGGAGTTCCAAATTTTTTACAGAAAAACAAACAAACAAGGGAGGCATGTTTGAAAATAGGAAATAAACCGATCAAGAAGCAAAATGTCTCTGAAGCTGCAGAGACCTAAGTAAACACACGTTCAACTTTCTCAAAGCATGTTCAATAAGGCCTGGTGGGACTCAAGTAAGATGGCTTTGCCATGGTTTTAGGAGCCTACAACCAGGGAAAACGTTCTTGGGGTCCACATTGTCTTCCTTAAAAGCCTCCCACCTTTCTTCCTCCAATTCTGCAACAATTTGGGGATGCAACATCCTTGAGAGACATTTCTTATCTAGCTTTATTTCTGGCCTTTGTTGCATTTTACTGTTATTGCACATGGTTTAATGAAGCTCCATGGATTCCATGGCTTCTGATTCATATTTCTCCAGGAAAAGGACAACGAGGCTTCCGAGTTCACGATTGAGAATTTGCTAATGTCTGCCATTAACTTGTTTGGAGCAGGGACTGAAACGACCAGCACCACCCTCAGATACGGGCTCCTCATCCTCCAGAAGTACCCAGAGATAGAAGGTAAAGGTCCTACAGGATTCCTGTGGTATTTTGCGCATGTTGGTTTCCTGATATTGAATCTCATCCTTCTCCTGGCAGAAAAAGTGCAAGAGGAGATTGACCGGGTGGTTAGCCGCTCGCGAGCTCCTTGCATGGCTGACCGCGGACAGATGCCCTACACGGACGCGGTCATCCATGAGATCCAGAGGTTCATCTCTCTCATTCCGTTGAGTCTTCCCCATTCAGTGAACAAAGACACACTGTTCAGAGGATACACCATCCCCAAGGTAAGCCTCCTTTCTCTACCCCCAGGACCATGCAGTCCAACCCCCTTCAACAGGAAAACCCAACCGAAACCCACACGGCCTTCAGAAGGATTCATCCTTCCTTATCTTTGGCCACCCTTCTCTAGACACCTTCCAGTTTGCCTGTCTCCTTCTTGAACTGATTTTCCCAGAAGAGGATGATTCCAGGTGAGGTCTAGATCAGTGGTTCTCAACCTGTGGGTCCCCAGGTGTTTTGGCCTACAACTCCCAGAAATCCCAGTCAGTTTACCAGCTGTTAGGATTTCTGGGAGTTGAAGGCAAAAACATCTGGGGACCCCAGGTTGAGAACCACTGGTCTAGATACTAGATTCCTCTTGATGCAGTCTGGAATTACATTGGCTTTTTAGGAGCTGCATCACTCTGTTGATTCCTGTCCAGCTGCTTGACCTAGTAGCTCCTAGGTCTCTTTCACTCATAGTGCTGTCAAGCCAGGAGTCCTTGGGTGCACATTTCATTTTTTTCTTTTTTGAAGGGACCCACAAACCTCACCCTGCTGACTGAATCACCCATGGTGGTGGGATGTGTAGGGTTCCTCAATGCCCTTGTGCCCTGAGTAGGGTCCATCATTGCCCAGTGGTTCTCAACCTGTGGGTCCCCAGATGTTTTGGCCTTCAACTCCCAGACAGCTGGTAAACCGGCTGGAATTTTTAGCAGCTGCATCACACTGTTGATTCCTGGCTTGGTTTAGTAGCTCCGAGGTCTCTTTCACCCATAGTGCTGTCAAGCCAGGAGTCCCTAGGTGTGCATTTCATTTTTTTGCACTTTGGGAGGGACCCACAAACCTCAACCCCCCCCCCCCCCCATTGAATCACCCATGGTGGTGGGATGTGTAGGGTTCCTCAATGCCCTTGTGCCATGAGCAGGGTCCTTAATGGCCTTGTATAGGGGATAGATTTAAAGCAGTGGTTCTCAACCTGTGGGTCCCCAGATATTTTGACCTTCAACTCCCAGAAACCCTAAGAGCTGGTAAACTGGCTGGAATTTCTGGGAGTTGTAGGCCAAAACACCTGAGGACACACAGGTTGAGAACACCTGATTTAAAGGATTGTGAGGAGTTTGCTCAGAGTAAAGTTGTTGCACTCCAGGTCAGGAAGAAGCCCTCTGACTTTAAAACATACCACACGAAGTATGAAGAAACAAATCTTCTTTTATTGAAGCTTAGTAAATAGCCAGAAGAAATAAATGCTTGTAAGAAAATAAGAAGGTTTCAAAAGGTACTAAGTCCATAAAAGGAAGTTGCACAAAGCAATGTCCTCACAAGAAACAAAATCAACCCAAGACAGCATTAATCCAGACAGGAATCAACAGGATGCAAAGACAATCCAAAAGGCTAAAAAGCTCCACAGGAACAAGACCCCTTGAACAGGATTTCCATGGCACATGAACTTGGTTTCCAAATGATGCCTGATCTAACAGGTTTCTCCTTGAGGCAAACCTTATATCCCAAAACTCAGAAATTGATTTCACTTTCCCCACATTTACCCCTTATCAGACGCAGCCTTTCAGAGCAACGTAAACACTGAGTTTGCTATCAATCCTGGCTAATCTCCATCCGCCTATTCTTCAGCTCCCTATCTGGCTGCTCATTAAAATTCCCAGGTGTCAGATGGTTTTCCAAACCCAAATCTTGAGAGCTCACAGAGAGAGGGAGTGAACCTTCATTGCGAGGCCCAGCAGGGATATTCTCATGAGAAACTCCCTTTTGCACTGGGGCCTCTCTGTCATTGTCTGCCTGAAGATCATTCACCAAACCATCTCCATCTTGTACCTCAGCTTTGGCACCATCATTTTCCTCATCATTTTCCACATCAGGATCCTGAAACACAAACACAGGCTGATTCTCAACAAAAGTCTTTGATGCTGAACCAATCATCTCCCTGGATCCTTTATTCTCTGCAGGGCACCACGGTGTTTCCTCTTTTGACTTCAGTGCTGCATGATGACAAGGAGTTTCCCAACCCCACAAAGTTTGACCCACACCATTTCCTGAACAAGGACGGGACCTTCAGGAAGAGCGCCTACTTCATGCCCTTTTCTGCAGGTAAAGATGGCACTGCAAGTCTCAGATAAGTTTTTGAGGTATCTATTTGGGTAAGGTCAGGCAATGCCATCTCCATCTAAGCTAAAGCTAAAGACCTTGTAAAATGCCAACTGCCAGGATTCCATTGCACTGAGCACTTCTATTTACTCAGCAGAGGGATGGCACAAAAATACCTAGTATTGCCTGTTTGCAGTTGTTTTATTAAAAGTAGGAAAATCTGGAGAGAGGTATAATAGAAAGGACGAAAAGGTGGTACCTTTGGCAACCTCTCAGTGGTATGGTACCAAAATACCCATGTATAAATATGTGAAAGGATGCCATAAGGAGGAGGGAGCAGGCTTGTTTTCAGCTGCCCTGGATGCTAGGACTGAATAGAGACATGGGTCCAAATGACAGAGAAGGAGATTCCACCTGAATATTATTTGGGAGGACTTCCTGACTGTAAGGAGAGCTGTTCAACAGTGGAACTCTCTGCCTTGGAGTCTGGTGGAAGCTCCTTCCTTGGAGGATTTCAAACAGAGGATGGATGACCATCTGTTGGGAGTGCTTTGATTGTGCTTTTTCTGCAAAGCAGGGGGTTGGACTGGATGGCCTATGTAGTCTCTTCCAACTCTCTATGAAATGTGTTGGAATCTCCTTCTCGAGAGGTTTTTAAGCAAAGGCTGGATGGCCATTAGAGTTGTGCATTTTGGATGGCCATTGGAGTTTTTCATTTTTCTCATTAGTCCTCGTAAGTCGTATCAGATTTTCTCATTAGTCCTCGTAAGTCGTACTTACGAGGCAACATCCGACACGTGAGAGTGGCCTGTGCCAAACTTAAGAATCAAAACTTACCCAATACTTTTTTGTTTGCATTTTGTAAACCTTCAAAAGACAGTTTCATTTTCCATTCAAAGAAGCAAAGCAAAGCCAAAAAGGCTGCCTTTCCTTTTTAAATTAATGGCCTCTTGTCATGAGAAGAGGGAAGCAGCAGGGAGAAAGCAGAGTTTGCTGGGAAAGAAAGCACAAAAATCTGGGAAATGTAGTTTGAGAAGGTGAGGAGCCCTATGGCAGAGAATGCAAAAGGTCCTGCCCTGAACTACATTTCCCAGATGCCAGCCAGAGTGCCAATAAATTGTTGAATCAGCAAATGATAATAATAATAATAACACTTTATTTGTACCCCACTACCATCTCCCCATTGGAGGGAAGGAGACTAGAGACAAAGTTGAAGTCCTTTGGCCACATCATGAGGAGACAGGAAAGTCTAGAGAAGACAATGATGCTGGGGAAAGGGGAAGGCAAAAGGAAGAGGGGCCGACTGAGGGCAAGATGGATGGATGGCATCCTTGAAGTGACTGGACTGACCTTGAAGGAGACCCTGGGGGTGGTGACGGCCGACAGGGAGCTCTGGCGTGGGCTGGTCCATGAGGTCACAAAGAGTCGGAGACGACTGAACGAATGAACAACAACAACACCATCTCCCCAAGGGACTCGGTGCGGCTTACATGAGGCCGAGCCCAAATACAACAATACAAGCAATAATAACAACAATACAAGCTATTAAAAACATAGACAATAAAATACACAACATTATCAATAAAACAACACATAATTAAAAACAGTGGGAAGAGGAGGACTTGCTGATACTTCTGGTAGATAATAATGATAATAATAATGATAATGATAATAATAATAATAATAATAATAATAATAATAATAATAATGAGATACCTGTTGAAGTTTTTTAAAAAAATATTGTTTTCGAAAACTTTGAAAATTCCCTAAAAAATTGTGGATGAGTGAAACGTTCTGAAACTCGATGAGCTAACAGTAGTAAATGTAGTCTACCATTGTAGCAAGCTGTACCCCAATACTGTACAAATGAGGGAGAAAGAAGCCCCGAAGTTCCCTCACTTGTGCAATTACTATAACGAAAAACAAATGCAATTATACTTTAGAAACACTTTATAAAGAAGACACTATCACCCCCAATTTTGTTATGACTTTTGAAACATTTTTTGTATCAATCGCACATGCCTAATGGCCATCTGTTGGAATGCTTTTATTGCATTTTCCCGCATGGTAGAAGAGGGTTGGACTGGATAGCCCTTGGGACCTTTTCCAACCCTAGGATTCTATGATTCTAGGACACAACTTCCTGTAGGAGCTCAGCCGACTGGGGTTGTTGCCGTGCCTCAAGACGAAGATTATGGTTATGTTCAATTTCCCTCAGAGATCTCCATGTTGGATTTCAATGTAGATTCTCAGGGGATTGTGAGTGAAGAAGAGGGCACGGAAGAAACTGCAGAGAAAAGGGAGTTGGAAGATTCTGCGATTGTTAGTTCTCAAGATCGAATGGTTTCCAGACAGTCTGATGGGAACCAGCTTGGGTTGCTAGATAAGGACAGTGAAAGGAATGTGTTAACGAGCAACCGGGAGGAATCAACCTTTGATAGAAGGGGTCAAATCTGTCAAGATCGCCACTTGCAAGGGGGAATCAGAAGGTCTGTCAGGATAAGGGAAAAGAGGAATTTGAAGGAGAGTTCTCAAGGGAATTGGAATGCATTCCGTGTAGGTCTTTTGAATAAATATAGGGATTTCACAGCATTGCCTTCAGTGAGCGCAACGTCGGTTACCGATCAAGTCTTGTATGTATGTCATGTCAAGATTCATGGAACTTTCTGCTCAAGACTCATGTTCAAGTTGCTGTGGGTGAATGTTTTCCTGTGGAATTCTTCTGTGGATTCTGGATCTGTGCAACCTTGTTTCCTGGCTTTCAAGAGACTCTGGACATTTTTCTCTGTGGGATTGAAGGACTATGCATTTGTGGATTTTGTTGTGGAATTAAGTATTAACTCTGTTCTTTTTGATGGATTATATTTGCTTACCTGCTGGGTTGGATTGTTTTTAGATTTTCTCACATAATCTTTTACTTGTCTTTTTCACCTTTTTCGATACTGCTTGCATTTATCCAATAAGCTGTTTATTTGCTAAAGAACTTTGGAGTGTTTGTGGGCTCAAAGGTGTGCTTCCAGCCTTGGTGTGTGACACTTCCTTTCTCTTTTCTATTCATCCCTTCCCTTTTGGTCCTCCTTGCAGGGAAGCGGATATGCGCAGGAGAAGGCCTGGCCCGCATGGAGCTCTTCTTGTTCTTGACCTCCATCCTCCAGAGCTTCAAGCTGAAGCCCCTCATTGACCCCCAGGACATCGACCTCAAGCCCCACCTGAGCAGCATTGGCAATGTCCCCCAGCACTATCGGCTCTGTGTCGTGCCCCGGTGAAGGGGTCGCACCAGGTCTCCATTCACGGGTGGAGAGGGCCAGAAGAACCAGCTTCTGCTTCTAAGAGATGTGACCATTCAGCGTTGGGAGCAAAGGAGCCTCAACACTTGTTGAGCAATGAAGGACATCTCTTGCTTCCCTCTGTGTTCTCTACATCCATGTAACTCAAGGTGTTTAGATTAATTCCTGAATGGAATGGTTGCTTCCCTCTTCTTTTTCTTTGTCTTCCTCTTCTTGTTCTTCCTTCCTCCTCCTCTTCTTCTTCTTCTTCTTCTTCTTCTTCTTCTTCCTCCTCCTCCTCCTCCTTGTTCTTCCTCAAAATCCCTTGGTGTTACATCCATGGGGATATAAAGCAGGGTATGAATAAGGTATGCATAAGGTGTTATGCTTCCTATCTTCATGGAGAGGTCACATTTCCCCTCCTCCTCCTCTTCCTTTTTCTTCTTTGTCTTCCTCTTTTTGTTCTCCCTCCCTCCCTCCCTCCCTCCCTCCCTCCCTCCCTCCTCCTCTTCTTCTTCTTCTTCTTCTTCTTCTTCTTCTTCTTCTTCTTCTTCTTCCCCCAAACCCCTTGGTGTTACATCCACGGGAATATAAAGCAGGGTGTGAATAAGGTATGCATAAGGTGTTATGCTTCCTGTCTTCATGGAGAGGTCACATTCCCTCTCCTCCTCCTCCTCCTCCTCCTTTTTCTTCTTTGTCTTCCTCTTCTTCCTCCTCCTTCCTCCCTCCTCCACCTCCTCCTCCTCTTCTTCTTCTTCCTCTTCTTCTTCTTCCTCCTCCTCCTTTGGTTCCTCTTCTTCTTCCTCCTCCTCCTCCTCCTCTTCTTCTTCTTTTTCTTCTTCTTCTTCTTCTTCTTCTTCTTCTTCTTCTTCTTCTTCCCCAAAACCCCTTGGTGTTACATCCATGGGGATATAAAGCAGAGTGTGAATAAGGTATGCATAAGATGTTATGCTTCCTGTCTTCATGGAGAGGTCACATTCCCCCTCCTCCTCCTCTTCCTTTTTCTTCCTTGTCCTCCTCTTCTTGTTCTTCCTTCCTTCCGTCCTCCTCCTTCTCCTCCTTCTCCTTCT
Organism: Anolis sagrei; assembly: GCF_037176765.1. Taxonomy (NCBI): domain Eukaryota; kingdom Metazoa; phylum Chordata; class Lepidosauria; order Squamata; family Anolidae; genus Anolis; species Anolis sagrei. Next base: position 344,265,456 of record NC_090021.1, read on the forward strand.
CCTTTGGGTTCTTCTTCTTCTTCTTACCAAAAACCCCTTGGTGTTACATCCATGGGGATATAAAGCAGGGTATGAATAGAATCATAGAATCAAAGAGTTGGAAGAGACCTCATGGGCCATCTAGTCCAACCCCATTCTGCAAAGAAGCAGGGATATTGCATTCAAATCACCCCTGACAGATGGCCATCCAGCCTCTGCTTAAAAGCTTCCAAAGAAGGAGCCTCCACCACACTCCCTCCGGGGCAGAGAGTTCCACTGCCGAATGGCTCTCACAGTCAGGAAGTTCTTCCTCATGTTCAGGTGGAATCTGAATAACGTATTATGCTTCCTGTCTTCATGAAGACGTCACATCCTCCCCCTCCTCTTCCTTTTTCCTCCTCCTCCTCCTCTTCTTCTTCTTCTCCTTCTTCTTCTTCTTCCCTAAAGCCCTTGGTGCTTCATAACCTTTTGTTTGGGAAGGGAGCTCCATGAGACTTCTCTGATGCAAGATTCCTGCCAAATAGATATAAGAATCAGTGTTATGGACTCTTGTATCAAAGTGAGATTGCTTCCTTTTGCTTATCTCCTCCTTTACCTGAGATATACTACCTGCAACAATAAAAGAAAGTTTTATCCTTGTTTAACCTTGTCAGCATCCTGCGTATTTTCCTTTCTTGTTTCATCCCATAGGCTCATAGATAGCCATGGCTACTTGGTTCAAAACATTACAAAATGAGGGTGATTTTATTTCTCGTGTCAGGGCAGCCAGTCAATTATATTACATTTCCAACAGAAACAAGGCAAACAAACAGGGAAAATACAAAATGTGTGAGTTTGATAGTTGATTAAATGTCCTTTGACCAGTATCTGGCCCCTTGGAGTGCCTCTGGTGTTGCCGCAAGAAGGTCCTCCATGGTGCATCATGTGGCTGGGCTCAGGGTACATTGCAGCAGGTGGTCAGTAGTTTGATCCTCTCCACACTCGCATGTTGTGGATTCCACTTTGTGGCCCCATTTCTTGAGGTTGGCTCTGCATCTCGTGGTGCCAGAGCGCAGTCTGTTCAGCGCCTTCCAAATCTCTCAGTCTTCTGTGTGCCCAGTGGAGAGTCTCTCATTTGGTATCAGCCATTGGTTGAGGTTCTGGGTTTGAGCCTGCCACTTTTGGACTCTTGCTTGCTGAGGCCTTCCAGCGATTGTCTCTGTAGATCTTACAAAACTATGTCTTGATTTAAGTCGTTGACGTGCTGGCTGATACCCAAACAGGGGATGAGCTGGAGATGTCTCTGCCTTGGTCCTTTCACTATTGGCTGCTACTTCCCGGCGGATGTCAGGTGGTGCAATACCAGCTAGACAGTGTCATTTCTCCAGTGGTGTAGGGTGCAGACACCCCGTGATAATGCGGCATGTCTCATTAAGAGCCACATCCACTGTTTTAGTGTGGTGAGATGTGTTCCACACTGGGTGTGCATGCTCAGCAGCAGAGTAGCATAGCGCAAGGGCAGATGTCTTCACTGTGTCTGGTTGTGATCCCCAGATTGTGCCAGTCAGCTTTCGTATGATATTGGTTCTAGCGCCCACCTTTTGTTTGATGTTCTTGTAGGTCAGAGCATGGTCCAGAGTGACTCATGCATACTCAGCAGCGGAGTAGCCTGGGATTCCAGGCTCAGCGATGAATCCAGGATCCCTCCCAAGCTGCGAACCTGCACCTTCAAGGGGAGTGTGACCCCATCCAGCACAGGCTGTGACCCTATACCCTGTTTGGCCTTGTGACTGACCAGGAGAACCTCTGCCGTGTTTGGATTCAATTTCAATGTGCTTGCCCTCATCCGGACTGTCACAGCGGCCAGGCACCGGTTCAGGACTTGGACAGCTCCTTCGCATCTGGTGGAAAGGAGTGGTGGAAATTTACTGTGTAGCATTGAATCGATTGCTGTTGTTAGCCTCTCTGAGTTCCTCCACAGAGGTAGAGAAGAACGGGATATAAAAGTTATAAATACATAAATAAATTAATAATTGACCAGGCAGACGAGTTTGCAGCCTGAGGGAAAATGCTGCCTATAGATAAGTACATGCCGGGCCAGGGTACTTTGCGGTGTTTGCTGGCTTGCCTGAGGGCACAAATGGGGGCCAGGAGGGATTCTCTCTCCAAAAGGCAAGGGAGCCAGAACGGAGATGAAATCATTGAGGAAAGAAAGTGGCTTCAAAATGGTTATGAGTTCCATAATGAATATACTAGAGACAACAGAATGGCCAGGTTTGTCCAGTTTGATACTTAGGTCAACAGCAGCCCAGAAGTAGCAGAGCAGAGGTTCCATGGCAAGAAGAGGTGACGAAAATGATCAAGGGCCTGGAGAACCAGCCCTATGAGGAGCGGCTTAAAGAGCTGGGTATGTTTAGCCTGAAGAAATAAAGCCAATGGGATTTTGGCCTCCATCATAGAATCATAGAATCAAAGAGTTGGAAGAGACCTCATGGGCCATCCAGTCCAACCCCATTCTGCCAAGAAGCAGGAATGTTGCATTCAAATCACCCCTGACAAATGGCCATCCAGCCTCTGCTTAAAAGCTTCCAAAGAAGGAGCCTCCACCACACTCTGGGGCAGAGGGTTCCACTGCTGAACGGCTCTCACAGTCAGGAAGTTCTCTCACAGTCAGGAACCTCCTCTCTTGTAGTTTGAAGCCATTGTTCCATTGCGTCCTAGTCTCCAAGGAAGCAGAAAACAAGCTTGCTCCCTCCTCCCTGTGGCTTCCTCAAGAGGAACCTAGTGTCTAGATCCAGGGAAGTCATGCTCCCCATGCTCTATCCTGCTTTGGTTAGACCACTTTACCTGGAATATTGTGTCCAATTCTGGGCACCACAATTCAAGAGAGAGATTGACAAACTGGAATGTGTCCAGAGGAGCGCGACTAAAATGATCAAGGGTCTGGAGAACCAGCCCTATGAGGAGCGGCTTAAGGAGCTGGGCATGTTTAGCCTGAAGAAATAAAGCCAATGGGATTTTGGCCTGCATCAAGAGGAACCTAGTGTCTAGATCTAGGGAAGTCATGCTCCCCATGCTCTATCCTGCTTTGGTTAGACCACACCTGGAATATTGTGTCCAGTTCTGGGCACCACAATTCAAGAGAGATGTTGACTCTAAGCTGGGATGTGTCCAGAGGAGGGCGACTAAAATGATCAAGGGTCTGGAGAACAAGCCCTATGAGGAGCGGCTTAAGGAGCTGGGCATGTCTAGCCTGAAGAAGAAAAGGCTGAGAGGAGATATGATAGCCATGTATAAATATGTGAGAGGAAGCTACAGGGAGGAGGAGGAGGGAGCAAGCTTGTTTTCTGCTTCCCTGGAGACTAGGACACCATGGAACAATGGCTTCAAATTACAAGAGAGGAGATTCCATCTGAACACGAGGAAGAGCTTCCTGACTGTGAGAGCCGTTCAGCAGTGGAACTCTCTGCCCCAGAGGGAGTGTGGTGGAGGCTCCTTCTTTGGAAGCTTTTAAGCAGAGGCTGGATGGCCATCTGTCGGGGGTGATTTGAATGCAATATTCCTGCTTCTTGGCAGAATGGGGTTGGACTGGATGATGGCCCAGGAGGTCTCTTCCAACTCTAGGATTCTGTGATTCTATGACTGTGAGAGCTGTTCAGCAGTGGAACTCTCTGCCCCGGAGTGTGGTGGAGGCTCCTTCTTTGGGAGCTTTTAAACAGAGGCTGGATGGATGCTCATATATTTAATATGTATGTGTGTAGAATATGATGTGACGGATTAACATTTTATAATAAATAATAATAACAATAACCTTTATTTATACCCCGCCACCATCTCCCCAAAGGGGACTCGGAGCGCCTTACATGAGGCCAAGCCCAGTGATGCATTACAGCAACATAAAGTATAAACAACAAAATAACATCACAATTAAATAAATAAACCAATCAAATAAAATAAACAGTGCAAAATAACATAATGAAAAATCAGACACAGTGGGCGGGCCAAATGCATGACATAAAATGATAAAACTCTGGATGAGAAAGCAATGAAAAGTTATATTTGTGGGGGGAGGAGCTCATAGGGGACTGAACACTGGAATTAGCCTTTCAATAAGGTGGAGGAAAGTGCAATATCAGGGAAGCAGTGTAGGTGAAACAACAGGACTGGAATATATGGTCACTTTCCAAAGGCATACTGGAAAAGACAAGTTTTTAGATCTTTCTTAAAGGCTTCTAGGGTGGGGGCTTGCCTAATCTTACCAGGTAGCAAGTTCCACAGTCGGGGGGCCACAGCGGAGAAGGCTCTCTCCCTCATTCCCATAAGTCATGCCTGTGATAGAGGAAGGGGTGAAAGGAGGGCCTCCCCCGAGGATTGAAGGGAACGTGCAGGTTTGTGGTAGGAGATGCGGTCATGACGATATTTATTTAAAACGTTTATATCCTGATCTTCTCAACCTCCGTAGAGGGACTCAGACCAGCTCAGGTAAGCTGCTCCCAAACCGTTCAGGGCTTTATAAGTGATACCCTGATCCTTGAATTGGGACTGGAAGATGAATGGCAGCCAATTGAGTTCCCTAAACAGGGGGGTTGACCACTCCCTGTAATTTGCCCCAGTTAGCACTCTGTTGCACCTCAGAATAGTTTCATCTTGCTGAAATCACCAGAACTGCACACAGATTGAAGTCTTTGTAGTTTATTGAAAAATAAAAGATGAAAATTTAAAAAGCAAATAGTGTTCCAAAGATCAATAAAACATAGCACTGTAAAGCAGAATTCCAAATGGCACCAACAAAACAAAGTCCCGTGAGAACATGACAAAATCCCAAGACCATGGACACAGGAAAACGAGCACATGCTGCTTGGTTGAGCGAGAAGTTGGTTTGTTTTCAAACACACTGCTTAATACCCTTCGCAATACATGAAAACATTCCTTTGGCCCCTGACCTCCTTCTTGTTGGCTATTCTCACACTCCTTCGAACTCTGAATTCCAAACGGTCAGCCCAATCTAAGCTTCCCGTATCATCAAGGTCAGGCTGCTCGTTAGTGTCTGCCTGGTTGCCTTCCTGCCTACTCTCAGGCTGAGAACTGTCCTTTTCTTAGTCATAGAATCATAGAATCAAAGAGTTGGAAGAGACCTCATGGGCCATCCAGTCCAACCCCATTCTGCCAAGAAGCAGGAATATTACATTCAAATCACCCCTGACAGATGGCCATCCAGCCTCTGCTTAAAAGTTTCCAAAGAAGGAGCCTCCACCACACTCCCTCCGGGGCAGAGAGTTCCACTGCTGAACGGCTCTCACAGTCAGGAAGTTCTTCCTAATGTTCAGATGGAATCTCCTCTCTTGTAGTTTGAAGCCATTGTTCCACATCCTAGTCTCCAAGGAAGCAGAAAACAAGCTTGCTCCCTCCTCCTCCCTGTGGCTTCCTCTCACATATTTATACATGGCTATCATATCTCCTCTCAGCCTTCTCTTCTTCAGGCTAAACATGCCCAGTTCCCTAAGCCGCTCCTCATAGGGCTTGTTCTCCAGACCCTTGATCATTTTAGTCGCCCTCCTCTGGACACATTCCAGCTTGTCAATATCTCTCTTGAATTGTGGTGCCCAGAATTGGACACAATATTCCAGATGTGGTCAATCTGCACCTGGATAGTTTCAGTATCAAAAACATCATTCCCTGCTGTGGGAAACTGAACTTGCACACCCTGTTCCTCATTGTCTACAACAGGAAGATTTTCAACCTGATTGTGAACCATTATCCTCGTCAGAGTCACTCTGAGACCCCATTTGTGTCACAACACTATCAGTCTGTGTCTGTAGTTCCAGCTGAGTCACAACACAGTCTGGTTGCCGAACATTGGACCAATTGGAGTTTCTGGGCCGCCTTCAAGGTAAGTCCCATGTAGAGTGCATTGCAGTAGTCCAGTCTAGAGGTAACTAAGGCGTGGACCACCGTGGTCAAGTCAGACCTCACAAGGTATGGTCACAGCTGGCGCACTAGTTTTAATTGCGCAAAGGCCCTCCTGGCCACCGCCGACACCTGCGCATCAAGTGTTAGCACTGTATCCAGGAGGACCCCCAAGCTGCGGACCTGTGACCTCAGGCAGAGTGCAACCCCATCAAGCATAGGTTACCACCTAATACCTGGTCATAAAATCCTCATCTTGGAATTTCTTTTCTTCCAGGAAGAAAAGATTTAGATCTAGGGAAGTAATGCTACCCCTCTATTCTGTTTTGGTTAGACCACATCTGGAATATTGTGTCCAGTTCTGGGCACCACAATTCAAGAGAGATATTGACAAGCTGGAATGTGTCCAGAGGAATAGGGGGACTAAAATGATCAAGGGTCTGGAGAACAAGCCCTATGAGGAGCGGCTTAAGGAGCTGGGCATGTTTAGCCTGAAGAAGAGAAGGCTGAGAGGAGACATGATGAGAGCCATGTATAAATATGTGAGAGGAAGCCACAGGGAGGAGGAGGGAGCAAGCTTGTTTTTCTGCTTCCCTGGAGACTAGGACGCAATGGAGCCATGGCTTCAAACTACAAGAGAGGAGATTCCACCTGAACACGAGGAAGAACTTCCTGACTGTGAGAGCCGTTCAGCAGTGGAACTCTCTGCCCCGGAGGGAGTGTGGTGGAGGCTCCTTCTTTGGAGGATTTTAAGCAGAAGCTGGATGGCCATTTGTCAGGGGTGATTTGAATGCAATATTCCTGCTTCTTGGCAGAATGGGGTTGGACTGGATGATGGCCCAGGAGGTCTCTTCCAACTCTAGGATTCTATGATTCTATGATTCTATGAAATATGTGAGAGGAAGCCACAGGGAGGAGAGAGCAAGCTTCCTTTCTGCTTCCCTGGAGACTAGGATGCAAGGGAACAATGGCTTCAAACTACAAGAGAAGAGATTCCACCTGAACACGAGGAAGAACTTCCTGACTGTGAGAGCCGTTCAGCAGTGGAACTCTCTGCCCCGGAGTGTGGTGGAGGCTCCTTCTTTGGAAGCTTTTAACCAGAGGCTGGATGGCCATCTGTCAGGGGTGATTTGAATGCAATATTCCTGCTTCTTGGCAGAATGGGGTTGGACTGGATGACGGCCCAGGAGGTCTCTTCCAACTCTTTGATTCTAGGATTCTAGGAACCTTGAGAAGGGTTCCCAGTCTTTCTTGAATGTTGAATTGCTTTTTATCTGAAGATATCTTGTCAAAATGTCAGTGTCTGCTATTTCAATGCATTCTACGAACCATTCTTCTCCTGGTCTCCATGTCTGCCCAAACTCAATTCTTTCTGCAATTGTCATCAGAATGAAAAGTCTGTCATGTGACATCAGAAGGGATCCATCTGCTGTGCCTAGGAAGAATGCTTCTGGCTGCATTCTGGGTATATATATTTTTTAGTTTTAATACTTTTTCTATAATTTTATGGATCTCAATCCAAAATTTTTTGCCTTCTTGCAGAATCAACACATATTTTTTAAAAAAATTATCATGTTGCTTTTTTTAACATTTCCAACAGGTATTTTTTTTAGTTGTGCCTTGATTCACGGAATGAGAGGATGAGAGGACCAGCTTCTGCTTCTATTTGAAGAGATGTGACAGTTTGGTGATGGGAGCAAGGAAGCCTCAACGCTTGTCTAAAGAGCCATGAGGGACATCTCCTGTTTTCCCTGTCTTCTCTACATCCATGTAACTCCCCATTGGGGAGATAGAGAAGGGCAGGAATAAGGTGTTATGCTTCCTGCCTGCACGGAAAGGTCACTTCCTCCTCCTCCTCCACTTCCTTCCTTGTTTTCTTCCTCCGTCTCTTCTTCTTCCTCCTCTTCCTCCTCTCCTCCTCCTCCTCCTCCTTTTTCTTCTTCTTCTTATCCTTCTCCTTCTTCTTCCTCCTCCTCTTAATCTTCCTCTTCTTCCTCCTCCTCCTCCTCTTCTTCTTCCTTCTCCTCCTCCTCTTCTTCTTCCACCTCTTCTTCCTCCTCCTCCTCTTCTTACTCCTCCTCCTCCTCTTCTACTTCTTCTCCTTCTTCCTCCTCCTTCTCCTCCTCCTCTTCATCTTCCTCTTTTTCTACTTCTTCTCCCTCTTCCTCTCCTTCTTCTTCCTCCTCTTCTTCCTCTTCCTCTTCTTCCTCTTCCTCTTCTTCTTCTTCTTCATCCTCTTCTTCCTCTTCTTCCTCTTCCTCTTCCTCTTCTTCTTCTTCTTTGTCGTCGTCGTCGTCGTCCTCCTCCTCCTCCTCATCTTCCTCTTCCTCTTCTTCCTCTTCCTCTTCCTCTTCTTCTTCTTCTTCTTCTTCTTCTTCTTCCTCTTCTTCTTCCTCTTCCTCTTCTTCCTCTTCCTCTTCTTCTTCTTCTTCTTCTTCTTCCTCTTCTTCCTCTTCTTGTTCTTCCTCTTCTTCCTCTTCCTCTTCTTCTTCTTCTTCGTCCTCCTCCTCCTCCTCCTCATCTTCCTCTTCTTCTTCTTCTTCCTCTTCCCCTTCTTCCTCTCCTCCTCCTCCTCCTTCTCGTACTCCTCCTCCTCCTTCTTTTTCCCAAAAGCCCATGGTGTTTTATAACCTTTTGTTTGGGAAGGGAGCTCCATGAGGCTTCTATGACGCAAGATGTCTGGCACAAAGAGATAAGAATCAGCAATAGGACTCTTGTATCAAAGTGATGTCACTTCCTTTTGTTTATCTACTCCTTTAACTGAGATAATTTATTCACATTATTTCTACCCTGCCCATTTCAGCCCGAAGGCTGAACAGGTAAAGTTTGGCCATCTGGATGAACATCTGTCAGGGGTGCTTTGAGGGAGATTTTCCTGCTTCTTGGCAGAATGGGGTTGGATTGGATGGCCCACAAGGTCTCTTCCAATTCTAGGACTCTATATAATACCTGCAAGAATAAAAAAGTTTTCTCCTTGTTTGACCTTGCCAGCATCTTGCGTATTTCTTGATTTGCAAGATTTCTACCCGGCCCTTCTCAGCACCTGAGGGGGGACTCAGAGCGGCTAACACTGGCAACAATTCGATGCCGCAAATATTTGTTTGTTTGTTTGTTTACTACATTATATACCGCCCCTCTCAGCCTGCAATAACATTGTCGAGTCGTTCCATTTTTCTCCATGTCTGTCATATTGTGTCTGCAAACATTTGCTCAAAGAGCCATGTCTTGACCAGGGAAGGGCATTCCATAGCCGAGGGGCCACCACTGAGAAGGCCCTGTCTCTCGTCCCCGCCAACCCTACTTGTGACGAAGGCGGGATTGGGAGCAGGGCCTCTCCAGACGATCTTAAAGTCCTGGAGGATTCATAAGGGTTCACAAATATCACAATATAACAACAATACAAAACCATAAATACACAATAGATTAAAAACAATAACATTAACTATACAGTCATATAGCCGTTTCCATTATTATAACAATCATATGGTCCAGTTCAATGTCCAAAGTGCTATTATGCCTGCTAGCCAAAAGCCTGGTTCCAAAACCACCATTTCAGTTTTTTCCTAAAGGAAAGGAGGGAGGATGATGATCACAAACGGGGGGGGGGGGGGGTCACCACCGAGAAGGCCCTGTCCTTCATCCCTCGTCCCCATCAAACACATTGTGAGGCCAGTGGGACTGAGAGCAAGGCATCCCTGGTGGATCTTAAACTATGAGGGAGATCCATTCGGACAAGCAGGCTGGGCCTCATACATAGCACTGGTGACATTGCCCTCTCCTCTTCTATAGATACCAAATATTTCTGCATTCAGGTCAAGCCGTGACTTTGGTTAACGTGGTTAAAGGCTGTGCTAAGGTGGCCTTGGCTGGCATTAATGCGAACCACCTCCGTGCGTCATGGAGCTGACTCACCAGCCATTTGGGAGGAAGGGTCAGTGTCGATGTGCATCACTTTGGATGAATGTGCCGCGGTCAGGAGGAGTGGGACATCAGGGAACACACACAGAGGGGCCTCCCCAAGGATAATTCACCAAGGAAGTTGTGAATGAATAGCCTAGAGTTGGACTTTCATGGTGATGGGATAATATTTGTGCTGGAGAGAGCAGAGAAGGGTTCTTTTTCTGAGCGTGATTTCATTTAGATCATAAGAAGTCCTTGCACAAAGATGGAAGGGCACGAAGGAGTCCATCAGCACCTCGGAGAGCAACTCGGGAAAAAGAAGGCATATGGACGTCATCCTTGGTCTTTGTATTAACTCTGTATTGCAGTCCATGGAAGCTTAGGCTCAAAACTGTTGCTGCTCAATGGGTCCCCGAGGGGCAACTGGGTTCCTTTATGTTTTCTTAATGCAACAGATGGGATGTTTTTGAAGACAGAAACAGGAAGTCCGATTTCCAAGCCAAAGAGAGGGCAAGAGGGCAAGAAGGAAAGAACAAAGATGTCTCTTGCATTGGGGGACAATCTCTCCCCCAATTCCCAGAGAGACTTAGGGTGCATCTATACTGTAGAAGGTTTGCAGTTTGGGAGCGATCCTGGACTCATCGCTGAGCCTGGAACCCCAGGTCTCGGCGGTGGTCAGGGGAGCTTTTCATAGAATAGCCATCTGACAACCCTTCGCGACCCCCCCGGGGGTCCCGACCCCCAGGTTGAGGAACACTGGTGTAGATGATGCAACCAAAGTTCACGCAAAGGCACTTGGGGAAGCATGAGGAGTCACAACCTTTCCACCTTAGAGTTACACAAACCATTCTACACTAATCACAAACCCTTGACCACACACACACACACACACACACACACACACACACATTGACTTTCCCAAACTTCAGCAGAACAAACAAAACAACAAAAAAGTAAGCAAAGTAGTTTTGCCCAAAGTAGTTTTGCTTTTCGGGAAATGCCCAATAATGTTCTGGCTCTTTAGCTCTGTCTCTCCCTTTATTAATGAACGGCTTGATTGATAACCTAATTCCGAAATCCAGCCAGTGCTGAAATTCCAACTTAATTTAATTACTTTAGTTAAAAATGAATTAAGTTCCCCCTGTTTTGTTTCTTCTTTGATCACTGAATTGATTTTTACTAGTTGGTTCCTGTCTCCGGGATTAAATTGGCTATTAAAAACGGAAACTCCTGGGACCCTCCACAGAGGTGCAGAAATCTCTCCGCCTCGGCCTTCTCGCATTGCACCAAATCCCTCCTGCAGGATGCCCATCGTTTTTTGCAATGGTTTATGGGATTCGTCCTCAAGTATATATAGGATTTCGTATTGAGTGGGGTTTTATTTTGCCTTTAGATCTGTGCATATCATTAGCCCAGCTTTCCCAAAGTGGGCACTGATTTGAGCATTTCAACCACTGAATATGTTTTGTTTGAATTGCACTCCTTTCAGCCCTTTGCATTAGAACAAGAGTCCATTTTGAACCCCGTAAATAGTTAGCAGCAATGGGTCTTGGGAGGTGAAATGATTTTCCATGGCTCATGCATTGGACATTGTCTGCAGTGTGCCTCTGTTACTCCAAAACAAGAACAGAACAGGATTAATACAACATAAAAAGACCAATAAAAATGAAGTCTCAAACCCAGCTCAGGACCTTTCTGTTCCACAGGTTTCAAGTTTTATTTATTTATCGTGTCATCAGCAACCATTGTATTACAATTCTAACAGAGCAAAACAAACACAGAGATTAAAAAGAAAAAGAAAAAGAAAGAAAAAACTTTGTAAAGGTGGCACAACAGGGAGATTGGTCTGTAGCTTTTTGGGTCATGATGGTCTTTGCCTGGCTTCAATATGGCGATGACTCTTGCTTTCCTCCAGATTTTGGGGATCTGACAGGATGCAGTGCAGTTGTTCATCAGCTCCAGCAGCCAGCGCCTTGCTTTTGGGCCAAAGTTCTTGATTTGTTCCATCCGTAGATCATCCAGGCCAGCTGCTTTGCCATTCTTACATTTATTGAGAGCTATGTCCAATTCAGTAGGTGTAAAGTAGGTGTAAAGGGTTCATCTCCAGCAAAGGATCACCGCCTTGTCGGGGCGCTGGAGCTTGAGCACCTCAATGATGTCATGAGCGAAACCGTGAAGGGCCACCCAAGACGGGACGGTTGTGGCAGAGAGGTCAGACCAAGCGTGATCCCTGGGGAAGGCAATGGCAAACCACTCCAGTATCCTTGCCAAGAAAACTAAATGGACCAGTACAACCAGAGATATGTCGGTATGCCATTGGAAGATGGGACTCCCAGGTCGGAAGATGGCCAAAATGCTACTGGGGAGGAGCAGAGGATAAGTCCAACTAGCCCCAGATGTGATGACGCAGCTAGCTCAAAGCCGAAAGGAAGGCTAGCGGCCGACGGTACTGGAGGCGAACGACGAATCCGATGATGCTCTAAAGATCAACACACCATAGGAACCTGGAATGTAAGATCTATGAGCCAGGGCAAATTGGATGTTGTTATTGGTGAGATGTCAAGACTAAAGATAGACATTCTGGGGGTCAGCGAACTGAAATGGACTGGAATGGGCCACTTCACATCAGATGACCACCAGATCTACTACTGCGGACAAGAGGAACATCGAAGAAATGGAGTAGCCTTCATAATTAATAAGAAATTCGCTAAAGCAGTGCTTGGATACAACCCAAAAAATGACAGAATGATCTCAATTCGAGTGCAAGGAAAGCCTTTCAACATCACAGTGATCCAAATATACGCCCCAACCACAGCTGCTGAAGAAGCAGAAGTAGATCAGTTCTATGAGGATCTGCAGGAACTACTGGATAATACACCAAAAAGAGACATTATTTTCATTACAGGAGACTGGAATGCCAAGGTGGGAAGTCAAATGACAACAGGGATCACAGGCAAGCATGGTCTGGGAGAACAAAATGAAGCGGGACGCAGGCTGATAGAATTCTGCCAGGAAAACTCGCTGTGTATAACGAATACTCTCTTCCAACAACCTAAAAGACGGCTTTATACATGGACCTCACCAGATGGTCAACACCGAAATCAGATTGACTACATCCTTTGCAGCCAAAGGTGGCGGACATCCATCCAGTCGGTGAAAACAAGACCTGGGGCTGACTGTAGCTCAGATCACGAACTTCTTATTGCCCAATTTAGAATAAAACTAAAGAGATCAGGGAAAATACACAGACCAGTTAGATATGATCTCACTAACATTCCTAGCGAATATACAGTGGAAGTGAAGAACAGATTTGAAGGACTAGATTTAGTAAACAGAGTCCCAGAAGAACTATGGACAGAAGTCCGCGACATTGTTCAGGAGGCGGCAACAAAGTACGTCCCAAAGAAAAAGAAAACCAAGAAGGCAAAATGGTTGTCTGCTGAGACACTGGAAGTAGCCCAAGAAAGGAGGAAAGCAAAAGGAAACAGTGACAATAAGGGGAGATATGCCCAGTTAAATGCGCAATTCCAGAGGTTAGCCAGAAGAGATAAGGAACTATTTTTAAATAAGCAATGCATGGAAGTGGAAGAAGACAACAGAATAGGAAGGACAAGAGACCTCTTCCAGAAAATTAGAAACATTGGAGGTAAATTTCAGGCAAAAATTGGTATGATAAGAAACAAAGATGGCAGGGACCTAACAGAAGCTGAAGAGATCAAGAGAAGGTGGCGAGACTATACAGAAGATCTGTATAGGAAGGATAACAATATCGAGGATAGCTTTGACGGTGTGGTGAATGAATTAGAACCAGACATCCTGAGGAGTGAGGTTGAATGGGCCTTAAGAAGCATTGCTAACAACAAGGCAGCAGGAGATGACGGGATCCCAGCTGAACTGTTTAAAATCTTAAAAGATGATGCTGTCAAGGTGATGCATGCCATTTGCCAGCAAATATGGAAAACACAAGAATGGCCATCAGACTGGAAAAAATCAACTTATATTCCCATACCAAAAAAGGGAAATGCGAAAGACTGCTCCAACTTCCGTACAGTGGCCCTTATTTCTCATGCCAGTAAGGTAATGCTCAAGATCCTGCAAGGAAGACTCCAGCAATACATGGAGCGAGAGTTGCCAGATGTTCAAGCTGGGTTTAGAAAAGGCAGAGGAACGAGAGACCAGATTGCCAGTATCCGCTGGATAATGGAGAAAGGCAGGGAGTTTCAGAAAAACATCTACTTCTGCTTCATTGACTATTCTAAAGCCTTTGACTGTGTGGATCATAATAAATTGTGGCAAGTTCTTGGTGGGATGGGCATACCAAGCCACCTTGTCTCTCTCCTGAGGAACCTGTACAAGGACCAAGTAGCAACAGTCAGAACTGACCACGGAACAACAGACTGGTTCAAGATTGGGAAAGGCGTACGGCAAGGCTGCATACTCTCACCCAACCTTTTTAACTTGTATGCAGAACACATCATGCGATGTGTGGGGCTGGATGAATGCAAAGCTGGGGTGAAAATTGCTGGAAGAAACATTAACAACCTCAGATATGCAGATGACACCACTCTGATGGCCGAAAGCGAGGAGGAGCTGAGGAGCCTTCTAATCAAGGTGAAAGAAGAAAGCGCAAAAGCCGGGTTGCAGCTAAACGTCAAAAAAACCAAGATTATGGCAACAAGAATGATTGACAACTGGAAAATAGAGGGAGAAACCGTGGAGGCCGTGACAGACTTTGTATTTCTAGGTGCAAAGATTACTGCAGATGCAGACTGTAGCCAGGAAATCAGAAGACGCTTACTTCTTGGGAGGAGAGCAATGTCCAGTCTCGATAAAATAGTGAAGAGTAGAGACATCAGACTGGCAACAAAGATCCGCCTAGTCAAAGCCATGTTATTCCCTGTAGTAACCTACGGATGTGAGAGCTGGACCTTAGGGAAGGCTGAGCGAAGGAAGATTGATGCTTTTGAGCTGTGGTGTTGGAGGAAAGTGCTGAGAGTGCCTTGGACTGCGAGAAGATCCAACCAATCCATCCTCCAGGAAATAAAGCCCAACTGCTCACTGGAGGGAAAGATACTAGAGACAAAGTTGAAGTACTTTGGCCACATCATGAGGAGACAGGAAAGCCTAGAGAAGACAATTATGCTGGGGAAAGTGGAAGGCAAAAGGAAGAGGGGCCGACCAAGGGCAAGATGGATGGATGGCATCCTTGAAGTGACTGGACTGACCTTGAGGGAGCTGGGGGTGGCAACGGCCGACAGGGAGCTCTGGCGTGGGCTGGTCCATGAGGTCACGAAGAGTCGGAGACGACTGAACGAATGAACAACAACAAAGGGTTCATGGAGGTTGTTGTTCTCAATCTCTGGTTGCCTGGCTATTGGTTTCTTTCCTACTTTGGTGGCAAGGTTGGGTTTCCCATTCTTCAAGAGTTGGTGTGCTATCTGATCTGCCTTTATGTTGACATGGGTATTAGTTTGTGAGGGGTCATTGCTCAGCCGTCTCAGCAGCCTCCATGCCTTCTGGCTGCTCCTGCCCATGTCGGCCTCTGTGACCAGCTTGATCCACTGTTCTTTCTTGGCTTCAGAGATGGAGGACACCATTCTCTGCGCTGCCTGAAGAGTCTGCTCACTAAATGGGTCTTCGTTGTGGAGCCTGTAATAGTTTTCCAACAAGGCAGCTGTTTCAGGAGTAATGCCCTGAAGGTAGTGGGTTCTGCAGCCTCTCGGTATAGAGGCCCGTGAGCAGGTTTTCACTATTTCAATAAAATGCTCGTATTTCTCAGGGATTGGCGCGACCGATGTGATCATGTCGTCTAACATGTCTGAGAATTTAGTCCAATCTGCCTTTCTGAAGTTGTATCTTCGTTTAAATCGAACTTCCTGAGGCCTTATTGTTGGGAACAGTTGGCATATTATTGGTCGGTGCTGTGGTTAGACCACACCTGGAATGTTGTGTCCAATTCTGGGCACCACAATTCAAGAGAGATATGGACAAGCAGGAGGGCGACTCAAAGGATCAAGGGTCTGGAGAACAAGCCCTATGAGGAGCGGCTTAAGGAGCTGGGCATGTTTAGCCTGAAGAAGAGAAGGCTGAGAGGAGATATGATAGCCATGTATAAATATGTGAGAGGAAGCCACAGGGAGGAGGAGGGAGCAAGCTTCCTTTCTGCTTCCTTGGAGACTAGGACGCAATGGAACAATGGCTTCAAACTTCAAGAGAGGAGATTCCATCTGAACATTAGGAAGAACTTCCTGACTGTGAGAGCCGTTCAGCAGTGGAACTTTCTGCCCGGAGTGTGGTGGAGGCTCCTTCTTTGGAAGCTTTTAAGCAGAAGCTGGATGGCCATCTGTCAGGGGTGATTTGAATGCAATATTCCTGCTTCTTGGCAGAATGGGGTTGGACTGGATGGCCCATGAAATCTCTCCCAACTCTTTGATTCTATGAACTTCCATAACCCCGAAACTTCAAAATGCCAAAATGCCAAAACTTCTTTCCCTAAGCACAACACCAAGGACCAGATCTGTGTTTTCCATGCAGCAGAACCTGACTCCCTGCACAAAATCCAAGACTCCAAAAGCACACTTCTTCCTCTTCCCTTGAAAAAGAAGCCCCAAAGTGACCAGACTGCTCACTTGTAGATCTGCCTCTCTCCATAGGTACACTATCTCTGTCCTTCCCATGGAGCAGAGCATGGTGGGTGAACAGCGTCTCTGTCTGTCACACTTTGAACATTATTAGACTGAGTCTTTTATAGGAATATTCTGTTGATGTAGTCCCAAAGTTGTAAATTAAGGATAGACAATTAAGGATAGACATCTTTCTTCCTGGCTCCATCTCAGTTTCCTGGCCAGATGTTGATCTTCTTGATTACTGTTGATCTTATGTTGACTTCCTTCTTAACATAAGGAATGTTGCAAACATTCTCTTAACTTGAAAGAACCATTGTCACAGTTCTTATCAATTCTCATTAGCAGGTTTTGATCACAGTTCCAGCAAGCAGGTAGTTAGTCATTGCAGGCCTTAATATTATATTGGTGTTTCCAAAATTATTAACTCCAACTACACATCCTTCCATTCTTCGATTCATTCCCACACATCATATTAAATTCATATTTGTCAAATCTGCACATTGAAGTTCTTGTGACAAGACCAGCACTTTGAATTGTGCTCGGAAATGGACCAACAGTCAGTGGAGTTGACACAACAGGGGTGTGGTGTGCTCCCTGTAGGGTGCTCCGGTGAGCAGTCTGGCTGCCACCCGTTGGACTAGTTGGAGTTTCTGAACAGTCTTCAAAGGCAGCCCCACATAGACTGCGTTGCAGTAATCTATCCTGGATGTAACCAGAGCATGGACCACCGTGGCCAGATCAGACTGGCCAAGGTACGGGCGCAACTGGCGCATAAGCTTTAACTGTGCAAAAGCTCCCCTGACCACTGCCGAAACTTAGGGTTCCAGGCTCAGCGATGAGTCCAGGATCACTCCCAAACTGAGAACCTGCGTCTTCAGGGGGAGTGGAACCCCATCCAACACAGGTTGTAACCCTATGCCCTGTTCGGCCTTACAAGACCAGGAGGACCTCTGTCTTGTCTGGATTCAGTTTCAATTTGTTAGCAATCATCCAGTCCAACACAGCGGCCAAGCACCATTTCAAGGTCTGCACAGCCTCCTTAGTAACAGGTGGGAAAGAGTGACAGATTTGGACATCATCTGCAGTACCTCCAAGGCTCCCCTCAGCTTCAGCTTGAAGATGAAGATGAGCAACAAGAAGTCAATGCTATGGAATCCTGGGAGCTGTAGTTTTCCAAGGCCTTTATCCTTCTCTCCCAGAAAGTGCCAGGCCCTCACAAAACTCTAACTCCCAGGTTTCCAGACACTTTCCCTCCTTTGTGGAGTGACCCTCAAGTTATCCATGGGTCATGCCAGGATCCATAATATTGGCCCCAAATCCTGCCTTCAACTTGTACATGGGGTCGGCTTCTGGATGAGGAGATGCAATAACTGTTTTTGAGCGTCTTCAGTGGGCTCCTTCCTTCTCTCATCTTGCAGAAACAACAAATGCATTTGCAGATGTGAAATTAGTTGCACGGTGTTGGTATTCAGCCGAAGGTTGTTGGAGCCCGGCCGACGTGATGCAGATTTACATTGTTTAAGCACAATTCCGGATCTCTTGTTCTATTGTTTCCAAATATCGTGTTTCCAATTGGAACGTTGTATTACGGAGTTTGCTGGGAGCGAACCCAACTGCATGGGAAATGGTTCCACTTGCAGAACTCCATTTGCACAATGATGAAGTGAGGGCATCCGTTGCTCCCAGAGCTTCACGCAGAAGGGAGCCAGTTTGTGACTGTGATTTTAGCAGGATTTTCGGGGCAGTGATTGCATCTTTTTCTCTCTGTCCTTCTCCTCTAAGAATCACACTCACCAATGAAGAGAGATAGAAGCAGTTGTGGTGAAATGCTTGAAAATATGGAGGAGGGAAAAAGCTTGTTTCTGCTGATTTGGAAACTAGGGCACAATGGAGCCATGGGTTCAAGCTGCAGGAAAGGAAATTGCACATAAACATTAGGAAGAACTTCCAGATGGTGAGAGCTATTTGGAATTCCTTGCTGCCTGGGAGTCCAGTAGAGTCACTGTCCCTGTGTAAGGGATCACGGGTTTAGGGTGAGGGGTCCCTTTTCGAAGAAATCTGCAGAGTCCAGTTGGTTCATGTAAGACATAATTTAATCAAGCTGATCAACATGAAATGGACAGAAACACTTCTGTTTGTACTTTCAAAGACTGCCGTGCCCCTCCTCTGTTTCTGCTGACTTTTATACTCAAGTAATAGGTCATGGAAAGTACTCTCTTTCCAGCCCCTCTCCCTCTCCCTTTTGATGGAAAGTACCTTCTTGTACCTGCAGACTCTGTGCTTAACCACAACCTTTGAACTTAACCACAACACAACTACTTCCTATGTAGGCTTGAACTTAGTATGACCTCTACATGTCACATCTTGTTTCTTAAAAACATTTTATTCCGTGTTGCTCTTTTTCTACAGAGAAAGGGTATATTTCTCTTTTGCTGTTGATTTCATTCAAAGCCCCTTGCTTAGCATTTGCAAATTTCACTCAAAGGCCCTTTCACCTGGAAGGTGTTAAGCAGAGGCTGGATGGCCATCTGTCAGGAGGGCTTGGATAGTATCTTCCTGAATGGAAGAAGGGGCCTAGAGGCATTCCCCAACTCTTTGCTTCTATGGTGTTTTGCTCTGGCCATTATCTCTAATTATGGAAGAGGGATGGGGAGGAAAAGCATAGAGAAGTGCAATAATTCCCAGAACAATTCTGTGACACATTCCTTCTCGGTTCCTTCCACACCTTGCAGACCATTGGGCTGAGAAAATCACTCAGGGCCCATCTGTATGGGCCAAATAAAGCAGGATGGGAGTGCATGGATAGTACATAGAGCTGACCCACCCTCCATGCTGGGCAAGGTCACATAATAATAATAATAATAATAATAATAATAATAATAATAATAATAATAATTTATTTATACCCTGCTACCATCTCCCCAAGGGACTTGGTGCAACTTAATAATAATAGTTGTCGAAGGCTTTCATGGGTTGTTGTAGGTTTTTTGGGGGCTATATGGCCATGTTCTAGTGGCATTCTCTCCTGACGTTTCACCTGCATCTATGGCAAGCATCCTCAGAGGTAGTGAGGTGACCTTTGGGGTCTTTCCTAACTCTAGGATTCACCTCACAACCTCTGAGGATGCTTGCCATAGATGCAGGCGAAACGTCAGGAGAGAATGCCTCTAGAACATGGGCATATAGCCCCCAAAAAACCTACAACAACCCATTATTATTATTATTATTATTATTATTATTATTATTATTATTACCCAGGAGACTAAAATAAGCTTACATTAAAATTACAATCTGAAATCCACAAAGTTAACATCAATCACACACTGTTGTTTTTTGTTGAGTTCACTGGTATTTTAGTTGCGACATTGTGGTCTGGGGTGGGAGGAGGTCTGCCTGTTGATCTTTGTGGATCTTTGCATGGCAAAATAGGGCTGGATGACCCTTTGAGACCCCTTCCGACTCTAGCAATCTGTAATTCTGTGATGAAGGTCTTGTATGCAAGAGACAACCTTGTTCTTTCCCTCTCTCTCTTGGAAATTTTTCTTTCTCATTCTATATATATATATATATATATATAATCCATTACATGACGAAAACATAAAGCAAGCTTTTTGCACCATTTGCAACTGCTCTTTGAGCCGAAGTGCATGGGATCTTCCTAAGAAGGAGAGCTGTTGCTCCTCAGGGACTCATTGGGCAAAAGCTGTTTTCAGCCTAAGCTTCCGTGGACTGCAGTTAATACAGAGACCAAGGATAAAGTCCATAACAACTCTTGCTGGCAATGTCTTTGCTTCCCTCGGTTGCTCTCCAAGGGACTGCTGGGCTCCTTCCCTGTTTCTGCAAAGACTTCCTATGATCTAAAATCACGCCAAGAAAAACTCCGAAAATGTAATCCCATGCCTCTGCCTCTTAAATGAGCCACTCTCCATGACCGAGTTGTGCTTTTCCCTTGGAGAGAAGGCTCAGGCTCCATCCCCTGAGAGGTACTCATTGTGGCTCTCTTCTATACCTTTTCCCAATCTTAAAATATCCATTTAGAGTGTCTAGGGTGTGTGTGCTTGTTGTTGTTGTTGTTGTTTATTCGTTCAGGCGCTTCCGACTCTTTGTGACATCCTGGACCAGCCCACGCCAGAGATGGATTCCCCTATTTTCATGTGGATTCACTGCTACCACTCTGTAGTGTTTCTTTTGGTGTGTAGCAGGGTTTTGTTTTGTTTTTTGAAATAGTACAATGAGGCTTGAGTTACTAAAACAAGAACAAGTTTATTTGGAGTATGGAAGGGTCTTAATGGTTTCAGAGATCTCTTCTCCTGAGGTATAAAGCTTCACGAGTTACAGTTTCAACAAATCTTAATATAACTTTAGGATGTCTTTTACTTCACCAACTAGTTCTTTAGTTGTTACACTTCTAAATATGTTTCCTTATTTGACAGATTAATTTAGGTCCACTAATGCTCTTGTCTCCCTTCAGCTTCTTGCTGAAGTAAAGATTCCCAGTAGGATTTCTTCTCCTGTTAGCACACAGCTAAACCACAAACCTAAAAAAGCCCCCTTGACTTATTTAAATCACTCAAGCTAAAAGCTTTCCCTTAGTTTGGCCCACCACACGTTTGAACCACCTTCCCCTTGGCTCGATGACCAAAGGACTGAAGCCTCAAAATGTCTGCTTCTGTTAAGTGCAGTTGGCTCCACCCCTTTCTCCATGACAACCTAACTCAGAGTGCTCAGCTTGGTCCCATCCCCCTAGTTCTGCCATTTCTAAATGGCTAACCCTTTATGTACATACATAACTGTCTTTTACCTCCTAAACACATACATATAATAATATTCAACCATCTAAGCATATATATATATATATATATATATATATATATATATATACATACAATCATATTTAACTGTAGAGACACATGTCAGGAACCGGTTTCCAGGCCTTGAGTCTTGGCGCAAAAAACCAGAATCCTGACATGGAGTGCTGATAAGAATGTGCAGCTGGTGGCCTTGGGGGGAAGCAGTTGGCATTTGGCAGGGAATATTGCGCGGGATTCTCGGCCGGCGGGAAAGGGGAATTCAATTGTGAGGGAGGGTATATAAGGGTTAAACTGCGGCTGCAGGCCAATCCTGGCTTTCTTCGTGTATGAATGTCCAGCAGTAAAAGTTCCTGATTGATTACGGATTGGCGTCCTGTGTCGTTATTGGGAGCGGCTGCTGTGAGCTTACAGACACATATTATTATTATTATTATTATTAACTTTATTTGTACCCCGCTAGCATCTCCCGAAGGACTCGATGCTGCTTACACGGGCCAAAGCCTCAAATACAATACAATAGAAAACATAACACAACAATAAACAAAGCAAATCAAAACAATTAAGCAAAATAACCACAATGACAATACATCAAGACACTATTAAAACTGGTTCGGCTGGCGCAATGGGGTACAGGGTTAAAAGTGCTGAGATGGCAGGAGGAACGTAAGATTAAAAGTGCGGTGTGCAGCAACAATAGTTGTGCTAAAGTGCATCTAGGACTTGGGATGGGATTCCTATTCTGCGAAGGCACATCGGAACAGCCAAGTTTTTAGGTTCCTTCTGAAAACTGCTAGAGTAGGGGCCTGACGAAGCTCTTTTGGAAGGGCATTCCAAAGTCGGGGGGCCGCCACAGAGAAGGCCCTGTCCCGTGTCCCCACCAAGCGCGCTTGCGACGTAGGTGGGATCACGAGCAGGGCCTCCCCAGATGACCGGAGTGAGCGTGTGGGTTCGTAGATGGAGATGCGGTCACGCAGGTAGGGTGGTCCCAAACCGTTCAGGGCTTTGTAGGTGAGCACCTGCACCTTGAATTGCGCTCGGAAAATAAATGGCAGCATATACATAAACTATGCTTAACTTACAGTTAAAAATCAATGCTTCATCACAATGCTCCCTATAGTTTGCTTCAGTAAGGAGCTTGGCTGCCACCCGTTATACCAGTTGGAGCTTCTGGGCCATCTTCAAGGACAGCCCCACGTAGAGCACATTGGAATAGTCCAATCTGGATGTAACCAAGGCATGGACCACTCTGGCCAAGTCAGACTTCACGAGGTATGGTCGCAACTGGCGCGCAAGTTGTGCAAAAGCCGACACCTGAGCATCAAGCAACAGCATTGAATCCAGGAGGACCCCCAAGCTATGGACCTGCACCCTCAGGGGGAGTGTAACCCCATCGAGCACAGGTTGCCACCCAATACCTCGGTAGGCCCCATGACTGACTAGGAGGACCCCTGTCTTGTCTCGATTAAGCTTCAACCTGTTAGCCCTCATCCAGTCCATCACAGCAGTCTGACACTGGTTCAGGGTCTGGAGGCTTCCTTGGAGTTTGGTGGAAATGAGTAGTAGAGTTGGGTGTCATCTGCATACAGATGGCATCCACCTCCAAAACTCTGGATGACCTTCCTGACAGTCAGAGCTGGTTTGAGAATAAAATATAGACTGCCTGGGAGTCCAGTGAGTCTCCTTCTCTGGAGATATTTAAGTGGAGCCTGGATGGTCATCTGTTGGAAGGGCTTGCATTGTGTCCTCCTGCCTGGTAGGAGAGGGTTGGACTGGATGGCTTTGAGGGGATCCTCTCCAACTCTTATGAATGGATCAGATTCCAATGGTGAATATATACTGTAAGGATGAAAGTGAGGAATGTGGTGGAATCATGATCCCGTTCCCCTTCATTGAAGTTCTGGTCAGTTGTCCTGTGCTTTTCAAAAACCCAGTCTTTCAATGATAACAGTCCCTCCTGTCAACAAGAATGGTGCCAGAGCCAGATATATAATGAACTCCTATATGCTCTGAGTACATCTGTCTATAAAGGATATTGCAACTTTGGCCATTAGGGCAATTCTTGGCCAACTTGAATCAAAATCTCATATTCACAGAGAGGTCTCCAAAGCAGAGATTTTAGTGAACAAGCAGCAATCAAGACATACACAACAATAGCATTGGAGAAAAACAAACACATGTGTGCTGTCGCATGCTGGGCCTGTGCATCAGACTGTAGACAGGACATAAATTCTGCATGCCCAACAGGACGCCGGGGCTGCTTCAGACTAAAGGCCTTTGGATTTCCTTAAAACAGAGTCTTTAGATTTCTTAAAGGTTCAATAAAGTTCTTTATTAATGAAAACAAACAGGTATTTCAAGGCTTTCTTAATAGTCTATTGGCTCTCTATCAATCCTGTCCACAGGGAACAGGCACTATCTTCATAACTGTATTTTAGCTAATAGGGAAATCCTTATCTTCTAATCTGGGCAGTCTTTCTTTGTCTCTGTTGGTGTGGAGCGCCTGCACCCGGTACCACATGCTTCTGGCTTCCACGAGTGACCCTTACCAAGCAGAGCTTTGTAGACTTCCAGGGAAAAAGGAGTTCAGGTTTCAGTGATGGCTCAGCGAAGGAGCTGTAAGGCTGTATATCTTCCGGCCAAGCTGTAAGGCTGCATCTCTCCGGCCAAGCCGTAGAAGATGAAGCTTTCTACAGGTGCTCTTGGTATTATGTCCTGCATGAAAGGCTTCTCTGTGTGGACTGACCCAAAATGGCTCCTATTCCTTCCAAAAACCCCAAAAGGGGGTGGGACCAGGGAACCTAACTATAATTGACAGGTGGTTTGCCCTATGATTGCAGCCAAAAGAAGCCACCTATCTGCAGAGTCCCTGAAACTTAGGACTACAACAAACATTCAATGCAAAGCAAACAATATTGGAGCTCCTGGTACCTGCACAACATGCTTTGGAAGAGTTCCAAAAATGGCAAACAATACATGCAAAATGCAAACACTAGCAGCTAGAAAAGTACAATTGCTCAGTTGGAAGAGACCACGTGGGCCATCTAGTCCAACCCCAAGTCATGCAGAAAATGCATGGCAGGGGGTTGGAGAAATGCTAACTGAGATCAGGATTGGAAAGGTTTGGAGTTAAGCAATGTGAAGCCATAATGGTTGCTATGGCAAAAAGGGGGTGAAAAAAATTAAGGGAATATAATCATTTCCTTGATAGGCACACTAGAGGAAGAGGAGATGGTTTTGAGGAGCTGCAAGGTGCAGGACAAAGACTCTCCAAAATGAAGAACACCACCTCTGAGGATCCCTGACCTAAAAAAAACCCTGTGGAAGCAAGGTAATGGGTACATATCCTTTTGTGCTGCAAAGTGGAAGGGCTAGTAAACATCTCTTAGCACAGAAACAGAAGCCGGGCCCTCTGGCCATCTGCACCTATGAATGGTGGCCTGGTGTGACCCTCTCATCGGGGCACAATGCAGAGCTGATAGGGCCGTGGGATGTTGCCAATGCCGCTTAGGTGGGGCTTCAAGTCAATGTCCTGGGGGTGGGTGAGGGGCTTCAGCTTGAAGTTCTGTAGGATGGAGGTCAAGAACAAGAAGAGCTCCATGCGGGCCAGGCCTTCTCCTGCGCAGATCCGTTTCCCTGCAAGGAGGAAGAGAAAGGAAGGGAAGTGGTCTCACAGGTCATGTTTCAACATTTCTTTCTGGCATCATATCACTAAGAGGCTGCCAAAGTTGCCACCCTTTTGTCCCATCTACTATTGTCCATCTCCCCGGCATGTCCTGCTGTGACTCCTTTCTTCTCTTCCCTCATGCCACCTTCTTCATTGATTGAACGGAAGTGCAAGAAGACACAGATGGTGCATCTACATTGTAGAATGAAGGCAGGTGGAAACCATTATTATTATTATTATTATTATTATTATTATTATTAGAAACACAACATGATGAGTCCACAGCAGACACTCTGCTGGCTGTTGTATTGAATCACACATTGCACACTTCCCAAGTGTCTAGGACTGTGTGATGTATCGGTGAATAATGCATGCAGATCCCAGTAAGGTAGCCAGGGAAGAGTTTATAAATGACTTGTGAGCCACGATTGCTTCATAGAATCATAGAATCATAGAATCATAGAATCAAAGAGTTGGAAGAGACCTCATGGGCCATCCAGTCCAACCCCATTCTGCCAAGAAGCAGGAATATTGCTTCAGTTGAAGCAACGTTGGATTCGTGCCAAGTTTCCAGCACCAAGGTATGCCTAGCTCATGTTTAGTCTATGGAATATGATCCTGTATTGTTCATAGATTCAAATGCTGCAAGTCGCTTCTTGTCACTTCTGGAGTGAGAGAATCAGCCATCTATGAAGATGTTGCCCAGGGGATGTTGCCCAGGATGTCTTGCAATCCTGTGAGGAGGCTTCTGCAAACACTTAGAAACAAATGCAGTCATCGCTAATAGTCAACATGGATTTATCAAAAACAAGTCATGCCAGACTCATCTGATCTCTTTCTTCGATAGAGCTACAAGCTGGGTAGATGCGGGGAATGATGCCGTGGATGTGGCGTGTCTGGATTTCAGGAAGGCCTTCTTGGACAAGGTCCCCCATGACCTTCTGGCAAGGAAACTAGTCCAATGTGGGCGAGGCAAAACTACGGTGAGGTGGATCTGGAATTGGTTAAGTGGACGAACACAGAGAGTGCTCACTAATGCTTCCTCTTCATCTTGGAAAGAAGTGACAAGTGGAGTGCCTCAGGGTTCTGTCCTGGGCCCGGTCCTGTTCAACATCTTTATTAATGACTTAGATGAAGGGCTAGAAGGCAGGATCATCAAGTTTGCAGACGGGACCAAATGGGGAGGGAGAGCCAAGACTCCAGAGGACAGGAGCAGAATTCAAAACGATCTTGACAGATTAGAGAGATGAAGGGCCAAAACTAACAAAATGAAGTTCAACAGTGACAAATGCAAGATACTCCACTTTGGCAGAAAAAATGAAATGCAAAGATACAGAATGGGGGACAATGCCTGGCTCGAGAGCAGTATGTGTGAAAAAGATCTTGGAGTCCTCGTGGGGAGGAAGTTAAACATGAGCCAGGAATGTGATGTGGCGGCAAAAAAAGCCAATGGGATTTTGGCCTGCATCAAGAGGAGCCTAGTGTCTAGATCTAAGGAAGTCATGCTACCCCTCTATTCTGCTTTGGTTAGACCACATCTGGAATATTGTGTCCAATTCTGGGCACCACAATTGAAGGGAGATGTTGACTCTAAGCTGGAATACTGTGTCCAGAGGAGGGCGACTCAAATGATCAAGGGTCTGGAGAACAAGCCCTATGAGGAGCGGCTTAGGGAACTGGGCATGTTTAACCTGAAGAAGAGAAGGCTGAGAGGAGATATGATAGCCATGTATAAATATGTGAGAGGAAGCCACAGGGAGGAGGAGGGAGCAAGCTTGTTTTTTGCTTCCTTGGAGACTAGGACGCGGAACAATGACTTCAAACTTCAAGAGAGGAGATTCCACCTGAACATGAGGAAGAACTTCCTGACTGTGAGAGCCGTTCAGCAGTGGAACTCTCTGCCCCGGAGTGTGGTGGAGGCTCCTTCTTTGGAAGCTTTTAAGCAGAGGCTGGATGGCCATCTGTCAGGGGTGATTTGAATGCAATATTCCTGTTTCTTGGCAGAATGGGGTTGGACTGGATGATGGCTCAGGAGGTCTCTTCCAACTCTTTGAGTCGGGATGGCTAAACAGAGCCTCCATGTTCACATGCAGTCTACCTTTGTTTCTCAATCATAGAATCATAGAATCCTAGAATCCTAGAGTTGGAAGAGACCTCTTGGGCCATCCAGTCCAACCCCATTCTGCCAAGAAGCAGGAATGTTGCATTCAGATCACCCCTGACAGATGGCCATCCAGCCTCTGTTTAAAAGCTTCCAAAGAAGGAGCCTCCACCACACTCCAGGGCAGAGAGTTCCACTGCTGAACGGCTCTCACAGTCAGGAAGTTCTTCCTCATGTTCAGATGGAATCTCCTCTCTTGTAGTTTGAAGCCATTGTTCCATTGCATCCTAGTCTCCAGGGAAGCAGAAAACAAGCTTGCTCCCTCCTCATCCTCCCTGTGGCTTCCTCTCACATATTTATACATGGCCCTTGCCATATCTCTTCTCAGCCTTCTCTTCTTCAGGCTAAACATGCCCAGCTCCTTAAGCCGCTCCTCATAGGGCTTGTTCTCCAGACCCTTGATCATTTTAGTCGCCCTCCTCTGGACACATTCCAGCTTGTCAATATCTCTCTTGAATTGTGGTGCCCAGAATTGGACACAATATTCTAGGTGTGGTCTTACCAAAGCAGAATAGAGCATGGGGAGCATGACTTCCCTAGATCTAGAGTATTTGTTGCTGTCTTCCTTTATATCAATTTACTGTGGATTACTTTTTACTGCTTTGGCTACATATATTCCTAAATAAACTGCTTGCTGATTTTACCCAACTGGTGTGGTGTAAAGTCAGAGGTGATTCTGCTCTGGAGTACGACACCATGGCAGGGACACCTTCCTAACTTTACCTTTGTGGCATGTGCATAACACGGAAACACTGGTGATGGTGGAAGATACATCTCGCCATTGCAAATGCTGGATGAATACTGAAAGACAGCAGGAACCCATTCTGCTGACATTGGGCTGTGGATCTCAGTGATCTCTCTGGAGGAGAACCAATAGGAAGCCCTTCCTTCTCTCCAAAGGATTCTAAATATTATGGCCAGATTGAGATGGAGATGGCACTGCTCTTCCTTGCCCAAACTGACCCGTCCAAAACCCACCCAAGACCTACAGTGCCATCTTTACCTGTAGAAAAGGGCATGAAGAAGTCGCTCTTCCTGAAGGTCCCATCCTTGTTCAGGAAATGCTGTGGGTCAAACTCTGTGGGGCTGGGAAACTCCTTGCCATCGTGCAGCACCGAGGTCAACACAGGAAGCACTGTGGTGTCCTGCAGAGAAGGAGGCACCCAGGGAGAGAAGTGGTTTACCATTGAGTTCACACTAAGCAGACACCTCACATTCCTTTCAATCTGAGACCTTCTTAAGGGCAATATGGGACCTCACTCGTGGCAACATTCTGTGTGGCTCAATGGGGGGGGGGGGGGGGCTCTTGATGTTGTACATTATGGTATCTACATAAGCACAAAAATAATGAGTGGAATAATATCTTTGCTACTATTGGGCTCATCAACACCGCAAGTCCTTCCTTCCACTGCGAAGCCCTGGCCCTTGAGCCCTGTAGTTGGAGGTCAGCTGTGACCAGTGCTATGGAATTTGAAGGGACACTAATAGAGGGTGAAAAGGAGAAAATTGCCAAGAGGAAGCTAACCTTGACTGGGACTGCCTTCCACTTGGAAACCAGTGTCCTCATTGTAGAAGAACGTGTGGGTCAAGAATAGGGCTCTACAGTCACCTACGTATCCACCGCTAAGACACTACACTTGGAAGGCCATCATACTCAGACAACGAGGGATGGTCTAAATAAGTAAGTAAGCATTGGTTCATTCCCAAGCAAGATTCAAGTGGTGCGATGTGGCAGTAAAGAAGCCAACATCATTCTAGCTTCATCAATAGGAGTCTAGTGTCCAGGTTGAGGAAAGTCATGGTCTCATTCTATTCTGCTTTGGTCATAGAACAGCTGCCTGAAATGTGTTTGTCTGCAAGTCTTTAAATAGAGGCTGCATGGCTGTGTGTGGGGAGGGCTCGGATTGTGTATTCCGCCATGGCAGAAGGGCATTCAACTGGAGATCCTGGGGGGTCTCTTCCAAAATGAAAAAAAAAAGAATGAATTGCATAGATATAGAAAGCGTGGCAGAGAATACTTGCAAAATAGTCAAAGGACTTCAAATGCCTCTCAAGTGGGTCACCAGGAGAAATTGTATAGTTCTACATGTGAAATGCACAGATTTAGGGTCAATGAGACCTTGAAAACAGTTCTTGTGGAAGGGATCTCAGAGTCTTAGGAGACTCCAAGCTGAACATGAGACCAGAGTGTGATGAAGCAGTGAAAAAACCAATATAGTTGTAGTCTATATCAATAGGAGTCCTGTGTCGAGATTGAAAAAAGTCATAGTCCCACTCTGTTCTGCTTTAGTCAGATCTCAGAATTCAAAGAAAATATGGATAAGTTGGTTAAAGGTTTGGAAACCATGGATCCCTATGAGGATGGAGTGGACTTGGTTTGTGTGACAGAAGAGCTAGATGTTGAAGTAGTTTAAAAATGTGTAATGTAGATTTCAAAGTATGTATGTATGTTTGTTTAAAATGCAATGCTATGTGCCAAGAGTATTCCTGTGTGGAAAGGGTTAACTGTATCATGAAGGGAAACAGCATTCCTACAGAGGTCATAAATCAAAGTGCATAGAGCAATCAATGCAGTGTTGTGAGTCCTACGCCATACGTCACTCTGGAATGCAGGAGGTGTGGACTGCTACTGATAACAGCTGGTCTATGTTTGTTCGCGATGTAGCTGCCGGATGGAGAGGAAGCAGTTTTACAATGTGCTTAGCTTCTAATGTGAATAGTTGAATAAATAAATTAGTTGATAGCCTAAAGGAGACTGTGATCGATCTGTTTCCTTGCCTTGCTGTGCGGTGATGCCACTAACACTAGATTGAATGGCCCTGGAGGTCTCTTCAGGATTCAACAATTTTACTGCTTTTGACATGGAAAGCCCACTCTAATTTGGGTTTATGACAGATCAAGGATGGTATTTTTCTATCAAGCCTTCCCAGACCTTCATGGGTGATATTTGAAGGCCGTAACCAATTCCCTCCTTCATAGAGGGATAACCTTGAGTTCTTGAATCAGACAGAGAAGAGTTACCTTGGGGATGGTGTATCCTCTGAACAGTGTGTCTTTGGCCACTGAATGGGGAAGACTCATTGGGATGAGAGAAATGAACCTCTGAATCTCATGGATGACAGCGTCTGTGTAGGGCATCTCTCCGCGGTCAGCCATGCAAGGAAGTCGTGAGCGCCCAACCACCCGGTCAATCTCCTCTTGCACTTTCTCTGCCAGGAGATGAAGGAGACTCAATGTCAGGAAACCAACTTGCAGGAAACATCAGAGGAATCCTGTAGGGCCTGCATTTGTTTTACCTTCTATCTCTGGGTACTTCTGGAAGATCAGGAGCCCGTATCTGAGGGTGGTGCTGGTTGTTTCAGTCCCTGCCGCAAATAAGTCAATGGTGGACATTAGCAGGTTCTCAGTGGTGAACTCAGATGCCTCGTTGTTCTTTTCCTGGAGAAATGCACATCATGAGCAGTGGGATCAATTTAATTCCATTCAGTCATCTTTAATACCAAAGATCAAAGGTGGTAGAAAACAATCTGTCCATGCAGCCATTGGAGGAGTTAAGAATCTGTCAGAAGATCAGAGATACATTTGAAGGACAATGCCTGTCTCTGCCAAAAACTTTGCAGAATTGCAAACAAGTTGGAAGCATCTGAGAAGAACAAGGTGGACCACCAATGTTGTTATGCAGATGAACATGTGGGTCAAGAACAGGGCTCCACAGTAACCTACGTACCCACCACCAGGACACCGCACTTGGAGGACAATCTTACTCGGACAACAAGGGATCACCTAAGTATCACAAGAGGCTGCTGTTGCAAACCCTTCTTGCTTGAGACTAGCCACTCTTCTTATTTCATTCAAATGTATTGGAGAATTGATTGGCTGATTAATTGATTGATTGATTGATTGATTGAAAAATGATAAGGAACACAGAGGAACAAGGGGATGGTCAACTGAAGAGGGTCCACCTAGAATTAAACCATCTTCCTGGATGATCCAGACTCCCAGGACCCCCTCCTGGCTTGAAGGGTCCATGGATGGTCTTACCTGGTCCAGTTTGATAAAGAAGCAGTCAATGAAATCCCGAGGGGAGCTGGGGTCCAGGGTCTCCCTGTGGGCCTCCATTTCCTCCATGACAAACACCTTGGCTTTTTCCAAGTTTGTCCCCACTCTGTGATGAGGTCCCGGGACCAAACCCATGAAGGAAGGGAAAGTGTTGGCCACCTGGAACAGAAGGAAGAAGGAATGGATTGAACTTCCTTGAAAAAATTGAACTTCCTTGAAAAAATCATTTTTCATTTCCTGGCCCCAACGACCTGGATATGCCTTTATATTTTATCAGTCCTAACAGACACACCCTAGGACCTGGTCTCCATCCTGCCAGTTCTCCTGTTCTAGAGCTCTCTTGTTCTAGAACACCTTGAGGTAAATTTCCAGCTTTTTAGGGTTGTAACATTGTAAATCATACAATCATATAAAAAGCTGGAAATTTACCTCAACGTGTTCTAGAACAAGAGAGCTCTAGAACAGGAGAACCGGCAGGATGGAGACCAGGTCCTAGGGTGTGTCTGTTAGGACTGGATAAAATATAAAGGCATATCCAGGTCATTGGGGCCAAGAAATGGAAAATGATTTTTTCAAGGAAGAGAAAAATTAAGCATGGGTTAAGCAGAGGGGAGAGGGAGCAAAAAAGAATGAAAACTGAAAGAATTTGGGATAGATAAGTATTGCTATGTGCCAGAACTATAGATTTGGGAAAGAGGTAAAGAGAGACATCAACTTGACCTGATAGAGATTGAAGGAGGGGGAAATTGTGCAGAACTTTACCTGTCCAAATGTATCTCCCTCTCCACCAAGGACACTAAGACTTATTGCACCATTTGCAACTGCTCTTTGAGTTACTCCAGCCTGTCAGAACCTGACTGGGGACTGTCTGAGGACCTTTTCATCAGCCGCCCCAGAACTGTGGAATGACCTGCCAGTAGAGCTCTGGCAGCTAGATCAGCTGTTGCAATTCAAGATACAAGGGAAGACCTATCTCTTCTGGCAGGCCTGTCCAGACAGTTTTAATTTAAAAATTGCATCTTATTTTTAATCTCTGTTTTGTGTATCTTGTGTAAATATATTTTAATATGTTTATTTTAAAGCATGTTTTTAGGTGATTGTATGATTTACAATGTTGTAACCAGCCACAAGCTGTATTCCCCAAAGTCTCATTGCAAGACAACTACTATATTTCTCCAGTTGCCTAAATATAGCTCACTCACCCTTCCAGGATTCCTTAAGTTCTCCACATACCATAAAAAAAAACAAACCAATATCTGCAACGTACAGGGGTGTATTTGCAACCAAGCAGCAAAGGACGTACCTGGCCCCAAGGAGAGCTGACAATCTCAAAGTTGTCATTCATTACAGCCATGATGGCGAGGAACTTCTTGTCGTCATAGTCGTAGTGCTTTCCAAAGACAATGGAGCAGATGATGTTGGAAGTAGCGCAGTTGAGCAGGAAAGTGGGGTCGAAGGGTCGCTCTGGAAGGACAAGAGGCAACAAGGCTTGGTGATCTGAGCTTGGCTTGGCTGCATTTTCAGGCTTCACCAAGACTTTGACTCACATCAAGGCATTACACTACGCTATCAACTGCCTTGGTGGCCAATCCATGCTGTAGCAGGTTGCCTACAGTACATAAAGGCATCCCATCCCTTTTGTTGGTGGTTTCACTTTCTGCATCTCCCTCAGTGAAATAGACCCTGACCATCCTTGGCCCAAGATCTACAACAGTGGTTCTCAACCTGTGGGTCCCCAGGTGTTTTGGCCTACAACTCCCAGAAATCCCAGCCAGTTTACCAACTGTAAGGATTTCTGGGAGTTGAAGGCCAAAACATCTGCGGACCCACAGGTTGAGAACCACTGATCTACAAGGATAAGAGTCCCCTTGGATTGGGTTATGCACTCCTCTATGCAAGTAGGAGGCTACAACTTCTTCTTGAAGGCATTGCCTGAATAATAATGAAGAATATGCGGAGTTGGCTTTGCTATCAGAAACGACCTGGTGAAGCACCTGTCCAAAGCACCCATTGGCCTTAATGAATGACTCTCAACCCTCTCAATTAACCTTACCAAAAACCAGCAGGCAGCTATCATAAGTGTCTATACACCAACACTTATGCTCAAAGTGTGGCAGACCTGAGGAGTCTGTTCCACCTGCTATGCTCTGCTCCATGGGAAGGAAAGAGATAGTGTACCTATGGAGAGTGGCAGATTTGCACGGGAGCAGTCTGGTCACTTCCTTCTCAAGGGAAGAGGAAGAAGTGCACTTTTGGAGTCTTGGATTTTGTACATGGAGTCAGGTTCTGCTTTATGGAAAACAGAGGTCTGGTCCTTGGCATTGATCTTAGAAAAGAAGTTTTGGCATCTTGGCGTTTTGAAATTCTGGTGTTATGGAAGTTATGGAACTATGCATTGACAGGCGGCAGGAAATCAAGGTCTGGCCTAACAGGTGCTTCTCCAAGGAGAGAGAAAAGGATATGGTAATCATAGAATCCTAGAATCCTAGAATCAAAGAGTTGGAAGAGACCTCATGGGCCATCATCCAGTCCAACCCCATTCTGTCAAGAAGCAGGAATATTGCATTCAAAGCACCCCTGACAGATGGCCATCCAGCCTCTGCTTAAAAGCTTCCAAAGAAGGAGCCTCCACCACACTCTGGGGCAGAGAGTTCCACTGCTGAACGGCTCTCACAGTCAGGAAGTTCTTCCTCATGTTCAGGTGGAATCTCCTCTCTTAGAGTTTGAAGCCATTGTTCCCTTGCGTCCTAGTCTCCAGGGAAGCAGAAAGGAAGCTTGCTCCCTCCTCCTCCCTGTGGCTTCCTCTCACATATTTATACATGGCTCTAATCATATCACCTCTCAGCCTTCTCTTCTCCAGGCTAAACATGCCCAGCTCCTTAAGCCGCTCCTCATAGGGCTTGTTCTCCAGACCCTTGGTCATTTGAGTTGCCCTCCTCTGGACACATTCCAGCTTAGAGTCAATATCTCTCTTGAATTGTGGTGCCCAGAATTGGACACAATATTCCAGGTGTGGTCTAACCAAAGCGAAATAGATCATGGGGAGCAGGACTTCTCTAGATCTAGACACTAGGCTCCTATTGATGCAGGCCAAAATCCCATGGGCTTTTTTTGCCGCCACATCACATTGTTGGCTCATGTTTAACTTGTTGTCCATGAGGACTCAATCTACAAACAATTCTGTAGATTCCATTTGTATTGCCCCTGAAAAATTCTGCACATCTCTTGGGACGATAGGTAGAATGATATCAGTGTTCTAAAAGGAGAAGCAAAGACCACCAGCAATGAAGCCATGATCCTCTGTGATCAACTCTGCTGTTCCGACCACATTGTCCAAATGCCCAAAGATCGTCTTCTCCCAAAGCAGTTACTCTACTCCTAATTGAAGAATGGAAAATGGAAGGTTGGGAGACAGGAAAAGAGATTGAAAGATGGGCTTAAAGCCATCCTTTAAAACAGTGGCAGAGACACCAAGAGAGAGCTGGAAAGGCCTGGCCCTTGAGCATTCTCTCTGGAGCCTAGCAGTTAAAAGGAGAAACGTGTCAAGAGGAACGTGTGTCAAGACAAACCTTGTCGAGACCACCTTCCATCTGGAAATTGATGTCCTCACTATGAAGGAACATAGAGATCAAGAATAGATCTCACTCTTGACAGTCCACCTACAATCCACCACCAAAATCCTACACTTGGAAGGCAATCACACTCAGCCATGAGTGATAGTCTATGAGATGCAAGTAGGAATGGGGGATGATCAACCTCTGAAGGTCTTCTTGGGCAAAAACCAAACAAAGGAAGCAGAATAGAAAAACGGTGACCCATCTTACCCCATTATCATCATGAGAACAATACAAGCAAGCAAGAAGAAGAAATTTGAAGCCTGGTCTCCAGAGTCAAAGTCCAATGGTCAAACCACTTGACTACATTGGCTCTACAGAAGATGGAAATTCCCCTTCCCTCATTCCACTTAAAGAGGTTGGAATGCCTGACTTGGCCAGATGCCTCCATCTCTAAGGGAGAAATGCCCTAAAGGTCCAAGATAACATCAGGCCATAGATCCTTCAAGCTCTTGGTAGGAAGTTCTCAGATACTTGCTGAGCCCCCAAAGAGGTGAGTCACTAACAGGCAACACAGCTCTCCAAAAGGTCCCAAGACCAAATGCATGCAACGGTTCCAGTTTCTACCCTCTCTGCTTCTGGGCAAGAAGAAAGGGAGGAACCTTCCAGAAGGCCCATAACTCAATGGAGGTGGTGATGGTGGTTGACCCAATCGATGTACCTTTTGTGGCCTGCAGCTGTTCCAGGAGATACTGGGCTTCTTCTCGGATCCTCTCCTCGATGCTCTTCTTCCCCATCCCAAAGTTGCGGAGGGTGGTCAGGGCAAAGCGCCGGAGCTGCTTCCATCCTTCCCCGTTGTTGAATATGATCCCTGCAAAGGGAAGGAGGTAGCAGAGGCACGTTCTATATCCTAAGAGTACTAAGAGAAAAATTATTTCTCCAGACCAACTGGTATCCTGTTCAGCAATTAGAAGGTGAGTCAAAACTATAGGAGAATAATAATAATAATAATAATAATAATAATAATAATAATAATCTTTATTTAATACCCCACCACCATCTCCCCAATGGGGACTCAGAATCATAGAATCCTAGAATCCAAGAGTTGGAAGAGACCTCATGGGCCATCCAGTCCAACCCCCTGCCAAGAAGCAGGAATATTGCATTCAAATCACCCCTGACAGATGGCCATCCAGCCTCTGCTTCAAAGCTTCCAAAGAAGGAGCCTCCACCACACTCCGGGGCAGAGAGTCCCACTGCTGAACGGCTCTCACAGTCAGGAAGTTCTTCCTCATGTTCAGGTGGAATCTCCTCTCTTGTAGTTTGAAGCCATTATTCCAATGCGTCCTAATCTCCAGGGAAGCAGAAAACAAGCTTGCTCCCTCCTCCTCCCTGTGGCTTCCTCTCACATATTTATACATGGCTATCACATCTCCTCTCAGCTTCTCTTCTTCAGGCTAAACATGCCCAGCTCTTGAAGCCGCTCCTCATAGGGCTTGTTCTCCAGACCCTTGATCATTTTAGTCACCCTCCTCTGGACACATTCCAGCTTGTCAATATCTCTCTTGAATTGTGGTGCCCAGAATTGGACACAGTATTCCAGATGTGGTCTAACCAAAAGTCAAAACTATAGGAGAGTAATAATAATAATAATAATAATAATAATAATAATAATCTTTATTTAATAGCCCCCCACCACCACCACCACCACCACCATCTCCCCAATAGGGACTCAGGGTGGCTTACACGAGGCCAAGCCCAACAGCATATTACAATAAAGTAAAAACCAAAACAAAATAACAACACAGCAAAATACATACAACATATGAGTAAAAATTTATTTATTTATTTATTTCACTTACTTATACCCCGCCCTTCTCACCCCGGGGGGGACTCAGGGCGGCTTACAGTGGGGGCACAATTAGATGCCCAAATCCATTGACAAGCAGTACAAAATACAAAGCAATTCAACAGTTAAATTAAAAACATCAATACATCATACAATAATAAAACAGTCTCATGCTCAGGGTTCAGAGTCCATATATCCATTCCATTCCATTTGCCCTTGTCTATCATCAGATCCTTAAATTAGTTGTCAGAATGACCAAAGGCTTGGTCCCACACCCAGGTCTTCAGTTTTTTCCTAAACACCAGAAGGGAAGTCGCCGATCTAATCTCCCTGGGGAGTGAGTTCCACAGGTGGGGGGCCACCACTGAGAAGGCCCTGCTCCTCATCCCCGCCAACCTCACTTGTGAGAGTGGCGAGGTCGAGAGCAGGGCCTCCCCAGAAGATCTTAAGCTTCGAGGTGGGACGTAGAGGGAGATCCGTTCGGACAAATACACTGGGCTGGAACCGTATAGGGTTTTGTACGTCAAAACCAGTACTTTGAATTGTGCTCGGAATTGGATCGGCAGCCAGTGGAGCTGGGACAACAGGGGGGTGGTATGCTCCCTGTACGCTGCTCCAGTGAGCAATCTGGCTGCTTCTCGCTGGACTAGTTGGAGTTTCCGAGCAGTCTTCAAAGGCAACCCCACGTAGAGTGCGTTGCAGTAGTCCAACCGGGATGTGACAAGAGCGTGGACCACCATGGCCAGATCTGACTTCCCAAGATACGGGCGCAGCTGGCGCACAAGTTTTAATTGTGCGAAAGCTCTCCTGGCCACCGCTGAGACCTGGGTTTCCAGGCTCAGCGATGAGTCCAGGGTCACTCCCAAGCTGCGAACCTGCATCTTCAGGGGGAGTGTAACCCCGTCTAACACAGGCTGTAACCCTATACCCTGTTCGGCCTTCTGACTGACCAGTAGGACCTCTGTCTTGTCTGGATTCAATTTCAATTTGTTAGCTCTCATCCAGTCCGACACAGCGGCCAAGCACCGGTTATCATACATAGTAAAATAAAATAACATAACATTACAATGAGTGGGCCACATGTGCAAGATAAAAACTAAGATACTAAAAAAATAATACTCAAATCAGGATGAGATAGGGATGGAGCAAATTGTTTGTGGGGGAGAAACTTGTCTGTGGAGGAAAAACTCACGGAAATGTGGCAGAAGTCCCTTTGGAAGGTAAAACATCCAATTTTTTTTCGAATTACGCCACTTCCGAGTGAACCTATCCAACCCTACCAGGTACATAAGCTAGAACATGATTACATAAATAACCACAGTTCAGGTGGATTCCATGAATATATTCCTTGTCCCTATTTTCCCTGCCTGGTTTAGTGGGTTTCCTCGTAAGCGTCTTTCCTTCCAGGAAGCCAGAAAAAAACATTTGCCACTTTAAATGTCCCTGCCAACACAGTCTCAGTTCGTGGAAGTTCAGTTGGTGGCTCCTCCCTCGCAAAAGCTAGCCAAATGGTCCAGAGTCCATTTGGCAGAAGGCCAGAGGGCAGTTGGCTGGGTCTGACTTGTGGCAACCAAAAGGAGGGCCTCCCATGGGGTTTCCTGAGGCTGAGAGTGTGTGGCCCCCAGAGACTGAATAGCAGAAGGAGGTTGGGCTGGATGGCCCTGGGAGTCTCCTCCAGCTTTGTCATGATTCTATGATTCTATGACCCAGTCTGCAAGGCAGGAAAGATACCATTCAAGCCCTCCTGATGGATGGCCACCTAGACTCTGCCTATAAACTTCAAGAGACAGAGACCCTGCTGGATTTCCAGGAAGTGTAGATTCCAGTAGAATTGGAAGGGATCCCCTAATCCAGGCATGGGGAACCTTCGGCCCTCCAGGTGTGGTGGACTTCAACTCCCACAATTCCTTGAGGCTCGGCATTCGCCCCAAAGGCTTACCTTGGCCCAAGGAATTGTGGGAGTTGAAGTCCACCACACCTGGAGGGCCGAAGGGTCCTGACCCCTGCCCTAATCTATTCCAAACAACACCTTTCCATGCAGGAAGGCACAATCGAAGCCCTCCCCATAGACAGCCATTCAGCCTCTGCTTAAAAACCTCCAGAGAAGGAGACAAATTCCAGAGAAGGAGCATATTGCACTGCCGAATGGCTATGACCATTAGACGTCCTACCTAATGTTTTGGTGGAATTGCTTTTCCTGCAGTTTGAACCCATGCCTCTTGAGTCCCAATCTCAGATAAGCAACTTGGCCTCTTCTGCTCAATGGGACATCTTTTCAGATCCTTAGAATCATAGAATCATAAAATCAAAGAGTCGGAAGAGACCTTCTGGGCCATCCAGTCCAACCCCATTCTGCCAAGAAGCAGGAATATTGCATTCAAATCACCCCCGACAGATGGCCATCCAGCCTCTGCTTAAAAGCTTCCAAAGAAGGAGCCTCCTTCCACCACACTCCCCCTGGGGCAGAGAGTTCCACTGCTGAACGGCTCTCACAGTCAGGAAGTTCTTCCTAATGTTCAGATGGAATCTCCTCTCTTGTAACACGCATCATGTCCCCTTCTCTCAGCCTTCTCTTCTCCAAGCCAAACACCCCCATCTCCCTCAGCCACTGTTTTTGAGCCAGGTGCCCCCCTCTTCCTAGATCTGTGCATTTCATATCTTATCCTCATATTCATTCTGCAATTCTTCACCATTTTGAAGCAACGGAGTGTTGTGTAGTTTTGCGGCTGAACAGCATTTTCTCCTGACGTTTTGCCTGTATCTGTGGCTGGCATCTTCAGAGCATCTGAAGGACCACAACAGGGAGAGACAGCACTAATAGAAATGCCAGGACAACATCATCCTCTGGGATGGGCCTCGGGGGCGCGGTTCTGTCGTGGCTCCGGTCCTTCCTGGAGGGACGGACCCAGATGGTGAAGCCGGGAGACGCCTGCTCTGACCCCTGGCCTTTGACCTGTGGGGTCCCGCAAGGCTCCATTCTGTCGCCCATGCTTTTCAACATCTACACGAAACTGCTGGGAGAGGTCATCTGGAGTTTTGGAGTTGGGTGCCATCTTTATGCGGATGACACACAACTCTACTACTCCTTTCCACCTAACTCCAAGGAGGCTTCTCGGGTGCTGGACGAGTGCCTGGCCGCTGTGTCGATCTGGATGAGGAAGAACAAGCTGAAGATCAATCCCGACAAGACAGAGGTCCTCCTGGTCGATCGTAAACCGGATCGGGGTATAGGGTGGTCACCTGTGTTGGACGGGGTTACACTCCCCCTGAAGCCACAGGTCCGCAGTTTGGGAGTCCTCTTGGATTCATCGCTCACACTTGAGGCTCAGGTGTCGGCGGTATCCGGGAGGGCCTTTGCGCAACTGAGACTTGTGCGCCAACTGCGACCGTACCTCGTGAAGGCTGATCTGGCCGGGGTGGTCCACGCCTTGGTCACCTCTAGAATGGATTACTGCAATGCGCTCTACGTGGGGCTGCCCCTGAAGACGGCTCGGAAACTTCAATTGGTCCAGCGGGCAGCAGCCAGGATGCTAACTGGGGCTCCTTATCAAGAGAGGTCAACCCTCCTGTTTAAGGAGCTCCACTGGCTGCCATTTATATTCTGAGCCCAATTCAAGGTGCAGGTGCTTACCTACAAAGCCCTAAACGGTTTGGGACCACCCTACCTGCGGGACCGCATCTCCATCTACGAACCCACGCGCTCACTTCGATCATCTGGAGAGGCCCTGCTCGTGATCCCACCTACGTCGCAAGCGCGCTTGGTGGGGACACGGGACAGGGCCTTTTCTGTGGCGGCCCCCCGACTCTGGAACGCCCTTCCAAAAGATCTCCGACAGGCCCCTTCTCTAGCTGTTTTCAGAAGGAATTTAAAAACTTGGCTGTTCCGTTGTGCCTTCTCAGACTAGGAATCCCCACCCCAAGTCCTAGTAGCACCTTAGCATAACTAATCGTTGCTGCACACCGCACTTTTAATCCTACGTGCCTCCTGCCAT
This sequence comes from Anolis sagrei, assembly GCF_037176765.1. Lineage (NCBI taxonomy): Eukaryota > Metazoa > Chordata > Lepidosauria > Squamata > Anolidae > Anolis > Anolis sagrei. The sequence continues at coordinate 344,305,937 of NC_090021.1, forward strand.
TTCAGCACTTTTAACCCTTGTACCCCATTGCACCGGCCGAACCAGTTTTAATAATGTCTTGATGTACTGCCATTGTCGTTATTTTGCTTATTGTTTTGATTTGCTTTGTTATTGTTGTGATTTGTTTTCTATTGTATTGTGTTTTGAGGCTTCGGCCTGTGTAAGCTGCATCGAGTCCTTCGGGAGATGCTAGCGGGGTACAAATAAAGTTAATAATAATAATAATAATAATAATCCTCTGAAGATCCAGCCACAGATGCAGGTGAAATGTCAGGAGAAAATGCTGCTAGAACACAGCCATACAGCCTGGATATGACACAACACCCCAGTGATTTTGGCCGTGAAAACTTTCAACATATTTGAAGCAACTTTCTCCCCTCTGTTTCTTCCTCCCATCGTTTTCATCTGCGTGCTTCCAAATCCCTTGTACTTGGGGGGAGAGAATTCCCCTTGGTCCCCATCAGTGTCTCCTCTTGGGAGCCGGAAAACACCACGATGTACCTTTGCCTCGAAAGTATTTATCAATGAATGGCATCTTCCCTCGTGGAGCAAACTCCTCGGCCTGATCAATCAGGGCTTCTTTGACGGCATCGTAGCCATGGAGCACCACAACGGGCTTCGTTCCAAAGTGCAAGGAGAAGACGGGGCCATACTTCTCACTCAGCTGCAAAAAATATTATTTGTTTATTTATTTACTGTATTTCTATACCACCTTTCTCACCCCTGGAGGGACTCAATGGCAAAAATTCAATGCCAACATACAATACACAAAGAAATTATAATAACATAATAATAAGCGCGGTTAACAATAGCAAAATTCAATGCTCAAAAACATCATAAAACAGTTAAAAACAATTAAAACAGTAGCATAATAAACAGTCAACTTCTATATAAATAAAAATGTCATGTTCGTTTGTGGGATTAACAGAACTCAAAAACCACTGAACGAATTGACACCAACTTTGGACACAAGACTCCTAACAGTCCAATGTATGTCCTTCACTCAAAGAAATTGATTTTGTCATTTGGGAGTTGTAGTTGCTGGGATTTATAGTTCACCTACAATCAAAGAGCATCCTGAACCCCACCAACGATGGAATTGAACCAAATGTGGCACACAGAACTCCCGTGACCAACAGAAAATACTGGAAGGGTCTGGTGGGCATTGACCTTGAGTCTGAGAGTTGTAGTTCACCTACACCCAGAGAGCACTGTGGACTTAAACAATGATGGATCTGGACCAAACTTGGCACTAACACTCAATATGCCCAAGTGTGAACACTTGTAGAGTTTAGGGGAAATAGGGCTTGACATTTGGGAGTTGGAGTTGCTGGGATTTATAGTTCACCTACAATCAAAGAGCATTCTGAACTCCACTAACAATGGAATTGAACCAAACTTGGCACAAAGAATTCCCATCACCAACAGAAAATACCAGAAGGGTTTGGTGGGCATTGACCTTGAGTTTGGGAGTTGTAGTTCACCTACATCCAGATGGCACTGTGGACTTAAACAATGATGGATCTGGACCAAACTTGGCACTATCACTCAATATGCCCAAGTGTGAACACTTGTAGAGTTTAGGGGAAATAGGGCTTGACATTTGGAAGTGTAGTTGCTGGGATTTATAGTTCACCTACAATCAAAGAGCATTCTGAACTCCACCAACGATAGAATTGGGCCAAACGCTCCACACAGAACCCCCATGTGGGCCACAGCAACACGTGGCGGGGGATGGCTAGTAAATCAATAAAACATCTCATTAGTAGGCCTGGGTAACAACGGAAAAAATTGTTTCTAAAATTGATTTGTATTTGGGTTTTTTTTGCTTCGATATTTAAAATAATTACAAAATTTTCCTTTTAAAAAGTTCGATATTTACAAAATTTCGTAAATGGTAAAAAATTAACGAATCGATTTCCGAAACAATAACGAATCGATTCGTTAATGGCGGACGCGACCGCGAAGTACGCTAAAAAACCTCCAAAACCTTCTGAAGCTTCCCTCTCCCTCTGTTGTTGACTGTTGGTGTGATATTATAATTTTTTTCCACTAATTAAACCATAAAACTGGCCCAGACATGCGGAAATAATAACGAAACGACCTCAAAACAATAACGAAACGAATACAATATTGAAATACGAAGCATTTACAAAACGTTTTTGAAAATTCGTTTTTTTTAATAATTGCTCCAGAATGGTTCGTTATCGTTTTGTAATTGAAAAAATTAACGAATTATTAACGAATTACGAATTAACGAAACGAAACCGCCCAACCCTACTCATAAGCATCTCATCATTAAAATCAAGATCCAATCTCATCGTCCATTTGTTCCATTTTCCTATGTTCGTTACACTGCCTATTCAAATGCCTGCTTGAATAACCAGGTCTTCACTTTCCTCCGAAATATCAACAGGGAGGGGGCCGATCTAATATCTTTAGGAAGGGCATTCCACGCCGAGGGGCCACCATGAGAAGGCCCTGTGTTGTAGTTCAGCATGGAAGTAGCGTTGTTACTACAGGGAGAAGGGGGAAGAGGGCTGCACAGCTGGAGGAGGAGGAACAGCAGCGAAAGCGCATTAGGGAGATTTTACTGGCTCCATCTGACACAGAGGAATTTGAAGGTTTTGTTGCTGAGGAACTGGAAGAAGGGGAGGAAAGCAGGGGAGTCAAGCGGGTTACTCGGGATTCCGATTCTGATGGGGAGTTGCAAAGAAAGCGTGTTAGGGATATCTTTAGCACTCAAACTTCAGACGAAGAATTTAGGGGTTTTGATAGGTCCTCGAGTGAAGATGAAGAGGATCGTGGATTAGACTGGACCTGTGTACAGGAGATTCAGAACATATGTAATCAGCCTACCTCGAGCGAGGAGTTTGAAGGTTTTATGGGGGATTGGCAAGCGGGGAGTTCCTGGATGGATGCTAGCCTTGAGCAGCGTTGGAGGAATGGTCATCAATCTGGTGGGGGAGATGACTCAGCTGACAGTGCTAATGAGGCAGAAGGGAGTAGTCTCAGTAGCGATAGCGATTGCTAAATAAATATTGGGCTGCTAGCATTAGTTCCTCGCAGAGGACAAAGCGTCGTATTATGTGTTATTCTTTGTTGCTGCCAAACTTTTGATTGAATCCTTGGATTACAGCTTCCGTGTTTTCGTGTACCCTGACTCCTGGACTGAACTCTGTAAGTGACGTCATCATCCATCTTGCTGACTTCGGACCGTCTTGTTGACTACGCTACCTGTTTTCTGGACTACGTTATCTCACCTCTTCGTGTATTGACCTTGGACTGGTTTTCCTCTACGATTCCGTGTACTCCAATCCTGTCGTTAAAACCTTTGTTTTGCTTTTTGAACTGCCAGAAGGCTGCCTTTATGTTCTCTTACTCAGGGATAATCCAGTTTATCTTTCAGTTGCTTTTTCTGCCTTAAAGAATGTTTGGTTGCTAGTGGCACTGCAGTTAAGTGTCACTAGTCTTGCTAAAGTCCAAGTAAAGCTTATTTTTGAACCTTTCCTGCTGTGTTGGGCATTTCTGCACCTCTGGATCGTGACACCCTGTCTCTCGTCCCCGCCAAACGTACTTGTGACACAGGTGGGACCGAGAGCAGGGCCTCCCCAGACGATTTTAACGTCGTAGCTGGTTCATAGCAGGAGATGCATTGTTGTGTTTCTAATAATAATAATAATAACAACTAGGCCTGGGCGGTTTCGTTCGTTAATTTTGTAATTCGTTGAATATTAGTTAATTTTAGCAATTACAAAACGATTACAAAACTTATTTTTAAACCCGGAAGTGTTTTTAAATATCGAAACGGCAGGCGCCAAAAAATTTTGTATTTCCGTCCATTTCGGAAATACGTAAGATGGCCGCCTGGCGATGCTTGCTGGGAGCTCTCCTCTCTCTCCTCTTCTTAGCCAATCAGAGGCAGAGCCTGAAAGAGGAGGAGGAGGAGGAGGAGGAGGAGGAGGAGAGGGCGGGGAAGGCGCCGGCTGAGCAAGCGAGCGAGAGGGCGAGCGACCCTCAGCGGGAAGGCGGCCCGTCCCTCCTTCCTCACCTTTGCGGTGGGTGTGCTTCGTTCTCCCAATTCCGCACTGAAACCTTAGCGGAGGGCTGGGCTAGATGGCCTTTGGGGAGCCCTTCTCCCAATTTCGCATTGCTTCGGAGGAGCCGGGCCCGACTCGGCGGCAGCGCTTGAGGGCCCGCCAGAGTGAGTGAGTGCCTGCCTTACCTCCTTAATAATAATTTCTCCTCCCTATTCTACTAAATTAATAATTAAATTAAAAAAATATTTTAAAAATATTGAAAAAAAAGGGCGCCATCTTTACAAAATGATTTGTAAATATTAACGAAATTTCGTAAATACCGAACTTTTTTAAGGGAAAATTTTGTAATTATTTTAAATATCGAAACAAAAAAAAAAAAACCCCAAATACAAATCGATTTTAGAAACAAATTTTTGCGTTGTTACCCAGGCCTAATAACAACAACAACAACAACAACAACAACAACAACAACAACAACAACTTTATTTATACTCCGACACCATCTCCCCAAGGGGACTCGGGGCGGCTAACATGAGGCCAAGCCCAACAAATTACAACAAGGCAGAAAGAGTACAAATCTACAATAATGCACCGGGATTGTGGCGCAGTTGGCTGAGTGTCAGCTGCATTAAGATCACTCTGACCAAAAGGTCATGAGTTCGAAGCCAGCCCAGGTTGGAGTGGGCTTCCAACCATTGTGTAGCCTGTTGTCGACCTTTGCAACCCGAAAGACAGTTGCATCTGTCAAGTAGTAAAATAAGGTACCACCTTAAAGTATGGGGAGGCTAAATTAACTGATTTATGAGCCATAAAGAAGACTCCAGCAAAGCATTTTAGCGGGGAAGCATGCGGGGAATGCGGAAGTGCTTCATCAGCATCGCAGATGGACAAGGAAAGCGACAGCTCCCCTGGTGGCCAGAAAAAGTTAAATAGCCTCTGTGTATGTCTGTATATGTTTGTATGTCAAAGATTGGCATGGAATGTTTGCCATATATGTGTACACTGTGATCCGCCCTGAGTCCCCTGCGAAGTGAGGAGAAGGGCGGAATAGAAATACTGTAAATAAATGAATAATAAATAATACATCAAATAAAATATAACAAAACAAATAATACAAAATAAACACAGATGGATGAGTGGGGTAGTGTGTCTGGTGGGAAGTTCAGATGGGACAAGCGATGGGGATTAATTTCACTAAAGGGTGAGATAAGGTGCACCGAAGGGCATTTTGTAGGCCTGGGCAGTTTCGTTTCGTTAATTCGTAATTCGTTAATAATTCGTTAATTTTTCCAATTACAAAACGATAACGAACCATTCTGGAGCAATTATTTAAAAAAACGAATTTTTAAACACGTTTTGTAAATGCTTCGTATTTCGTTATTGTATTCGTTTCGTTATTGTTCTGAGGTCGTTTCGTTATTATTTCCGCATGTCTGGGGCAAGTTTTTTGTTTAATTAGTGAAAAAAAATTATAATATCACACCAACAGTCAACAACAGAGGGAGAGGGAAGCTTCAGAAGGTTTTGGAGGTTTTTTAGCGTATTTCGCGGTCGCGTCCGCCATTAACGAATCGATTCGTTATTGTTTCGGAAATCGATTCGTTAATTTTTTACCATTTACGAAATTTCGTAAATATCGAACTTTTTAAAAGGAAAATTTTGTAATTATTTTAAATATCGAAACAAAAAAAACCCAAATACAAATCGATTTTAGAAACAAATTTTTCCGTTGTTACCCAGGCCTAGCATTTTGTACTGAGTTGGTCAAGGTATGGGGATTTGTCGTTCGTTCCTCAAAGGTACATCAAAACAGCCAGGTTTTTAAGATCTTCCTAAAGGCTGCCAAGGTGGGTGCTTGCCTAATCTCTCCAGGTAGCGGGTTCCAGAGCCGAGGGGCCACCACAGAGAAGACCCTCTCTTCGTCCCCACCAACAGCACTTGTGGCAGAGGTGGGAGTGAGAGGAGGGCCTCCTCAGAAGATTGAAGGGATTTAACAGGGTCATAGAAGGAAATGCCATCGCGAAGGTAGGCGGGTCCCAAACCATTTGTAGGTGATAACCTGCACCTTGAATTAGGACTGGAAAATGACCAGCAGCCAAAGGAGCTCCTTAACTATGAACTTAAAATCAATTGAAACCATTTAACATAAGATATACATAAAATTTAATAATCAGACAAAGCATAAAACCATAAGAAAGAGGCACATCACCGAAGAGCCACCAAAGCATTGCCATTAATGGGTAGAGGGCCATTCCACATCTATCCTTCAAACCATTATGGTGTGTCCTCTTGGTACTCTCTTTAAATGGAAAGTAAGTCCCTTGGAAAGAGAAGCACGAGCAAGCTAACAATCCTGCAATGAAGCAGACCATATCGCTCAATTGAGGAGATGGGGGGGGGGGGGTCCTTGGACTTGCCTTGCAAAGAGTCAGGTCCAGGCGGTTGGTCTTGAGCTGCAGAGCGTTCCCGATGATGGGCAATGGGGGTGGTCCAGGGGGCATTTCCCCCCTCTTGTTGGCCTGGCTCTTCCAGATGGCAGACAGGAGAAGGCAGGAGAGGCAGATGACCAGCAGAACTGTCGATGTCCCCAAGGGCTCCATCCCAAAAACTGAAGGGAGCACAACAACGTCTCCAGATCCAATGAAAGGGAAGGTGAGTTGTGGTGCCCCACACCCAGAGATTTATACTCCGGGAATCATGGCTTTATCAGAACAAGTTCATTAATCATTAAGTCCTCCAGGTTCCTCGCCATCATCTGAAATGAACTTCTCTCTATTTTTTATTTGGCATTGATCTCTAGGGTGTTATACAAGTCCTGTGTACTCTCTGGCCAAGTGTGAGTGGAGGTGTGGTCATGATGGTTTTCTGTAGGGTGTTATATAAGTTCTGTATGCTCCCTGGCCAAGTGTGTGTGGGGGGGGGGGGGGGGACGTTCATGCCATAACAAAACCAGCTAGAAGCCACACAATCAGAAAAGCATACAGTTGAAGACTACTGTGTGTGATTCCTGTTTTTGGTCCCATTTTAGGCTCCCCCCCTGCTCCATTCACCAGGAGATTCTCGAAATTGGGAGGTGGAAACTACAATTCCATAAACCATCAGCCGGAAGCTCCATTTTCGGTCCAGGAAGATCCTAATTTCCTCCCTTTATTCCTGGATCTTCCTGGACCGAAAATGGAGCTTCTGGCTGATGGTTTACGGAATTGTAGTTTCCACCTCCCAATTTCGAGAAGAGAGCGGAGGGCCGCTACCATCAACACATACACACACACACAACACAACACACACATGGGTTATCCAAAAAGTAAGGTTACAAGGCACGCAGCTCTTGTGGGGAATTTTCAAAGAGGAAGTGTTGCACTCCAGGTCATGAAGAAGCCCTCTGACTTTAAAACACACCACACGAAGAGTGAAGAAACAAATCCTCTTTTATTGAAGCTTAGTAAATAGCCAGAAGAAATAAATGCTTTTAAGAAGATAAGAAGGTTCCAAAAAGTAAGAAGTTCATAAAAAGTAGTGGCTTCAAACTACAAGAGAGGAGATTCCATCTGAACATTAGGAAGAACTTCCTGACTGTGAGAGCCGTTCAGCAGTGGAACTCTCTGCCACGGAGTGTGGTGGAGGCTCCTTCTTTGGAAGCTTTTAAGCAGAGGCTGGATGGCCATCTGTCAGGGGTGATTTGAATGCAATATTCCTGCTTCTTGGCAGAAGGGGGTTGGACTGGATGGCCCATGAGGTCTCTTCCAACTCTATGATTCTATGATTCTATGATTCCAGTAACACAAAGTGATGTCCACACCAAATATAAAAGCAATCCAAGACAGCATTAATCCAGACAGGAATCAACAGGATGCAAAGACAATCCAAAAGGCTAAAAAAACTCCACAGGAACAAGACCCCTTGAACAGGATTTCCATGGCACATGAACTTGGTTTCCAAACGATGCCTGATCTAACAGGTTTCCCCTTGAAGTAAACCTTATATCCCAAAACTCAGGAATTGGTTTTGCTTTCCCCCACATTCCCCCCTTATCAGACAAAGCCTTTCAGAGCAACGTAAACACTGAGTTTGCTATCGATCCTGGCTAATCCCCAGCCGACTATTCTTCAGCTCCCTATCTGGCTGCTCATTAAAATTCCCAGGTGTCAGATTGTTTTCCAAATCCAAATCTTGAGAGCTCAGAGAGAGAAGGAATGAACCATCACTGTGAGGCCCAGCAGGGATATTCTCATGAGAATCTGCCCTTTCCACTGGGGCCTCTCTGTCATTGTCTGCCTGAAAATCATTGACCAAACCATCTCCATCTTGTACTTCAGCCTCAGCACCATCATTTCCCTTATCATTTCCCTCATCATTTCCCACATCAGGATCCTGAAACACAAACACAGGTTGATTCCCAACAGGAAGTTGGTTTCACTGCCATGTAGCAGGAAGACAGCAGAAGCAAATGAGCAGCACCAGTCGTCAGTAGCTCAATGACTGGCCTTGTGGTGAAGGTTAGAGATAAGCATCCTCTTTCTGTTTCCCTTTAAGTGTGAAGTTCATAGTGTAATACGCTACCTAAATGCTAAGGGCATGAACAGCTCTGCGATTCACCGCAAAATTGTGTCAGTTTATAGAGAGGGCGTAATGTCAAGACAGCATATGACAAAACGGGTATGGAATATATTGTAAGACCATGAAGAAACTTTGCAGAGCCATAAACAACAAAGTCGTGTGATGCTGATGGCAGGAGTCTCACCTTCATGACAATGCGCATCCGCACACCACTCATGCAACACAAAAGTGGTTGATTTCATTTGGTTGAGCTGTTTTAAGCCACCCCTCTCACAGCCCTGATCTCGCACCCAGTAACTCTCATCTGTTCACTAAACTGAAGGAACACCTGGGTGGAAAACACTTTTGCGATGATGATGAGGTGAAATTCGAAGTGAGGAACTGGCTGAAAAAAGTGGAGAAAAACTATGACACAGGCACGAAAAACTCATCCCATGGATGACAAAGGATGAAAGTGAGGAATGTGGTGCAATCATGACCCTGTTCCCCTTTATTACAGTTCTGGACAGTTTTCCTGTGCTTTTCAAAAATCCGGTCTTTCAACAGGAATGGCCCCAGAGCCAGATATATAATGAACTCCTGCACGTTCCGAGGACATCTGTCTATCAAGGATATTGCAACTTTGGTCATTAGGGCAATTCTTGGCCAACTTGAATCAAAATCTCATATTCACATAGACATCTCCAAAGCAGGGATTTTATTGAACAAGTGGCAATCAAGGCATATACAACAATTGCATTGGGGAAGAACAACACATGCTTTGGAAGAGTTCCAAAAATGGCAAACAAGACATGCAAAATGCAAACACTAGCAGCTAAGAAAGTGCAATTGCTCAGGCTGGAGAAAGGCAAACTGGGATCAGGAAACTTGCAGGACTGGAAAGGCCTGGGATTAAGCCACATGCTCATAGGTAAAAATAATAATAAAGAGAATGTAATCCTTTCCTTGATATACACACCAGAAGAAGAGGGGGTGGTTTTGGGGAGGTGCAATGTGCAGGGAAAGGACTCTCCAGTGGTTTGAGCCTTGAACTGTGGTTTTGGAAACCTTCTCAGCCTAGGAAATCCCTTGGGTCACACTCTCTCAGCCCCAGAAAAGCCTGGACAGGATTGCCTTGGGGTCATCACCATAGAAATGACTCGGAGGCACACAAGAATACGGAACTGGAAAATGAGCAAAAGCTTGTGTCTCACCCAATTCATGGACTTGGGGTACATGGAGAGGTGGGTTCAGCCTAAAAGGAGCAAAACCCCAGCTAAGTGGGGATTTTGGCCCCAGAAGAAGGCAGAGGGAAGCCAGAACTGCACCAAAGGCCTCTTGTGGGAAAGAGAGAATCCCTCGGTCAACTGCTTCTCAAGTGGAAGAAGAACAGGTTCCTGTTGCTTCCCATGCAAGCCCTCAACTCGCTAATATGTAGGACACGTGGACCCTTCTCCTTGCTCTGCTGATAATGCATTTTCTTTAATTCATGAGGAATTCCTCCATCAGAAACATGTTCATTTGTTTATATCTGGTGCCTGGCAAGTGTTTAGTTGTATATTTTTGCTTCAAATCACTTGTCAAATTTCAGCAGCCCTGTGTATTTCACAGAGTTTCCTTAGGCAAGGAAGGCTGCTCTGATTTGGAGTTGGCCTCTTCCTTCCTCTGAAGCAACACCTGCAGTTTTTTTTCTTTCTTTTTTTTTTGTATTTCTTTCCTATATATATATATATATATATATATATATATATATATATATATAAATACATACACAACATTTATAGTTCCCACCACCACGAGGATTGTTTTCTTTTACATATTAATCCTTTTTGAGATGAACCTTATAGATTAACATTCTATATAACATTTGTCTCCTATTTCTTTTTTTTCTTAATTTTTTTAATTAATTATTCGACACAATCTCATATATAATCAAAAAATAAACGTTCAGAAGTACTGGAACATGTCTAGATCCGTATGTAGACAGCAACTTGTACAAAGTAAGTATAACACATGCCATTCACTCGAGTTTAAGATGCTTTCAAAGGAAAATCCATGCAAACTATTCCTAACTAGAACTGTGTCTATCTAGCTAACAGCAATAGTGTCATCAGCTACTCCCACCCCCATATCATATGCAAAAAATAAATGCCAATTTTTTTTGGGGGGGGGGGATTCCTTACAAGGCAAGAAATGTATCTTCATGATCAAGATGGTTTCAGAGTATGCCCAAATACATCTTGATATTACATCAATAAAAAAGAAAACAAGAATGGGAGCAGGCAACCAAGTACTCTCTAATGACTATTTTACATAGATAGGCATGGACAACTGCAAAGACCCAGTTTGCCTAAATTGAAAGATGTCCAAAACCATAATCAAATGTTTCATTAGCATTATGCCAACATATACAACTTTTCCAGGAATCACCTGCAGTTTGTTGGTGGTCTCCCATTCAAGTCCAAACCGGGGCTGACCCTGCTGAGCTTCCAGTATCTGGTGCCTTTGAGGTGTTTACAACAGAGGGGAGACAAACTTCTCCATGCACTTTGCTTAGATGAGAAAAACTGGGACTTTTCAGGCAGAAGATTCCATCCAAGGACGAGTCCAGAACGGGTTAGTTCTTGGGTAGGAGACCACCAATGAATGGCAGCTGCTCTAGGCTCTTGTTCAGCGGAACGAATGAATGAGCGAAGAACAGTGCCTCTGAGGATCCCTGGCCTAAGAAAACCCAGTGAAAGCAAGGCATAGACACATATACTCTTGTGCTGAGAAGTGGAAGGGCTGGTAAACATCTCTTAAAACAGAAACAGAAGTTGGGTCCTCTGGCCATCTGCACCTATGGATGGTGGCCTGGTGTGATTCCTTCATCGGGGCATGACGCAGAGCCCCATGCACTTTGCTAAGTTGAGAAAAACTAGGACTTTTCAGGCAGAAGGTTCCATCCAAGGACAAGTCCAGAATGGACTAGTTCTTAGGTAGGTGACCACCAATGAAGGGGAGTTGCTCTAGGCTCTTGTTCAGAGGAATGAATGAATGAATGAATGAATGAATGAATGAAGAACAGCGCCTCTGAGGATCCCTGGCCTAAGAATACCCAGTGAAAGCAAGGCATAGACACATATCCCTTTGTGCTGCAAAGTGGAAGGGCTAGTAAACATCTCTTAGAACAGAAACAGAAGCTGAGCCCAGCCATGAAAGCCTTCAACAATACACAGAAGTCGGGTCCGCTGGCCATCTGCATATATGGATGGTGGCCTGGTGTAATTCCTTCATCGGGGCATGACGCAGAGCCTATATTTCGGGGGAACGTTGCCCACGCTGCTCAGGTGGGGCTTGATGTCGATGTCCTGGGGGTCTGTGAGGGGCTTCAGCCTGAAGTTCTGGAGGATGGAGGCCAAGAACAGGAAGAGCTCCATGCGGGCCAGGCCTTCTCCTGCACAGACGCGCTTCCCTGCAAGGAGGAAGAGAAAGGAAGGGAAGCAAAGGGAGAAGTGTCACAGGCCATGCTTCAGCATTTCTTTTGGTCTTGTATCACTTAGAGGCTGTCAATGGGACCACCCTTTTGTCCCATCTATTATTGTCCATCTCCTCAGCCTCTCCTGCTGTGACTAAACAACAACACACAGGCAGATCCCAGGAGTTTGCTCATACCACCTGCACCATGTTAGACAGAAATGCCTCAGCATTGAGTTTATGTGTAAAATACAGTTCTGATGGACATGTGATAACACACCTGTGGAAGGACTAAGAGGATAATGATGAAATACCTAAAGGGCAGGCGGAAATGGATACGTCATGGTCATGTTAGGTTCATGACAAGAGGTTGCATCACTCATAGAATCATAGAATCATAGAACCAAAGAGTTGGAAGAGACCTCCTGGGCCATCATCCAGTCCAACCCCATTCTGCCAAGAAGCAGGAATATTGCATTCAAATCACCCCTGACAGATGGCCATCCAGCCTCTGCTTAAAAGCTTCCAAAGAAGGAGCCTACACCACACTCCCTCCAGGGCAGAGAGTTCCACTGCTGAATGGCTCTCACAGTCAGGAAGTTCTTCCTCGTGTTCAGATGGAATCTCCTCTCTTGTAGTTTGAAGCCATTGTTCCATTGAGTCCTAGTCTCCAGGGAAGCAGAAAACAAGCTTGCTCCCTCCTCCTCCCTGTGGCTTCCTCTCACATATTGATACATGGCTATCATATCTCCTCTCAGCCTTCTCTTCTTCAGGCTAAACATGCCCAGTTCCCTAAGCCGCTCTTCATAGGGCTTGTTCTCCAGACCCTTGATCATTTGAGTCGCCCTCCTCTGAACACATTCCAGCTTGTCAATATCTCTCTTGAATTGTGGTGCCCAGAATTGGACACAATATTCCAGGTGTGGTCTAACCAAAGCAGAATAGAGCATGGGGAGCATGACTTCCTTAGATCTAGACACTAGGCTCCTCCTATTGATGCAGGCCAAAATCCCATTGGCTTTTTTTGCCGCCACATCACATTGTTGGCTCATGTTTAACTTGTTAGGTTCATGACAAAAGGTTGCATCACTCATTTGTCCTTTACTGGTGACAAGGTGGGTATAAAAGGAGAGAGGAAATGCTGAAGCTCTCTCTTGCCTGTCTCTCTTTTATGTCTCTCTAGCCCAGTGGTTCTCAACCTGTGGCTCTTCCGATATTTTGGCCTTCAGTTCCCAGAAATCCTAACAGTTGGTAAACTGGCTGGGTTTCCTGGGAGTTGTAGGCCAAAGCACCCGGGGACCCACAGGTTGAGAACCACTATTCTAGCCTGTGTCTCTGTATCTCTATCCTGTGGCATGTCATTGATTTAATGGAAGTGCAAGAAGACAAGGAAGACACAGAGGGTGCATATACATTGTAGAATAAATGCAGGTGGAAACAACAATTATTATTGTCGAAGGCTTTCATGGCCGGAATCACTGGGTTGTTGCAGGTTTTTTCGGGCTGTATGGCCATGCTCTAGAGGCATTCTCTCCTGACATTTTGCCTGCATCTATGGAAAGCATCCTCAGAGGTAGTGAGGTCTGAGACCTCACTACCTCTGAGGATGCCTGCCATAGATGCGGGTGAAACGTCAGGAGAGAATGCCTCTAGAGCATGGCCATACAGCCCGAAAAAACCCACAACTCAACAATTACTATTATTATTATTATTATTATTATTATTATTATTACTATTATTATATTTATTATGACTCTTAACTGCCATGGCTCGATGCTATGAAGTTCAAAGAGTTGTAGTTTTGCAAGGGATTTAACCTGCTGTGCCTAAGAGTGCTGGTGCCTCACCAAGCTACAACTCCCAGGATTCCATAGCAACCCATGTGGCGGCAAATTGCATTCATTCTACAGTGTAGATGCAGCCAAAGAATTCCTGATCTCTGCCATGGGAGGTCCATGCATCAGGTCTGAAGTGCCTTATAGTTCCCATGTGTTGTGGATCAAGACCATGAAACACATCAGGCCCAGAACAGAGACAAGGGTTGCATCTGCACCTTGCAGTTGATACACTTCAGCTTCCATTGCTTCATCCCATGGGATCCTCAGCACGGCAGAAGCTTGTTGAAGGACTTGATATTCTGTACTAGAAAAATGTAGGAGGAGGGATCTGACTTTTCCTCCTTGACCTATAAATCCCAGGATTTGGCAGAATGAAGCCATGGTGTTTCCAAACTGCTGCAAATTTGCAGAATGGATTCAGCAACGAACTTCCCTAAGGCAGGGAAACCTTCCTTCTTTGGCTTTGTGGTATGTGCATAACATGTAAACAATGGTGACGGTGTACAATGCATCTTGCCATTCAATTATGATACTGGAGGATAGCATGCAGAACACCAGGAACCAATCCTGCTGGCATTGGACTGTGACCCTGTGACCTGGAAGTCATAGGGAGGAGGGAGAAAGCTTCCTTTCTGCTGCCCTGGAGATTAGGACATGGAGCAATGGCTTCCAACTACAAGAGAGGAGATTCCACCTGAACACGAGGAAGAACTTCCTGACTGTGAGAGCTGTTAGGCAGTGGAACTCTCTACTCTGAAGTGTGGTGGAGGCTCCTTCTATGGAGGCTTTTAAGCAGAGGCTGGATGGCCATCTGTCAGGGGTGCTTTGAAAGTGATTGTCCTGCTTCTTGGCAGGATGGGGTTGGACTGGATGATGACCCACCAGGTCTCTTCAAACTCTAGGATTCTAGGATTCTATGACCCTCAGAAGTCCTTCTTGAGGAGGACCAAGGGAAGGCCCTTCCTTCTCTCCCAATGTTTCTGTATATTATGGTCGGATTGATCACCCAGCAGGAGATGGAGAGAGCACTGCTCTTCCTTGCCTGAATGGACCCCCCAAAACCCACCCAAGACTTGCAGTGGTATCTTTACCTGCAGAAAAGGGCATGAAGTAGTCGCTCTTCCTGAAGGTCCCATCCTTGTTCAGGAAATGCTGTGGGTCAAACTGTGTGGGATTGGGGAACTCCTTGCCATCAAAAAGCACTGAGGTCAACAGAGGAAACACGGTGGTGTCCTGCAGAGAAGGATGCATACAGGGAGAGAAGTGGTTTACCATTGAGTTCACACTAAGCAGACACCTCACATTCTTTACATTCTTTAAATTTGTGGCATCCTAACCATAGCCAGATTCTGTGTGGCTCATTGGAGGCCAAGGGGGGTGGGTGGGGGTGCTCTTGATGGCATCTACATAAGCATTGAAACTATGCTTGCTGCTATTGGGCTCACCAAAACTGCAACTCTTTTCTTTCACTAGTTCCTTCCCAAGCAGGGTTCAAGCAGTATGATGCAGCAACTTAAAAAGCCAACATGATTCTAGGCTTCCTCAATAGGAGTCTAGTGTCCAGGTTGAGGAAGGTGATAGTCTCTTCCAACTCTAGGATCCTACAATTCTACTGCTTTTGACCTGGGAAGCACTTTCTAGTTTGGGTCTATAAAAGATCAAGTATGGCATTTTCCCTCTCAAGCTTCCCCAGTTTTGAGGCCCTCATGGGTGATATCTATAGGCTGCACCAATTCCCTTCTTCATAGAAGAATCATGTTGAGTTCTTGAAGTAGAAAGAGGGCCCTTGCCTTGGGGATGGTGTATCCTCTGAATGGTGTGTCTTTGCCCACTGAATGGGGAAGACTCATCGGGACGAGAGAGATGAACCTCTGGATCTCATGGATGACGGAGTCCGTGTAGGGCATCTCTCCACGGTCAGACATGCAAGGAAACCGCGAGCGGCCAACCACCCGGTCAATCTCTTCTCTCACTTTCTCTGACAGGAGACGAAGGAGACTCAATGTCAAGAAACCAACATGCAGGAAACATAGGAGAACTCCTGTAGAACCTGCATTTGTTTTACCTTCTATCTCTGGGTACTTCTGGAGGATCAGGAGACCATATCTGAGGGTGGTGCTGGTTGTTTCAGTCCCTGCTGTAAATAAGTCAATGGTGGACCTTATCAGGTTCTCAGTGGTGAACGCAGATGCCTCGTTGTTCTTTTCCTGGGGAAATATGCATCAGAAGCAGTGGGATCAAATTAATTCAATTCAGTCATCTATAATACCAAAGATCAAAAATGGTGGAAAACAATCTGTCCATGCAGACATCGGAGGAGTCAAGAATCTGGCGACACATAAGAAATACATTTGAAGGACATTGCTTGTCTCTGTCAAAATCTTTGCAGAAATGCAAACAATTCAACGGAGGAAGGAAAGTGGGAAGTGTCTACGAAGAACAAGGTGGACCATCCAGGATGTTATCACACAAAACTCTTAAAATGGTTTTTGCTGTTGCAAATGCTTCTTGCTTGACACTAGCCATTCTCCTTATTGCGTAAAAACTTGTTGAAAGCTTGATTGACTGATTGGTTGGTTGATTGATTGAAAGAATGCTAAGGAACACAGGGGAACAAGGGGATGGTCAAGAGTTTCCACCTAGAAGAAGACCATCTTCCTGGATGATCCAGACTTCCAACACCTCCTCCTGCCTTGAAGGGTCTATAATGTGGTCTTACCTGGTCCTGTTTCACCAAGAAGCAGTCAATGAAATCCCGAGGGGAGCTTGGGTCCAGGGTCTCCTTGTGGGCCTCCATTTCCTCCGTGACAAACGCCTTGGCTTTTTCCAAGTTTGTCCCAATTCTGTGATGAGGCCCCGGGATCAAATTCATGAAGGAAGGGAAAGTGTTGGCCACCTGGAAAAGGAAGGGAGAAGGAAGGGATTGAGCTTCACCATCCGAAGAGCTGGAAATTGACCTTGTCTCCCAAGGATAGCAAAGTGTCCTTCAAAGGCTCTAGAACAGAAGAACCTGGGATGTGTCTACACTACAGAATGACTGCCTTTTGGCACCACTTGAGCTGCCATGGTTCAATGTCATGGAATTCTGGGATTTGTGTTTTTACCTGGTATGACGATACCTCACCAAACTACATCTTGCAGGACTCTATAGTATTGAGCCATCACAATTAAAGGGGTATCAAACTGCATTCATTTTACCATGGAGATGCCCCCCTAGAGAGTACTCTGGTGCTCTTGTCATCTCACCAGTTGGATAGCAATAGATATGTCAAAACATGTCAATGAGGAATCCCACTCTCCCTGCCAAGTGGGAGAACCAAGCTTTTTGCACCAGTTGCAACTACTTTGTGAGCAGAAATGCATGTGATTTTCCAAAGTAGAAGAGATGTTTCCCAGTTCCCCAAAGACTCATTGTATCACAACTCCTGTATTTCTCCTGTTGCCTAGATATTCCTCATTCACCCTTCTAGGAATCCTTCTGTTCTTCTCCCTCCCACATTACTTAAGAACTTACTGCACTATTTGAGCCTAGACCCAGCCTGATTCTTCTGTTTTTCAGCCATAATATTGTTTTAATGTCATTGTTGTTGTGATTTTGTTGTGTTTTTATTTGATTGATTTTCATGTTGTTGTGTAATCTTGATTCTTGTGCTTGTCCCCATGTAAGCCACCCGAGTCCCCCTTGGGGGGATGGTGGCAGGGTATACAATTATTATTATTATTATTATTATTATTATTATTATTATTAATTATTATTATTATTATTATTATTATTAGGGCTGGGCAACCACGGAAAAAATTATTTCTAAACTCGATTCGTTTTTAGGGGGTTTTTGCGTTTCGATTTTTAAATTAATTCCGAAATTTTCCTTTAAAAAAATTCGATATTTATGAAATTTCGTAAATTACGAATCAATTACGAATCAATTTCGAAACAATTACGAATTGATTCGTTAATGGCGGGCGCAATCGCGCAATACCCAAAAAAAAAAACCTCCAAATGGGAAAGGAAGCTTCCCTCTCCCTCTGTTGTTGACTGTTGGTGTGATAATTTATTTTTTTTTCACTGAGAAAACAAACAACGACTATAAAACTTGCACCATACATACGGAAATAATAACGAATCGATTTCAAATCCATTATGAATCGATTTCGAAACAATTACGAAACGAATTGAAAAAATTCGTTTTGTTTTTTAGTTGCTCCTGAATGGTTCAATATTGCTTCGTTATAAAAAAAATAACGAATTAATAATGAATTACGAAATTAACGAACGAAACCGCCCAGCCCTAATTATTATCCGTCTGTGTACAAGGAGGTACTACATACCACAACAAACTAAATCTGCACAATCAAGAAGTGTATTTTGAACTGCTGAAGACCTACCTGGCCCCAAGGAGAGCTGACAATCTCAAAGTTTTCATTCATTACGGCCATGATGGCGAGGAACTTCTTGTCATCATAGTCATAGTGTTTTCCAAAGACAATGGAGCAGATGATGTTGGAAGTAGCGCAGTTGAGCAGGAAAGTGGGGTCGAAGGGCTGCTCTGGAAAGACAAGTGGCAACAAGGCTTAGTGCCCTGAGCATGGCTTGGCTGCACTCATCTTATACCAAGGCATTTGACTATGAGACTGAGAACACAATATCAGCTGCCTTGGTGGCCAATCCACACTGTAGCAGGTTGCCTGCAGCAAATGAAGTTGCCCCATCCCTTAGGTTGGTGATATCAGCATCTCCCTGACCATCCATGGTCCAAGACCGAAGATCCATATGGAAGGATGGCACTCCTCTGTGCACTCCTCTGTGCAAGTAGGAACAGGGGATGATCAACCTCTGAAGGTCTTCTTGGGCAAAAACCAAACAGAGGAAGGAGATTGGAGCAAGAGTGACCCATCTTGCCCCATTATCACCATGAGAACAATACAGGCAAGCTAAAATAATGGATTTGAATCTTGGTTTCCAGAGTCAAAATCCAATGATCAAAGAATTGGTCTATGTTGGCTCTTCAGAAGATAATAATCCCCTTCCTTTTATTCCAGTTAAAGAGGGTGGAATACCAGACTTGGCCAGGTGTCTCTATGCTGTCGCACGCTGGGCCTGTGATAATGTTTGTTTACAGGCCGTGCTTTCTGTATGCTCAATGGGACACCGGGGTGCCTCAGCTAAAGGGTCCCATAGGTTTCCCAACACAAAGTTCTGTAGAGGATCAAAATAAGTTCAACAAAGTTCTTTATTAAATCTTAAATTTTCGAACAAATGAATTAAATGCTTTATAATCTTAAAAGTCTGGTAGCTTTCTCGATCTGCCAACAAGGGACAGGCAACTGCTTGAAAAACTGTTCCTATCTTCTTTAGGGAAACCTCCCAACCCCTCCTTGGGCAATCTTTCTTAACCCTGCTCGTGTGAGGCCCCAACTCCTGGCTCCAAGCTGCGTTATGGGTAGCCTGAGTGGTCCCTTACCAGGCAATGGTTGCTGTAGATCTGCCAAGCTGGTGTCCTTTAGTTTCTCCACTAAGGTTGTAGGAACTATTTCTTTTTCCCCAGCAAAAGCTGGATGTATTCCTCCAGCAAAGCAGTAGAGGTTTTCCTTTTTGCCCAGCAAAAGCTGTGGAACTATCCTTTTTTCCCCCCAACAAAAGCTGTAGAGGTGAAGCTTTTTGCAGGCGGGGCAGAGAAAGCCCACACGTCCTGCTGTGAGGCTCCAAACTGTGAGACTGAACTAAAAGTCCCCTTTCCCCTCCAAACCTGAGGAAAGGGGTGGATCTAAAGGCTCTAACGGTGATTGATAGGTTGTTGGCCCTATGACTGCAACCTGGGGAAAGCTACCCAATCGCAAAATGCATGGCCCAAATAGATTCATGCAAAGTAACAGTGCAAGAAAAGGAATTCAAATCTCCTGGCACAGCCGTGCCAGCACAGTCTCCATCTCTAATGGGGAAACGCCCCAAAGCTTCCAGATAACATCAGGCCATAGATCCTTCAAGCTCTTGGGGGGAAGTTCTGAGACACTGGCTGAGTTTTCGAATGGGGAGTCACTAACAGACAAAACAGTTCCCCAAAGGGTCCCAAGACTAAAATGCATGCAAGGGTTCCAGTTTCTAACCTTTCTGCCTTTGGGCAAAAGAAAGGAAGCTCTCAGAAGGACCATAACTGAATCACAGTGGTGGTGGTTGACCCAATTGACGTACCTTTTGTGGCTTGCAGCTGTTCCAGGAGATACTGGGCTTCTTCTCGGATCCTCTCCTCGATGCTCTTCTTCCCCATCCCAAAATTGCGGAGGGTGGTCAGGGCAAAGCGACGGAGCTGCTTCCATCTCTCCCCATTGCTGAATATGATCCCTGCAAAGGGAAGGAGATAGCAGAGGCACATTATGGGCTGAGAATGGCGGTTAATAAGTGCATCAAATAAATTATCCACCCTTCTAGGCAGGCCCGTAGCCAGGATTTCGTTTGGGGGGGGGGGGCTAAAAAATTTTCAGGGGGAGTTTCGGGGGGGGTGAGTTTCGGGGGGGGGGGCTGAGTCTGAGTGAAAGAGGGTCTAGCCTAGCAAACCTTTTGTATCATTACCCCAATACCCCCATACATATGGGATATATTGAGAATGGTGATCAAATCATGATATTAATAAACATAACAGTTTAAATAATGCACCAGTAAGGCCTTTTCGCGAACCACCATGAAAATTTCGGGGGGGGGGGGGGCTGAGGCCCCCCGAGCCCCCCCCCCCCCCCTGGCTACGTGCCTGCTTCTAGGAATCCAGTAGGGTTGGACAGAGTTGATCGGAAAAGTCATAAGAAAAACTTCCAAATTTTGCCTTCCGAAGCAGTTTCAAACCATGCAAGAAAGGTGGAAGGGGCAAATCCGAATTTGAACCATTTATCTTCTTTTTCAGAAATATTCCCTAATGTTTGGATTTCTCCCAAGGTTATTTAACTTCTTCCTTCTCTGCTTTCCCCATGCTTCTTATCCCTCTGCCTCGGTTTGAGCTGGGCCAGCCACAAGAGGAGGAGGGAAAGCAGAGAAGGAAGGAATTTCTTCCACTTGCTTTTCTCTGCTTCTTGAAGCCCAGGCAGAGGGACAAGAACCGGGGGAAAGCAAGTGGAGGAAATTCCTTCCTTGTCTTCTTTTCCCCCACTTCTTGTGGCTGGCCCAGCTCAATATTCCTGCTTCTTGGCAGAATGGGGTTGGACTGGATGGCCCATGAGGTCTCTTCCAACTCTTTGATTCTATGATTCTGTGATTCAAGGCGATCTGTTTGCTTTTCCCCGCTTCTTATCCCCCAAAGCAACATTAATTCTTCAGTGTAGATGCACCACAGAGGTAGGGCAGATGTATTGGATAAAAAGACAACACAAACATCTCCTCTCCTCTCTCCTCCCCTCCTTTCAAGAACTGAGCAGAGGAATATTGTGTCCAATTCTGGGCACCACAATTCAAGAGAGATATTGACTCTAAGCTGGAATGTGTCCAGAGGAGGGCGACTCAAATGATCAAGGGTCTGGAGAACAAGCCCTATGAGGAGCAGCTTAGGGAACTGGGCATGTTTAGCCTGAAGAAGAGAAGGCTGAGAGGAGATATGATGATAGCCATGTATAAATATGTGAGAGGAAGCCACAGGGAGGAGGAGGGAGCAAGCTTGTTTTCTGTTTCCTTGGAGACTAGGACGCAATGGAGCCATGGCTTCAAACTACAAGAGAGGAGATTCCATCTGAACATTAGGAAGAACTTCCTGACTGGGAGAGCCGTTCAGCAGTGGAACTCTCTGCCCCGGAGGGAGTGTGGTGGAGGCTCCTTCTTTGGAAGCTTTGAAACAGAGGCTGGATGGCCATCTGTCAGGGGTGATTTGAATGCAATATTCCTGCTTCTTGGCAGAATGGGGGTGGACTGGATGAAGGCCCAGGAGGTCTCTTCCAACTCTTGGATTCTATGATTCTATGAAATGGGTGGAAAGAGAAAACCAAAAATATAAGGTGGGATCCAACCCCTTTCCCCCTCATTCTTCAGAGGAGGTGCAGGCAAGGAGCACATTGAAGTTTGCCGGCTAGATCTATCACACCATATAATATGAATTGAATTGCATTGCATGGGTCTAAACTGCATTAAAGAGACCCCAGAAAGAGGAGAAAAGACAGAAGAGTGACTTAAAACAGATGGCAGAGAGGGGCGAAGATGGGATCGAGTTGCAAGCAAAGGAAGCAAGCTGGAAGCAAAGGAGGACACTATCCAACCCATGCAATGCAGTTCAAACCAAATTCTATGGCATATAATATGGATTGAACTGGATTGCATGGGTCTTAACTACATTATGTTGTTGTTCATTCAGTGTAAATCCAGAAACCGTTGACTGCCTGGTGACATTTGACGGGGATTGTTTTGGAATGAAACCCTGAAAGGAAGGAGAGGAGGAAGAGACCCCAGAAAGTGGAGAAAAGACAGAAGAGTGACTGAAAATGGATTGCAGAAAAGGGTGAAGATGGTTTTCAAGTTGCAAGCAAAGGAAGAGAGTTGGAAGCAAAGGAGGACACTATCCAACCCATGCAATGCAGTTCAATCCATATAATATGGATTGAACTGCATTGCATGGGTCTTAACTGCATTATATGGCAGTGTAAATCCAGAAACCATTGACTGCCTAGTGACATTTGACGAGGATTGTTTCGGAGTGAAACCCTGAAAGGAAGGAGAGGAAGAAGAATCATAGAATCCTAGAATCAAAGAGTTGGAAGAGACCTGGTGGGCCATCATCCAGTCCAACCCCATTCTACCAAGAAGCAGGAATATTGCACTCAAAGCACCCCTGACAGATGGCCATCCAGCCTCTGTTTCAAAGCTTCCAAAGAAGGAGCCTCCACCACACTCCAGGGCAGAGAGTTCCACTGCTGAACGGCTCTCACAGTCAGGAAATTCTTCCTCATGTTCAGGTGGAATCTCCTCTCTTGTAGTTTGAAGCCATTGTTCCATTGTGTCCTAGTCTCCAGGGAGGCAGAAAGGAAGCTTGCTCCCTCCTCCTCCTCCCTGTGGCTTCCTTTCACATATTTATACATGGCTATCATATCTAGACCCCAAAAGAGGAGAAAAGACAGAAGAGCAACTTAAAATGGATTGCAGAGAAGGGCAAAGATGGGGATCAAGTTGCAAGCAAAAGAAGCAAGTTGGGAGCAAAGGAAGACACTATCCAACCCACGCAATGCAGTTCAATCCATATTCTATGGCATATAATATGAACTGCATTGCATGGGTCTTAACTGCATTATATGGCAGTGTAAATCCAGAAACTGTTGACTGCTTGGTGACATTTGACGAGGATTGTTTTGGAATGAAACCCTGAAAGGAAGGAGAGGAGGAAGAGACCCCAGAAAGAGGAGAAAAGACAGAAGAGTGACTGAAAATGGATTGCAGAGAAGGGTGAAGATGGGGATCAAGTTGCAAGCAAAGGAAGAGAGTTGGAAGCAAAGGAGGACACTATCCAACCCATGCGATGCAGTTCAATCCGTATTCTATGGCATATAATATGGATTGAACTGCATTGCATGGGTCTTAACTGCATTATATGGCAGTGTAAATCCAGAAACCATTGACTGCCTAGTGACATTTGACGAAGCTTGTTTGAGGATGAAACCCTGAAAGGAAGGAGAGGAGGAAGAGACCCCAGAAAGTGGAGAAAAGACAGAAGAGTGACTGAAAATGGATTGCAGAAAAGGGTGAAGATGGGGATCAAGTTGCAAGCAAAGGAAGAGAGTTGGAAGCAAAGGAGGACACTATCCAACCCATGCAATGCAGTTCAATCCATATTCTATGGCATATAATATGGATTGAACTGCATTGCATGGGTCTTAACTGCATTATATGGCAGTGTAAATCCAGAAACCATTGACTGCCTAGTGACATTTGACGAGGATTGTTTCGGAGTGAAACCCTGAAAGGAAGGAGAGGAGGAAGAATCATAGAAACATAGAATCCTAGAGTTGGAAGAATCATAGAATCCTAGAATCCTAGAGTTGGAAGAGACCTCATGGGCCATCCAGTCCAACCCACTTTCTGTCAAGAAGCAGGAATATTGCATTCAAAGCACCCCCGACAGATGGCCATCCAGCCTCTGTTTAAAAGCTTCCCAAGAAGGAGCCTCCACCACACTCTGGGGCAGAGAGTTCCACTGCTGAACAGCTCTCACAGTCAGGAAGTTCTTCCTCGTGTTCAGGTGGAATCTCCTCTCTTGTAGTTTGCAGCCATTGTTCCATTGTGTCCTAGTCTCCAGGGAGGCAGAAAGGAAGCTCGCTCCCTCCTCCTCCTCCCTGTGGCTTCCTTTCACATATTTATACATGGCTATCATATCTAGACCCCAAAAGAGGAGGAAAGACAGAAGAGCAACTTAAAATGGATCACAGAGAAGGGCAAAGATGGGGATCAAGTTGCAAGCAAAAGAAGCAAGTTGGGAGCAAAGGAAGACACTATCCAACCCACGCAATGCAGTTCAATCCATATTCTATGGCATATAATATGGATTGAACTGCATTGCATGGGTCTAAACTGCATTATATGGCAGTGTAAATCCAGAAACCATTGACTGCCTAGTGACATTTGACAAAGCTTGTTTGAGGATGAAACCCTGAAAGGAAGGAGAGGAGAAAGAGACCACTTAAAATCCAGTTTCTGCTTCCTGCAAAATTCTGGGGTTTATAGTTTAGCTTCTTTGGAGGCTTTGAAGCAGAGGCTGGATGGCCATCTGTCAGGGGTGATTTGAATGCAATATTCCTGCTTCGTGGCAGAATGGGGTTGGACTGGATGATGGCCCAGGAGGTCTCTTCCAACTCTAGGAGGGAGGAGGGAGCAAGCTTCCTTTCTGTTTCCTTGGAGACTAGGACGCAAGGGAACAATGGCTTCAAACTACAAGAGAGGAGATTCCATCTGGACATGAGGAAGAACTTCCTGACTGTGAGAGCCGTTCAGCAGTGGAACTCTCTGCCCCGGAGGGAGTGTGGTGGAGGCTCCTTCTTTGGAAGCTTTTAAGCAGAGGCTGGATGGCCATCTGTCAGGGGTGCTTTGAATGCAATATTCCTGCTTCTTGGCAGAATGGGGTTGGACTGGATGATGGCCCAGGAGGTCTCTTCCAACTCTTTGATTCTATGATTCTATGATTCTAGGATTCTAGGATTCTATGAGGCTGTTAAAGGCTCCTCCCTAAACTGCAAACCCCAGAATTCTGCAGGAGGCAGAAGCTGGATGGAAAGCGCATGGAAAGAATATTCTAGGGAAGGAGCAGATTCCACTGCCAAAGGGCTCTGACCATTAGATATCCTTCCGAATGTTTGGGTGGAATCACTTTCCCTGCAGAATGAACTAATGGCTCGCTTGGGTCCCAGACTCTGGAGCAGCGGGAAAGCAGCTTGGCCCCGTCTGCTCAATGGGACATCCCTTCAGATCCTTAAACATTAGGCCTGGGTAACAACGGAAAAAATTGTTTCTAAAATTGATTCGTTTTTTGGGGTTTTTTGTGTTTCGATATTTAAAAGAATTCCGAAATTTTCCTTAAAAAAAGTTCGATATTTATGAAATTTCGTAAATGGTAAAAAATTACAAAACAATAACGAAACAATAACGAATCGATTCGTTAATGGCGGCCGCGATCGCGCAATACGCCAAAAAAACTTCTGAAGCTTCCCTCTCCCTCTGTTGTTGACTGTTGGTGTGATATTATAATTTTTTTCACTAATTAAACAAAAAACAACTATAAAACTTGCCCCAGACATGCGGAAATAATAACGAAACGACCTCAAACCAATAACGAAACGAATACATAACGAAATACGAAGCATTTACGAAACGAATTGAAAAATTCGTTTCGTTTTTAAGTTGCTCCAGAATGGTTTGTTATCGCTTCGTTAACAAAAAAATAACGAATTTTTAACGAATTACGAATTAACGAAACGAAACCGCCCAGCCCTATTAAACATGGCTCTCAGGTCCCCTTCTCTCAGCTGTTTCTTCACCAAGCAAGACACTCCCATCTCCCACAGACACTGTTTTCCAGCCAGGTGCACCCCTTCCTAGATCTGTGCATTTCATAACTTCTCCCTCATATTCATTCTGCAATTCATCCCCATTCTGAAACAACTTTCCTCCCTCTGCTTCTTCCCCCCATCGATTTTATCTCTGTGCTTCCAAATCCCTTGTATTTGTGCGGAAGAGTTCCCCTTGGTCCCCATCATAGAATCCTAGAATCCTAGAGTTGGAAGAGACCTCCTGGGCCATCATCCAGTCCAACCCCATTCTGCCAAGAAGCAGGAATATTGCATTCAAATCACCCCTGACAGATGGCCATCCAGCCTCTGCTTAAAAGCCTCCAAAGAAGGAGCCTCCACCACACTCCGGGGCAGAGAGTTCCACTGCTGAACGGCTCTCACAGTCAGGAAGTTCTTCCTCGTGTTCAGATGGAATCTCCTCTCTTGTAGTTTGAAGCCATTGTTCCATTGCGTCCTAGTCTCCAGGGAAGCAGAAAGGAAGCTTGCTCCCTCCTCCTCCCTGTGGCTTCCTCTCACATATTTATACATGGCTCTCATCATGTCTCCTCTCAGCCTTCTCTTCTTCAGGCTAAACATGCCCAGTTCCCTAAGCCGCTCCTCATAGGGCTTGTTCTCCAGACCCTTGATCCTTTTAGTTGCCCTCCTCTGGACACATTCCAGCTTGTCAATATCTCTCTTGAATTGTGGTGCCCAGAATTGGACACAATATTCCAGGTAAAGTGGTCTAACCAAAGCAGAATAGAGGGATAGCATGACTTCCCTAGATCTAGACACTATGCTCCTATTGATGCAGGCCAAAATCCCATTGGCTTTTTTTGCCGCCACATCACACTGTTGGCTCATGTTTAACTTGTTGTCCACGAGGACTCCAAGATCTTTTTCACACGTCCTGCTCTCAAGCCAGGCATTGTCCCCCATTCTGTATCTTTGCATTTCGTTCTTCCTGCCAAAGTGGAGTATCTTGCATTTATCACTGTTGAACTTCATTTTGTTAGAATGCAAATGCAGTGTCCCTTCTTGGCAGAATCAGTGTCCCTTCTTGGCAGAATGGGGTTGGACTGGATGGCCCATGAGGTCTCTTCCAACTCTTTGATTCTATGATTCTGTGATTCTATAATTCTTTGGAGCCAGCAAGCACCACAACATACCTTGGCCTTGGAAGTATTTATCTAGTAACGGCATCTTCCCTCGGGGAGCAAACTCCTCGGCCCGATCAATCAGGGCTTCTTTGACAGCATCATAGCCGTGAATCACCACAACGGGCTTCGTTCCAAAATGGAGGGTGAAGACGTGGCCGAACGTCTCACTGAGCTGCAAAAAAATTGTGTATATGAATTTGTGCCCCGGCATTGAATGTTTGCCATATATATGCTGTGCTCCACCCTGAGTCCCCTTCGAGGTGAGAAGGGCGGAATATCAATGTTATTAATTAATTAATTAATTAATTAAAAAGAGGCACATCACTGAAGAGCCACCACAAATGGCAACACATAATATCTATCCTTCAAACCATTATGGTGTGCCCTCTTGACACTCTCTATACATTGAAAGTGGCTTCCTTGGCACAAGCAAGCAAACCGTCCTGCAATGAAGAAGGCCGTAAAGCCTTATTGAGGAGATGGAGGCTCTTGCACTTGCCTTGCAAAGCGTCAGGTCCAAGTGGTTGGTCTTGAGCTGCAGAGCGTTCCCGATGATGGGCAATGGAGTTGGGCCAGGGGGCATTTTCTTCCTCTTGTTGGCCTGGCTCTTCCAGATGGCAGAAAGGAGAAGGCAGGAGAGGCAGATGACCAGCAGAACCGTCGACGTCCCCAAGGGCTCCATCCCCAAAACTGAAGAGAGCACAACAATGTCTCCAGATCCAATGATGGGGAAGGTAAGTCTTGTTGTTCCACATGCTGAAATTTATACTCCAGGAATCATGGCTTTATCAGAAGGATTTGCGTTAATCATTAAGTTCTCCAGGTTCCTTGCCATCATCTGGAAATGAACTTCTCTGAACTTCTCTCTGTGTTCCCTTTTGCAATGATTGCTAGGGTGTTATATAAGTCCTGGGTGCTCCCTGGCCAAGAGTCAAAGTTATCATTAACAAAACCTGCCAGAAGTCATAGAATCATAGAATCAAAGAGTTGGAAGAGACCTCCTGGGCCATCATCCAGTCCAACTCCATTCTGCCAAGAAGCAGGAATATTGCATTCAAATCACCCCTGGCAGATGGCCATCCAGCCTCTGTTTCAAAGCTTCCAAAGAAGGAGCCTCCACCACACTCATAGAATCAAAGAATCAAAGAGTTGGAAGAGACCTCATGGGCCATCCAGTCCACTCCCTCCGGGGCAGAGAGTTCCACTGCTGAACGGCTCTCACAGTCAGGAAGTTCTTCCTCATGTTCAGATGGAACCTCCATTCATGTAGTTTGAAGGCATTACTCCATTGCATTCTAGTTTCCAGGAAGCAGAAAGGAAGCTTGCTCCCTCCTCCTCCCTGTGGCTTCCTCTCACATATTTATACATGGCTATCATATCTCCTCTCATCCTTGTCTTCTTCAGGCTAAACATGCCCAGCTCCTTAAGCCGCTCCTCATAGGGCTTGTTCTCCAGACCCTTGATCATTTTAGTCGCTCTCCTCTGGACTCATTCCAGCTTGTCTATATCTCTCTTGAATTGTGGTGCCCAGAATTGGACACAATATTCCAGACGTGGTCTAACCAAGGCAGAATAGAGCATGGGGAGCCTGACTTCCCTAGATCTGGACACTATGCTCCTCTTGATGCAGGCCAAAATCCCATTGGCTTTTTTTGTCGCCACATCACATTCCTGGCTCATGTTTAACTTGTTGTCCACGAGGACTCCAAGATCTTTTTCACACGTCCTGCTCTCGAGCCAGGCCTCATTGTCCCCCATTCTGTCTCTTTGCATTTCGTTTTTTTTTCTGCCAAAGTGGAGTATCTTGGATTTGTCACTGTTGAACTTCATTGTGTTAGTTTTGGCCCATCATCACTCTCATCTGTCATGATGGTTTTCAATCCTGCTCCTGTCCTCTGGAGTCTTGGCTCTCCCTCTCAATTTGGTCCTGTCTGCAAACTTGATAATCCTGCCTTCTAACCCTTCATCCAAGTCATGAATGAAGATCCTGAGCAGGACCAGGCCCAGAACGGAACCCTGCTGATGGCCCTCTGCTCGTCACTTCTTTCCAGGATGAAGAGGAGGAAGCCTTGGGGAGAATCACCCTCCGGGTTCGTCCATTTAACCAATTCCAGATCCACCTCACCGTAGTTTTGCCTCGCCCACCTTGGACTAGTTTCCTTGCCAGAAGGTCTTGAGGGACCTTGTCAAAGAAGGCCTTACTGAAATCCAGACAAGCTCCATCCACGGCATCATTCCCCGCATCTGTCCAGCTTGTAACTCTATTGAAAAAAGAGATCAGATTAGTCTGGCATGACTTGTTTTGGATGACTTGTCCAGCCTCTGTTTAAACACCTCCAAAGAAGGAGGGAGACTCCACAAGTCTCCAAGGCATAATATCCCATAGTCAGATGCTGTTATCATTAGCAGGCCTTTCCTTGTCCTTCAGTGGAATCACCTTTCCTTCAATTTGAATCCATGTTATGTTTACTGCCTTGTTCTCCTTTGCTTTTGGCTATTGGAAGTCATTGTAGCCCAATGAGAGAAGGGCCAGCGCATTGCCCCTCGCACAGCATTCAGGGGACGGCCTAGGCGCAAAGGGGCTCCAGCCTCTCTCTACATGACCTAAAACATTACCCTATGTAACACCATTTTGGTTCCTGAGGTAAGCAGGGTAAGCACCACACATTTAAAAGGCAATAACGCTTTCAGGTGTTGTTACATAATGTTATCTGAACTCAGCTGACCTCCCCAGCCTCCTCTTGCAATGCCCTGAACTTCGCTGAAGGTTGTGCAACTTTGCTGGCTTTTGCACGGGAAGAGCTGATAAAGTGATAGCAAGGGATGAACCCTTCTGAACTGCTGCAGGACCCTGGGCAACACAAACACTGCATGACTCACTAGGCTTTTCTGCAACATATGCAAACTGAGGACCCCCCAAGAGAGTTGCCTTGTGGAAATCTCCACATGTAGGCACATTCTGCAATCTGTTGTGTTGAATGGCAAACTGCAGCAATCCAATGCACAGGCCAATGCACCCCCAGGGGCCCAATGAAGCAGTGTATGTAACCCACCATCTGGGACATGATCTGAATGTGGGCATCAGACCTCTATGTGTGGTATGCATACAATACCCTCTCAGCAAGTGTTTGTGCATTTGAGGGAAATGGAATGGCTGATCCGTGAACAATACTTTGTCATTCTGTTACCACTCCTGCCACCATGTAATGAAATCTTGTTTATTATGGGATCAGAAGCATGGAATGGGCACCAGAAATGTAAGAGTGGGTCACATAAAGTGGGGCATGGGGTCTTGTGGATGGCAGTTGTGCACAGGAACTCTCCAGCCCCTTCCCCTTGCACCCAACAATGAAGGCGTGGTTTGTTTGCTTCCTTCACGAAGCACCTCATAGCTGACAGCTGTCCATAAGTCAAGCAGGGCCTCTGGTGGCATGCTGTAAACTGTGGTTGTCTCTACTTTTGGCCTCTCCTCTCAATTAGAGGACATTTTGCAATGTCACTCATGCAAATGCAATGAAGCCCAGGGAATGACTGGTTTTAATTAAAATACACCTCCAGAGGATAATATCGAGGATAGTTTTGACGGTGTGGTGAGTGAATTAGAACCAGACAT
The DNA here is from genome assembly GCF_037176765.1 of Anolis sagrei. NCBI lineage: Eukaryota > Metazoa > Chordata > Lepidosauria > Squamata > Anolidae > Anolis > Anolis sagrei. Next base: position 344,336,580 of record NC_090021.1, read on the forward strand.
CCTGAGGAGTGAGGTTGAATGGGCCTTAAGAAGCATTGCTAACAACAAGGCAGCAGGAGACGACGGGATCCCAGCTGAACTGTTTAAAATCTTAAAAGATGATGCTGTCAAGGTGATGCATGCCATTTGCCAGCAAATATGGAAAACACAAGAATGGCCATCAGAGTAGGAAGAAATCAACTTATATCCTCATCTCAAAAAAGGGAAATGCGAAAGACTGCTCAAACTTCTGTACAGTGGCCCTTATTTCTCATGCCAGGAAGGGAATGCTCAAGATCCTGCAAGGAAGACTCCAGCAATACATGGAGTGAGAGTGGCCAGATGTTCAAGCTGGGTTTAGAAAAGGCAGAGGAACGAGAGACCAGATTGCCAATATCCGCTGGATAATGGAGAAAGGCAGGGAGTTTCAGAAAAACATCTACTTCTGCTTCATTGACTACTCTAAAGCCTTGGACTGTGTGGATCATCATACATTGTGGCAAGTTCTTAGTGGGATGGACATCCCAAGCCCTCTTCCCTCTCTCCTGAGGAATCTGTACAAGGACCAAGGAGCAATAGGAAGAACTGACCACGGAACAGGAGACTGGTTCAAGATTGGGAAAGGGGTATGGCAGGGTTGTATCCTCTTCCCCAACCTATTCAACTTGTATGCAGAACACATCATGCGATGTGCGGGGATTGACGAATGCAAAGCTGGGGTATAAATTGCTGGAAGAAACATGCACAACCTTAGATATGCAGATGATACCACTTTGATGACCAAAAGCAAGGAGGAGCTGAGGAGCCTTCTAATCAAGGTGAAAGAAGAAAGTGCAAAGGTTGGGTTGCAGCTAAACATAAATAAAAAAAAAACAAGATTATGGCAACAAGGATGATTGACAACTGGGAAATAGAGGGAGAAAACGTGGAAGCCATGACAGACTTTGTATTTCTAGGTGCAAAGATTACTGCAGACACAGACCGCAGCCAGGAAACAGGAGACACTTACTTTTTGGGAGGAGAGCAAGGACCAATCTTGGTAAAAGAGTGAAGAATAGAGACATCAGACTGGCAACCAAGATCCATTGCCTAGTCAAAGCCATGGTATTCCCCGTAGTCACTTACGGATGTGAGAACTGGACCTTAGGGAAGGCTGAGCAAAGGAAGATCGATGCTTTTGAGCTGTGGTGTTGGAGGAAAATGCTGAGAATGCCTTGGACTGTGAGAAGATCCAACCAGTCCATACTTCAGAAAATAAAGCCCAACTGCTCATTGAAGGGAAGGAGATGAGAGACCAAGATGAAGTCCTTTGGCCACATCATGAGAAGACAGGAAAGCTTGTAGAAGACAATGATGCTGGAGGAAATAGAAGGAAAAAGGAAGAGCGGCTGACCAAGGGCAAGATGGATGGATGGATTGAGCTGGAGGTGATGACAGCCGATAGGGAGCTCTGGCATGGGCTGGTCCATGAGGTCATGAAGAGTTGCAAATGACTGAATGAATGAACAACAACAACAACACCTCCAGAACAATGTGTGGGGACAAGGGTGGATAGATAATGGGAACCCCTCTGGAGAGCCTCTAGTTGAGAATGATAGCAATAATAACATTATTTTTTGTACCCCGCCTCCATCTCCTCAAAGGGACTGGGGAAGAGCCCAAACAGCATGATTAAATAGCACATTAAAACATATTACGGCAACATAAAACAGAAGGCTGTGCCATTGGTCCCATTGAGGTGCCTTGGAGGGTGGTGGGCTTTCCTCCACTTGCGCCCCTTGCTTGTAGACTGGTTGCGTCTTCTCTTGCGCTAGCAAGCGGATGTAGAGGAGTGTCCCTGCCTTTGTGGACTCTGGAACACCATGTGAACAGCGTGTCCCTCTTGACTGGGTCACTGCCTGAACTTCCCTGACTCTCCATCTCATCTGGCATCACCTGCCTCATGGAGGATGAACTTGGCTGAACTTTTGGAGGTGCCGCACAGGCTCCAGATCAGAGAGAACAAGGATCAGGATGGCCTCCTGAGAAATCCCACTGCATTGGAACAAGGGGAAGGAAGAGGAAGGAGAAGGGGAAGGAAAACCAATCCAAGCTTCCAGATTTCACAGTCCTGCCCCTGTCGCCACTCACTGATCGCCATGGGGCTTTGATTGGTTTGTTTTTATTTTCTTTGGAAGACGCCTGTGCGTGGGTTTTTTTAATGTGTGGAGGTCAGTGCACAACTGATCAACACACAGACTTCACAGAGTGAGGTTCCACTGGTGATGTAGTTTAACACAATGACCGTGGCTTCTCAGTCTGTTGCAGCCTTCTTCCGCCTTCGCAGCCATTGTAACATGTGCCATGTTATCCTCCGCCTGCTCCGCCGTTGAGGTCTTTGCGTCTTCGGACTGTGCTTGGTCTGGAACCTCCCCCGCAGCCACTCCTGGGAGTGCACGACTCCAGTTGTTGTGCCTACAGGTTCATCGGAACGCGCAAGCCCCCTCACCACGACAAGGTGACAGTCCATCGAGGGGGTATGGCACCTAGGAGTTGGGATGCTTGCAAGAGATGCAGGCGAAACATCAGGAGAAAATGCTTTGGGAACATGGCCATACAGCCTGAAAAACCTACAACAACCCATAATATGAATACATCCCAGGGATTGGGTTGTTGTAGGTTTTTCGGGTTATATGGCCATGTTCTAGAAGGATTCTCTCCTGACGTTTCTCCTCTATCTATGGCAAGCATCCCCATCATGACCACACCTCGGCTCACACTTGGCCAGGGAGAACACAGGACTTCTATAACACCCTAGAAATCAATGCCAAGAAAAGCTCAGAGAGAAGTTCAGAGAAGTTCATTTCCAGATGAACCTGGAGGACTTAATGATTAACACAATTTGTTCAGATAAAGACATGATTCCCAGAGTATAAATCTCTGGGTGTGAAGCATTAAAACACACCTTCCTCTTCATTGGATCTGGAGACATTGTTGTGCTCTCTTCAGTTTTTGGGATGGAGCCCTTGGGGACGTCGACGGTTCTGCTGGTCATCTGCCTCTCCTGCCTTCTCCTTTCTGCCATCTGGAAGAGCCAGGCCAACAAGAGGAGGAAAATGCCCCCCGGCCCAACTCCATTGCCCATCATCGGGAACGCTCTGCAGCTCAAGACCAACCGCCTGGACCTGACTCTTTGCAAGGCAAGTACAAGGGCCCCCATCTCCTCAACAGAGCTTTATGGCCTGCTCAGGGGCGGCTCGTCCATTACACAAAATAAGCGGTCGCAGAACACTTTTCTTTGCCAGGGGCGTAGAGGCACCTCTGTAAATGCCCCTCGACCACCACTTGAGGAGCGCCCCCTCAGCTCACAACAGCCCTAGCAGTCTGGGGGGAGCCTCGGCTTTCTTGCCTTTCTGCCGCGATCCTCTTCCCAAAGGGGCTGGGCCCTTGAGCCTCGCCTCACCCCTCTCGTTCCTGCTCCACCCGGCCACCGGGTGCGCAAGCAGAGCCGGCGCTCAATCGTTCTCTGCGTTCGATCCCTTCCCCATGACCGGCTCCCTTTCCCGATCCCCTGGCACTCCACCCGCCTCCTCTCCTCTCCCCAATCTGTGGGTGGGCCAAGGGGTGGAGCCACCGTGCCTGGCCCACTTCGAGTCCGGAGGCAAGTCTGAAGACCCCAGCGTGCGCACCAAAAGTCGCCTCTTCTTCTGACTTTCTCTTCAGCCATTGGGACCGAGAGAGAGAGAGAGAGAGAGAGAGAGAGAGCCCCTCCGGCTGGAGGTATCTCCCACCTCCGCTCCCTCCTTTGTTTTTGTGCCTACCTTCAGGAAAGGTGGGCATCTCCAGCTCTCTCTCTCTCTCTCTCTTGGTCCCAATGGCTGAAGAGAAAGTCAGGAGAAGAGGTGACTTTTGGTGCACACGCCGGGGTCTTCAGGCACTCCTCTGGACCCAAAGCGGGCCAGGCAAGGGAGCAAGTGCGGCAAGTGTAGTTACTGGGATGTATAGTTCACCTACAATCAAAGAGCATTCTGAACTCCACCAATGATGGAATTGGACCAAATATGGCACACAGAACTCCCACGATGAACATAATATATATATCAATGATTGGTTGGGGGGGGGGGGGCGCCAAAATACTATTTGCTTACCGTTGAAAATGACCTAGGGCCGCCTCTGGGCCTGCTTCAGTGCAGGACTATTTATTTGCTTGTGCTTCTCTATCTTGCCGAGGAAGCCGCTTTCAATGTATAGAGAGTGTCAAGAGGGCACACCATCATGTTTCGAAGGATGGATGGGGAAAGCCCCTCGCCCCATTTATGGCAACACTTTGGTGGCTCTTGAGTGATGGGCCTCTCTTTTCTCTCTCTCTCTCTCTCTCTGCAGCTCAGTGAGAAGTACGGCCCCGTCTACACCCTCCATTTCGGAATGAAGCCCGTTGTGGTGCTCCATGGCTACGATGCCGTCAAAGAAGCTCTGATTGATCAGGCCGAGGAGTTTGCTCCCCGAGGAAAGATGCCGTTAGTAGATAAACTCGTTCAAGGCAAAGGTATGTCGTGGTGCTTTCTGGCTCCCAAGAGGGGACACTGATGGGGACCAAGGGGAACTCTCTCCCCCAAGTAGAAGGGATTTGGAAGCACGCAGATAAAACGATGGGAGGAAGAAACAGAGGGGAGAAGAGAATGCCTCTAGACCATGACCATCTAGCCCGAAAAAACCTACAACAACCCAGTGATGCCAGCCAGCACCTTTAACAGTGACAAATGTAAGATACTCCACTTTGGCAGGAAAAACGAAATGCAAAGATACAGAATGGGGGACAATGCCTGGCTCGAGAGCAGTACGTGTGAAAAAGATCTTGGAGTCCTCGTGGACAACAAGTTAAACATGAGCCAGGAATGTGATGTGGCAGCAAAAAAAGCCAATGGGATTTTGGCCTGCATCAATAGGAGCATAGTGTCTAGATCTACGGAAGTAATGCTGCCCCTCTATTCTGCTTTGGTTAGGCCACACCTGGAATATTGTGTCCAATTCTGGGCACCACAATTCAAGAGAGATATTGACTCTAAGCTGGAATGTGTCCAGAGGAGGGCCACTAAAATGATCAAGGGTCTGGAGAACAAGCCCTATGAGGAGAGGCTTAGGGAACTGGGCTTGTTTAGCCTGAAGAAGAGAAGGCTGAGAGGAGATATGATAGCCATGTATAAATATGTGAGAGGAAGCCACAGGGAGGAGGAGGGAGCAAGCTTGTTTTCTGCTTCCCTGGAGACTAGGACGCAAGGGAACAATGGCTTCAAACTACAAGAGAGGAGATTCCATCTGAACATGAGGAAGAACTTCCTGACTGTGAGAGCCGTTCAGCAGTGGAACTCTCTGCCCCGGAGTGTGGTGGAGGCTCCTTCTTTGGAAGCTTTTAAGCAGAGGCTGGATGGCCATCTGTTGGGGGTTATTTGAATGCAATGTTCCTGCTTCTTCGCAGAATGGGGGTGGACTGGATGGCCCATGAGGTCTCTTCCAACTCTTAGATTCTATGATTCTATGAAAGTCTTCAACAATACAGAGGGGAGAAAGCTGCTTTGAAATCTCATTGAAGGCTTTCACGGCCAGAACAGGGGGTTGTGTGGTTTCCAGGCTGTATTGTGTTCTAGCAGCATTTTCTCCTGATGTTTCGCCTGTATCTGTGACTGGATCTTCAGAGGATGATGTTGTCCTGGCATTTCTTGCCTTGCTCTGAAGTTGAGAGTGTGTGATGTTCCCAAGTCCCCAGGAGTTCGGAATATGTTCTTCTAACTGCTGAACAGGATGCCAGTTGCTTTGGGGAAATCATTTTAGTAATATATCTGGATATAGAATTATTTATTTATTTATTTATTTACTTTATTTATATACCGCTTTTCTCAGCCTTTAGGCGACTCAAAGCTGTGAACAACAGCAAAATTCAATGCAAAACATCATAAAACGATCATGGGACAGTTAAAGCAATAGCATCATCAACAATTAAACATCAATATAACAATCATTAGCATCCCATCAGTAAAATCAGAATCCAATCTCATCATCCATTAATCCGTGTTCCTATATTCATTACACTGCTTAATCGAATGCTTGTTCGAACAGCCAGGTCTTCACTTTCCTCCAAAACGCCCATAGGGATGGGGCTGATCTGATATCTATAGGAAGGGCGTTCCACAGTCGAGGGGCCACCACTGAGAAGGCCCTGTCTCTCGTTCTCACCACTCATGCCTGTGATGCAGGTGGGACTGAGAGCAGGGCCTCCCCAGATGATCATAATGTCCTAGTTGGTTCATAGGAGGAGATGCGTTCGGAGAGGTAAGTAGGGCCAGAACCGTTTGGGGCTTTATTGGCTAACGCCAGCACTTTGAATTGTGCCCGGAAGCAAACTGGCAGCCAGTGGAGCTGGCGCAACAGAGGAGTGGTATGCTCCCTGAGTGCCGCTCCTGTTAGCAACCTGGCAGCCTAACGCTGGACCATTTGAAGCTTCCGAGCAGTCTTCAAAGGCACCTCACGTAGAGAGCGTTGTAGTAGTCTAAGTGGGATGTAATCAGAATGTGCCTCTGCTGTCCTCTTCCCTTTGCAGGGATCGTATTCAGCAACGGGGAGAGATGGAAGCAGCTCCGTCGCTTTGCCCTGACCACCCTCCGCAACTTTGGGATGGGGAAGAAGAGCATCGAGGATAGGATCCGAGAAGAAGCCCAGTATCTCCTGGAACAGCTGCAGGCCACAAAAGGTAGGTTGGTTGAGTCAACCACCACCACCACCATCCAGTGATGGACCTTCTGGGAGGTTCCTTCCTTTCTGAGCAGTTGTGCCTTGAGTATTTCACTCTTGAGAAACTCCCATCCATCCGTAGCTCCCTTGTCTTTTAGTATCTGTGTCCACGGAATGCTGCTCAGCGTTTCCTTCATTTTTTGGAAATCAGCTCTCCTAAAGTCCAAAATGCGGGTTTGACTTGTCTTAGTTTCGGCCTTCCTTTGTACCTCAAATTGCAGGAGCACATGGTCACTTGCCCCTAAGGATCCTACCACTTCGACCGCATCGATCAGGTCCTCCGCATTTGTTAGGATGAGATCAAGAGTAGCCAATCCCCTTGTTGCCTCTTCTACCTTCTGGACCATGAAATTGTCTGCAAGGCAAGCGAGGAATTTGTTGGACTTTGTACTCTTGGCCGAGTTTGTTTTCCAGCAAATATCGGGATAGTTGAAATCGCCCATGACTACTACATCTCTTCTCTGTGCCTGTTTGGTCAACTGTTTGGTCATCTAGTTCTTCCTCCTGGCTTGGGGGTCTGTAGTAGACGCCTACAACAACATCTTTTTGAGTCCCAGTTCCCTTGATTCTTATCCAGATGCTTTCAAGCTGGTTTCTCGGATTGCTGTCTTGCAAATTCGGATTTGCACCTCCGACTTTTCCTGCATGTTTCAAAACTGCTTCGGAAGTCCAAAGTCAGTAGGATTTTACAACTTTTAGGTTTTTCCAAACCGAACCTATCCAACCCTATTGCCTCTTGTCTTTCCAGAGCGGCCGTTCGACCCCACATTCTTGCTCAACTGCGCTACTTCCAACATCATCTGCTCCATTGTCTTTGGAAAGCACTACGACTATGACGACAAGAAGTTCCTCGCCATCATGGCCATAATGAATGACAACTTTGAGATTGCCAGTTCCCGTTGGGGTCGGGTAGGTCTTAGCAGCTCAAAACAAACTTCTCTATTGTGCAGACTTAGTTTTGTATGGTATGTAGTGCTTCCTTGCACACAGGTCGATGGGGGAGGGAGGAGAACAGAAGCATTCCTAGAAGGGTGGATGGAGTATATTTAGAAGAGAGTTATAGGAGTTGTGGGGAACTGGGAAACATCTACTTAGGAAGATCACATGCACTACTGCTCAAAGAGTAGCTGCAGCTGGTGCAAAAATCTTGGTGCTCCCACTTGGCAGGGAAAGTAATGTGGGATTCCTCATTGACAAGTATTTACATATCTTTTGCTATCCAACTGGTGAGATGAGCAAGAGCACCAGAGGACTCTCTAAGGGTGTATCTCCATGGTTAAATGAATGCAGTTTGATACCACTTTCATTGCTATGGCCCAGTGTTACAGAACCCTGGGAGATGTAGTTTGGTGAGGCACCTAAAAATCCAACTTCCACAATTCCAGAGCATTGGACCATGGCAGTTCAAACATATCAAAAAGCATTCATTCTCTAATGTGGACATTCCCTAGGAATTGGTCTCCATCCCTCCTGTTCTCCTGATCTAGAGCTTTGGAAGGACACTCAGTTCTTGTGGGTTTTTTCGGGCTATATGGCCATGTTCTAGAGGCATTTCTCCTGACGTTTCGCCTGCATCTATGGCAAGCATCCTCAGAGGGTGAGGTCTGCTGGACCTGGGAAAAGAGGGGTTTATATATCTGTAGAATGACCAGGGTGAGACAAAAGGCTTTTGTAAGTGGGCTAGGTGTGAATCTTTTCAATTGACCACCTTGATTAGCATACAATGGGCTGACTGTGCCTGGAGCAAACTCTTCTTGAAAGTTGATTAGATGTCCCTGCCTGTTTTTCTCTCTGCTGTTTTAATTTTAGAATTTTTTAATACTGGTAGCCAGACTTTGTTCATTTTCATGGTTTCTTCCTTTCTGTTGAAATTGTCCACATGTTTGTGGATTTCAATGGCTTCTCTGTGTAGTCTGACATGGTGGTTGTGAGAGTGGTCCAGCATTTTTGTGTTCTCAAATAAAATGCTGTGTCCAGGTTGGTTCATCAGGTGCTCTGCTATGGCTGATTTCTCTGGTTGGAGTAGTCTGCAGTGCCTTTCATGTTCCTTGATGCGTGTCTGGGCGCTGCGTTTGGTGGTCCCTATGTAGACTTGTCCACAGCTGCATGGTACACGGTAGACTCCTGCAGAGGTGAGAGGATCCCTCTTGTCCTTTGCTGAACGTAGCATTTGTTGGATTTTTTTGGTGGGTTTGTAGATTGTTTGTATGTTGTGTTTCCTCATCAGCTTCCCTATGCGGTCAGTGGTTCCCTTGATGTATGGCAGGAACACTTTTCCTCTGGGTGGATCTTCATCTTTACTCTTGTGGCTTGTTCTTGGTCTTGCAGCTCTTCTGATGTCTGAGGTGGAGTATCCATTGGCCTGGAGAGCCCAGTTGAGGTGGTTCAGTTCATCTTGGAGGAGGTGGGGTTCGCAGATTCCTTTTGCACGGTCTGCCAAGGCTTTGATGGTGCTTCTTTTTTGACTTGGGTGATGGTTGGAGTTTTTATGTAGATATCTATCTGTGTGTGTGGGTTTTCTGTAAACGGTGTGACCCAATTGTTGATCTGGTTTGCGGATGACTAGGACATCTAGAAAAGGCAGTCTTCCTTCCTTTTCTTTTTCCATGGTGAACTGGATGTTTGGGTGGATGCTGTTCAGATGTTCCAGGAATCTGTTGAGTTCTTCTTCTCCATGGCTCCAAATGGTGAAAGTGTCATCCACATATCTGAACCATATCGTGGGCTTTTTGGTTGCTGTTTCAAGAGCTTGTTTTTCAAATTGTTCCATGTAGAAGTTAGCTATGACCGGGCTGAGAGGGCTCCCCATAGCTACTCCATCTTTCTGTTCGTAGAATTCATTGTCCCACTGAAAATAGCTGGTGGTGAGGCAATGGTGAAACAGCGCCGTGATGTCTTCTGGGAACCTCTGGTTGATGAGTGCCATGGTGTCTGCAACTGGGACCATGGTAAATAGAGACACCACATCGAAGCTGATCAGTTTGTCGTTTGTATTTAGCTTGAGATTGCTGATTTTTTCAATGAAATGGGCTGAGTCCTTGATGTAGTGTGTTGTGAGCCCAATGTGGCTTTGTAACTGTGCAGCAAGAAATTTGGCTAAGTCATATGTGGCTTTATGGACTCCCCAAAATCCATAAGGACTCCACCCCACTCAGACCAATTGTGAGTGCCATTGGGTCCCCCACATATGACTTAGCCAAATTTCTTGCTGCACAGTTACAAAGCCACATTGGGCTCACAACACACTACATCAAGGACTCAGCCCATTTCATTGAAAAAATCAGCAATCTCAAGCTAAATACAAACGACAAACTGATCAGCTTCGATGTGGTGTCTCTATTTACCATGGTCCCAGTTGCAGACACCATGGCACTCATCAACCAGAGGTTCCCAGAAGACATCACGGCGCTGTTTCACCATTGCCTCACCACCAGCTATTTTCAGTGGGACAATGAATTCTACGAACAGAAAGATGGAGTAGCTATGGGGAGCCCTCTCAGCCCATTCATAGCTAACTTCTACATGGAACACTTTGAAAAACAAGCCCTGGAAACAGCAACCAAAAAGCCCACGATATGGTTCAGATATGTGGATGACACTTTCACCATTTGGAGCCATGGAGAAGAAGAACTCAACAGATTCCTGGAACATCTGAACAGCATCCACCCAAACATCCAGTTCACCATGGAAAAAGAAAAGGAAGGAAGACTGCCTTTTCTAGATGTCCTAGTCATCCGCAAACCAGATCAACAATTGGGTCACACCGTTTACAGAAAACCCACACACACAGATAGATATCTACATAAAAACTCCAACTATCACCCAAGTCAAAAAAGAAGCACCATCAAAGCCTTGGCAGACCGTGCAAAAAGAATCTGCGAAGCCCACCTCCTCCAAGATGAACTGAACCACCTCAACTGGGCTCTCCAGGCCAATGGAGACTCCACCTCAGACATCAGAAGAGCTGCAAGACCAAGAACAAGCCACGAGAGTCAAGATGAAGATCCACCCAGAGGAAAAGTGTTCCTGCCAGACATCAAGAGAACCACTGACCGCAGAGGGAAGCTGATGAGGAAACACAACATACAAACAATCTACAAACCCACCAAAAAAATCCAACAAATGCTACGTTCAGCAAAGGACAAGAGGGATCCTCTCACCTCTGCAGGAGTCTACCGTGTACCATGCAGCTGTGGACAAGTCTACATAGGGACCACCAAACGCAGCGCCCAGACACGCATCAAGGAACATGAAAGGCACTGCAGACTACTCCAACCAGAGAAATCAGCCATAGCAGAGCACCTGATGAACCAACCTGGACACAGCATTTTATTTGAGAACACAAAAATGCTGGACCACTCTCACAACCACCATGTCAGACTACACAGAGAAGCCATTGAAATCCACAAACATGTGGACAATTTCAACAGAAAGGAAGAAACCATGAAAATGAACAAAGTCTGGCTACCAGTATTAAAAAATTCTAAAATTAAAACAGCAGAGAGAAAAACAGGCAGGGACATCTAATCACCTTTCAAGAAGAGTTTGCTCCAGGCACAGTCAGCCCATTGTATGCTAATCAAGGTGGTCAATTGAAAAGATTCACACCTAGCCCACTTACAAAAGCCTTTTGTCTCACCCTGGTCATTCTACAGATATATAAACCCCTCTTTTTCCAGGTCCAGCAGACCTCACCCTCTGAGGATGCTTGCCATAGATGCAGGCGAAACGTCAGGAGAAATGCCTCTAGAACATGGCCATATAGCCCGAAAAAACCCACAAGAACTGAGTGATTCCAGCCATGAAAGCCTTCGACAATACTTTGGAAGGACACCTTGGTATCCTTGAGAAATGAAGTCAATTTTCAGCTCTTCCGATGGTGAAGCTCAATCCTTTCCTTCTCCCTTCCATTCCAGGCGGCCAACATTTTCCCTTCCTTCATGAATTTGATCCCAGGGCCTCATCAGAGAATGGGGACAAATTTGGAAAAATCCAAAGAATTTGTCATGGAGGAAGTGGAGGCCCACAGGGAGACCCTGGACCCCAGCTCCCCTCGGGATTTCATCGACTGCTTCTTTATCAAACTGGACCAGGTAAGGCCACAAGGGCCTTTCAAGGGAGGAGATGGTGTTGGGACTCTGGATCATCCAGGAGGATGGTCTCCTTGTAGGTGGAACCTCTTGAACATCCCTTCCCTGAGTCCCCCCAATTCTGCAAATATTTTGACAGAGACAAGCAATGTCCTTCAGTGTCCTCTTAACTCCTCAAATTGCTGCATGGACAAATTGTTTCCCACCATCTTTGATCTTTGGTATTATAGATGACTGAACTGCTTCTGATGCATATTTCTCCAGGAAAAGAACAACGAGGCATCTGAATTTACCACTGAGAACCTCCTAATGTCCACCATAGACTTATTTACGGCAGGGACTGAAACAACCAGCACCACCCTGAGATACGGGCTCCTGATCCTCCAGAAGTACCCAGAGATAGAAGGTAAAGCAAATGCAAGTCCTACAGGACTCCTATGGTGTTTCCTGCATGTTGGTTTCCTGACACTGAGTCTCCTTCATCTCCTGGCAGAGAAAGTGCGCAAGGAGATTGACCAGGTGGTTGGTCGCTCACGGCTTCCTTGCATGGCTGACCGTGGACAGATGCCCTACACTGATGCCGTCCTCCATGAGATCCAGAGGTTCATCTCGCTTATCCCGTTGAGTGTTCCCCATTCAGTGGCCAAAGACACGCTGTTCCGAGGATACACCATCCCCAAGGCAAGGGCCCTCTTTCTGCTTCAAAACCTCAACGTGATTCCTCTATGAAGGAGGGAATTGGTTGTGACCTTGGAATATCAACGATGATGGAGGCTTGAGATAGACAATAACGTCTTTGATCTGTTATAGGCCCAAACTAGAGAGGGTTCCCAGATCAAAACCAGTAGAATCCTGGAGATGGAAGAGATCCCCAGGGCCACTCGGCCCAGCCCTTCTGCCACACAATCCAAGTCTACTCAATCCTCATAGGGATTCATGGTTTCCAAAACTATGACCAGCTTATCTAAACTTTCCTTGAATTGTGAGATCTGACCAAAGCAGGACAGAGTGGGACTATGACTTATTTCAATCGTGACATCCTAGAATCCTAGAGTTGGAAGAGACCTGGTGGGTCATCCAGTCCAACCCCATTCCACCAAGAAGCAGGACAATCGCATTCTAAGCACCCCCAACAGATGGCCATCCAGCCTCTGATTGAAAGCCTCCAAAGAAGGAGCCTCCACCACACCTGCAGAGAAGCACATTCCCAGGCAGCTGTTTTATGACCAAAGCAGAATTGAATGAGGCCATGGCATCCCTTGATTTAGTGTTCAGACTCCTATTGATGCCACCTAGAATCGTGTTGGCTTTTTTAGATGTTGCATCACACCATTTGAACGCTACTTGGGAATGAACGAGTGGAAGAAACGAGTGGCAGTTTTGTTGAGCCCAATAGTAGCAAATATAATACTCCAACCCTATTTTTTGTGGTTGTACAGGCTCTCTAATGTACAACATCAAGAGCCTCCTCCCCATTGAGCCACACACAGTATTGCCATGAGTAGAGTCCCACAGGAATGTGAGGTGTCTGCTTAGTGTGAACTCAGTGGTAACCCACTTCTCTCCCTGGGTGCATCCTTCTCTGCAGGACACCATCGTGTTTCCTCTGTTGACCTCGGTGCTTCATGATGGCAAGGAGTTCCCCAACCCCACACAGTTTGACCCACAGCATTTCCTGAACAAGGATGGGACCTTCAGGAAGAGCGACTACTTCATGCCCTTTTCGGCAGGTAAAGGTGGCACTGGAGGTCTTGGGTGGGATTTGGGGCGAACGTTCTGGCAAGGAAGAACAGTGCCATCTCCACTTCCTGCTGGATGATCAATCTGACCTTAATATACAGAAACATTGGGAGGGAAGCATTATTTGTGAGACCTCTCTCTCCCCTTTGCTTCCCTCCCTTTCTCTTCCTCCTTGTAGGGAAGCTCATCTGTGCAGGAGAAGGCCTGGCCCGCATGGAGCTCTTCTTGTTCTTGACCTCCATCCTCCAGAACTTCAAGCTGAAGCCCCTCACTGACCCCCAGGACATCGACATCAAGCCCCACCTGAGCAGCATTGGCAATGTCCCCCAGCACTATCGGCTCTGTGTCGTGCCCCGATGAAGGAATCACACCAGGCCACCATCCATAGGTGCAGATGGCCAGCGGACTCAACTTCTGTGTATTGTTGAAGGCTTTCATGGCTGGGCTCAGCTTCTGTTTCTGTTTTAAGAGATGTTTACCAGCCCTTCCACTTCTCAGCACAAGAGTATATGTGTCTATGCCTTGCTTTCACAGGGTTTTCTTAGGCCAGGGATCCTCAGAGGTACTGTTCTTCGCTCATTCATTCGTTCCTCTGAACAAGAGCCTAGAGCAGCTCCCATTCATTGGTGGTCTCCTACCTAAGAACTAGCCCATTCTGGACTCGTCCTTGGATGGAATCTTCTGCCTGAAAAGTCCCAGATTTTCTCATCTAAGCAAAGTGCATGGGGAAGTTTGTCTCCCCTCTGTTGTAAACACCTCAAAGGCACCAGATATTGGAAGCTCAGCAGCTTCAGCCCTGGCTTGGACTTGAATGGGAGACCACCAACATACTCCAGATGCTGCAGGCGTTGCTTCAGAGGAAGGAAGAGGCCAACTCCAACTCAGGGCAGCCTTCCTTGCCTAAGGAAACTCTACGAAATACACAGGGCTGCCAAAATCTGACAAGTGATTTGAAGCACAAATATACAACTGAACACTTGCAAGGCACCCGATATAAACAAATAAATATAGAATCATACAATCCTAGAATCAAAGAGTTGGAAGAGACCTCCTGGGCCATCATCCAGTCCAACCCCATTCTGCCAAGAAGCAGGAATATTGCATTCAAATCACCCCTGACAGATGGCCATCCAGCCTCTGTTTCAAAGCTTCCAAAGAAGGAGCCTCCACCACACTCCGGGGAAGGCAGAGAGTTCCACTGCTGAATGGCTCTCCCAGTCAGGAAGTTCTTCCTCATGTTCAGATGGAATCTCCTCTCTTGTAGTTTGAAGCCATGGCTCCATTGCGTCCTAGTCTCCAGGGAAGCAGAAAACAAGCCTGCTCCCTCCTCCTCCCTGTGGCTTCCTCTCACATATTTATACATGGCTATCCAGTCCCCTCTCAGCTTTCTCTTCTTCAAGCTAAACATGCCCAGCTCCTTAAGCTGCTCCTCATAGGGCTTGTTCTCCAGACCCTGGATCATTTTAGTCGCCCTCCTCTGGACACAGTATTCCAGCTTGTCAATATCTCTCTTGAATTGTGGTGCCCAGAACTGGACACAGTATTCCAGGTGTGGTCCAACCAAAGTGGAATAGAGCATGGGGAGCATTACTTCCTTAGATCTAGACACTAGGCTCCTCTTGATGCAGGCCAACATCCCATTGGCTTTTTTTTGCCGCCACATCACATTCCTGGCTCATGTTTAACTTGTTGTCCACGAGGACTCTAAGATCTTTTTCATGCTTCTGATGGAGGAATTCCTCATGAATCAAAGAAAATGCACTATCTGCAGAGCAAGGAGAAGGGTCCAAATTGTCCCCTCTGGCTGGTGTCCACATGTCCTACATATTAGCAAGTTGAGGGCTTGCATGGGAAGCACAAAACCCTACGAGTAACAGGAACATGTTCTTCTGCCACTTGAGAAGCAGTTGACCGAGGGCTTCTCTCTTTCCCACAAGAGGCCTTTGGTGTAGTTCTGGCTTCCCTCTGCCTTCTTCTGGGGCCAAAATCCCCACTTAGCTGTGGTTTTGCTCCTTTTAGGGTGAACCCACCCTTCCATGTCCTCGTGGTCCATGACTTGGGTGAGACACAAGCTGAATTGGGTGAGACACAAGTCATTTCTATGGTGGTGACCCAAAGTAATCCCCTACTAGTCTTTTCTGGGGCTGAGAGAGTGTGACCCAAGGGTTTTCCAAGGCCTACCAGGTTTCTAAAGCCAGAGCCCAAGGCTCAAACTACTGCAGCATGCTGCTTTTGAGGAGTCTCTTTCCTGCACGTTGCAGCTCCCTAAAACCACCCCCTCTTCCTCTGGTGTGTGTGTATATCAGGGAAAAATATTATATTCTCTTTATTTATTTTTTACCTATGAGCATGTTGCTTAATCCCAGGCCTTTCCAGTCCTGCAAGTTTCCTGATCCAAGTTTGCCTTTCTCCAGCCTGAGCAATTGCACTTTCTTAGCTGCTAGTGTTTACATTTTGCATGTCTTGTTTGCCATTTTTGGAACTCTTCCAAAGCATGTGTTGTTCTTTTCCCAATGCAATTGTTGTATATGTCTTGATTGTTACTTGTTCAATAAAACCCCTGCTTTGGAGACCTCTCTGTGAATATGAGATTTTGATTCAAGTTGGACAAGAATTGCCCTAATGGCCAAAGTTGCAATATCCTTGATAGACATGCAGAAGTTCATTATATATCTGGCTCTGGGGCCATTCCTGTTGACAGGAGGGACTGTTATCATTGAAAGACTGGATGTTTGAAAAGCACAGGAAAACTGACCAGAACTTCAATAAAAGGGAACAAGGTCATGATTCCACCACATTCCTCAGTTTCATCCTTACATTATGTATTCACCGTTGGAATCTGATCCATTCATAACTATTCCACAAGGAAATAGGGTCATAGAGTTGGAGCAGATTCCCTCAGAGCCATCCAGTCCCACCCTCTTCTGCCAGGCAGGAAGACACAATGCAAGCCCTTCCAACAGATGACCATCCAGCCTTCGTTCCAGAGGAGGAGACTCACTGGACTCCTAAGCAGTCTATGTTTAACTCGTAAAACAGCTCTGATGGGGATTCATGGGTTTTGCTGACCCTTCTCTGAACACCCTCAATTCCGTCCACCTCCTTCATGATTTGCTTTGCCCAGAACTGGACTCAGGGTTATTATTTCAGGTCTTCCCCTCAGTTCTGAACAAGGCTGTGACTTCCCTCCATGTAGACACTCCTCTTGATGCAGCCTAGAATCACTTTGGCCTTTCTATCTGCCACATTCCACGCTTGAGTCAAGTTCTGCTTGTGGTCCATTAAGACTCCCAGATCCCTTTCACATGGACTGTTGTCAAGGCAGGTCATCCTCATCCCGTTCCTGGGCATTCCAGTCTAAGTCATGATTAGAACAGATGCACACTGAAAGCCCACAAACAAGTGACCACTATTATCCCTGTGAGCCACCTTTCTTGGAAAGCACCATTCCTGAGGAAATAGGATGATAGAATTGGAGGGGATCCCCTCAAAGATATCCAGTCCAACCCTCTTCTGCCAGGCAGGAAGACACAATGCAAGCCCTTCCAACAGACGACCAGTCTCTCCACTCCAGAGAAGAAGACTCACCAGACTCCCAGGCAGTCTCCATTTCACTCCCAAAACAGCTCTGACTGGGATTCGTGGTTTTCGCTGACCCTTCTTTGAACACCTTCCATTCTGTCCATCTCCTTCATGATTTGCTTTGCCCAGAACTGGACTCAGGGTTATTATTCCATCACTTTCCTGACTCAAGCTTAGCTTGTGGTCCATTAAGACTCCCAGATCCCTTTCACATGGACTGTTGTCAAGGCAGGTCATCCTGATCTCGTTCTTGGCCATTCCAGTCTAAGTCATGATTAGAACAGATGCACACTGAAATCCCACAAGCAAGTGACCACTATTATCCCTGTGGGCCATCTTTCTTGGAAAGCACCATTCCTTAGGAAATAGGATGATAGAATTGGAGGGGATCCCCTCAAAGATATCCAGTCCAACCCTCTTCTGCCAGGCAGGAAGACACAATGCAAGCCCTTCCAACAGACGACCAGTCTCTCCACTCCAGAGAAGAAGACTCACCAGACTCCCAGGCAGTCTCTATTTCACTCCCAAAATAGCTCTGACGGGGATTCGTGGTTTTCGCTGACCCTTCTTTGAACACCTTCCATTCTGTCCATCTCCTTCATGATTTGCTTTGCCCAGAACTGGACTCAGGGTTATTATTCCATCACTTTCCTGACTCAAGCTTAGCTTGTGGTCCATTAAGACTCCCAGATCCCTCTCACATGGACTGTTGTCAAGGCAGGTCATCCTCATCCCGTTCCTGGGCATTCCAGTCTAAGTCGTGATTAGAACAGATGCACACTGAAAGGCCCTCGAGGTTCCATGCACAAGCAAGTGACCATTACTATCTATGTGGGCCACCTTTCTTGGAAAGTGCCATTTGTAATCATTCCTGAGGAAATAGGATGATAGAATTGGAGGGGATCCCCTCAAAGATATCCAGTCCAACCCTCTTCTGCCAGGCAGGAAGACACAATGCAAGCCCTTCCAACAGATGACCAGTCTCTCCACTCCAGAGAAGAAGACTCACCAGACTCCCAGGCAGTCTCTATTTCACTCCCAAAATAGCTCTGACGGGGATTCGTGGTTTTCGCTGACCCTTCTTTGAACACCTTCCATTCTGTCCATCTCCTTCATGATTTGCTTTGCCCAGAACTGGACTCAGGGTTATTATTCCATCACTTTCCTGACTCAAGCTTAGCTTGTGGTCCATTAAGACTCCCAGATCCCTCTCACATGGACTGTTGTCAAGGCAGGTCATCCTCATCCCGTTCCTGGGCATTCCAGTCTAAGTCGTGATTAGAACAGATGCACACTGAAAGGCCCTCGAGGTTCCATGCACAAGCAAGTGACCATTACTATCTATGTGGGCCACCTTTCTTGGAAAGTGCCATTTGTAATCATTCCTGAGGAAATAGGATGATAGAATTGGAGGGGATCCCCTCAAAGATATCCAGTCCAACCCTCTTCTGCCAGGCAGGAAGACACAATGCAAGCCTTTCCAACAGATGACCAGTCTCTCCACTCCAGAGAAGAAGACTCACCAGACTCCCAGGCAGTCTCTATTTCACTCCCAAAATAGCTCTGATGGGGATTCGTGGTTTTCGCTGACCCTTCTTTGAACACCTTCCATTCTGTCCATCTCCTTCATGATTTGCTTTGCCCAGAACTGGACTCAGGGTTCTTATTCCATCACTTTCCTGACTCAAGCTTAGCTTGTGGTCCATTAAGACTCCCAGATCCCTTTCACATGGACTGTTGTCAAGGCAGGTCATCCTGATCTCGTTCTTGGCCATTCCAGTCTAAGTCATGATTAGAACAGATGCACACTGAAATCCCACAAGCAAGTGACCACTATTATCCCTGTGGGCCATCTTTCTTGGAAAGCACCATTCCTTAGGAAATAGGATGATAGAATTGGAGGGGATCCCCTCAAAGATATCCAGTCCAACCCTCTTCTGCCAGGCAGGAAGACACAATGCAAGCCCTTCCAACAGACGACCAGTCTCTCCACTCCAGAGAAGAAGACTCACCAGACTCCCAGGCAGTCTCCATTTCACTCCCAAAACAGCTCTGACTGGGATTCGTGGTTTTCGCTGACCCTTCTTTGAACACCTTCCATTCTGTCCATCTCCTTCATGATTTGCTTTGCCCAGAACTGGACTCAGGGTTCTTATTCCATCACTTTCCTGACTCAAGCTTAGCTTGTGGTCCATTAAGACTCCCAGATCCCTTTCACATGGACTGTTGTCAAGGCAGGTCATCCTGATCTCGTTCTTGGCCATTCCAGTCTAAGTCATGATTAGAACAGATGCACACTGAAATCCCACAAGCAAGTGACCACTATTATCCCTGTGGGCCATCTTTCTTGGAAAGCACCATTCCTTAGGAAATAGGATGATAGAATTGGAGGGGATTCCCTCAAAGATATCCAGTCCAACCCTCTTCTGCCAGGCAGGAAGACACAATGCAAGCCTTTCCAACAGACGACCATCCAGTCTCCACTCCAGAGAAGAAGACTCACCAGACTCCCAGGCAGTCTCTATTTCACTCCCAAAACAGCTCTGACGGGGATTCGTGGTTTTCGCTGACCCTTCTTTGAACACCTTCCATTCTGTCCATCTCCTTCATGATTTGCTTTGCCCAGAACTGGACTCAGGGTTATTATTCCATCACTTTCCTGACTCAAGCTTAGCTTGTGGTCCATTAAGACTCCCAGATCCCTCTCACATGGACTGTTGTCAAGGCAGGTCATCCTCATCCCGTTCCTGGGCATTCCAGTCTAAGTCGTGATTAGAACAGATGCACACTGAAAGGCCCTCGAGGTTCCATGCACAAGCAAGTGACCATTACTATCTATGTGGGCCACCTTTCTTGGAAAGTGCCATTTGTAATCATTCCTGAGGAAATAGGATGATAGAATTGGAGGGGATCCCCTCAAAGATATCCAGTCCAACCCTCTTCTGCCAGGCAGGAAGACACAATGCAAGCCCTTCCAACAGATGACCAGTCTCTCCACTCCAGAGAAGAAGACTCACCAGACTCCCAGGCAGTCTCTATTTCACTCCCAAAATAGCTCTGACGGGGATTCGTGGTTTTCGCTGACCCTTCTTTGAACACCTTCCATTCTGTCCATCTCCTTCATGATTTGCTTTGCCCAGAACTGGACTCAGGGTTATTATTCCATCACTTTCCTGACTCAAGCTTAGCTTGTGGTCCATTAAGACTCCCAGATCCCTCTCACATGGACTGTTGTCAAGGCAGGTCATCCTCATCCCGTTCCTGGGCATTCCAGTCTAAGTCGTGATTAGAACAGATGCACACTGAAAGGCCCTCGAGGTTCCATGCACAAGCAAGTGACCATTACTATCTATGTGGGCCACCTTTCTTGGAAAGTGCCATTTGTAATCATTCCTGAGGAAATAGGATGATAGAATTGGAGGGGATCCCCTCAAAGATATCCAGTCCAACCCTCTTCTGCCAGGCAGGAAGACACAATGCAAGCCCTTCCAACAGATGACCAGTCTCTCCACTCCAGAGAAGAAGACTCACCAGACTCCCAGGCAGTCTCTATTTCACTCCCAAAATAGCTCTGACGGGGATTCGTGGTTTTCGCTGACCCTTCTTTGAACACCTTCCATTCTGTCCATCTCCTTCATGATTTGCTTTGCCCAGAACTGGACTCAGGGTTATTATTCCATCACTTTCCTGACTCAAGCTTAGCTTGTGGTCCATTAAGACTCCCAGATCCCTCTCACATGGACTGTTGTCAAGGCAGGTCATCCTCATCCCGTTCCTGGGCATTCCAGTCTAAGTCGTGATTAGAACAGATGCACACTGAAAGGCCCTCGAGGTTCCATGCACAAGCAAGTGACCATTACTATCTATGTGGGCCACCTTTCTTGGAAAGCACCATTTGTAATCATTCCTGAGGAAATAGGATGATAGAATTGGAGGGGATTCCCTCAAAGATATCCAGTCCAACCCTCTTCTGCCAGGCAGGAAGACACAATGCAAGCCTTTCCAACAGATGACCAGTCTCTCCACTCCAGAGAAGAAGACTCACCAGACTCCCAGACAGTCTCTATTTCACTTCCAAAACAGCTCTGATAGGGATGGCTTCACAGTCACTTGTGGACCCACCCCCAGATCAAGAATAGGGCTCCACAGTCACCTACGGACACACCCCCAGGACACTGATGTTGGAGGACCATCAACCTCAGACTACGAGGGATCACCCAAGTAAGTAAGTAAGTAAGTAAGCAATTTACTCAAGGTTTATTTTTTGCTCTCTCATTTGATTTAAGATGAAGACGCCTTATTTTGTGTTACTTACAAAGACTATGCAAGTTTCCTGCATGGTTTGTGTTCTGTCCCGCACTGGGCCTGTAATAATTGTCTTTTGAAATAGGACGTGCGCCTTGTGCCCAACGGGAAGCCAGGGAGCCATGAAAGAGGCCCTCAAGGATTTCCCTGTAGAAATGGTCTTGAGATGGCTTGAAAGGTTTATTACTGAACAAATTAAACAGATATTTCTCAAATCTTCAATGAGTCAAACCAATGCTTCAAGGCTTTTAAACAACTGGTGGCTTCCTTAATCTTGTCCACAAGGGACAGGCAACTGTCTTCGTTAACTGTTCTTATACTTTGAGAGGAAAACCCTTTTTTAACCTCTCCCAGGCTGTCTCTTATCTAAGCTTTGTTGGTGTGGGATCTACTACCGATTCCAAACTGCGTCTTGGTACCGAGTAAACCTACCAGGCAAAGCTTGTAGATTCTCCAGCTGGAGTTCTTTGGGTCTGTGAAGCTGTTTTCCCTCTGGAATTTCTTTAAGACTTTAGGGCTGTTTCCCTCAGGTGCTGTAAGGCTGAGAAGCTGCAAGCTCCCAGCCAGAGCTTTGGGAATTTTTCCCCCCGGAATGTCTTGAGAAATGAAGCTTTTCTGCAGGTGAAGCTTGTCCACGTCCTCTAACTTAGCTTTCCTCACTAAGAATAACTAAAAATGCCCCCCTCTTTCCTTCCCATCTCCCTGGGAGAAGGGGCAGATTCAAACTTCACAATGATAGACAGGTGGCGTGCCCTATGACTGCAAACCAAAAGAAGCCACCTTTTTGCAGAATCCCTGAAACTTTGGAATGCATGCAAATATTAAAATAGAAAGAAAATGAAGTTGGAGCTCCTGGTACAGACGGACCAGCACAGTTTGATTTTTGTATGCAACATTGCAAGTGTATGTTCCATCTCTGCTATTAAGAGTAAAGTTTTTTTTTTCTGTTCATTTTTACTCTGGTCTGTAAGTCTTTTGGCACTTGGACTTTGGGCACTGGATAAAATCCGCTGCTGTACAACAAATTGCTCATCAGCCTCATTATTCAAAGACAGCCTAGAGATGGTACATGCAGTCCTTTCCCTGGAAAAGTCCAGCCTCTCCGTCTAAGCGTGTCCACTCCTTTGTCCTAACCCTTTCATGCTTGGTGTGGTCACTACATGCCTAGCAGAAGGGGCTTTTACCTTTACGTATCTATCCATCTAAATCTCAACAGAGGGGACTTGGGTTCGAGGCAGAAAACCCCCCCACAGAGCTAAATCTCAGTGTGCATCTGCACTGAGCTGATGTGGTTTGGCACCCCTTTAACACCCATGGCTCAGTGTTACGGAATCTGACACCAACATGATGGTCTATAAAGCCTTTCGGTTTGACTTCTGTGGGAATGTATTGTTTCTTATGGTTAGAAGAACCACAAAAGCAGTTTTCACAACCAACTGAAATGCACTACCTGGATATGCCTGCGAGGCTAGAATGCTTCCTTTGAACCTGAGCCCTAGTCAGGGCTGTCAGTGTGATTGTGTTACAATGGTGCTTTCATTTGTGTGGTTTTGTCTGCATGCACTGTTGTCTTCATGCTGGTATTTTAGCTGCAAAAAGGGGGACATGGCCTGGGATGGAGGAGGTCTTCTTCTTTCTATCTCTTTCTCTTTAAAAAACCAACAACAACACATTCTTGACATTACAAAAACACAAAGGAACCCAGTTGCCCCTGAAGGACTCCTTGGGCAAAAGCCTTTTTCAGCCTCAGCTTCCTTCCATATTATTTATTTATTTATTTATTATTCCAACTTCTATGCCGCCACTCCCCTGGGGCTCGGAGCGGCTTACAAGAATGGCTAAAATTTAACAAAGTTTAAAACAATTTAAAAACAGCAATATCAAAGATCAAAGGCATGTCGAAACAGAGATGTTTTACATGCCCTGCGGAAAGCTGGTAAGTGCCACAAGGCACGGACTTCAGGTGGCAGAGTGTTCCAGAGAGATGGTGCCACTGCTGTGAAGGCCCTGCGTCTGGTTGCTGTTAGGCGCAAGGTCTTGACACTGGGAATTTCCAATAGATCTTGGTCCTCAGAGCGGAGGGATCTCTGGGGTTGGGAGGGGGTGAGGAGGCGGTCCCTCAGGGACATAAGCCCCAGACCATGCAAGGCCTTCAAGGGGAGTCCCATCCCTTTGAAAGAGATCCAGTGCTTGATTGGTAACCAATGCAGCTGTAGAAAGATTGGTGTTATGTGGCATCTCATCGGAATTCCCGCAAGAAGCCGAGCAGCTGCATTTTGTACCAACTTGAGCTTCCGGATCACCGACAGAGGAAGGCCAATGTAGAGAGCGTTACAGTAGTCCAGTCTTGAGATGACCGTGGCCTGGATCACCATAGCGAGGTCGTCCCTGGACAGGGAGGGGGCCAGCCATCTAGCCTGCTGCAGGTGGAAGAAGGCAGTTCTGCTCACGACGGAGACCTGGGCCTCCATCATCAGCAGAGGGTCCCAAAGGACTCCCAGACTCTTGACCAAGGATGACGGGCGTAGCGCCTCCTTGCCATCTGGATATCCCCACTGCCCGGTCGACCCAGCCACAGGATCTCCGTCTTTGCTGGATTCACCCTCAACCTGCTGGCACACAGCCATCCAGTCACGGCCTCGAGGCACGGAGGGAAGGAATCGGGGACAGAGTCCGGTCGGCCTTCCATCTTCAGCACCAGCTGAGTGTCATCAGCGTACTGGTCACACTCCAGCCCAAAACCTCGAACCAGCTGAGCAAGTGGTCGCATATAGATGTTCAACAAGAGAGGGGAGAGACTGGCCCCCTGAGGAGGAACCCCACAAGAGAGAGAGAGGGGACCTCTCAGAGACCAGGCCTCCCCTCTCAACTCACTGTCCACGGTTGTGAAGGAAGGAGGGGAGCCAGTTTAAAGCTCTCCCCCTGACTCCAGCAACAGCAAGGCGGTGGGTCCAAAGATTGTGGTCAACTGGACTGCAGTTCGTACAGAGACCAAGGCTGAAGTCCATATAAACTCTTGCTTTCCATAGTTGCTCTCCAAGGTGCTGATGGGTTCCATCCCTTTTTCTTCCAATGATGTAAAATCACAAGAAGGAAAGCTCTTTCTCTGCAAATGCAATCCCATGCCCATGCCTTGGGTCCACTGCATTTATTTATTTATTGTGTTGTAGGTTTTTTCGGGCTATATGGCCATGTTCTAGAGGCATTCTCTCCTGACGTTTTGCCTGCATCTATGGCAAGCATCCTCAGAGGTAGTGAGGTCTGTTGGAACTAGAACAAAGGGTTTATATATCTGTGGAATGACCAGGGTGGGACAAAAAACTCTTGTCTGCTGGAGCTAGGTGGGAATGTTTTAACTGACCACCTTGATGAGCATTTGATTAGCATTAGCAAAGTGCTGGTGTTAACCTATAAAGCCCTAAACGACTCCGGCCCTGTTTACCTCTCCGAATGTATTCTCCCCTATGAACCATCAAGATTATTCAGATCGTCTGGAGAGGCCCTGCACTCGGTCCCACCAGCCTCACAAGCGCGCCTGGTGGGGACAAGGGACAGGGCCTTCTCGGTGGTGGCCCCACGACTCTGGAACTCTCTCCCACTGGAGTTCAGAACCACCCCTTCTATCCTGACATTTAGGAAACAGGTGAAGACGTGGTTATGGAGACAGGTCATTCGACGAGTGAGCCAACACCCTGAGATATGGATGGAGGATGATGAGCAACGATTTTAGTGTGACGACTGACCATTATAGTTATTGATTGAAATTGCTGTTTTAATGTTTTACTGTAATATGTATTATGATGTTTTATTGACTGTCTGTGATATTATGGTTGGAAACCGGTCTGAGTCTCTCAAGAGAGGTGAGAAGGTCGGTATACAAAACTTTTAAATAAATAAATAAATTGATGGCCTGACAGTGCCTGTAGCAAACTTTTGTTGAGAGGTGGTTAGATGTCCTTGTTTGTTTCCTCTCTGTTGTTGTGTTGTTGTAATTTTAGAGTTTTTTTTAATACTGGTAGCCGGTAAACATTTAGACAACGAATGACATTGGACATACAGACATACAGATTCTATGCAACTACATTGGATTTACAATTACATTGGTTAACAAACAAACAAACAAAGGGGAATTACATTTTCACTCAACATTCACGCCACATATACATGCATTCGTCCACATGCATCCAAATATTACCATATCCTTTTCTCCCTCCTTGGAGAAGCTCCTCTTAGGCCAGACCCTGCTCTCCTGCAGCTTAACAATGTATAGTTCCATAACTTCCATAACGCCAAAACTTCAAAACGCTGAAATGCCAAAACTTCTTTCTCTAAGCACAATGCCAAGGACCAGATCTGTGTTTTCCACACAGCAGAACCTGACTCCCTGCACAAAATCCAAGACTCCAAAAGCGCACTTCTTCCTCTTCCCTTGAGAAAGAAGCCCCAAAGTGACCAGACTGCCCCCTTGAAGATCTGCCACTCTCCATACGTCCACTATCTTTCTCCTTCCCATGGAGCAGAGCATGGCGGGTGGAACAGACTCCTCAGGTCTGCCACACTTTGAGCATTATTAGACTGAGTCTTTTATAGGAATATCCTGCTGATGTCATCCCAAAGTTGTAAATTAATGCCAGACATCTTCCATCCTGGATCCATCTCAGTTTCCTAGCCAGATGTTGATCTTTTTGATTGGTGTTGATCTTATGTTGACTTCCTTCTTAAGATAAGGAATGTTGCAAACATTTCCTTTATCACTGTCCCGTTCTTATCAGGGTTTCTCATTAGCAAGTCCAGCAAGCAGGTAGTTTGTCATTGCAGGCCTTAATATTCTACTGGTGTTTCCAAAATTATTAGCTCCAACCAAACATTCTTCCATTCTCCCATTCATTTCCACACATAATTATTAAATTCATATTTATTTATTTATTTATTTATTTATTTATTTATTTATTATTTAAACTTATATGTGGCCACTCCCCTGGGGCTCGGAGCGGCTTACAAGAATGGCTAAAATCTAACACAATTTAAAAGAAATTTAAAACAATTTAAAAACAACAGTATCAAACATTAAAAGCCTGTCGAAACAGGTATGTCTTACATGCCCTGTGGACAGCTGGTAAGTCCCGCAAGGCATGGACTTCAGGTGGCAGAGTATTCCAGAGCAATGGTGCCACTGCTATGAAGGCTCTGCGTCTGGTTGCTGGGTCTTGACACTGGGGACTTTCAATAGATTTTGGTCCTCAGAACGGAGGGATCTCTGGGGTTGGGAGGGGGTGAGGCGGTCCCTCAGATACATCGGCCCCAGACCATGCAAGGCCTTCAAGGTGAGTCCCATCCCTTTGAACGTGATCCGGTGCTCAATGGGTAACCAATGCAGCTGTAATAAGATTGGGGTGATGTGGCATCTCATTGGAATTCCCGCAAGAAGCCGAGCAGCTGCATTTTGTACCAACTTGAGCTTCCGGATCACCGACAGAGGAAGGCCAATGTAGAGGGCGTTACAGTAGTCCAGTCTTGAGATGACCATAGCCAGGTCGTCCCTGGACAGGGAGGGGGCCAGCCATCTAGCCTGCCGCAGGGGAAAGAAAGAAGGCGGTTCTGCTAACGGCGGAGAGAGACCTGGGCCTCCATTGTCAGTAGAGCGTCCAAAAGGACTCCCAGACTCTTGACCAACGATGACGGGCGTAGCGCCTCGCCACCCAGGGTAGGCAGCTGGATGTCCCCACTGCCTGGTCGACCCAGCCATAGGATCTCCGTCTTTGCTGGATTCACCCTCAACCTGCTGGCACGCAGCCATCCAGTAACAGCCTTGAGGCACTGATGGACATAATCGGGTACAGAGTCCAGTCGGCCTTCCATCTTCAGCACCAGCTGAGTGTCATCGGCGTACTGGTAACACTCAAGCCCAAAACCTCAAACCAGCTGAGCAAGTGGTCGCATAGAGATGTTAAATAACAAATAAATTTGTCAAATTTGTACATTGAATTTCTTATTACACGCACAGACGATATTGTCATTAGCATACTGGAGTTCTATAACAGATGTTGTTGTAACCATGGTTTTGGCTTTCAGTCTGCTGAGGTTAAACAGCTTGCCATCTGTCTGATAGATGATTTCCACTCCGGTGGGAAGCTTTCCGTCAACAAGATGAAGTATCATAGCGATGAAGATGGAAAATAAGGTTGGGGTAATGATGACACATAATCCCTGTTTCACACCTGATTCCACCTTAAATGGGTACAACCCGCTCATCGGGGCACAACGCAGAGACGATACGACCGGGGGATGTTTCCCAAGCTGCTCAGGTGGGGCTTGATGTCGATGTCCTGGGGGTGGGTGAGGGGCTTCAACTTGAAGCTCTGGAGGATGGAGGTCAAGAACAAGAAGAGCTCCATGCGGGCCAGGCCTTCCCCTGCGCAGATGCGCTTCCCTGCAAGAAAGAAGAGAAAGGAAGGGAAGGAAAGGAAGAGAGAGGTCTCAGAGGCCATGCTTCAGCATTTCTTTTTGGCATCATATCACTGAGAGGCTGCCAAAGGGATGCCCTGAGTCCCCATTAGGGAGATAGTGGCGGAGTATAAATAAAGATGATGATGATGATGATTATTATTATTATTATTATTATTGTTATTATTATTATTATTATTATTATTATTATTATTATTAATTCCATACTGTCCCCCATGCTGTTTAACATCTACATGAAGCCGCTGGGTGAGATCATCCGGAGTTTCGGGGTGCGGTGTCACCTGTACGCAGATGATGTCCAACTCTGTCACTCCTTCCCACCTGCTACTAAGGAGGCTGTCGAGGTCCTGAACCGGTGCCTGGCCGCTGTAACGGTCTGGATGAGGGCGAACAAACTGAAACTAAATCCAGACAAGACAGAGGTACTCCTGGTCAGTCGCAAGGCCGAACGGGATATAGGGTTACAGCCTGTGCTGGACGGGGTCGCACTCCCCTTGAAGGCGCAGGTTCGCAGCTTGGGTGTGACCCTGGACTCATCGTTGAGCCTGGACCCCCAGGTTTCAGCGGTGACCAGGGGAGCACGCCAGCTGCGCCCGTATCTCGGGAAGTCTGACTTGGCCACGGTGGTACACTCTCTTGTCACATCTCGCCTGGATTACTGCAACGCTCTCTACGTGGGGCTGCCCTTGAAGACGGCCCGGAAGCTTCAGCTGGTTCAGCGCGCGGCAGCCATGTTACTAACTGGAGCGGGTAGCAGGGAGCACACAACGCCCTTGTTGTCCCAGCTCCACTGGCTGCCGATTTGCTATCGGACCCAATTCAAGGTGCTGGTTTTGGCCTACAAAGCCCTAAACGGTTCCGGCCCAAAATACCTTTCGGACCGCATCTTGGCCTACGAGCCCACGAGGACCTTGAGATCATCTGGGGAGGCCCTTCTCTCGATCCCGCCTGCGTCACAGGCACGGCTGGCGGGGACGAGGGAGAGGGCCTTCTCGGTGGTGGCCCCCCGGCTGTGGAACACTCTCCCTGCTTACATCAGACAGGCACCCTCCCTCATGTCCTTTCGGAGAAGCCTTAAGACATGGCTGTTCGAGAGGGCATTTAATTAAGTGCTAAACAACAAAACAATACAGTAATGAGAACTGGAATGGAACAAGGAATATGAGATTGGCTATGATTCCACTAAGAGACGAAGCGGATTTTTAGTGTAGTCTGTAATTTGTTGTATTGTTTATATGTTATTGAAAATGGCTTTGTAATTGTCTTTTATGTGTACTGTACACCGCCATGAGTCGCCCTTATGGGCTGAGAATGGCGGTTAATAAGTGCATCAAATAAATAAATAAATAAATCTACACTGTAGAATGAAGGCAGGTGGAAACCACTTACTTTACTTACTTACTTATGCGATCCCTCGTTGGACGAGTAAGATGGTCTTCCATTATGGATTCCCTTGTGGGTCCGTATGTGGCTGTGGAGCCCTCTTCTTGACCTGCATCTTCTTCCGCAGTGAGGAGGGCATTGGTTTCCAGGTGGAAGGCGGTCCCGGTCGGGGTTGGCTTGATGTGCCTTCCTCCTGGCACATTTCTCTCTTTCGCCCTCCATTCGTGCCTCCTCAAATTCTGCAGCACTGCTGGTCACAGCTGACCTCCAGCTGGAGCGCTCAAGGGTCAGGGCTTCCCAGTTCTCAGTGTCTATGCCAGAGTTTTTAAGGTTGGCTTTGAGCCCATCTTTCAATCTCTTTTCCTGCCCACCAACATTCCATTTTCCATTCTTGAGTTCGGAGTAGAGCAACTGCTTTGAGAGACGGTGGTTGGGCATCCGGCAATGTGGCTGGTACAGCGAAGTAGATGGCGGAGGACCATGGCTTCAATGCTGGTGGTCTTTGCTTCTTCCAGCACGCTGACATTTGTCCGCTTGTCTTCCCAGGAGATTTGCAGGATTTTCCGGAGGCAGCGCTGATGGAATCATTCCAGGAGTTGCATGTGACGTCTGTAGACAGTCCACGTCTCACAGGCATAGAGCAGGGTTGGGAGGACAATAGCTTTATAGACAAGCACCTTGGTCTCCCTACCACTATAGTAGTAGTAGTAGTAGTAGTAATAGTAGCAGTAGCAGCAGCAGCAACAACAACGATTATTTCTTTGCCTCTCCTAATTGCTATGGCTCAATGCTATGAGGTCATAGAAGTTGTAGATTTCTAAGGGCTTTACCCTGCTCTGCCTAAGAGTGCCGGTGCCTCACCAAACTACAACTCCCAAGATTCCATAGCAGTTAATCTGGTGCCAAATTGCATTCATTCTCCATGGGATCCTCATCCTGGCAGCTTGTTCAGGACTTTGGATTCTCTGCTAGAAAGACCTAACTCTATAAGCTGGTGGGATGGAGTTCCCTGGAGGAAGGATCTGATTCCTCCTCTTCGATCTACAAATCCCAGTATCTGGTAGAATGAAGCCATGGGTGCTAAAGTAGCTTCAAACTGCTACAAGTTTGTAGAGTGGGTTTATCTATGAACTTCTCCCTGGAGGCACTTTGTCTTTGCAGTATGTATAACATGTGGACTTGGATGGTAGGGAAGGACACATATCCCCATTACAAATACAATGTGGGAAATGGCTCCAAACGCCAGGAACCCGAATGGCTGCCCTGATATTGGATCATGATCTCTCCCTTTTGGAGGAGCCAAGATTTGGGTGCTTCTTTTTCTCTGAAGGATTCGATATATTATGGTCAGACTGATCATCCAGCAAAGACTGATCAGTGGCGCAGTGGGATAAACTGTCGAGCTGCTGAACTTGCTGACCAAAAGGTCACTGGTTCAAATCTGGGGAGCAGGGTGAGTTCCCTTTGTTAGCCCCAGCTACTGCCAACATAGTAGATCAATATCTCCAGCAGGAAGGGAATGGCACTCCATGCAGTCATGCTGGCCACATGAGCAAGGAGGTGTCTATGTATAATGCTGGCTCTTCAGCTTAGAAATGGAGATGAGCACCAACTCTCCACAGTTGGACACAACTGGACTTAATGTCAGGGGGAAAGCTTTACCCTTTTTGATCGTCCAGCAGGAGATGGAGAGAGCACTTCTCATTCTTGCCTGAATGGACCCCCCCCCCCCCCCCAAACCCACCCAAGACCTGCAGTGGCATCTTTACCTGTAGAAAAGGGCATGAAGTAGTCGCTCTTCCTGAAGGTCCCGTCCTTGTTCAGGAAGTGATGTGGGTCAAACTCTGTGGGGTTGGTGAACTCCTTGACATCATGAAGCACCGAGGTCAACACAGGAAGGACTGTGGTGTCCTGCAGAGAAAGATGCACCCAGGGAGAGAAGTGGTTTACCACTGAGTTCACACTAAGTAGACACCTCACGTTCCTTCAAATCTGCCCTACTCCATAAGGACAATGTGGGACCCCACTCATGGCAACAACTGTGTGGCTCAATTGGGGGCAGGGGGTGGCTCTTGATGTCATACATTATGGCACTTGGATAAGCACAAAAAATGATGGTTGGAGTAATATCTATGCTCCTGTTGGGCTCACCAAAAGTGCAACTCCTTTCTTCCACTGTGTTGTTTCTCAGGCTAAGATTCACCTTGCTACCTTTAACAAACCAGCCACAGTTGTGAGGTATAAAGTTTATTGTGAGGTATTCAAACAAAGCAGTACATAAGCAGTGAGAAGATCAGAAGTACAAGGTAAAAATCCAATATAATCCCTTTTGCCAAGGCAGGAGACTTGAAGCATAGAATCAGAGTAAAGTCCAGGAAATAGCATGAGGTAACATGAAGCAGCCTTTTCCAAGGCCCCAGAGCCAAAGCAAGCCATAAAGCAACGTTGGAACTAACACTGAGCAAGCTCCAAGGCAGAGTATTTATACGCTAAACATCAAAACATTGAAATATCAAACAAGCAGTAAACAAGCAGCTAACAAGCAGTTTTCCCACCAACGGATGATCTCAACATTTGGCTGCAATCCGTGGGCTCTGTCTCAACACCTGGCCAGCTTGACCCGGATTCCCACCGACTGCCTTATCAGCTGCATTCCGTTCTTGTGAGAACAGCAACTTGTCTCTAGCTACAGGCTGTGACTGAGAAAACTGAAAGCCAACATCTGCACTCTCATTCCCAGCATGTTGTTCTGCACTCTCAATCCCATCATGCTGTTGCTGTTGAACCACAACACACTGGTTCATTCCCAACCAGGGTTTAAACTGAAGGGACTGAGATCTTCAAAGTGTGAATTTTATAAGAGGAAAGCTTGGAGAACAGGTTAAAGAAAGGTGAGGAGGAAGTGAAAATGTGTGTGAAAGGTGAGGAAAGATCAGAATGGCCTGGAATCCTAGAATCCTAGAGTTGGAAGAGATCTGGTGGGCCATCTAGTCCAACCCCATTATGCCAAGAAGCAAAAAAATCACCTTCAAAGCACCCCCAACAGATGGCCATCCAGCCTCTGCTTAAAAGCCTCCACAGAAGGAACCCCCACTACGCTCCAGGACAGAGTTCCACTGCTGAACAGCTCTTTCTCACAGTCAGGAAGTTCTTCCTCATGTTCAGGTGGAATCTCCTTTCTTGTAGTTTGAAGCCATTCCTCCATTGCGTCCTAGTCTCCAAGGAAGCAGAAAGGAAGCTTGCTCCCTCCTCCTCCCTGTGGCTTCCTCTCACATATTTATACATGGCTATCATATCTCCTGTCAGCCTTCTCTTCTTCAGGCTACACATGCCCAGATCTTTCAGCCACTTCTCATAGGGCCCTTGATCATTTGAGTCGCTCTCCTCTGGACACATTCCAGCTTAGAGTCAATCTCTCTCTTGAATTGTGGTGCCCAGAATTGGACACAATATTCCAGGTAAAGTGGTCTAACCAAAGCAGAATAGAGCATGGGGAGCATGACTTCCCTGGTCATAGACACTAGGCCCCTCTTGATGCAGGCCAAAATCCCATTGACCTTTTTTTGCCACCACATCACATTCCTGGCTCATGTTTAACTTGCTGTCCACAAGGACCCCAAGATCTTTTTCACACGTACTGCTCTCAAGCCAGGCATCGTCCCCCATTCTTTCTCTTTGGATTTCATTTTTTTTCTGCCTAAGTGGAGTCTCTTGTATTTCTCCCCGTTGAACTTCATTGTGTTAGTTTTGGCCCATCATCTCTCTAATCTGTCAAGATCCCTTTGAATCCTGCTCCTGTCTTCTGGAGTCTTCGCTCTCCCTCCCAATTCGGTGTCGTCTGCAAACTTGATGATCCTGCCTTCTAACCCTTCATCTACACTTGAAATGCACAGGTAAAGGATAGTTAATGCCTTCCTTTAAAAAAGGTTTAGTGGAAGGGATCTCAAAGCCTTAGGAGACACCAAGGTGGACATGAGACAAGAGTGTGATGCGGCAGCAAAAAAGCCCATATGATTCTAGGTTACCTCAATAGGAGATCTATGTCAAGATTGAAAAAAGTCATAGTCCCACTCTGTCTACTTTGGTGAGATCTCACAGTTCAAGGAAAGTGCAGAAAGCTGGTCAAAGGTATGGAAGCCATAGATCCCTATGAGGATGGAGTGGGCTTGGACTGCGTGACAGAAAGCCTGGATTGAGTGGCCCTAGGGGTTTCCTCTAACTTCAGGATCCTACTTATTGACCTGGAAACCCTCTCCAGTTTGGATCTATAACAGACCAAGGACGGCATTGTCTCTCTCAAACCTTCCTCATGGGTAATACATATTTCTAGGTTGTAACCAATCCCCTCCATCATAGAGGAATCATGTTGAGTTCTTGAAGCAAGAAGAGGGGCCTTGCCTTGGGGATGGTGTATCCATGGAACAACGTGTCTTTGGCCACTGAATGGGGAAGACTCAATGGGATGAGCGAGATGAACCTCTGGATCTCATGGATGACGGCTTCTGTGTAGGGCATCTGTCCACGGTCAGCCATGCAAGGAAGTCGCGAGCGCCCAACCACACGGTCAATCTCCTCTCGCACTTTCTCTGCCAGGAGATGAAGGAGACTCAAGGTCAGGAAACCAACATGCAGGAAACATTGGAGAACTCCTGTAGGACCTGCATTTGTTTTACCTTCTATCTCTGGGTACTTCTGGAGGATCAGGAGACCATATCTGAGGGTGGTGCTGGTCGTTTCAGTCCCTGCTCCAAATAAGTCAATGGTGGACATAAGGAGGTTCTCAGTGGTGAACTCAGATGCCTCGTTGTTCTTTTCCTGGAGAAATACACATCAGAAGCAGTGGGGTCAATTTAATTCCATTCAGTCATCTGTAATACCAAATATAAAAGGTGACAGAAAACAATCTGTCCATGCAGCCATTGGAGGAGTTAAGAGACTGGTGACAGAAAAGAAATACATTTGAAGGACATTGCTTGTCTCTGTCAAAATCTTTGCAGAATTACAAACAATTCAATGGAGGAAGGAAAGTGGGAAGCATCTAAGAAGAATAAGATGGACCATCAAGGATGTTATCGCATGAAGTTGCTGTTTCGAACCCTTCTTGCTTGAGACTAGCTACTTCTATTGCATAAAGACTTATTGAAAGCTTGATTGATTGGATGTTAAGGAACACAGGGGAACAGGGGGATGGTCAAGAGGTTCCACCTAGAAGAAGATCTAGGTGGAACAAGGGAATGGTCAAGAGGTTCCACCTAGAAGAAGATCTAGGTGGAACAAGGGGATGGTCAAGAGGTTCCACCTAGAAGAAGATCTAGGTGGAACAAGGGAATGGTCAAGAGGTTCCACCTAGAAGATGATCCAGAGTCCCAGCACCTCCTCCTGCCTTGAAGGGTCAATAGAGTGGCCTTACCTGGTCCAGTTTGAGAAAGAAGCAGTCAATGAAATCGCGAGGGGAGCTGGGGTCCAGGGTCTCCCTGTGAGCTTCCACTTCCTCCATGACAAATGCTCCAGCTTTTGCCAAGTTTGCCCTTACTCTGTGATGAGGCCCCGGGACCAAATCCATGAAGGAAGGGAAAATGTTGGCCACCTGGAAAGGAAGGAAGGAAGAAGGAAGAGATTGAGCTTCACCATCAGAAGAGCCAAAAATTGACCTCATGTCTGAAGGATACCATGTCCTTCCAAAGCTCTAGAACAAGAGAACAGGA
This sequence comes from Anolis sagrei, assembly GCF_037176765.1. NCBI lineage: Eukaryota > Metazoa > Chordata > Lepidosauria > Squamata > Anolidae > Anolis > Anolis sagrei. Next base: position 344,371,594 of record NC_090021.1, read on the forward strand.
GGGGTGGAGACCAATTCCTATGACATATTATCTATTCTACAGAATGAATGCAGGTTGACACCACTTGGTTAATTGAAATTCTAGGAGTTGTATTTTTTACCTGGTATGCTGGTGCCTCACCAAACTACATCCAGAGGCGGCTCATCCATTACGCAAAGTAAGCGGTCGCAGAACACTTTTTTTTTGCCAGGGGTGCAGAGGTGCCTCTGTAAATGCCCCTCGACCGCCACTTGAGGAGCGCCCCCTCAGCTCACAACAGCCCTAGCAGTCCGGGGGGAGCCTCGGCTTTCTTTCCTCGCTGCCGGGCGATCCTCTTCCCAAAGGGGCTGGGCCCTTGAGCCTCGCCTGGCCCCTCTCCTTCCTGCTCCACCCGGCCACGGGTGCGTGAGCAGAGCCAGCACTCAATCGTTCTCCGCGTTCAATCCCTTCCCCATGACTGGCTCCCTTTCCCGATCCCCTGGTGCTCCACCCGCCTCCTCTCCTCTCCCCAATCCGCGGGCGGGCCAAGGGGCGGAGCCGCCATGCCTGGCCTGCTTTGGGTCCGGAGGCGTGTCTGAAGACCCCAGCGTGTGCACCAAAAGTCGCCTCTTCTCCTGACTTTCTCTTCAGCCATTGGGACCAAGAGAGAGAGAGAGAGAGAGAGAGCCAATCCGGCTGGAGGTATCTCCCACCTCCGCTCCCTCCTTTGTTTTTGCGCCTACCTTCAGGAAAGGTGGGCATCTCCACCTCTGTCTCTCTCTCTCTCTCTCTCTCTCTCTTGGTCCCAATGGCTGAGGAGAAAGTCAGGAGAAGAGGTGACTTTTGGTGCACACGCTGGGGTCTTCAGGCACACCTCCGGACCCAGAGCGGGCCAGGCAAGGGAGCAAATGCGGCAAGTGTACTTACAGGGATGTATAGTTCACCTACAATCAAAGAGCATTCTGAACTCCACCAATGATGGACTTGAACCAAATATGGCACACAGAACTCCCACGACAAACAGGAAATATATAGCAATAATTGGTTGGGGGGGGGGGGCTCCAAAATACTGTTTGCTTACCGTTGAAAATTATCAAGGGTCGCCTCTGACTACATCTCCAGGGATTCTATAGTACTGTGCCATGGCAATAAAAGTGGTGTCAAACTGCATTCATTTCACCATGTACATGCACCCCTAGTGAGATAAGTATGTGAGAGGAAGTCATAGGGAAGAGGGAGCAAGTTACCTTTCTGCTTCCTTGGAGACTAGGACGCAATTGAACAATGGCTTCAAACTTCAAGAGAGGAGATTCCATCTGAACATGAGGAAGAACTTCCTCACTGTGAGAGCTGTTCAGCAGTGGAACTCCCTGCCCCAGAGGGAGTGTGGTGGAGGCTCCTTCTTTGGAAGCTTCCAAATGGAGGCTGGATGGCCATCTGTCAGGGGTGCTTTGAATGCAATATTCCTGCTTCTTGGCAGAATTGGATTGGATTGAATGGCCCATGATGTCTCTTCCAACTCTAGGATTCTAGGATTCTATGATACTCTAGTGCTCTTGCTCATCTCTCCAGTTAGTTAACAAAAGATATGTCAATATAAGTAAATGAGGAATCCCACTCTCCCTGCCAGTTGCAGCTGCTCTTTGAGCAGAAATGGATCCCTTCCAGAGTAGAAGAGATGTTCCCCAGTTCCCCAAAGGCTCATTGTGACACAACTCCTACATTTCTCCTGTTGCCTAAATATGCCTCATTCACTCTTCCAGGACTCCTTCTGTTCTCCTCTCTCCCGCTTCTGTCTGTGTGCAAGGTGACACTTCATACCACAGAAAGCTAATATCTGCACAACACTGAGGTGTATTTGCAACCAAGCAGCGAAGGACCTACCTGGCCCCAAGGGGAGCTAAGGATCTCAAAGTTGTCATTCATTAAGCCCATGATGGTGAGGAACTTCTTGTCATCATAGTCGTAGTGCTTTCCAAAGACAATGGAGCAGATGATGTTGGAAGTAGCGCAGTTGAGCAGGAAAGTGGGGTCGAAGGGCCGCTCTGGAAAGACAAGTGGCAACAAGGCTTAGTGCTCTGGGCTTGGCCTGGATGCACTCTCAGGCCTCACCAAGAGCTCATCTTATACCAAGACATTACATGTTGAGACTCAGCGTTTGTCTCATGCACCTACTACTAGTAGTAGAAGGAAACGTGGTTTAGAGGATGAAGAAGCTCAGCAACAGCTGAAACGGATTAGAGACTTGTTCTTAGAGACTACGGATGAGGAGGATTTTGAGGGTTTTACTCGCGAGGAAATGGAGCTGGAAGATTACAGAGGTGTAAAGAGAGTAGCCAGCAGCTCGAATAGCGATGTGGGATCTGTTGCTAAACGCCTTAGAGATATAGCTGATTGTGGGGAGTTTGACAGCGAAGAGGAAGAGCTGGACTGGACTAAAGTTCAGGAAGTAATGGATGTGATTACTGCTCCCACCTCTAGTGATGAATTCCAGGGTTTTGATGATACTTGGGTTGCAGATAATACTTTGCAGGATGGAGCCCGAAGTACTGACTGGCAACAATGGCGCAGCCGGGATTCACCTGTGGAATTAGACGCAGCTGAAAGTGACTCCAGCGACTCTGACGAGATTTAAGGAGCAGTTTGGGGACAAACTGATCGCAGAGTTCAAAGTGTCGCATTACCGTGTGCCTTGTGTTTAACTCCTGCCGTGAGCTCTTGTTTGCAGCTTCGTGTTTCCTGATCGTGTGAACAACCCTGCCGGAACCAGACTCGTGAGTCTTCCTTGCCTTGACCCTCGGACTGCCTGACTACGCCTCTGCTAATCCCTGGAACCTTCGTTGGACCGCTCTTCATGCGGATTGCTGTTTGCTGTTTTGTTTGCCTTTGAAACAAACTGTGTTTTACTGCTGAATCCAAGCTGCCTGCTTCTGTTTAGACTTACTTTCCTTTTGCCAGCAAAGACTGACTGAGACCAGTTTGTTTACATTCCTGCTGACCGCAAGCCTTTTGTGTTTACAACTCTGACTTTAAGAGCCTCCTTTTGTTTTGTTAATAGACATTAAAGACCTTCATTTAACTCTTACAGTGCCGTTTGCTTTGCTGGTTTGCCTGGGTCTTGACATTAGACAATGAGACTGAGAGTACAAGATCAGCTGCCTTGGTGTCCAAGCCATGCAGGTTGTCTTTAGCCAATGAAGGCAGTCTATCCTCTTTTTTTGGTGGTTTAAGAATCTTTCTGACCATCCCTGGTCCAAGACTGAAGATCCATGTGGAGGGATGGATTAGGCACCCGTCTAATCAAGTAGGAACAGGGGATGATCAACCCCTGAAGGTCTTCTTGGGCAATAACCAAACAAAGAAAGCAGAATGGAACAACAGTGAACCATCTTACTCCATTATCACCATGAGAACAACACAAACAAACAAGAAGAAGGGATTCAAAGCCTGGTCTCCAGAGTCAAACTACTGGACTACATTGCCTCTTCAGAGGATAGAAATTCCCTTTTTCCATTTAAACAGATTGGAAAGCCTGACTTGGCCAGATGCCTCCATCTCTAAGGGAGAAATGTCCCAAAACTTCCTGATAACATCAGGCCATAGATCCTAAAACTCTTGGTGGGAAGTTCTCAGACACTGGCTGAGCCCTTGAAGAGGTGAGTCACTAACAGACAATGCAGCTCTACAAAGGATCCCGAGACCAAATGCATGCAAGGGTTTCCATTTCTAACCGTTACACAAAAGGAAGGGAGGAACCTCGCAGAAGGTCCATAGCTGAATGATGGTGGTGGTAGTTGACTCAAGAAATGTATGTTGGCTCTTCAGAAGATAGTAATCCTCTTCCTCTTATTCGAATTAAAGAAGTTGGAATGCCAGATTTGGCCAGGTGTCTCCATCTCTAATGAGGAAATGACCCAAAGGTCCAGATAACATCAGGCCATAGATCCTTCAAGCTTTTGGGGGGAAGTTCTCAGACACTGGTTGAGCCTTCAAAGAGGTGAGTCATTAACAATCTAACAGGTCCCAAGACTAAAAGGCATGCAAGGGTTCCACTTTCCAACCTCTCTGCCTTTGAGCAAGAAGAAAGGGAGGAACCTCCCAGAAGGTCCATAACTGCATGGTGGTGGTGGTGGTTGACTCAACCAACATACCTTTTGTGGCCTGCAGCTGTTCCAGGAGGTACTGGGCTTCTTCTCGGATCCTCTCCTCGATGCTCTTCTTCCCCATCCCAAAGTTGCGGAGGGTGGTCAGGGCAAAGCGCCGGAGCTGCTTCCATCTCTCCCCGTTGCTGAATATGATCCCTGCAAAGGGAATCATAGAATCATAGAATCAAAGAGTTGGAAGAGACCTCATGGGCCATCCAGTCCAACCCCCTTCTGGCAAGAAGCAGGAATATTGCATTCAAGTCACCCCTGGCAGATGGCCATCCAGCCTCTGTTTAAAAGCCTCCAAAGAAGGAGCCTCCACCACACTCCGGGGCAGAGAGTTCCACTGCTGAACGGCTCTCACAGTTAGGAAGTTCTTCCTCATGTTCAGATGGAATCTCCTCTCTTGTAGTTTGAAGCCATTGTTCCATTGTGTCCTAGTCTCCAGGGAAGCAGAAAACAAGCTTGCTCCCTCCTCCTCCCTATGACTTCATAGACTCCTAGAATCTAAGAGTTGGAAGAGACCTCCTGGGCCATCATCCAGTCCACCCCCATTCTGCCAAGAAGCAGGAAAATTGCATTCAAATCACCCCTGACAGATGGCCATCCAGCCTCTGTTGAAAAGCTTCCAAAGAAGGAGCCTCCACCACATTCGAGGGCAGAGAGTTCCACTGCTGAACCGCTCTCACAGTCAGGAAGTTCTTCCTCATGTTCAGATGGAATCTCCTCTCTTGTAGTATGAATATGAAGCCATTGTTCCATTGTGTCCTAGTCTCCAGGGAAGCAGAAAGGAAGCTTGCTCCCTCCTCCTCCCTAGGACTTCCTCTCACACAAAATTATACATGGCTGTCATATCCCCTCTTAGCCTTCTCTTCTTCAGGCTAAACATGCCCAGCTCTTCAAGCCACTCCTCATAGGACTTGTTCTCCAGACCCTTGATCATTGATTACTTCATTTTGTCATTCATTGCCATTTTGAAGCACCTTTCTCCCCTCTGTTTTTCTTCCCATTGTTTTCGTCTGCGTGCTTCCAAATCCCTTGTACTTGGGGGGAAAGAATTCCCCTTGGTCCCCATCAGTGTCCCTCTTGGGAGCCAGAAAACACCACAACGTACCTTTGCCTTGAAAGTATTTATCTATGAATGGCATCTTCCCTCGGGGAGCAAACTCCTCGGCCTGATCAATCAGGGCTTCTTTGACGGCATCGTAGCCATGGAGCACCACAACAGGCTTCATTCCGAAATGGAGGGTGAAGACGGGGCCGTACTTCTCACTGAGCTGCAGAGAATAATAATAATAATAATAATAATAATAATAATAATAATAATAATAATACACAAAAGCAGAAACAATCAATTAGAACAAAAAAAATTAAGTAAAATACAAATACAAAGCTGGGTTGTAGCTAAATATCAAAACAACCAAGATGATGGCAACAAGGATTGACAATTCAAGGTGTTGGTACTGGCCTATAAAGCCCTAAATGGTTCCGGCCCAAGATACCTAGCTGACCGCATCTCGGCCTATGAACCCACCCGGACTTTGAGATCTTCCGGGGAGGCCCTACTCTCAATCCCACCGGCCTCTCAAGGATGAGGGATAGGGCCTTCTCGGTGGTGGCTCCTCGGCTGTGGAACGCCCTTCCTGTAGATGTTAGGCTGGCACCATCGCTCATGACATTCCGTAGAAAGCTCAAGACCTGGATGTTTGTGCAGGCGTTTGAGTAACTCAGTGCAACTTGGCAATTTGGAACATAGGAACGGAACAATGGATGACGAATTTGGATCACGTTTGGATGATGAGGCGATTGGGGGTGGGATTTGTGATAATTGTGTATTGTTGATTGTTTATTAGCGACTAATGGAATTGTTGTAATTTAACTGTTTTGTATATGGATTATTGCTGTTTTTATTGTCTTTGCTGTCTGGAAACCGCTGTGAGTCGCCCTCGGGCTTGAGATACAGCGGTATACAAGAATAGTAAATAAATAATAAATAAATAAACTGGGAAATAGAGGGAGAAAATGGGGAGGCCGTGACAGACTTTGTATTTCTAGGTGCAAAGATGAGTGCAGACGCAGACTGTGGCCAGGAAATCAGGAGACGCTTCCTTCTTGGAAGGAGAGCAATGTCCAATCTCAACAAAATAGTAAAGAGTAGAGACATCAGACTGGCAACCAAGATCCATTGCATAGTCCAAGCCATGGTATTATTCCCTGTAGTCACCTACGGATGTGAGAGCTGGACCTTAGGGAAGGCTGAGCCAAGGAAGAGAGATGCTTTTGAGCTGTGGTGCTGGAGGAAAGTGCTGAGAGTGCCTTGGACTGCGAGAAGATCCAACCAGTCCATCCTCCAGGAAAGAAAGCCCGACTGCTCATTGGAGGGAAGGAGATGAGAGGCCAAGATGAAGTCCTCTGGTCACATCATTAGGTGACAGGAAAGCTTAGAGAAGACAACCATGCTGGGGAAAATGGAAGGAAAAAAGGAAGAGGAGCTGACCAAGCGCAAGATGAAATGGATGGTATCCTTGAAACGACTGGCTTGACCTTGAAGGAGCTGGGGGTGGTGACATCTGACAGGGAGCTCTGGCGTGGGTTGGAATCTCCTCTCTTGTAGTTTGAAGCCATTGTTCCGCGTCCTAGCTTCCCTGGAGACTAGGACGCGGAACAATGGCTTCAAACTACAAGAGAGGAGATTCCACCTGAACATGAGGAAGAACTTCCTGACTGTGAGAGCCATTCAGCAGTGGAACTCTCTGCCCCGGAGTGTGGTGGAGGCTCCTTCTTTGGAAGCTTTGAAGCAGAGGCTGGGTGGCCATCTGTCAGGGGTGATTTGAATGCAACATTCCTGCTTCTTGGCAGAACGGGGTTGGACTGAATGGCCCATGAGGTCTCTTCCAACTCTTTGATTCTAGGATTCTATGATTCTATGGTCCATGAGGTCTCTGTGCTCTATTTGTTCCTTGGTTTGCTGTGCATTGCCATGAAAGACACTACAAATCCCATACATTCAAGCCTCTCCTTCCCTAACTTGTGAAATCTGCTTCCAAGGCTCTAAAATGTCCCTCTCTGTGCTCTGTTTGATTCGTTTGCTGTACTTTGCCACAAAAGACACTACAAATCCCATACATTCAAGCCTCTCCTTCCCTAACTTGTGAAATCATCAGGATTGGTTTAGAAATGAGGGAGAGAAAATCCCCTGAAGTTTACCCAGTGCCATTTGCTGATTTCCACGTATTGCACAATCCTGTTCGCCATTGACAAAGCAATTCAAAATTTTTGAAAATTTCAGTAAGTTCTGATTTTTTTTTGGAAAAATTCGGAATTCAATTCCGAATTGAACCACCAGCACCCCCTACATCCAAAATGAGTTTTGAACCATTTTGTTTGGATCAACCAAGCCTACTTTCTACAGCTATTCTTCAAACCATTATGGTGTGCCCTCTTGACACTACAAATCCCATACAGATGGAGGCCCTTGTACTTGCCTTGCTAAGAGTCAGGTCCAGATGGTTGGTCTTGAGTTGCAGAGCATTCCCAATGAGGGGCAATGGGGGTGGTCCAGGGGGCATTTTCCCCCTCTTGTTGGCCTGGCTCTTCCAGATGGCAGAAAGGAGAAGGCAGGAGAGGCAGATGACCAGCAGAACCGTCGACGTCCCCAAGGGCTCCATCCCAAAATCTGAAGGGAACACAACAACGTCTCCAGATCCAATGAAGAGGAAGGTGAGTTGTGGTGCTCCACAGCCAGAGATTTATAGTCCGGTAATCATGACTTTATCAGAAGGATTTGTGTTAATCATTAAGTCCTCCAGGTTCCTTGATGTCATCTGGAAATGAACTTCTCTGAACTTCTCCCGGTGTTTTCATTGGCATTGATTTCTAGGGTGTTATATAAGTCCTGGTTGCTCCCTGGCCAAGAGTCAGGGGAGAGGAGGCCATCATGGTTGACTTAGCAAAACAAACCAGAAATCAAAGAGGCTAAGACATCCCTTGGACATGCCAGTCCAATCCCCTTCCACAAAGGAAGACACCATCCAAGCCATCCCAACAGATGGTCATCCAGTCTCTTTTTAAAAACCTCCAAAGAAGAAAGGAGACTCCACAAGTCTGCAAGACATAATATCCCACAGTCAAATGCTGTTATCATTAGGAGGTCCTTTCTTCTGTTTAGGTTGCATCACTTTTCCTTTAGTTTGAATCCATGGCTCCATTGTCTCTGGTGCATGAGAAAGTAAGTTTGGCTCCTCTTCCTAATGTGGTCTCATCTGCAAACTGGATCTGCATCCAGGTCATCAATGAAGATATTGAAGAGCACTGGGCCCAGGTCTGAACCCTTTTTCTGGCACTCCAATAGTCACTTCTTTCCAGGATGAAGAGGAGGAACCATTGGGGAGAAGTACCCTTTGAGTTTGGTCACTTAACCAATTACAGATCCACCCAAGAGTAGCATTGCCTAGCCCAAATTGGACTAATTCACTTGCAAGAAAGTAATGGGAGACCTAGTTGAAGGAAGGTCTCCTGAAATCAAGATCTGCTCCATCCACAGCATTCCCTGCATTTACCCAGCTTGTAGCTCTATTGAAAAAAAAGATGAGCCTAGCATGACTTGTTTTTGAGAAATCCATGTTGACTTTGAGTGATCCCATCATTCCTTTCCAAGTGATTACAGACTGCGTCCTTCATGATCTGCTCATGATCTGCTTCATGATCTCCAGAATCTTCTCTGGTCTTAATATCAGGCGGACTGGACATTGCTCATTGTGCTGTCCCTCTTTTTTCCCCTTCTTGAAGATTGGGACAACATTTTCTCTACTCCACTCTTCTGCTGGGACATCTCCTCCAAGAATTCTCCAAGATTATGGCCAACGGTTCTGAAAGGAGTGCATGCATGGGATTGGGGTGCTGTATTCTGGGATGGTGGACAGTCTGGAGTCATATAAGTCAGTGGCCAGTTAGATGGTGAAACTGCCCATCGCCCTGGATAAAACAAACATTGCAGAGCACCCTAGGATTCTTTTACAACACATACAGGCTGAGGAACCCCAGGTGAGTTGCTTTGTGCAAATTTCCACATGTGGACATGCTATGCAATCTGTTGCGATGAATGGCAAACTGCAGCAATCCCAGGAACCCAATGAAGCAGTGGATGCGACCCACCATCTGTGACCATGAACTGAATATGGACATCAGACTCCCATGTGTGGTATGTGCACATGTCCCTCTGAGCAAGTGTTTGTGTCTTTGAGGAAGAAACACAATGACTTCCCCATGAACAGTATTTTGTCATTCTGTTACCACTCCTGCCACCATGTGATGAAACCCTGTGTATTGTAGGACCAGAAGCATGGAATCGGCACCAGAAACATCGAAGTAGGGCATGTAAAGTAGGGCACAGGGTCCTGTGGGTGGCCATTGTGCATAGGAACACCTCAACCCCCCAACCCCTTGCACCCAACAATGAAGGTATGGTTTGTTTGCCTCCTTCACTAAGCACATCGCAGCTGACCACCATCCAAAAGCCAAGCAGAGCCTCTGGTGGCATGCCACAAACTGGCAAGACTAAGGCGAAGGCAAGGCCAAGGCCAAAACCAAGGCGATGGCAAGGCGAAGGCAAGGCAAAGGTGAAGGCATGGCCAAGGCAAGACAAGGCGAAGGCAAGGCGAAGGCAAGGCGAAGGCAAGGTGAAGGCAAAGGTGAAGGCAAGGCACCTAAGAGGAAACCCAGAGGCCCAAGCTGGGAAGGAGGGGGACATTCCTGAGTCTGGGTCCATTACACTGGCATGAGCCTGAAGAGGCTCAAGGGGTGACTATTGATCCATGAGTGCAAACCTTTGTATTGGGAACCCCTCCCCCACCTGGCCCATCTCTAAAGAGCTCAATCAAGGTGGCATTTTTAGCCAATTTAAATCAAAAGAAAGAAAAATAGAGCAGTTGAAGATTAAACCACTGGACGAGTTCAAAGAATGATAGCTTGGTATGGCGATCTTTCTTCTTTCTCAAGGCTTTGGAATCCTGTGAGCTGCAGTTTTACAAGGACTGTAGCCATCTCTGCCAAAGAGTGTTGGGGACTCACCAAATTAGAACTCCCAGGGTCCCATAGCAGGGTGGGATAGAGGTAAAACTCTAAAATTAGAACAGTACAACAACAGAGAGGAAACAAACAAGGACATCTAATCACCTCTCAACAAAAGATTGTTCCAGGCACTGCCAGGCCATCCAATTCTAATCAAGGTGATCAGTTGAAACATTCACACCTAGCTCCAAGTCCTTTGTCCCACACTGGTCATTCCACAGATAAACAAACCCATTTTTCTACTTCCAACAGACCTCACTACCTCTGAGGATGCTTGCCATAGGTGCAGGCGAAACGTCAGGAGAAAATGCCTTTAGAACATGGCCATATAGCTCAAAATAAACCGACAACAACCCAGTGATTCTGGCCATGAAAGCCTTCAACAATACATGGGAAAGGGTTTTTTTTTTTTGTAACTTTGTTTGTGTGGGAGGGATGCCATCCTGACCCGTTGCAGCCGCACATTTTGCTCTAGTTTTCCAATGACTGTCCCATGCAATTCAACCTAGTTTGTGGCCAGCACAAAAACAAAGCTTCTGGAGTAGAACAAGTGCCTTCAAAGTAAGCAATTACCGCACAATTAAGGAGGAAACAACTCTTTCAGATGTGGTTACATAATGTGTCCTGAACTCGGCTGACCTCCCCTGCCTCCTCCTGCAACGCCCTGAACTTCTCTGAACATTGTGCAACTTGGTTGGTTTTTGCAAGGGAGGGGCAGGGACGGGGAGAGCAAGGGCTGGACCTCCCTCAACTACGACCAGCAGAAACATTGAAAGCGGCAGGATGGTTTCCTGTCTTCCTGGGAGGAAAGAGGGCTAAGAAGAAGCCCACACATCCAAGTGCGGAGAAAGAAGATACCTGCTCGATCCACCTGAGCCGAAGCCAAGATCTTTGGGTAGGACCAGAAGGGAGCTTTATGCATAATATAGAATACTGATGATGATGATGATGATGACGATGATGATGACGATGATGATGATGATGATAATGATGATGATTTTATTTATTATTATTTCGGTTACTTCTACCCTGCCCTTCTCACCTCGGAGGGGACTCAGGGTGGCGTATAAAGGCACAATTCGATGCCGGCATCAACATAACAGTAGAATAAAAACAATATAGCAGCAATTAAACAATCAACAATCAGTTTCAGGGGCCACCACTGAGAAGGCCCTGCTCCTCATCCCCAGCAACCTCACTTGTGATAGCAGAAGTCCATGTGTTCTAGCAATGTAGCAAGTTTCATCAGGTCTAAAAATGAGGGAGGGAGAATCCCCTGAATTTCCCTAGTGCAAGGGCTGATTTTTTTTCCTACTGCGCATGTGTGTCCGCATAGAATCATAGAATCATAGAATCATAGAATCAGAGTTGGAAGAGACCTCCTGGGCCATCATCCAGTCCAACCCCATTCTGCCAAGAAGCAGGAATATTGCATTCAAATCACCCCTGACAGATGGCCATCCAGCCTCTGTTTAAAAGCTTCCAAAGAAGGAGCCTCCACCACACTCCCTCCGGGGCAGAGAGTTCCACTGCTGAACGGCTCTCACAGTCAGGAAGTTCTTCCTCATGTTCAGGTGGAATCTCCTCTCTTGTAGTTTGAAGCCATTGTTCCGCGTCCTAGTCTCCAAGGAAGCAGAGAACAAGCTTGCTCCCTCCTCCTCCCTGTGGCTTCCTCTCACGTATTTATACATGGCCCTCATCATATCTCCTCTCAGCCTTCTCTTCTTCAGGCTAAATATGCCCAGCTCCCTAAGCCGCTCCTCATAGGGCTTGTTCTCCAGACCCTTGATCATTTTAGTCACCCTCCTTTCGTAATTGTTTCGAAATTGTTTCAAAATTGTTTCAAAATTGTTTCAAAATTGTTTCGTAATTATTTCCGCATGCCTGGTGCAAGTTTTATAGTTGTTGTTTGTTTTATCACAACAGCAGTCAACAACAGAGGGAGAGGGAAGCTTCAGAAGTTCCCCCTGTCCCATTTGGAGGGTTTTTTAGCATATTGCGCAATCGCATCCGCCATTAACGAATCGATTCGAAATTTACGAAATTTCGTATATTTCAAAATTTTTTAAAGTAAAATTTCAGAATTCTTTAAAGAATCGAAACGTGATGGACCCCTTAAAAACGAGTTTAGAAACAAATTTTTCCGTGGTTACCCAGCCCTAATACTGATGTATCTATTAGGTTCTTTCGGAAATGTATTAGGATACAAAAATACAAGATACAAACTACAAGAGAGGAGATTCCACCGGAACATGAGGAAGAACTTCCTGACTGTGAGAGTCATTCAGCAGTGGAACTCTCTGCCTTCCCCGGAGGGAGTGTGGTGGAGGCTCCTTCTTTGGAAGCTTTGAAGCAGTGGCTGGATGGCCATCTGTCGGGGGTGATTTGAATACAATATTCCAGCTTCTTGGCAGAATGGGGTTGGACTGGATGAGGGCCCAGGAGGTCTCTTCCAACTCTAGGATTCTAGGATTCTATGATTAGGAAGAACTTTCTGATTGTAAGAAGAGCCGTTCAGCAGTGGAACTCTCTGCCTGGGAGTCTGGTGGAAGCTCCTTCTTGGGTGGCTTTCAATTGAGGCTGGGTGGCCATCTGTCAGGGGTGCTTTGATTGTGCTTTCCCTGCATGAAGGCAGAAGGGCGTTGGACTAGATGGCCAACTTTATGTTTCTATGAAATGAATTGCCTGGAAAAAAGATCTCGGAGCAAAGTGCAAACATGTTCATTGCCAGCTGATAAGGAACGAGAGACATTATGTAATGTTTAAACGAAATGATTCAGATAAATAAAATCTAGTGGTTAACTTGGACCTTCCCTGTGCTTTGCAGGAGAGTGGACTCCCTCCAAGCCTTGGCTGCCTCCAAAGAGAGGGACAGCCTTGCACCTCAGGGATGGAGCCCTTGGGGATGTCCACCGTCCTCCTGCTCACCTGCATCTCCTGCCTCCTGCTCTCTGCCCTCTGGAGAAGTGGGGCCCAGCAGAAGGGGAAGATGCCCCCCGGGCCCACCCCGCTGCCCCTCATCGGGAACGCCCTCCAGCTCAAGACCCACCACCTGGACCAGGTGCTCCAGAAGGTCAGTGGAGGAAGGACTTGATTAGAGGGCAAGGTGTATTGTGGGGGATGGTCCTTGAGTGCTGTTTGGAGATGGGCTCGTCTGGAAGGCTTGGGTGTTCATTTTGCGCCTTGTCTTTCTTCCTTGGAGTATTCGCTTGGGAGCGATCTTGATAGCCATCGTGGATTGGATTGTCCTGTGGTCTGTCCAGCAGTCGTCAGCACCTGTCATGGCTCTTGTGAGGAGCACCTCACGGTGGTCTCTAGCACGTGTGATTACATAGTCTAAGACAGTGTTTCTCAACCTCCAGAAGGTCCAGTGGGCAAAGGACTTGATTAGAGGGCAAGGTGTATTGTGGGGGATGGTCCTTGAGTGCTGTTTGGAGATGGGCTCGTCTGGAAGGCTTGGGTGGGTCGCGAGGGGGTGTCAGAGGGGTCGCCAAAGACAATTAGAAAACACAGTATTTTCTGGTTTGTTGTTTTTTCGGGCTGTATGGCCATGGTCTAGAGGCATTCTCTCCTGACGTTTCATCTGCACTTTGGCAAGCATCCTCAAAGGTAGTGAGGTCTCATTACCTCTGAGGATGCTTGCCAAAGTGCAGGTGAAACGTCAGGAGAGAATGCCTCTAAACCATGGCCATACAGCCCAAAAAAACCTACAACAAAACGGTATTTTCTGTTGGTCATGGGGGTTCTGTGTGGGAAGTTTGGCCCAATTCTATCATTGCTGGAGTTCAGAATGCTCTTTGATTTTAGGTGAACTATAAATCCCAGTAACTACAACTCGCGTATGTCAAGGTGTATCTTCCCCAAACCCCACCAGTGTCCCCATTTGGGCATATTGAGTATTCATGCCCAGTTTGGTCCAGATGCATCAGTGCTCTCTGGATGTAGGTAAACTACAACTCCAAAACCCAAGGTCAATGCCCACCGAACCCTTCTAGTATTTTCTGTTGGTCATGGGAGTTCTGTGTCCCAAGTTTGGTTCAATTCCATCATTGGTGGAGTTCAGAATGCTCTTTGATATTGTAGGTGAACTATAACTCCCAGGAACTACAACTCCCAAATGACAAGCTCAATCTCCCCTCAACCCCACCAGTATTCAAATTTGGGCGTATCGATTATTTGTGCCAAATAATGAAAATATATCCTGCATATCAGATATTTACAAGATGATTCATAACTGGAGCAAAATTACAGTTGTGAAGTAGTAACGAAAATAATGTTATGGTTGGGGCCATCACAACATGAGGAACTCTATTAAGGGGTTGCGTCATTAGGAAGGATGAGAACCACTGGTCTAAGAGGTGCCAATGCTTTGACCGGGGGTGCTTCCATGATGTCTTGAGCTTGTTTTTCTGGCGGAAGAGCGTGTTGGTGATGACAAGGTTGTGTTCCGCACATTTGGTGAGAAGCAGGATGCCATTTGAGTTGCTGTTTCCAACCCCGTCTTTTCCGATGGTCCCTGGCCACAGGTCGAAGTCTCGCCCGACTCTTGCGTTGAAGTCCCCCAGGAGGATGATTTTGTCCTCCTTAGGTAGCAAATATGGAAAACCCAAGAATGGCCATCAGACTGGAAAAAATCAACTTATATCCCCATACCGCAAAAGGGAAATGCAAAAGACTGCTCCAACTTCCGTACAGTGGCCCTTATTTCTCATGCCAGGAAGGGAATGCTCAAGATCCTGCAAGGAAGAAGACTCCAGCAATACATGGAGCGAGAGTGGCCAGATGTTCAAGCTGGGTTTAGAAAAGGCAGAGGAACGAGAGACCAAATTGCCAATATCCGCTGGATAATGGAGAAAGGCCGGGAGTTCCAGAAAAACATCTACTTCTGCTTCATTGACTACTCTAAAGCCTTTGACTGTGTGGATCCTAATAAATGGTGGCAAGTTCTTGGTGGGATGGGCATCCCAAGCCCCCTTCCCTCTCTCCTGAGGAATCTGTACAAGGACCAAGGAGCCACAGTCAGGACTGACCACGGAACAGGAGACGGGTTCAAGATTGGGAAAGGCGTCCGGCAAGGCTGCATCCTCTCACCCAACCTTTTTAACTTGTATGCAGAACACATCATGCGAGGATGTGCGGGGCTTGAGGAATGCAAAGCTGGGGTGGAAATGGCTGGAAGAAACATTCACAACCTCAGATATGCAGATGACACCACTCTGATGGCCGAAAGCGAGGAGGAGCTGAGGAGCCTTCTAATCAAGGCGAAAGAAGAAAGCGCAAAAGCCAAGTTGCAGCTAAACGTCAAAAGAACCAAGATGATGGCAACAAGAATGACTGACAACTGGGAAATAGAGGGGGAAAACGTGGAGGCCGTGACAGACTTTGTATTTCTAGGCGCAAAGATGAGTGCAGATGCAGACTGTGGCCAGGAAATCAGGAGACGCTTCCTTCTTGGGAGGAGAGCAATGTCCAATCTCGATAAAATAGTCAAGAGCAGAGACATCAGACTGACAACAAAGATCCATTGCCTAGTCAAAGCCATGGTCTTCCCTGTAGTCACCTACGGATGTGAGAGCTGGACCTTCGGGAAGGCTGAGCCAAGGAAGATCGATGCTTTTGAGCTGTGGTGTTGGAGGAAAGTGCTGAGAGTGCCTTGGACTGCGAGAAGATCCAACCAGTCCATCCTCCAGGAAATAAAGCCCGGCTGCTCACTGGAGGGAAGGAGACTAGAGGGAAAGTGGAAGTCCTTTGGCCACATCATGAGGAGACAGGAAAGCCTAGAGAAGACAATTATGCTGGGGAAAGTGGAAGGCAAAAGGAAGAGGGGCCGACCAAGGGCAAGATGGATGGATGGCATCCTTGAAGTGACTGGACTGACCTTGAGGGAGCTGGGGGTGGTAACGGCCGACAGGGAGCTCTGGCGTGGGCTGGTCTATGAGGTCACGAAGAGTCGGAGACGACTGAACTAATGAACAACAAGGTATCCCTGATAGGACGTTGTCCAGCTGACAGTAGAATTTCTCCTTGATGTCTTCATCAGCATCTAGTGTTGGTGCATAGGCACTTATGACGGTTGCCCATTGGTTTTTGGCAAGATCAATTCGGAGGGTTGAGAGTCGTTCGTTGATGCCAGTGGGTGCTTCGGTCAGATGTTTCATCAGATCATTTCTGATGGCGAAGCGAACTCCGTGCATTCTTTGGTCTTTTTCGGGCAGTCCCTTCCAGAAGAAGGTGTAGCCTCCTTTTTCTTCCTTCAGCTGTCCCTCTCCTGCTCTCCGGGTCTCCTGAAGGGCTGCTATGTCGATGTTGAAGCGTCCCAGCTCCCTTGCAATGATGGCAGTTCTGCGTTCGGGGCGTTCACTGCCACTGTTGTCCATCAGTGTCCGTATGTTCCATGTACCGAAGTTTATTTTTCTTTTTTGGCCGCAGGGTGGTGACCCCACTGGACGCGGCAGTCCAGTCAGGGATGAGAGAGGCAGACAAAAATGGTGTCATCATCTGGCACCAAGTGAAAACATGGCTCTTTGCTAGAAGATCTGAACCTGAATTGATTTCATCCGAATCTCTGCAGGCTTTATGGCAGGCATGGGCAAACTTGTTACAGTAAGGCATAGCAGGATCAAGTGTGTGTGTGTGTGTGTTAAAGAAAAACCTTATGATGTTAATTATTATGTGCAGCTGGTAATGTAGGCCAGCCAGCATGTTTGGCCCACACCCCATAGGGTATAACTGTACGGATTTTAGAATACAGTTTGGAGAAGCAATCTGAGGAGGAGAAACAATATGCTGTAATGCTGCTCTGCTCTACCAGCGATGCTCTTTGCTATGGCGGAATAGCTATTTACTCAAAGTTTATGTTTTACTCTCTCACTTGAATTTATTTATTTATTTATTTATTTATTTATTTAACTATATTTGTATCCCGCCTTTCTCAGCCAATTGGCGACTCAAAGCGGTTTCCAACAAATCAGTATACATAAAACATAATAGATAAAAAACATTAAACAATATAAGACATCACAAAAACAATAAAAGCAACATCACCAACGTCTCATTATTCTCAAGCATTGTGCCTCTGCCTTTGTCTCCTCCCCCAGATGAGCGAGAAGTATGGCCCTGTGTTTACCCTCCATTTCGGGATGGCTCCCGCTGTGGTGCTCTACGGCTACGAGGCCATCAAAGAAGCCTTGCTGGACCGCGGCAATGAATTTGCAGCCCGGGGCAAAGTCCACTTGATGGAGAAAACATGCAAAGGCAGAGGTATGCGGGGCTGAGTTCTCCATGGCAGCGGGGCGGGCAGGTGGGGCGGCCCCATATCTTTCCACCTCTTCAGCTTGGGAGTGATCCTGGACTTATCGCTGAGCCTGGAACCCCAGGTCTCGGCGGTGGCTGGGAGACCTTATGCACAATTAAAACTTGTGCACCAGTTGCACCCATACCTTGGGAAGTCTGATCTGGCCACAGTGGTCCACACTCTTGTTACATCCCGAATAGACTACTGCAACGCACTCTACGTGGGGTTGCCCTTGAAGACTGTTCGGAAACTTCAACTGGTCCAGTGAGTGGCAGCCAGATTACTCACCGGAGCGTCATATAGGGAGCACACCACCCCCCTGCTGTGTCAGCTCCACTGGCTGCCGGTTCAGTTCCGAGCACAATTCAAGGTGCTGGTTTTGACCTACAAAACCCTGTATGGTTCCGGTCCAGCGTATCTGTCCGAACGTATCTCCCTCTATGTCCCACCTCGGAGTTTGAGATCATCTGGGGAGGCCCTGCTCTCGACCCCACCGCTATCACAAGTGAGGCTGGTGGGGACGAGGAGCAGGGCCTTCTCAGTGGTGGCCTCTCACCTGTGGAACTCACTCCCGGGGGAAATCAGGGCATCTACATCCCTCCTCTCCTTCAGGAGGAAGGTAAAAATGTGATTGTGGGACCAGGCCTTCGGGCAATCTGACAACTAGATAAGGACAACCAGACGATTAGGACTGACAGGACTGACAATTGTGGAATTGGAATTTGGACTATGAGACAGCGAATGCTGACCGTCTATGAGGAGTAATTGGGTTTGTATTGTTTTATTGGTTTTATTGGTTTTATGGTTGTAATGCAGGAATTGTTGTTTAACTGTTCAACTGTTTAACTGTTTAATTGATGTTATTTTGTTTTACTACTGTTATGTGATGCTGGCATCGAATTGTGCCTCTGTAAGCCACCCTGAGTCCCCTTCGGGGTGAGAAGGGCAAGGTAGAAGAAACCGAAATAAATAAATAAATATAAATGTGTGTTTTGGGGGGAGGCAGCAGAGCATTGGGACAGAAGCCTGGGGAAGGAAATACACACAGTAGAAAGATGGTCAAAGCAATATGACTGCATGGAGAGCAGGGAGTGAGAAGGCAACTCAAGACCCTTCCACGCAGCCCTATATCCCAGAAAACCATCAAGGTAGGAAATCCCACAATATTTGCTTTGATCTGGGTTATCTGAGTCCACACTGCCATATATTCCAGTTCAAAGCAGATATTGTGGGGTTTCCTGCCTTGATATTCTGGGTTATATGGAAGGCCCTCAGTTTTATTGTTGTTGTATTCTCCCAATGCCAGGGCACTTTCATTGAGCATCATGTGCCGCAAGGCAATTCCCCATTGAAATGCCCACATGTCTTTCAACACACTGTACTTCATATGTACACCTTTTTTATGACTTTCACATGCATTCCCATTGAGATTGGAGTCAATGTCCTTCCATATCCCAGCCAAACATAGCTTTTTATTGAAGCCCTCGTGGGCCTAATTGACTTGATTCAACTTGTGTTTATGGCAAGTGCTGTGGTTGACAACACCCTAAAGTTTTAAAACTAGTTTTATATGGTCTGACTTGAACTGTTTATAGAATCATAGAATGGATTTCCTTGTTAGTGTTTGGGCCTCCGGTCAGAATATTTTTGGGGCTTTATTGAGTTTATCCATATTGATATAGAGCAAGCTCAGGATAAAGGCTGGAATAGTCAACTAGGGTATGAAGAGCCTGCTTGGGCAACGAAAAATATCTCAGCCATACAGGAAGAAGGCAGTGGCCAAACTCCTCTGAATCTCTCTCTCTTTCTCTCTTTGAGACATAGAATGGTCATTTGAGCATTGGGTTTGGGCTCCTCAAGACCAAAGTAATAAGAACACTTTTCAACTCCTTCAATCATAAAAGACTCCTGAATGACTTTAGACAAGTCATACTCTAGATTGGATTGTTGTAATGCACTCTACATGGGGCTACCCTTGAAGACGGCCCAGAGACTACAACTTGTCCAACGTTCGGCAGCCAGATTAATAACTGGAGCTAGTTATAGGGAGCGGTCAACTCCCATGTTTAAGGAGCTCCACTGGTTGCCGTTTATTTTCCGGTCCCAATTCAAGGTATAGGTTATCACCTACAAAGCCCTAAACGGTTTGGGACACACCTACCTTCATGACCGTATCTCTCTCCACGTACCAACCTGGGCCCTCAATCTTTGGAGGAGGCCCTCCTTTCACCCCTACCAACCTCACAAGCTCATCTTGTGGGCACAAGGGAGAGAGCCTTCTCTTCTGTGGCTCCCTGACTCTGGAACTCATTACCTGGAGAGATCAGGAAAGTCCCTTCACTAGAAATGTTCAAAAAGAACCTTAAAACCTGGGTCTTCCGCTGTGCCTTTGGCGAGTAGGTGTATAACATGATACTATTGCTCCCCTCAACGCTTCTGCCACTGGAGTACACGCCCTCCAAATGGGAAA
Source organism: Anolis sagrei (assembly GCF_037176765.1). NCBI lineage: Eukaryota > Metazoa > Chordata > Lepidosauria > Squamata > Anolidae > Anolis > Anolis sagrei. The sequence goes on from NC_090021.1 coordinate 344,391,530, forward strand.
TAAAGATGATGGTGATGATGATGATGATGATGATTATTATTATTATTATTATTCTGAGCCAAAGAGAGGAAGACAATGGGAAACCTTTTAGGAATGGGTGTAGTGGTTTGAGCTTTGGATTAGAACTCTCAGATGTTGTTGTTGTTCATTCGTTCAGTCATCTCCGACTCTTCGTGACCTCATGGACCAGCCCACACCAGAGCTCCCTGTTGGCCGTCACCACCCCCAGCTCCTTCAAGGTCAGTCCAGTCACTTCAAGGATGCCATCCATCCATCTTGCCCTTGGTCAGCCCCTCTTCTCAGATAGGTCAGGTGTAATGCAGATGGGATACAATGTGTCCTGCAGAAGTGGGGATGAAATGCCCATTGCAGATTTTTCATTGGTTCCCTGCAACTTCCCTCCACAGATCTTAAGTTTAGGATGTGAGTGTTCCTTTCTATAGCTTTAGTTCCTAGCAGCATTTGAAGCCTTATACACAGCCTTAATGTAACAGCTGTAATGGGCCTAGTCACCCAAAAAATCTGTGAATCTCCATAAGGGAAGTGTATATTTGCATACTAACAGAGTGCTTCTTGTTCTCCCCTATATCAACAAACTGGGATTCCAGTACTTAAGAATGCTTCAGTGGGATGTGGACTGGATGCCTATTTGGACTTGACCATGGTTCATCAGTTGGGACTCCAGGTGACCAGAAAGAGAGAAAAGGGTCTACTCAACACAGAGAAAATAGCTGAAAGGCATAAGAGTCCCTCAGACACCAGAGTAAACAGATAGCAATGAGGACCCTTGCTTCTTTGGCCGTTCTTTCTCACCTCGGCCCAGCCTACTCTTCCATTGCAGCCTCTTGTCTTCCCTCTTTCCAGGGATCATATTCAGCAATGGGGAGAGATGGAAGCAGCTCCGGCGCTTTGCCTTGACCACCCTCCGCAACTTTGGGATGGGGAAGAAGAGCATCGAGGAGAGGATCCATGATGAAGCCCAGTATCTCCTGGAGCAATTCCGCAACACAAAGCGTGAGTAGATTCCGTGTCCATCCTGACCCGTCTCCCCCACCACTACCACCACCACCACCATTGGGACTTCCCAGGAGATTCCTCCTGGCGTGTCTTGTGTGCATCCTAGTTTTAGGATCCTTCTATTTGTAGAGTTTCCCATACATGAGGGTTAGGGTTGTTTCTTCCAGTCAGGTGGCCCATCCAGAGTCCTGGAGGTTGAAGATTCTGTGCCTTGGTCTTTTCTGGGAGACTTTGTGCTCCAGATATTCCAACTCAGATATTCAGATATTCTAAATCTTTAAAGGGTTGCAGGGAAACTGGGCAACGATGGCATTCCTATACCACTTTCCACAATTGGAAACCATCAGTTAGAAGTTCATTCTCAACTAAAGTGGTTTCCGCCATTGATGGCACTTGGATTTCACATGTCAGAATGTGGACTTCAAAGACCAAGAGTAGGATGTCCTTCCTGTTATGGATGGGAGAGAAAGGGGCAAGAAAGGACCATACAGTTTCCAAGGCTCAGGTGGAGCAGGAGAGGTTTGAGGTCCTTTGAGTGCCATGAACCCAGAGGTCATGCTCAGCAGAGGTCAGTCATGTAGAACCAGCAATGCCACATCTCCTACAGTCTACACAGGACTAGAATTAGAACTGGGAAAGGCCACAAGGAAAATCTAGCCCAGCCTCCCTTGAGTGCAAGAGTCCTCAGGGAAGTCCTCATGGAAGGTCTGAGGCCACCAAGAACTTGAAACTGTGTTGCCTGAAAGAAAGCCCCCATTGCCGTCCAACCGTAAGAGGCGTAGTGCGAGTTTCCAGAGTGAATTGCAAGATCTCTTCTGGCCCAAGAGCTGGACTCAGGTGAGAAGACGAATACCCTTTTGTCCTTCCAGAGCAGCCCTTTGACCCTCACTACCTGTTCAGCTGTGCCACCTCCAACGTCATCTGCTCCATCGTCTTTGGAAAGCGCTTCGATTACAAGGATGAGAAGTTTCAAGCCATGATGAACTTAATGAATGAGAACTTTGAGCTTTTTAACTCTTCTTGGGCTCAGGTAGGCCCTTGTTCTTTGAGACCTGTTGCATGATTAATGTATTCCGTTTGCATGTTTGGTGCCCCTGCATGAACATGCATCTGATTTTGTGCTTCTGTTTATGTACATATGACGGATTTGGGAGTGAGGGGGGTGAGCAGTTCCCTGTCCTCTGGCACTTAGCAACTATAGGTTGCCAGTTGAGGAAAAAAGTATGACAAGGAGATGCAATGAATTCTGAGGGAAAGAACCTTTATAGGGTTACAAGGAAGCATCAACAGGTGGGATAAATGCAGCAACTTGTGGTGGAAAGAATGGCTCCTCTCACATAGAGACATTTCCCCTTCATAGGAGACTTCAGCCTCTTTTCCAACACAGAGAGGCATGCAACTCATCACATGTTCCAGGGTTGAAAAGAGGCAGAAATGCCCTGAAAGGAGGGAACTCTGAACATGGGCCAGCCATCCTGTCCAGAGTGTTGTGGCTGAGATGTTCTCTGATGATGAGGATGATGGGATTCAGATTCCTGGCTCTTTTTCTGTGCCTCAGATCTCTGGGCCTGCTTCTAGGTCTTTTTCTGAGGCTCCCACAGACAGTGCAGAGTCAACACAGCAGTTCTCAGAAGAAAAGAATGTTAACGAAGTAGATAGCGAACAGGTGGAGAGGCCTTTACCTCCTTCCCACGCTGATAGTGAAAGTGCAGAAAGCCTTGATAGCGACCTGACCCGGCAAGCCCGTCTTGATTTGCGGGTCAGGAGGAGTTCTCACCTAACTGGCAGACGAGAAGCCAGCTCGAGGGAAGGTCATTGCAATGCTTTCATGTTGGGGAGAGCATAATGTTTTCATATTAGAAAGGTATTTAGGCTTCTTGCAAACAGAGAGAAAGTGTCAGTTCAACATAGCTTATTAGCTTGAAAGCTTCATGGAATACCTTAGCTGGAAAGCAACACGCTTGGGATTTCTTGCATTGTGATTCTTGGGGCAATTGTTTTATTGCTTGTACCTTGGACTCTGTTTTGAATTTTGCCTATAGGGTTGTGCCTCTTGTTTTTACCTGAAGATCTTTGGAACTATATTCTGCATTTAACCTTAATCTTTGAAAATTTGCAATGCTTATTCTTTATTTTGACTTGGACTTTTTCCTCAATAAACTATAAAACTACAGCTCTTGTTTGGTGGTGTTTGTAAGCAAGGCGAAGCTTACTCTGAGTTGCAACACAGAGCTCCTGTATCTTATACTTTACTCCTATGGTTCCATGCAGATCCCAGTAAGGTGGCCTTCTGCAGATGGCAGGTGGTAATTTTGTCAGCACCGATTGTGTTTAAGTGCAGGCCAAGTGCAGGCCAAGGTCTTTAGGTACTGCACCCAGTGTGCCGATCACCATGGGGACCCCCTTGACTGGCTTGTGCCAGAGTCTTTGCAGTTCGATCTTTAAATCCTCATATCCTCATATCATGTCAGCTTTTCCAGTTGTTTCTCTGCAAACCTGCTGTCACCTGGGATTGCAACATCAACAATCCATACTTTGTTTTTTAACACAATTGTGAGGTCAGGAGTCTTGTGCCCGTGCAAATCTGCCACTCTCCATATGTACACTATCTCTGTCCTTGCCATGGACCAGAGGACGGCGGGTGGAACAGACTCATGCATTCCGCCACACTTGAGAATTATTAGATTGAGTCTTTTATAGGAATATTCTGCTGATGTCGTAAATAATTTTCCTGACTTGAGTCTTCACCTCCTGGCAGATGTTGATTCTTCTTTATTGGTGTTAGCCTTGTATTGACTTCCTTCTTAACATTGTAAACATTTCTGTTATCATTGTCACAATTCTTATCACAGTTTACTTTTTCAGTTGTCATTAGCAACTTTTAATTACAGTCCAGCAAACAGGTAGTTAGTCATTGCAGGCCTTAATAATAGACTGGTGTTTCCAAAATTATTAACTCCCATTTGTTCATTTCTTCCATTCAGTTCATTCCTATGCACACAATAGATTAAAGCCATAGTTATCAAATCTGCAATGATATTTTGTGACATTTGTATCCTCCGTGGTTTCATGCAGAACCATAGAATCCCATGGAAAGAAATGGTTTTAAACTGGTGCGAGTCTCCTTGAATGTAAGAGACTTTGGGCAGGGCAAGGGATCACCTGGCTTTCAGATATGGTTATTTCTCCTGATTAAGAACAAAAAAGTAATACCGACCTTGTGATGAATGTAAGAGGAATGTATTTCCAGCTCTTGGTTTTCCATGTGTGAGTGTGATGGGGAGGCAGAAGACAAAATGGGACTGCAGACAATATAAAGAGGGATGATTCTCTACTCTCCAAGGGATGGTCACCCAGGCTTTCCCCTCTCGATGTGATGAGGTAGTCAGACTAGATGGCCCTTCCAACTCTATGATTCTAACATAGGGCAGAAGCATGACAATACCTGGCGGGGCCTAAGCATGGTGTCCTGAGAGGCTTTCTTGTCCCTTTTGCACCTCGTTGGCCTTTGGGGATCGGAGTGATTTCCTGCTGTGCTGAACGAGGCGCTTGCTTCTTTCCCAAGGATCCACAAAAGCAAAAGAACGCAACCACTTATCTGACAGGGACATCTCTCTGTCTCCTTTGGTCTTCCAGCTCGCCAACACCTTCCCTACCCTGATGGATTGGATCCCTGGCCCTCACCACCGCTTAGTGTCCGGCAGCCTTCGATCCGAGGAGTTTGTTTTGGAGGAAGCCAAGGAACACAGGGCAACTCTGGACCCTAGCTCCCCACGGGACTTCATCGACTGCTTCTACATCAAAATGGATCAGGTAAGGGGGGGCCTCATGGAAGCCGTTGGGCGGGAGCAGACTGTAGAGGATCAGTGTGTTGCTCTCTAGTCATGAAAAAGCCCTCTGACTTTAAAACACACCATACGAAGAGTGAAGAAACAAATCTTCTTTTATTGAAGCTTAGTAAATAGTCAGGAGAAATAAATGCTTGTAAGAAAATAAGAAAGTTCCAAAAAGTATAAAGTCCATAAAAAGTAGAAACACAAAGCAATGTCCACACCAGATATAAAAGCCATCCAAGATAGTATTAATCCAGACAGGAATCAACAGGATGCAAAGACAATCCAAAAGGCTAAAAAACTCCACAAGAACAAGACCCCTTGAACAGGATTTCCATGGAACATGAATTTGATTTCCAAATGATGCTTGATCTAAGAGGTTTCCCCTTGAGGTAAACCTTATATCCCAAAACTCAGAAATTGGTTTGGCTTTCCTGCACATTTACCCCTTATCAGATGAAGCCTTTGTGTTTGCTGTCAATCCTGGCTAATCTCCAGTCACCTATTCTTCAGCTCTCTATCCGGCTGCTCATTAAAAATCCCAGGTGTCAGATTGTTTTCCAAACCCAAATCTTGAGAGCTCACAGAGAGAGGGAGTGAAGGATCATTGCGAGGCCCAGCAGGGATATTCTCATGAGAAACTGCCCTTTGCACTGGGGCCTCTCTGTCACTATCTGCCTGAAAATCATTGACCAAACCATCTCCATCTTGTACTTCTGCCTTGGCTCATCATTTCCATCAATATAGCAATATTTAAAACTGATATTGTATTATGTTCATAGAATGATAGAATCATAGAATCAAAGAGTTGGAAGAGACCTCAAGGGCCATCCAGTCCAACCCCCTGCCATGAAGCAGGAATATTGCATTCAAATCACCCCTGACAAATGGCCATCCAGCCTCTGCTTAAAAGCTTCCAAAGAAGGAGCCTCCACCACACTCCGGGGCAGAGAGTTCCACTGCTGAACGGCTCTCACAGTCAGGAAGTTCTTCCTAATGTTCAGATGGAATCTCCTCTCTTGTAGTTTGAAGGCATTGTTCCGCGTCCTAGTCTCCAGGGAAGCAGAAAGGAAGCTTGCTCCCTCCTCCTCCCTGTGGCTTCCTCTCACATATTTATACATGGCTATCATATCTCCTCTCATGTTAATAATATATTGTATGTATATATACCTTGTAAGCCGCTCTGAGTCCGGCATCCCGCTCTGAGGGCGGCATATAAATGTCGTAAATAAATAAATAAATAAATAAATTTCCCACATCAGGATCTTGAAATACAAACACAGGCTGTTTCCCAACGCAGTGCCCCAAAAAGCCTTAGTATCTATTTCCAAGCAGACACTAGAGATGAGGAGATTTAAAATACAATAGTTTAATCTGAGGAATTAAACTATTGGGTGCAAGAGAAAGTGCACCACATTAGACTGATCTGCATCATAGGTTTCATAGAATCATGCCATGAATGACTTTTCAATAACTTTGAAGCATAGCTTCTTTTTATTGCAATTTCCAGTGTGAGAGGGGACATCAGATTACAGGAAAACATTCAGACAAAGAATGACATTGGACATACAGACATACAGATTCTATGCAACTGCATTGGATTTACATTACATCGTTGTGGGAATCATGGGGTGCCGGTTTGTTAGCTGCCCCGAGTCCCTCTGTGGAGGTTGAGAGAGGATGGGATAGAAATGTCCGAAATAAATAAATAAATAAATAAAGGCTAACAAACCAACAAAGGGGAGTTACATTTTCACTCATAGAATCATAGAATCATAGAATCAAAGAGTTGGAAGAGACCTGATGGGCCATCCAGTCCAACCCCATTCTGCCAAGAAGCAGGAATATTGCATTCAAAGTACCCCTGACAGATGGCCATCCAGCCTCTGCTTAAAAGCTTCCAAAGAAGGAGCCTCCACCACACTCCCTCCGGGGCAGAGAGTTCCACTGCTGAACGGCTCTCACAGTCAGGAAGTTCTTCCTCATGTTCAGGTGGAATCTCCTCTCTTGTGGTTTGAAGCCATTGCTCCGCGTCCTAGTCTCCAAGGAAGCAGAAAACAAGCTTGCTCCCTCCTCCCTGTGGCTTCCTCTCACATATTTATACATGGCTATCATATCTCCTCTCCTCTCTATCTCCTCTTCCTAATGTTCAGATGGAATCTCCTCTCTTGTAGTTTGAAGAGGGGTGTGGTTTGAAGGGGGTGTGGCCTTCAGGAAGAGCTGTTCTTAGCCACACCCACCTCATCCCTCTTCAGGGAAACTGCGAGATTTTAAAACTGTTTGTTTAGGCTTTCTGACTTTGTCAAAGTTACTTAATGGTTCTGAAGGGAGGGAGGGGCACCTTCCATTAACGAAGCAAATGAAGCGATTCGGATTTCTGCAATTTCCGATCTTTTTTTCAAGAAAATTTCAGAAATTATTTCAAAATCGAATCACCAGCGCCCCTATATATGAACCAAGTTTAGAACCATTTTTTTCTTGATCACCCAAGCCTACTATGCACCCAAATATTACCATACCCTTTTCTCCCTCCTTGGAGAAGCATCTGCTAGGCCAGACCCTGCTTTCCTGCAGCCTTTCCAACACATAGTTCCAGAACTTCCATAACTTCAAAACTCCAAAATGCATCCTTTCCCTAAGCAGTGCACAATGCCAAGGGCCAGATCTGTGTTTTCCATACAGCAGAACCTGACTCCCTGCACACAGCCCAAGACTCCAAAAGCGCATTTCTTCCTCTTCCCTTGAGAAAGAAGCCCCAAAGTGACCAGACTACTCCCATGCCACTCACTGAATACACCATCTCTCTCCTTCCTATGGAGTAGAGCACAGCGGGTGGAACGGACTCCTCAGGTCTGCCACACTTTGAGCATTATTAGATTGAGTGTTTTATAGGAATATTCTGATGATGTGGTTCCAAAGTTGTAAATTAATGATAGACGTCTCCCATCCCGGCTCCATCTCAGTTTCCTGGCCAGATGTTGATTCTTCTTGATTGGTGTTGACTTCCTTCTTAACATAAGGAATGTGGCAAACATTTCTCTTAACTTGAAAAAAACATTGTCACAGTTCTTATCAGAGTTTACTTTTCAATTCTCATTAGCAACTTTTAATCACAGTCCAGAAAGCAGTCACTGCAAGCCTTAATATTTTACTGATGCTTCCAAAACTCATCCATGCATCCTTCTATTCTTCCATTCAATCCCACACGTCATATGAAATCCACATTTGTCAAATCTGCAATTATATTTTCGTGACAAATGTGAGTTGGAAGAGAACTCGTGGGCCATCCAGTCCAACCCCCTGACCAGAGTGTACACAAACCAAACCTTTTCCCCTTTCCTCCACTTTTCCTTCCCAGTTCTATCCTTCAATTCAGTGCCTTTCTCTTCCAAAGCAATTCTCCTGCCCTTCCACCTCCCATCTCTTCCTGGTCATAGAATCATAGAATCAAAGAGTTGGAAGAGACCTCCTGGGCCGTCCAGTCCAACCCCATTCTGCCAAGAAGCAGGAATATTGCATTCAAAGCACCCCTGACAGATGGCCATCCAGCCTCTGTTTAAAAGCTTCCAAAGAAGGAGCCTCCACCACACTCTAAGGCAGAGAGTTCCACTGCTGAACGGCTCTCACAGTCAGGAAGTTCTTCCCCATGTTCAGATGGAATCTCCTTTCTTGTAGTTTGAAGCCATTGTTTCGCGTCCTAGTCTCCAAGGAAGCAGAAAACAAGCTTGCTCCCTCCTCCTCCCTGTGGCTTCCTCTCACATATTTATACATGGCTATCATCATATCTCCTCTCAGCCTTCTCTTCAGGCTAAACATGTCCAGCTCCTTAAGCCGCTCCTCGTAGGGCTTGTTCTCCAGACCCTTGATCCTTTGAGTCGCCCTCCTCTGGACACATTCTGGCTTGTCAATATCTCTCTTGAATTGTGGTGCCCAGAACTGGACACAATATTCCAGGTGTGGTCTAACCAAAGCAGAAGAGAGCATGGGGAGCATGACTTCCCTAGATCTAGACGCTATGCTCCTATTGATGCAGGCCAAAATCCCATTGGCTTTTTTTGCTGCCACATCACATTGTTGGCTCATATTTAACTTGTTGTCCACGCGGACTCCAAGATCTTTTTCACTCTGATCTTTCTTCCCCTTTCACACACATTTGCTATCTTTTCCACCTCCTTCGCTCTTTTCTCTCCCTCCTCCCTTCTCTTTAACCCACTCTCAAAACATTTTTCTAATACAACCCACAGTTTTGAAATCTCAGCCTCTTCAAGACCCTTGCATGGGAGCCGTACTCAGCCCCCAAACAGCAGTGGAGGTTGGTGACTCCTGGGTATCTGCTCTAGGGTTCAGGTGGCATTTCCTATAGAGCACTCTGACGGGGTCATTGTCAGGATTAATTTAGTTATATATGTGTTTTAAATGTGCTTCTATGTATTGCCAAGATGGATGCTACTGTGAATTAGAAATGCTGTGCAGAATGTTTACACCATGAGGCTGTGATTAAGTAAACTTGAGAAAAGTAAGATAAGGTTTGCTCTTGCTGGGAACAGAAGGGAGTAGCCAGTCTCGGCAAGAGAGATAAGCAGATGTGAAGAGGCTTTTGTTTTGACTAGTTCCTGATTGTAGCTCGCTGTAGTAAGACGTGTCTGATGTATGTGCTTAGTAAACTTAGTTTCTTTTGTAACTCAAAGCCTGCAGAGTCCTTATTTTGTAACTCAGTGTCTGCTGATCTAGCATTCCTTCTGCTGGGCATCGTCTGATCTCTGACAGTCATGTGTATCCCCAGGAGAAGCACAATGAGGCCTCCGAGTTCACCATGGAGAACCTGATCTTCTGCAGCCTGGACTTGTTTGGCGCAGGAACCGAAACGACCAGCACTACACTCCGATATGGGCTCTTGATCCTCCAGAAATACCCAGAGATTGAAGGTAAAAGAGATGGGCACACTCCAGGCCAGCTGCTTCCACCAGGTTCTTGGCTCTCAGCATCTGCAGATTGAATGTGAACAGTTCTGATCCAATGCATTTGGCCTAAAAATAGGGCCTGGAGGTGGCTAATTCTGAACTGTTCCATTAGTTTTCACATCTTTGGGGGGAATTAGGAGGAAGGTGTTTACGGGCTAATGCTGCTCATGGCCATTTGGGAGTATTTTTGGCTAAACAATTCAACTTTGGGGAGAATCTGGGGGTTTGCAAGGGAGGCAGGTGGGGCATCAGTGGCATCAAGGAGAATGAAGGCCTTCTCCACATCGTGGACATTTTTCCGTTACAGAGATGGCTCAGTTTTACATCCCCTCAACAATGGCAGATCCAATATTGTCGAAGGCTTTCATGGCCGGAATCACTCAGTTCTTGTGGGTTTTTTCGGGCTATATGGCCATGTTCTAGAGGCATTTCTCCTGACGTTTCGCCTGCATCTATGGCAAGCATCCTCAGAGGGTGAGGTCTGCTGGAGCTGGGAAAAGAGGGGTTTATATATCTGTGGAATGACCAGGGTGAGACAAAAGGGCTGGGTGTGGATCTTTCAACTGACCACCTTGATTAGCATACAATGGGCTGACTGTGCCTGGAGCAAACTCTTCTTGAAAGGTGATTAGATGTCCCTGCCTATTTTTCTCTCTGCTGTTTTAATTTTAGAATTTTTTAATACTGGTAGCCAGACTTTGTTCATTTTCATGGTTTCTTCCTTTCTGTTGAAATTGTCCACATGTTTGTGGATTTCAGTGGCTTCTCTGTGTAGTCTGACATGGTGGTTGTTGGTGTGGTCCAGCATTTCTGTGTTCTCAAATCATCTGCTGTGTCCAGGTTGGTTCATCAGGTGCTCTGCTCTGGCTGACTTCTCTGGCTGAAGTAGTCTGCAGTGCCTTTCATGTTCCTGGATTCTTGTTTGGGCAATGCTGCGTTTGGTGGTCCCTATGTCGACTTGTCCACAGCTGCATGGTACACAGTAGACTCCTGCAGAGGTGAGAGGATCCCTCTACTACACAGAGAAGCCATTGAAATCCACAAACATGTGGACAATTTCAACAGAAAGGAAGAAACCATGAAAATGAACAAAGACTGGCTACCAGTATTAAAAATTTCTAAAATTAAAACAGCAGAGAGAAAAACAGGCAGGGACATCTAATCACCTTTCAAGAAGAGTTTGCTCCAGGCACAGTCAGCCCATTGTATGCTAATCAAGGTGGTCAGTTGAAAAGATCCACACCCAGCCCAACTTACAAAAGCCTTTTGTCTCACCCTGGTCATTCCACAGATATATAAACCCCTTTTTTCCCAGTTCCAGCAGACCTCACCCTCTGAGGATGCTTGCCATAGATGCAGGCGAAACGTCAGGAGAAATGCCTCTAGAACATGGCCATATAGCCCGAAAAAACCCACAAGAACTGAGATCCAATATGTATGGAATAATTGAATTCTATGGCATTACTGAAGGACTAACTATCATCCCCTGTTATTCAGAGAAAGGGCCTGTGTGGGTTTCCTAGGAGATCAATTCACACTAATCTGGGGTCCAAACTTCCCAAGACATTTCTTGCTCTCTTGCCATGAGTCAGAATTTGCATGATTTCTGAGATGTTCCCTGGATGTTTCTTTCTTGACAATGAGCCTCTTGCGTCTCCTGACAGAGAAAGTGCAGGAGGAGATTGACCGGGTGGTTGGCCGCTCCCGGTTGCCCGGCATGGCTGACCGCGGACAGATGCCTTATACAGATGCCGTCCTCCACGAGATCCAGAGGTTCGTCTCTCTCGTCCCAGTTGGCGTCCCCCATGCCGTGGACAAAGACACACCGTTCAGAGGATATGTCATCCCTAAAGTGAGTTCTTTGCTTCTCCTTCCAGGCATTATTGTCTCCCAAACGGAGTCAGGATACAGGAATGGATCCCCAAACTGCATTGCTGGGTTTGACACCAATGTTCAGATGGAGATTCCATCTGAACATTAGGAAGAACTTTCTGACTGACTGTCAGGAGTGTTTTGAATGCAATTGTCCTGCTTCTTGACAAAATGGGGTTGGACTGGATGGTTCATGAGGTCCCTTCCAACTCTAGGATTCTATGATTCTTTGATTCTATGATTCTAATTCGGAATTAAATCCTCTGCAAATTCCAGCTGAATTAAGTTCAGAGCCAATCTTATCTGTTCAGATGGCCACTCTGTAACTGCTCAAATCCATGCACATGTATCTAGACCAGTGGTTCTCAACCTGTGTTCCCCAGATGTTTTTGGCCTTCAAGTCCCAGAAATCCTAACAGCTGGTAAACTGGCTGGGATTTCTGGGAGTTGTAGGCCAAAAACATCTGGGGACCCCAGGTTGAGAACCACTGGTCTAGACCAAAGGCTAGGCCACTGTCCAATGTCAAAAACCCCTACAACCACATCTAGTCTAGATATTTCCATTACTATCTCACCATATCCTTCACTTTCCACAGGGCACCATAATAGTTCCTGTTCTGACCTCAGTGCTGCATGACAGCAAGGAATTCCCCAACCCCACAGAATTTGACCCAGGACACTTCTTGAATAAGGATGGGACCTTCAGGAAGAGCGACTACTTTGTGCCCTTTTCGACAGGTAAGGCCCTCCCTTTTCCCAGTTTGAGAAGAAACACATGGTTGAGAGGCTCCTTTTGGTTTCCTGGGACATCCATTGCTGCAGAAACAGGAGTGTGGCCTTCCCAACTGTGGCCCCCATTGGACCATCACAGGGCTGTGAGGTGTGGAATGCTTCAGGCTGGAGAGAGCTGATTGGCTCTTTCCATCCTCACTTGGAGCCATTGACCATGATGCCATGCTCCCATGATGACCAACCTGGACTTTTTTTACACTCAGTGATGGAAGGACTCTTGCAAGTTCTCTTCTGCTGTCCCATGAGAGTTATTGTGATCTGTTTATTTGCAACCATAGACTCATTGAATCTTATCACTGGCAGGGGCAACAGGGAATACGTAAACATAGAACTCTACGTAGAGATCTCCAGGGAAAGAAGGTCCATACATAGACGACATCATTATTGGCCCACTCTTGTCCTCAAAAGAGTACTTCTTGGGTTTAGATGGAATCTTTGTAGATTTCATCAAATAGTTCACATCTTAGTCTCTGGATCAGCATCAAAGACACTTGCTCTATCCTGTCCATACTCTTCTTTCACATACTTGAGGTTGGCTCTATCACATCACCTCTCAACTTTCTCTTCTCCAAGCTAAACATGGCTAGATCTCTTAGGTTGCTCCTCAGAAGGCTTGGTTTCCAGACCTTTGACCATCTTGAGTTCCCATCTTTAGATACGTTCAACTTGTCAATATTCTGTGATATCCTGAACTAGACACAGGATGCGAGGAGAGCGGGCCTGACCAAAGAAGAACAGAATGTGACTTCTGATCCCCTTTCTCTGTAGACTGCATTCTGTTGAGGGCATCCTATGGCTCCCTTTGTGACCCCTTCTCCATGTCTTCTTGGTCTCCTTACAGGCAAACGAATCTGTGCTGGGGAAGGCCTGGCCCGCATGGAGCTCTTCCTGTTCCTCACCTCCATCCTCCAGAACTTCAAGCTGAAGTCCCTCACGGACCCCAAGGACATCGACATCATGCCTCGGCTGAGTAGCTTGAGCAACGTCCCTCAGCCCTACAAGTTCTGCCTTGTCCCTCGCTGAAAAGATCACTGATGGAAGACAAAGCAAGCAATTGCCTGAGGATCTCAGCTTGGGCTTCTAATTAACCCAGACCTTTGGTGTTGAGAAAATTATGCTGGAGCTCCTTGAAAGCCTTTCCAGCCTCAATTGAAAGCATGATTTTGTATTAAAGCTATGGGGGTCAAACTGGAGTCCTCCAAATCTATACAGGTGGATGGATTTAACTCACTCAATGGTTTAATATTCATTTAATCTGCTTAACGTATTCTCTATTTTTAATTATTTTCAACTGATTTTTTGGTATACCAGTCTGAGGTCCCAATGATGTAGGAAAGGGGAGAAATATGTTAATACCTAACATGAAATAAGTCTATTGAAGTGCTACTACTACTATTCTGCTTTGGTTAGACCACTTTACCTGGAATATTGTGTCCAATTCTGGGCACCACAATTCAAGAGAGATATTGACAAGCTGGAATGTGTCCAGAGGAGGGTGACTCAAATGATAAAGGGTCTGGAGAACAAGCCCTATGAGGAGCGGCTTAAGGAGCTGGGCATGTTTAGCCTGAAGAAGAGAAAGCTGAGAGGAGGCATGATGAGGGCCATGTATAAATATGTGAGAGGAAGCCACAGAGAGGAGGGAGCAAGCTTGTTTTCTGCTTCCCTGGAGACTAGGATGCAATGGAACAATGGCTTCAAACTACAAGAGAGGAGATTCCATGAGGAAGAACTTCCTGACTGTGAGAACTGTTCAGCAGTGGAACTCTCTGCCCCGGAGTGTGGTGGAGGCTCCTTCTTTGGAAGCTTTTAAGCAGAGGCTGGATGGCCATCTGTCAGGGGTGATTTGAATGCAATATTCCTGCTTCTTGGCAGAATGGGGTTGGACTGGATGATGGCCCAGGAGGTCTCTTCCAACTCTAGGATTCTAGGATTCTATGATTCTACTAGCCAACAAATAAAAGATAGCTGGACTCTGCCAATCTGGAAAAGTACTGACTGCCCATAGGAAAAGGAGGAAGGTTTTCCCAATGAGACAGCTGAGGTGGAAAGCCAGATTCCATGAGTCAGAGTCTCCATCAGGTCTCCCTTGAAGGCAACCAAAGGTCTCCTCTCAACAGGAGACACGGCCATTGGGAAAGCAGAGGGACAAAACCACAGAATATCAGTGGAGTCTCTCCATGGATGGACTTCCTCCTGGTCCATGGATTTCATGACTGGAAAGTCCTCTTTGGGGGAATGAATAAAACTCAAGCCACGCAGTGTCCTGAGTTGCCCTTCAAAAACAGTCTTAATACAAGTCTCCATAGGGACCACCAAGCACGCCCAACATGAAAGGCACTGCAGACTACTCCAACCAGAGAAGTCAGCCATAGCAGAGCACCTAATGAACCAACCTGGACACAGCAGATTATTATTTGAGAACACAGAAATGCTGGACCACTCTCACAACCACCATGTCACACTACACAGAGAAGCCATTGAAATCCACAAGAAGCATGTGGACAATTTCAACAGAAAGGAAGAAACCATGAAAATGAACAAAATCTGGCTACCAGTATTAAAAAACAACAACAAGACAACAGAGAGGAAACAATCAGGGACATCTAATCACCTCTCAACAAAAGATTGCCCCAGGCAATGCTAATCAAGGTGGTCAGTTGAAACATTCACACCTAGCTCCAGCAGACAGGACTTCTTTGTCCCACCCTGGTCATTATTCCACAGATATATAAAACCCATTTTCCTAGTTCCAACAGACCTCACTACCTCTGAGGATGCTTGCCATAGATGCAGGTGAAATGTCAGGAGAGAATGCCTCTAGAACATGGCCATACAGCCCGAAAAAACCTACAACAACCCAGTCTTAATACAGTGTTGAAAGTAAAAGAAGAATGTTTTACTTCAGCAGACATGAAGGATAAGCAAATGCAGTTGAAAAGTGCAAAAGAAAACAAGAAAGTCTTAATCCCGACACAAATGAAAGTGTCTTGCAAAGTCTCAAACGAAACAGCAGTCTTCCATCAGACAACAGAGAATGAACTAAGTTTTTAGCAGCAGACACAAAGCAGATTCCATTGGAGTGAAAACATCAGTATCAGGGTTGTCGTTACCAGCAAAACAATGCTGGTAACAACGTTTATATGCCTTCACGTTGTTTGGAATTCATAGTAACATAATGCAAGCACATCACAGGGGTTTCCAAGCAAAGGTTCATTGAAAAGAGGGTTGGCAGGAAGCAGGCTCCTGCTAATGATTTATAGCTCTGAATTCCCCATGCAGGAGGTACTAGGGCATCTCCCAATTAGCTCAGCGTTTTTAGCAGCTATCCTAGCTGAATGTGTCTGTGCTCTGTCACTTTTCATCTCTCTAGAAATGTGGGCACTTTCAAGACCTCACTGTCTGATTCTTCTCCTGCCTCCAATTCCTCAGCACTTCCCTGCTCCCCTTAGAATCATAGAATCATAGAATCATAGAATCAAAGAGTTGGAAGAGACCTCAAGGGCCATCCAGTCCAACCTCCTGCCAAGAAGCAGGAATATTGCATTCAAATCACCCCTGACAAATGGCCATCCAGCCTCTGCTTAAAAGCTTCCAAAGAAGGAGCCTCCACCACACTCCGGGGCAGAGAGTTCCACTGCTGAACGGCTCTCACAGTCAGGAAGTTCTTCCTAATGTTCAGATGGAATCTCCTCTTCCGAAGATGAGGAATCCCTAACACAAAGGGCCCCAGCAAGGGAGAGGAACCATTTGGAGACAAGGCTCTCTGGTAGGCTTGGTTGATCAAGAAAAAAAATGGTTCTAAACTCGTTTTGTATATTGGGGGCGCTGGCGGTTTGATTTTGAAATTATTTCTGAAATTTTCTGGAAAGAAAGGATTGGAAATACCAGGAAATACGAATCGTTTCCTTTGTTTCATTAATGGAAGGTGCCCCTCCCTCCCTCCAGAACCATGAAAATCTCGCAGTTTCCCTTCCTTCACTTGCGGCGAGCTTCCATGCAGAAGGGAGAGGTGGGTGTGGCCAAGCACAGCTCTCCTTGGAGGCCACACCCCCAGTGACCTCCAAGTAGGGCTTTGCTTGGCCACGCCCACCTCTTCCTTCTGCATGACAGCTTGCCAGGGAAGTAAAGCTGAGAGATTTAAAAACTAACACTTTTAAAATCTCTCACCTTTCCTTCCCTTCCTGGCAAGCTGTCAGTCATGCAGAAGGAAGAGGTGGGCGTGGCCAAGCACACCTCTCCTTGGAGGTCGCTGGGGGCGTGGCCTTCAGAAACAGCTGTTCTTACCCACGCTCACCTCCTTCCTCTTTGCTCAGTGGCTTTGCGAGGTGGGCTTTGTGAGGTGGGCGTGGCTACGCCCAGCTGTTCTGCATCACCGCTTGTCGCCAGGGAGGTAGCCACGCCCATCTCGCAAAGCCACTGATGCAAAGAGGAAGGAGGTGGGCATGAGTAAGAACAGCTGTTCCTGAAGGCTACGCCCCCAGCATTTACGATTCACTGGCAGAAGTCGTAAGGAAGATGGCGGACGCGGCTTCGATATGGCAAAATCACTTCCGGGTTGCCAAAACGCGTCGATATCGCTTCAAAAGGTAATTTATTTACGATTTCATTACGAGTTAAGAAACTTACGACTTGGATCAACCAACCCTTCTCTCTGGGATGATGGAGGGTCCCTCACAGGTGGAGCCTGGTCTCCTGATAGCCTTTCACATTTCAGACATGGCCATCCGTTCTCTCCTCAGTACTCTTAATGGACCAGGACCAAAGGCAGGGAGCTGGAAGCCACACCCAGGACAGTGAAAACACTCCATTCTCTGCAGGAAGAACCATTCCCTCCTGAATTCATGGAATATATTGAAACACATTTGAAAAGGTGCAATATGTGGCATTTTGTGCTCACACACAACCAGCATTGTGTAAGAGGCTGCTTCCTTAACAATGCATTGCAATATGAGTAGCACATATATATTATAATTTGGAGATACGTTTCGTATAGGAAGTAATGTGCCTCTGTGGCCCCGGGCCATGCTATTCTCTCCTAAGCAAGTTCCCCAGACTGCCTGATGTCTATGAGATAAAGGCTGAGATGGAAATGTCTGGCTGACTTGTTATTTTTATATGCCTTCACATTGTTTGGAATTCATAGTCACATAATACGAACACATCACGGGGGTTTCCGAGCAAGGCTCGTTGAGAAGAGGGTTGCCAGGAAGCAAGCATTGTGACAAGGCTCTGGGTTCAGTCACGTGAAAAAGGGCTTTGAGGGAGGAATAGAATCAAGTGTTTTGTTGTGTTCTGTGAAAAAAAGGATATAATCTACAAAATTCGGCAATTGGAATACAAGTATTATTATTTCCCAATCCCACCACCCCCTTCTGGTTGCTTCTGGTTGCTACTGTAAACCACGGCCTCCTCCTGAGAAAAATGTATAGTATCACAAAGGACGACCACCTCACCCGCCTCATAGGAAACCTGCTACAAAACAGGAGCTTCTTTGTTGAGTTCCAGGGCCAGGGAAGCAGATGGCGGAAACAGAGGAACAGCCTGCCTCAGGGGAGCGTGCTCACTCCATCCATGTTCAACTTCTACACAAATGACCAGCCACTGCCAGAAGGGACAGAGAGCTTCATCTATGCTGATGATCGTGCCATCACCGCTCAAGCAGAGAGATTTGAGATGGTAGAACAGAAGCTCTCCGAAGCTCTAGGTGCTCTTACCACCTACTACAGGGAAAACCAACTGATCCCTAACCCATCTAAAACACAGACATGTGCCTTTCACTTTAAGAACAGACAAGCATCCCGAGCTCTGAGGATTATTACCTAGGAAGGAATCCCACGGAAGCATTGCAGTGCACCCCAATACCTGGGAGTGACTCTGGACCGTGCTCTGACCTACAAGAAGCACTGCCTGAACATCAAGCAAAAAGTGGGTGCCAGAAACAATATCATACGAAAGCAGACTGGCACAACCTGGGGATCACAACCAGACACAGTGAAGACATCTGCCCTTGCGCTATGCTACTCTGCTGCTGAGTATGCATGCCCAGTGTGGAACACATCTCACCACACTAAAACAGTGGATGTGGCTCTTAATGAGACATGCGACATTATCACGGGGTTTCTGCACCCTACACCACTGGAGAAATTACACTGCTTAGCCGGTATTGCACCACCTGACACTGGGATTGTGGCGCAACTGGTTGAGTGTCAGCTGCATTAAGATCACTCTGACCAAAAGGTCATGAGTTCGAAGCCAGCCCGGGTTGGAGTGGGTTTCCAACCAATTGTGTCTAGCCTGTTGTCGACCTTTGCAACCCGAAAGACAGTTGCATCTGTCAAGTAGGAAAATTAGGTACCACCTTAAAAGTGTGGGGAGGCTAAATTAACTGATTTATGAGGCCATAAAGAAGAAGACTCCAGCAAAGCATTCCAGCGGGGAAGCATGCGGGGAATGCGGAAGTGCTTCATCGGCGTCGCAGGCGGACGAGGAAAGCGACAGCTCCCCTAGCGGCCAGAAAAAGTTAAATAGCCTCTGTGTATGTCTGTATATGTTTGCATTTCAAAAACTGGCATTGAATGTTTGCCATATATGTGTACACTGTCATCTGCCGTGAGTCCCCTGCGGGGTGAGGAGAAGGGCGGAATATAAATGCTGTAAATAAATATTAATAAATAAATAAATGAAATCCACCGAGAAGTAGCAGCCAAAGAGTCCTTTGTCCCACCCTGGTCATTCCACAGATATATAAACCCTTTTTCCTAGTTCCAACAGACCTCACTACCTCTGAGGATGCTTGCCATAGGTGCAGGCGAAACGTCAGGAGAGAATGCCTCTAGAACATGACCACATAGCCCAGAAAAACCTACAACAACCCAGTGATTCTGGCCATGAAAGCCTTCGACAATATTCCTAAATCTCTTTTAAAGGACTGTTTTCCAGCCAGATGTCTTCCTTGGTTTGCCAGGGCCGGCTAGTCATACATAATGTATATGGATCTGAATATGGAAGCTCCCCAAAACATCCTCATGAAGTAAAAGCACATCCTGGGTGATGCCATTCCCCTGGAAGGCCTCAGCTGGTGAGTCTGCACTTGTGCGGAGACCATGGCTTTGTTGGTCCTGGTTCTGTCTTACTGGAGCCATGTCATTGCAGGGTCATAGAATCATAGAATCCTAGAATCAAAGAGTTGGAAGAGACCTCCTGGGCCATCCAGTCCAACCCCTTTCTGCCAAGAAGCAGGAATATTGCATTCAAATCAATCCCAATTCCAAAGAAGGAGCCTCCACCACACTCACTCCGGGGCAGAGAGTTCCACTGCTGAACGGCTCTCACAGTCAGGAAGTTCTTCCTCATGTTCAGCTGGAATCTCCTCTCTTGTAGTTTGAAGCCACGGCTCCATTGTGTCCTAGTCTCCAGGGAAGCAGAAAGGAAGCTTGCTCCCTCCTCCTCCCTGTGGCTTCCTCTCACATATTTATACATGGCCCTCATCATGTCTCCTCTCCGCCTTCTCTTCTTCAGGCTAAACATGCCCAGCTCCTTAAGCCGCTCCTCATAGGGCTTGTTCTCCAGACGCTTGATCATTTTAGTCGCCCTCCTCTGGACACATTCCAGCTTAAAGTCAATATCTCTCTTGAATTGTGGTGCCCAGAATTGGACACAATATTCCAGGTAAAGTGGTCTAACCAAAACAGAACAGAGCATGGGGAGCATGCTCTATTCCACTATTCCTGCTTCTTGGCAGAATGGGGTTGGACTGGATGGCCAATGAGTTCTCTTCCAACTCTTTGATTCTATGATTCTACTTCCCTAGATCTAGACAGTGTGCTCCTCTTGATGCAGGCCAAAATCCCATTGGCTTTTTTTGCCACCACATCATATTGTTGGCTCATGTTCACCTTCCTCCCCACGAGGACTCCAAGATCTTTTTCACACGTACTGCTCTCAAGCCAGGCACCCCCCATTCTGTATCTTTGCATTTCATTTTTTCTGCCAAAGTGGAGTCTCTTGCATTTGTCCCTGTTGAACTTCATTTTGTTAGTTTTGGCCATTCATTTCTCTAATCTGTCAAGATCCCTTTGAATCCTGCTCCTGTCCTCTGGAGTCTTGACTCTCCCTCCCCATTTGGTGTCGTCTTCAAACTTGATGATCCTGCCTTCTCGCCCTTCATCTAAGTCATGAATGAAGATCCTGAGCAGGACCGGGCCCAGGGGGGAACCCTGCTTGTGGCCCTCCGCTCGTCCCTTCTTTCCATGATGAAGAGGAGGAAGCCTTGGGGAGAATCACCCTCTGGGTTCGTCCATTTAACCAATTCCAGATGCACCTCACCGTAGTTCTGCCTCACCCACCTTGGACTCGTTTCCTTGCCAGAAGGTCATGGGGGACCTTGTCGAAGAAGGCCTTCCTGAAATCCAGACACGCTCCATCCACGGCATCATTCTCTGCATCTGTCCAGCTTGTAACTCTACCGAAAAAAGAGATCAGATGAGTCTGGCATTGATATCGAGCTCTTTTGGGAGGGTCTTCCCAGCGGGGAAGATCCCTGGAGATCGCGAAAGGGATCTTTGACCTTGGTGAGCTGCCAGCAAAAGCCAATCCAAAGCGCAAAATATTAAGAATTAATCCCACCAGAGGCTGAAGAGGTATCCAGTGACCGAAGCGTTTATTTAGCGATTCAGCTGAAAAGGATGCATTACAGGGATATTTCCTCTATAAGCATACAGTACAGTAAATTTCAGGCATATTTATACAGAAGAAACAAAGAAATCCTGGTTTGAATCTCCCGCCCGCCTCCTGTCAGTCCCCTCTGTCCTGATTGGCCGGCTCCAGAACAGCTGGGAGGAGGCTTGGCTGCTGGTCCCGCCTTCCCTCCAATCGCCGGCCGCTGTCGCCTCCAGGGGGCCAATCAGGGCCCTCGGAGCGCCTCTGAAGATCGTCCAATCAGCGGCCAGGAGGCGGGATGTAATTTGACAGCGCAGAGGGGCGGAAATGCCTGGAGGCGTCCGCCAGCTGATTGAACACCTTTTGTTCTTCGCACGGCAGGGAGGCGGAAGGGGAGACAAGGGATTTCCTGGGTTTCGATAAAGGATGTGTATAGGAAAATAAGGGCGGCTATGGGTGGTGTCTGGATCTCAACCCTGTGGCGAAGGGAGTCCTTTGTCCCAGGGGAGCGTACACAGAACACCATGATTGGATTAATCAGTCTGTTTTTCCGGGCCTTTTGGCTGACAGATTTCTGGTCTTTGTTCGTCCGACTCTGAAAACAAAGCCATAGATCTGCCAGTATTTGTCCATGCAATGTAAATATGAATGGAGCCTCTTCCAGGGAGATTGGATTTCCTTAACTGTAATCCCAGGTCACATATCTTTCAATAGGGCAAAGTTAAACGGGGGAAAGGGCAAGGAAGGAGGGTGAGGGTACATTTCATCTCATTTCATTTCATTTCATCATATACTTCATACATATTTCCTTCATAGGTTTTCATAACTCATAGATTCCATAGGAAAGATCCCCATCCCATCCCAGCAAAGTTTATTAGAAAACACAGCAATTTGATAAGGGCAACCAGCAGAGTTCTTGAGGTTTGATCCTTGCAACAAGGGCATGCACACACAGGCGGGGAGCTCCTTCTCCCCAAACGGCTTGGTTTTGAGTTCATGGAGGAAGCCCGTGATGCCAGGGCACCAAGTCAATCAGAAAGGGCAGAAAAGGTCCGCAAAAGAATCTGCAAATAGTGGAGAGTGGGGCAATGTCCTTTGGGGAACTGCATTTCCCTGATCGGGGGCCAGGGTCCAGTGCACAAGCCAGAGAATTCACAGAGAGGAGACAGGAACCCAGTTATGGGTGCTGGGTCAGGAAGCAGCAGAATCCATTTTCCGGCCCTTGGTGAACTACAAATACTTGGGGGGAAGATGCTCTGCATCAGCATGACTTGTTTTGGATAAGTCTGCAGTTGTGCGGAGACCATGGCTTTCTTAGTCCTGGTTCTGTCTCACTGGAGCCATGTCATTGCAGGGCCATAGAAAGGTACGCACCAGGTGAGGGTTCGTTGACGTGCACATCTCCTCCTGTGTCACCCTTGCCATCTTCAGTCAGCAATTCCCTCCTGGAGTCAGCTGTGAGTCTCTACGATAAAACACTAAATGGGCGTAGATTGGGCCTCATAAAATGGCAATGCTCCCAAAAGGCCAATGAACAAAGTTAATGTTTGAAAGCCAAAGGGCGAGGAAGACGAGGTCTCCTGGGCACTCCAGGGACGCTGCCAGATTGCATGTGTTCGTATACAGTGAATGGAGTTGATCTATGGCATTGCAGCCATGTGCTCCATGCCGAACCTGTGAGTTCTTGCCATTGAGGAAAGGGAAGTGGAAGCTGCAGAGAAAGCACTTTGGAGAAATTAATTGCCAGAAACAGATGGCGAGCCAACAGGGCTGATTCAGCCAACGCAGACACACTACGCTGGCGCTAAATAAAATCTGTCACTAATTATGGGAAACAAAACAATGGCCCACAGATTGGAAGCACTCCGTGCACATCCCCATCGGCAAGACAGAAAGGCACCAGAGGTTGATGTAGCCGTAGGGACGTGGCATCAATTTCCCATGCAAGCAAAGCAGGGCTCAGCATCCTACAGAAATAGTCTTTTACCAGACATGGAGTGCAAAAGGCCAGGCATCCAAACTGGGTTCAGGAAGGGGAGAGGCACTCGGGATCATGTTGCAAGCACGCACTGCCAAATACAGCATTAGCAAAAGAATTCCAAACAAACCCAGTCTGCGCTTTCCCATTTATAGCAAAGCGTTGGATAGTGTAGGTGGTGAACAACTATGGATCACTCTTAAAGAAATGGGGATGGCAAAGCAATTGGTTATTGGGTTGTTGTAGGTTTTTTCGGGCTATATGGCCATGCTCTAGAGGCATTCCCTCCTGACGTTTCGCCTGCATCTATGGCAAGCATCCTCAGAGGTAGTGAGGTCTGTTGGAACTAGGAAAGTGGGTTTATATATCTGTGGAATGGCCAGGGTGGGACAAAGGACCCTTGTCTGCTGGAGCTAGGTGTGAATGTTTCATCTGTATTGTCGAAGGCTTTCATGGCTGGAATCACTAGGTTCTTGTGGGTTTTTTCGGGCTATAGGGCCATGTTCTAGAGGCATTTCTCCTGACGTTTTGCCTGCATCTATGGCAAGCATTCTCAGAAGTAGTGAGGTCTGTTGGAACTAGGAAAAAGGGTTATATATTAGGCTTGGGCGGTTTCGTTCGTTAATTTCGTAATTCGTTATTAATTCGTATTTAAATTAGCTTACGATCCAATATTGAGCCATGCAGGACTACTGTGAGGAGTAATTAAAAATTGAAACAATGTTTCCAATTTATTTCGTATTGTTTCGTAATTGGTTCGTAATTGGTTCAAAATTGTTTCGAAATTGTTTCGTAATGATTTCCGTATGTCTGGTGCAAGTTTTATAGTTGTTGTGTGTTTTATCACACCAACAGTCAACAACAGAGGGAGAGGGAAGCTTCAGAAGTTCCCCCTGTCCCATTTGGAGGGTTTTTTAGCATATTGCGCAATCGCGTCCGCCATTAACAAATCGATTCGTTATTTTACGAAATTTCGTATATTTTGAACTTTTTTAAAGGAAAATTTCAGAATTCTTTAAAAAAACGAAACACAAGGGCCTCCCTAAAAACGAAATGAGTTTAGAACCAAATTTTTCCGTGGTTACCCAAGCCTATTATATATCTGTGGAATGACCAGGGTGGGACAAAGGACTCTTGTCTGCTGGAGCTAGGTGTGAATGTTTCATCTGGTCACCTTGATTAGCATTTGATGGCCTGGCAGTGCCTGGAGCAATCTTTTGTCGAGAGGTGATTAGATGTCCTTGTTTGTTTCCTCTCTGTTGTTGTGCTGTTCTGGCAGGGGGTTGGACTGGATGGCCCATGAGGTCTCTTCCAACTCTTTGATTCTATGATAAGACATTAGAATGTTCTTCCTAATGAGAGGGGATATGATAGCCATGTATAAATATGTGAGAGGAAGCCACAGGGAGGAGGAGGGAGCAAGCTTGTTTTCTGCTTCCCTGGAGACTAGGACGCAATGGAACAATGGCTTCAAACTACAAGAGAGGAGATTCCACCTGAACATGAGGAAGAACTTCCTGACTGTGAGAGCCGTTCAGCAGTGGAACTCTCTGCCCCGGAGTGTGGTGGAGGCTCCTTCTTTGGAAGCTTTTAAGCAGAGGCTGGATGGCCATCTTTCAGGGGTGATTTGAATGCAATATTCCTGCTTCTTGGCAGAATGGGGTTGGACTGGATGGCCCATGAGGTCTCTTCCAACTCTAGGATTCTATGATTCTATGATTCTATGTTTGTGTGTTATCTCCTTCCCTGCAGTTTGAACCCATAGCTGTGTTATACTCCAGTTTTTGGATCAGGAGAAAACACGTCCCTCGAGAGCCACGCTGAAACATTGGAAAGGAGATGCTATGAACTCCCCATGCTCACTCCCCCCTCTTTCAAATCTTTCAACATGGCTCTCAAGTGACTGTGAGATTTCTCATTTGTGGGGTCAACAAGGTATTTGCATGCAAAAGCAATGCTTCCTTTTCCCAAAGCGTGGAGAACGTCACCCTGTGTGACTCCTCTTCACGGAAGGTGTCTGCCACATGGGAGCCTCCTGAGCGCATTGTCTCTTTCTGCCACATTCTCCATTTCCTCTTGAGGGGTTTCTGCGAAGGTGACACAGGGCAGGCTGGGCCTCTGCAGAGGGTTTGCCATTGTTGTTGTGCACATTCAGGTGTGAATGTGTTGCCTGGAAGCGGAGTGGTGGAGGTGCATGCTTGTCTCCCTGCTATTTCTGGGTCCTTCTAGAGGATCAGGAGCTCCTACCTGAGAGATGAGCTGGTTATTTCTGTCTCTGTCCCAAACAAGTCAATCAAGCAAGTGGCAACGCTCTCGATGGTGAATTCAGATGGAGAATGGAGACAACTCTCACAGAATCATAGAATCCTAGAATCAAAGAGTTGGAAGAGACCTGATGGATCATCCAGTCCAACCCCATTTTGCCAAGAAGGAGGAATGTTGCATTCAAATCACCCCTGACAGATGGCCATCCAGCCTCTGTTTAAAAACTTCCAAAGAAGGAGCCTCCACCACACTCCCTCTGGGGCAGAGAGTTCCACTGCTGAACAGCTCTCAAAGTCAGGAAGTTCTTCCTCATGTTCAGGTGGAATCCTAGAACCAAAGAGTGGGAAGAGACCTCCTAGGCCATCATCCAGTCCAACCCCACCGGCACAATACCGGACAACGAAACACGGCACCCCTGGGAACCGCCGGATGTTCCCTCCCCGGCCAGTAAGGGAGGGGCAGAAACCGGATCCATAGAATCCTAGAATCATAGAATCCAAGAGTGAGAAGAGACCTCCTGGGCCATCATCCAGTCCAACCCCATTCTGCCAAGAAGCAGGAATATTGCATTCAAAGCACCCCTGACAGATGGCCATCCAGCCTCTGTTTAAAAGCCTCCAAAGAAGAAGCCTCCACCACACTCCCTCCGGGGCAGAGAGTTCCACTGCTGAACGGCTCTCACAGTCAGGAAGTGCTTCCTCATGTTCAGGTGGAATCTCCTCTCTTGTAGTTTGAAGCCACTGTTCCATTGCGTCCTAGTCTCCAAGGAAGCAGAAAGGAAGCTTGCTCCCTCCTCCTCCTCCCTGTGGCTTCCTCTCACATATTTATACACGGCCCTCATCATGTCTCCTCTCAACCTTCTCTTCTTCAGGCTAAGCATGTCCAGCTCCTTAAGCCGCTCCTCATAGGGCTTGTTCTCCAGACCCTTGATTGTTTTAGTCTCCCTCCTCTGGACACATTCCAGCTTGTCAATATCTCTCTTGAATGGTGGTGCCCAGAATTGGACACAATATTCCAGGTAAAGTGGTCTAACCAAGGCAGAATGGAGCATGGGGAGTATGACTTCTCTGAATCTAGACACTAAGCTCCCGTTGATGCAGGCCAAAATCTCATTGGCTTTTTTGCCGCCACATTACATTCAGCAGTGGAACTCTCTGCCTTCCCTGGAGTGTGGTGGAGGCTTCTTCTTTGGAAGCTTTCAAACAGAGGCTGGATGGCCATCTGTCAGGGGTGATTTGAATGCAATATTCCTGCTTCTTGGCAGAATCGGGTTGGACTGGATGATGGCCCAGGAGGTCTCTCCCAACTCTTTGATTCTATGATTCTATGATTCCTGGCTCATGTTTAACTACCTGTCCACGAGGACTCCAAGATCTTTTTCATACGTCCTGCTCTCGAGCCAGGCATTGTCCCCTATTCTGTATCTTTGCATTTCATTTTTCCTGCCAAAGTGGAGTATCTTGCATTTGTCACTGTTGAACTTCATTGTGTTAGTTTTCGCCAATCATCTCTCTGATCTGTCAAGATAGTTTGGAATTCTGCTCCTGACCTCTGGAGTCTTGGCTCTCCCTCCCAATTGGGTGTCATCTGCAAACTTGATGATCAGGAGGGAGCTAGCTTGTTTCCTGCTGCTCTGGAGAGAGACTAGGACACAATGGAGCAATGGCTTCAAACTACAAGAGAGGAGATTCCACCTGAACATGAAGAAGAACTCCCTGACTGTGAGAGCCGTTCAGCAGTGGAACTCTCTGCCCCGGAGTGTGCTCCTTCTTTGGAAGCTTCTTTGGAGGCTGGATGGCCATCTGTCGGGGGTGCTTTGAATGCAATATTCCTCCTTCTTGGCAGAATGGAGTTGGACCGGATGGCCCATCAGGTCTCTTCCAACTCTTTGATTCTAGGATTCTATGATTCCAAATTCGCAGGAGTGAGAGAATAGCTAACAAGAGGGAGGCTGGAGGCTAGAGAAGCGCCTTCATGTTTTGCAAAGGGTATTAAACAGTGTGTTTGAGACCAGATCTTTGTCAAAGCTACTTCGCGTTTACCTAAGGAGTTTGCCTAAGCTAGGCTGGATTATCTTGCAGTTTTGTTGCTCATGGTTCCAGGAGTTTGTCATGTTCTCTTGGGTCTTGCTTTGCTGATGCCTTCTTGGATTTAGCTTCAAGTGCTATGTTATATTGATATTTCAGAACATTAACCTTTGCTTTTAAGAACTTTTTTACCTTTTATTTTTAATAAACCATACAGACACAGTCAAAGCACTACTGGCAGATGGCCATCCAGATTCTGCTTAAAAGGCTCGAGAGAAAAAAGCTGCACCACTCCCTGATGTGCTTGTCTTGTCTGTGTGCAGTTTGGTGTTCTTCAGCAAGGTGAATCTACTCTGAGGTGCAACAACTGGTCCATTAGGTCACGAAGAGTCGGAAATGACTGAACGAATGAACAACAACAATGATTGCCAATTGTAAGCCATCCTGAGTCTCCCTTTCAGGGATGAGAAGGATGAAAGACAAGTGCGCTGAATAAATAAAATAAATAAACATTCAGAAAACACCATTTTGGAACACTTTTCCCCATATTTTCCAAACATCATCAGTATATGCACCAGGATTGTGGCGCAGGTGGCTGAGTGTCATCTGCATTAAGATCACTCTGACCAAAAGGTCATGAGTTCGAAGCCAGCCCGGGTTGGAGTGGGTTTCCAACCAATTGTGTGTAGCCTGTTGTTGACCTTTGCAACCCGAAAGACAGTTGCATCTGTCAAGTAGGAAAATTAGGTACCACCTTAAAGTGTGGGGAGGCTAAATTAACTGATTGATGAGGCCATAAAGAAGACTCCAGTAAAGCATTCCAGCGGGGAAACATGCGGGGAATGCGGAAGTGCTTCATCAGCCCAGGTTGGAGTGGGTTTCCAACCAATTGTGTGTAGCCTGTTGTCGACCTTTGCAACCCGAAAGACAGTTGCATCTGTCAAGTAGGAAAATTAGGTACCACCTTAAAGTGTGGGGAGGCTAAATTAACTGATTGATGAGGCCATAAAGAAGACTCCAGCAAAGCATTCCGGCGGGGAAGCATGCGGGGAATGCGGAAGTGCTTCATCAGCCCAGGTTGGAGTGGGTTTCCAACCAATTGTGTGTAGCCTGTTGTCGACCTTTGCAACCCGAAAGACAGTTGCATCTGTCAAGTAGGAAAATTAGGTACCACCTTAAAGTGTGGGGAGGCTAAATTAACTGATTTATGAGGCCATAAAGAAGACTCTAGTAAAGCATTGCAGCGGGGAAGCATGCGGGGAATGTGGAAGGGCTTCATCAGCATTGCAGATGAATGATGAAAGCGACAGCTCCTCCGGTGGCCAGAAAAAGTTAAATAGCCTCTGTCTCTGTCTGTATATGTTTGTATGTCAAAAATTGGCATTGAATGTTTGCCATATATGTGTACAGTGTAATTCACCCTTAGTCCCCTGCAGGGTGAGGAGAAGGGCGGAATAGAAAAGCTGTAAATACATAAATAAATTCAACAATATAAGCCGATATATATATATATATATATACACGCACATTTTATCCTCCCATCTCTCTCTCATATTCTCTCATATTCTCTCATATATCTATATCTATATCTATATCTATATATATAATAAAGAAGAGTGTTTGTATCGGACAGAGGAAGGGCGGAGGGCGGAAGGGGTATGTGGCAGCGTTCTGATTGGCCAGCCTGAAAGTTCCAACATTCGGATTGGCTGCCGCAGTGGTGCTATTTGCATATGGTCTCTGATTGGCCAGCTTCAAGAGGAGCCCCTGGTGGAGAAAAGAGTTCATGACAGAAATGGAGTCATGAGAAGGAAATTTGCATATGCTCTCTGATTGGCCAGCCTCAATTCCAACATTCCGAGATGAGAAAGAGAGGAAAGGAAAGGCCAAAGGGGGCTGGGTCAGAACACTACCAATACAGACCGAAATAGGCACACAGAGCCCCTATCACCCACTCTACATCCTACTGCAGTTTGGAGGACTATGAACCATGGATGATGGGACTTGCAGTACCACCACTCACATTCTGAGACCGCTGTTAACCTTATCCAATGACTGATCAGGACCAAATTTCACACAGAGACCTCTCATGACCCACTTTACGTCCTGGTGTGGTTTGGCCGAGATGGACCGTGGATTATGGGACTTGCAGTACCACTGCTCAATTCTTCAGACCACTGCAACCCTCATCCAATTACCGATAAATACCAAACTTGGCACACTGAGTCTCCATGACGCACTCTACATCCAGGTGCAGTTTGAGGGAGGATGCACCATGGATGATGGAACTTGCATTACCTGCACTCCCTTCCTAAGACCATTACAACTGCCAACGATGACAATGGATGATGGGACTTGCAGTCACTTCACTCACTTCCTGAGACCACTGAGACCCTCGCCAATGACTCATCAAGACTAAACTTAGCACATGGAGCTTCAATGACCCACTCTACATCCTGGAGCAGTTTGGAGGATGACAGACCATGGATGATGGGACTTCAAGTACCTCCACTATCCAAGACTACTGCAAAACTCATCTAATGACCAATCAAGACCAAAGTTGGCACACAGAGCCCCCATGACCCACTCTACATCCTGCTGCAGTTTTGGAGAAGGGTGGACCATGGATGATGGAACTTCCAGTACCTTCACTCACATTCTGAGACCTCTGCAAACCTCATCCAATGACGGATCAACACCAAACTTGGCACATAGACCTCTCATGACCCACTTTACGTCCTGGTGTTATTTGGAAAACTTTGGAGATGGATGATGGGACTTGCAGTACCGTTGCTCACCTCCTGAGACCACTGAGACCCTCGCCAATGACTAATCAAGACTAAACTTGCCACATGGAGCTCCAATGACCCACTCTACATCCTGGTGCAGTTTGGAGGAGGACAGACCATGGATGATGGGACTTCAAGTACCTCCACTCCCTTCCAAAGATTGCTGCAACCCCCTTCTAATGACCAATCAAGACCACACTTGGCACACAGAGCCCCCATGATCCACTCTACATCCTGCTGCAATTTGAAAGGGGATGGACTTTGGATGATGGGACTTGCAATACCTTCACTCACTTACTGACACCACTGCCACCCTCATCTAATGACTGATAAAGTCCAAACTTGGCACACAAAGCCCCCATGACCCACTCTATATCCTGCTGCTGTTTGTAGGAGGATGGCCCATGGATGATGGGACTTCAAGTACCTTCACTCACTTCCTGAAAATAATGCTGCCATTATCCAAAGACCAATAAAGACCAAACTTGGCATACAGAACCGCCATTACCCACTTTCTCTAATAACCCGGGCAACGCCGGGTCCCCAAGCTAGTATATAATAAAGAAGAGTGTTTGTATGGGAAGGACAGAGGTGCGGAGGGCGGAAGGGGTATGTGCCAGCGTTCTGATTGGCTGCCGCTGTGGTGCTATTTGCATATGGTCTCTGATTGGCCAGCTTCAATAGGAGCCCCTGGTGGAGAAGAGGGCTCATGGCAGAAACGGGGCATGACAGAAGGAAATTTGCATATGGTCTCTGATTGGCCAGCCTCAAATCCAACATTCCGAGATGAGAAAGAGAGGAAAGGAAAGGCTGGGGGCTGGGTGAGAACACTCCCAATACAGACCGAAATAGGCACACAGAGCCCCCATCACCCACTCGACATCCTACTGCAGTTTGGAGGAGGATGAACCGTGGATGATGGGACTTGCAGTACCACCACTCACATTCTGAGACCGCTGTTAACCTTATCCAATGACTGATCAGGACCAAACTTCGCACATAGACCTCTCATGACCCACTTTACGTCCTGGTGTGGTTTGGCCGGGGATGGACCGTGGATTATGGGACTTGCAGTACAATTGCTCAATTCTTCAGACTACTGCAACCCTCATCCAATTACCAATAAATGCCAAACTTGGCACACTGAGTCTCCATGACGCACTCTACATCCAGGTACAGTTTGAAGGAGGATGCACCATGGACGATGGGACTTGCAATACCTGCACTCCCTTCCTAAGACCATAACTGCCAACAATGATGGATCAGGACCACAATTTACACAGAGAGCCCGCATAACTCACTCTACATCTTGGTGCGGTTTGGAAGAATTTGACAATGGATGATGGGACTTGCAGTCATTTCACTCACTTCCTGAGACCACTGAGACCCTCGCCAATGACTCATCAAGACTAAACTTGGCACATGGAGCTTCAATGACCCACTCTACATCCTGGAGCAGTTTGGAGGACGACAGACCATGGATGATGGGACTTCAAGTACCTCCACTCCCCAAGACTGCTGCAAAACTCATCTAATGACCAATCAAGACCAAAGTTGGCACACAGAGCCCCCATGACCCACTCTACATCCTGCTGCAGTTTTGGAGAAGGGTGGACCATGGATGATGGAACTTCCAGTACCTTCACTCAAATTCTGAGACCTCTGAAAACCTCATCCAATGACGGATCAACACCAAACTTGGCACATAGACCTCTCATGACCCACTTTACGTCCTGGTGTTATTTGGAAAACTTTGGAGATGGATGATGGGACTTGCAGTACCTTTGCTCACTTCCTGAGACCACTGAGACCCTCGCCAATGACTAATCAAGACTAAACTTGGCACATGGAGCTCCAATGACCCACTCTACATCCTGCTGCAGTTTGGAGGAGGACAGACCATGGATGATGGGACTTCAAGTACCTCCACTCCCTTCCAAAGATTGCTGCAACCCTCTTCTAATGACCAATCAAGACCACACTTGGCACACAGAGCCCCCATGATCCACTCTACATCCTGCTGCAATTTGAAAGGGGATGGACTTTGGATGATGGGACTTGCAGTACACTTACTGACACCACTGCCACCCTCATCTAATGACTGATAAAGACCAAACTTGGCACACAGAGCCCCCATGACCCACTCTATATCCTGCTGCTGTTTGTAGGAGGATGGGCCATGGATGATGGGACTTCAAGTACCTTCACTCACTTCCTGAAAATAATGCAGCCGTTATCCAAAGACCAATAAAGACCAAACTTGGCATACAGAACCACCATTACCCACTTTCTCTAATAACCCGGGCAACGCCGGGTCCCCAAGCTAGTATATATATATATATATATGCATTTTTATCCTCCCATCTCTCTTTCTATATATATATATAAAATGCTGCATTTTTATCCTTCCATGATGCCACTTTCCTGTAAGTCAGGAGCCTCGCTGCCAAACCAGAACAGTTGAAGGGTACGAAATCCACCTCTTCTATCCCTTAAAGTGTTTAATAAATCCAGAGCCATTTTATGTTTGCACGCTCTCAGTGCGTCGGTTTCCCTTTCACTCGGCTCCAAGAACGTTAGACGGAAGGTGAGATGCAAACATATTAAGAACACAAATCAGAACGTCATGCTCTGAGGCTGAAATGTTGCATTGGAAAGAGGAGCAAGGCACCTGTCAATGGAGATGTGTCTGCAGAGCATCTAGGGTGTCAAATTAATGCAGCTTGGCCCCACTTCAGCCGCCATTGCTCAGTGCTATGGAAGGAGGGAAGCTGGAGTTCGGCAAGGCACCACCACCCAAGACCTTGTCAGACTTCCACAGCATTGAGCCACAGCAGTTAACATGGGGACAAACTGCATTAACTTGACAGTCCAAGTGGTCCCTGGTCAAGGTGGGCCTTGGTCAAGGTGGGTCCTGGTCAAGGTGGGACCTGGTCAAGGTGGGACCTGGTCAAGGTGGGACCTGGTCAAAGTAGGCCCTGGTCAAAGTGATCCCTGATCAAAGTGGGCCCTGGTCAAAATGGTCCCTGGTCAAAGTGGGCACTGGTCAAGTTGGGACCTGGTCAAGGTGGGCCCTGGTCAAGGTGGGCCCCATTCAAGTTGGGACCTGGTCAAAGTGGTCCCTGATCAAAGTGGGCCCTGGTCAAGGTGGGCACTGGTCAAGGTGGGCACTGGTCAAGTGGCACCTGGTCAAGGTGGGCCCTGGTCAAGTGAGCCCTGGTCAAGTTGGGTCCTGGTCAAGGGGGTGCCCTGTTCGTAGGCCCTGGTCAAGGTGGGACCTGGACAAGGTGGGCCCTGGTCAAGGTGGGACCTGATCAAGGTAGGCCTTGGTCAAGGTGGGTCCTGTTCAAGTTGGTATCTGGTCAAAGTGGTCCCTGATCAAGGTGGACCCTGGTCAAAATGGTCCCTGGTCAAAGTGGGCACTGGTCAAAGTGGTCCCTGATCAAGGTGGGCCCTGGTCAAGGTGGGCACTGGTCAAGGTGGGCACTGGTCAAGTGGCACCTGGTCAAGGTGGGCCCTGGTCAAGTGAGCCCTGGTCAAGTTGGGTCCTGGTCAAGGGGGTGCCCTGTTCGTAGGCCCTGGTCAAGGTGGGACCTGGACAAGGTGGGCCCTGGTCAAGGTGGGACCTGATCAAGGTAGGCCTTGGTCAAGGTGGGTCCTGTTCAAGTTGGTATCTGGTCAAAGTGGTCCCTGATCAAGGTGGACCCTGGTCAAAATGGTCCCTGGTCAAAGTGGGCACTGGTCAAAGTGGTCCCTGATCAAGGTAGTCCCTGGTCAAGTGGTCCCTGGTCAAGTTGGGACCTGGTCAAGGTGGGCCCTGATCAAGGTGGACCCTGGTCAAAGTGGTCTCCGATCAAAGTGGGCCCTGGTCAAAATGGTCCCTGGTCAAAGTGGGCACTGATCAAAGTGGTCCCTGATCAAGGTAGTCCCTGGTCAAGGTGGGCCCTGTTCAAGTTGGGACCTGGTCAAAGTGGTCCCTGTTCAAGGTGGACCCTGGTCAAGTGGGCTCTGGTCAAAGTGGTCCCTGATCAGAGCAGGCACTGGTCAAAGTGGTCCCTGGTCAAGGTGGGCCCTGGTCAAGGTGAACCCTGTTCAAGTGGGCCCTGGTCAAGTTGTTTCTCTTCAGTCCTGCTCTCACCTGGGATTGCAACATTGACAATCCATACTTTTTTTAAACACGATTGTAACGTCAGGAGTCTTGTGCTCCAAAACTCTGTCAGTCTGAATTCAGAAGTCCCAGAGGAGTTTGACGTGTTCATTCTCTGTAACTTTTTCTGGCTTGTTATCCCATCAGTTCTTTGTCGCAGGCAGATGGTGTTTGTGGCACAAGTTCCAATGAGTCATCTGAGCAAGGGTGTTGTGCCTCTGCTTGGAGTCTATCTGCGTGATCTTCCTGCAGCAACTGAGGATGTCATCCATTGTTTCATCTGCTTCCTTGCAGAGTCTACACTTGGGATCTCTCATTAACTTTTCAATTCTGGCTTTGATGGCATTGGTTCTTTTTCTTGTTGCTGTTGTCATTGTTGTTGTTGTTGTTATTATTATTATTCAGAGGCAGGATGGCCATCAGGATGGCCAGAGAAGGAAGGGAGGAAGGAAGGAAGGAAGGAAGGAAGGAAGGAAGGAAGGAAGGAAGGAAAGAAGGAAAGAAGGAAAGAAGGAAAGAAGGAAAGAAGGAAAGAAGGAAAGAAGGAAAGAAGGAAAGAAGGAAAGAAGGAAAGAAGGAGAGCAGGAGGTAATGCATGGCACACACAACACAGAGAAGGAAGGAATGAAAGAAGGAAAGAAGGAAAGAAGGGAGGAAAGAAGGGAGGAAAGAAAGAAGTAAAGAAGGAAGTAAAGAAGGAAGGAAAGAAGGAAAGAAGGAGAGCAGGAGGTAACACATGGCACACACAACACAGAGAAGGAAGGAAGGAAAGAAGGAAAGAAGGAAAGAAGGAAAGGAGGAAAGAAGGAAAGAAGGAAAGAACGAAGGAAAGAACGAAGGAAAGAAGGAAAGAACGAAGGAAAGAAGGAGAGCAGGAGGTAATGCATGACACACACAACACAGAAAAGGAAGGAAGGAAGGCAGGAAGGAAGGAAAGAAGGAAGGAAAGAAGGAAGGAAAGAAGGAGAGCAGGAGGCAATGCATGGCACACACAAAACAGAGAAGGAAGCAAGGAAGGAAGGAAGGAAGGAAGGAAGGAAGGAAGGAAGGAAGGAAAGAAGGAGAGCAGGAGGTAACGCATGACACACACAGCACAGAGAAGGAAGGAAGGAAGGAAGGAAGGAAGGAAGGAAGGAAGGAAGGAAGGGGGGAAGGAAGGAAGGAAGGGGGGATGGAGGGAGAGAGGGAAGGAAGCCCCCCAGAAAGTGCATGAGACACAAAGGAACACAACATACTGCTGATCATCCCTCTTCAATGAGCAAAAGGCAATGGTGGAACTTTTCTCAAAGGGGCATTTTGTCTCTCCCACCCCCCCCCCCCCCCAATTGTGTAACCATAACATTTTAAAGCTGAGAACAATGAATACCATCACACGACAGAATGGCCATTTTGCCCATCTCCATCTGGATAATTTGTAATAAAGCTTAGAAAGCTGGTTAAATGCCACGATCTCTCACTTGAAAGCGATGCCACGTAATGAATACAGTAGGCTGCATTTCCTAAGTGGGTGGCTCGGGAGTATTTAAATGAATGTGATGAGAAGAGGAGCAGGGGCCCTTAGACTTGGTAAAACTACAACCTTTGGGCCCCATAGCATTGAGTCACGGCAGTTCATGTGAAGCCAAACCTACATGAGTCCTGCTGTGTAGAGGCAGCCTGAGTCTGTGTCTGTCTCTTTCCTCTGCAAGGAAGGAAGCCATGGAAGAAACTCACAATTTGGTGTTTGCAGTTTTGCAAAAAAGACCAGGTCCTGTTTCTATGGCAACCTGGTCCAGAAATGCCAAGCCTCCCCCTTCAGAGACCCCTCCTTCCCTTTCCTAGGTGGCACCTCAGACCGCCTTTGCATATGGCCATTCTTTTGCCGGATGTGAAGAAGGAGCCAGATTGGCCATTGACGGGATCTGCAATACTGTGCGAACCCTTCCTTTGCATGCCTTTTGGAAGGCCCTGATCCACAACAAAACCAGGTGCGGATGAATGGGGACACTGAGCTCCTTTCAGCCAAACTCAGAGCGAATGGCATCCAAGGCCGGCTCCTTTCTTAAACACTGGCTGCATTCTGAAATAAAGACGGCATAATATAAGAGCAAACATGGTACAAAAAAGCAGCACGTTATGATATAACATCAAAGTGCTGGTGTTAACCTATAAAGCCCTAAATGGCTCTGGCCCAGTTTACCTGTCCGAACGGATTCTCCCCTATGAACCATCAAGGCTATTAAGATCTTCAGGGGGGGGGGGGGCTGCTCTCAGTCCCACCACCCTCGCAATCACGGTTGGTGGGGACGAGGGACAGGACCTTCTCGGTGGTGGCTCCCCGGCTTTGGAACTCCCTCCCACTAGAGATCAGATCAGCCCCCTCCCTCCTGACATTCAGGAAATAACTAAAAACCTGGCTCTGGAACGTGGCATTCGAGGACTGAACCTAGAACCTCTCCTTGTGATGAATCATGATGAACTGTGACTACGAGTATGACTATGACCATGACTGGATTGACGATTTGGCTTAGGTAATTGTAATGATGATGTTTTATTGTAGTATATTGTACTACTTTAATATGTAATGACTTTGCACTTGTTGTTCTTTATAGGATTGTATTTTATATATGCTGTAAACCGATCTGAGTCCCTCGTCGAGGTGAGAAGGCCGGTATAGAAAACTTCTAAATAAATAAATAAATTAAAACTAATTAGGCAGCAACCCAACTAGCCCTACAACACACTACAGAATTTATTCATCCAGGATTTAAACGGTTAGTTTTTAATTAATACCATTAATGTTCAATTCTACTTTAATGTTTGTATATTTTTGGATTTTAAATTGTATTGAAATGGGTTGTTGTAGGTTTTTTCGGGCTATATGTTCTAGAGGCATTCTCTCCTGACGTTTCGCCTGCATGTATGGCAAATATCTTCAGACCTCACTACCTCTGAGGATGCTTGCCATAGATGCAGGTGAAACGTCAGGAGAGAATGCCTCCAGAACATGGCCATATAGCCCGAAAAAACCTACAACAACCCAATGATTCTGGCCATGAAATTTATTTTATTTTATTTATTTAGAAATTTTATAAATTTATTTATTTATTTATTTACTTTATTTACTTTACTTGTATACCGCAGTTTCTCAGCCTAACAGGCGACTCAACGCGGTTTACAACAAAGGTACAACAGTCAATAATATAAAATTTAAAACCATAAAAGCATAATACACAATACTGACACAACAATAACAACCCAATGCATCTCCTGACTAAAATCGTGATCCAATTTCATCGTCTGTGATTACCAGTCCTTGATCGTCAGATTCGTTGCACAGTGTTAACCGAATGCTTGTTCGAACATCCATGTCTTCAGTCTTTTTCGAAACGCCACCAGCGAGGGGGCTGATCTTACCTCTATGGGAAGGGCGTTCCACAGCCGGGGGGCCACCACAGAAAAGGCCCTGTCTCTCGTCCCCGCCAGCCGCACCTGTGAAGCAGGCGGGATAGAGAGCAGGGCCTCCCCAGAAGATCTTAGGGTCCTGGTAGGCTGATAGGCCGAGATACGTTCGGATAGGTAGGTTGGGCCAGAACCGTTTAGGGCTTTAAAGGCCAATGCCAGCACTTTGAATTGGGCCCGGTAGCTAATCGGCAGCCAGTGGAGCTGGTGCAGCAGAGGAGTTGTATGCTCCCTGCGCTCCGCTCCTGTTAGTATCATGGCTGCTGAACGTTGGACTAGTTGGAGCTTCCAAGCCGTCTTCAAAGGCAACCCCACGTAGAGAGTGTTGCAGTAGTCTAAACGGGATGTAACCAGAGCGTGGACTACCGTGGCCAAGTCAGACTTCCCAAGGTACGGTCGCAGTTGGCGCACGAGTTTTAACTGTGCGAATGCTCCCCTGGTCACCGCCGAAACCTGGGGTTCCAGGCTCAGCGATGAGTCCAGGGTCACTCCCAAACTGCGAACCTGTGTCTTCAGGGGGAGTGTGACCCCGTCCAACACAGGCTGTAACCCTATGCCCTGTTCGGCCTTGCGACTGACCAGGAGTATCTCTGTCTTGTCTGGATTCAATTTCAATTTGTTCGCCCCCATCCAGACCGTTACAGCGGCCAAGCACCGGTTCAGGACCGCGACAGCCTCCTTAGTAGCAGGTGGAAAGGAGTGACAGAGTTGGACATCATCCGCGTACAGATGACATTGCACTCCGAAACTCCGGATGATCTCGCCCAGCGGCTTCATGTAGATGTTAAATAACATGGGAGACAATATTGAACCCTGAGGAACCCCACAAGACAAAGGGATTCAGGCTGGTTCACAACTGAGGATTCATACACAATAGTTTAAAACATCCCATCCCATAATATACTCATATAAAAACACATTAAAATACAATCATATAATTACATAAGGCCAAGTCGTCAGAATGAAATCACAATTCATCACCATCCGTCCGTGTGGTCAAAAGTTATTGACTCACTCATCAAATGCCAAATCCCAGACCCAAGTTTTCACCAGCTTTCTAAAGGTCAGGAGAGAAGGGGCAGTTCTAATCTCCAATGGAAGAGAGTTCCAGAGCCGAGGGGCCACCACCGAGAAGGCCCTGTCCCTTGTTCCCTCCAGACATGATTGCGAGGGTAGTGGGACCGAGGGCAGGGCCACTCCAGAAGATCTTCGACAATACATTGTATTGAAATGATTTCAGTGTAAGCTGCTTTGAGTTTTCTTTGTGGAGAGAAAAAGCAGGGTGTAAACATAAACATACTCATCATCAAACATAACAATAATAACAATCATCATCGTCATCATCAAACACATTGACTAGTAAACACATACCTGCATCAACATGGGCCTGTTCTGAAGTGGCTCTAGTCCTTCCTGGAGGGTCATACACAGAAGGTGTTGCTGGGGGACTCCTGCTTGGCCCCACAGCCTTTGTCCTATGGTGACCCACAGGGCTCAGTATTGTCCCCCATGTTGTTTAACATGTCCATGAAGCCATTGGGTGAGATCATTCAGAGTTTTGGAGTCTGGTGCCATCTGTATGCAGGTGACGTCCAACTCTATCACTCCTTCCCACCTGTCACTAAGGGGGCTGTCCAAGTCCTGAACTGGTGCCTGGCCTCTGTGACAGTCTGGATGAATCAAAGTTGAATCCAGACAAGACAGAGGTCCTCTTGGTCAGTCACAGGGCCAAACAGTGTATAGGGTTACAGCCTGTGCTGGATGGGGTTACACTCCCCTTGAAGGTGCAGGTTCTTCCTGGACTCATTGCTGAGTCCAGGTTGCGGTGGTGGCCAGGGGAGCTTTTGCACAGTTAAAACTTGTGCGCCAGCTGCCTTGGGAAGTCAGATTTGGCCATGGTAGTCAGCCTAGCAGGCGTTATGTTGGCAACTTCTTCCTGGATGTTGGTCTTCAAATCTTGTAGGGTCCTTGGACGGTTCACATAAACACGGGATTTCAACAAACCCCATAGAAAATAATCACAAGGGGCCAAATCTGGAGAGGGGGCCAGCCACTCCAAAGCCCCCGAATTGAGATGAGGTGCTCTGGGAAGTGTCCCCTCAAAACAGCCATCGATGCTCTTGAAGTGTGTGCAGTTGCGCCATCTTGTTGGAACCCAATGTCCCCTAAGTGCAACCCATCTAGCCATGGGGAAAAAAATCCTGTAACATGTCCCTGCGAACCAGGGACCAATAATTCCAGCTGAGAAAATTGCACACCACATTTTAGGTGATTTTAGGTGAATGCAAAGGCCTTTGATGCAATTCTCGAGGATTGTTGTCAGCCCAGTAGCGCATGTTTTGTTTGTTGATGGATCCACACAAATGAAAGTGGGCTTAATCACTCAAAAATCCAATAGCATCCTCAGGAACGACTTTGAGAAGAACCTCACACCCGTTCCTCCGAGAATTGAAGTCACGTTCAGAAAGTTCCTGCACCATCGCCATCTTGTAAGTCTGGAAATGAAGATCCTCATGAAGAATTCTCTTCACAGAACGATAGGAAAGTCCAAGGGCAGATGCATGCTTGCGCGCAGAACGCCGTGGGGATCGCAAGTTGAAGCTCTCACTGCCTCAATGTTCTCAGGTGATCTGAGAACATTCAGAGGAGATTCCATCTGAATATTAGGAAGAACTTCCTGACTGTGAGAGCCATTCACCACTGGAACTCTCTGCCCCGTAGGGAGTGTGGTGGAGGCTCCTTCTTTGGAAGCTTTTAAGCAGAGGCTGGATGGCCATTTGTCAGGGGTGATTTGAAGGCAATATTCCTGCTTCTTGGCAGAATGGGGTTGGACTGGATGATGGCCCAGGAGGTCTCTTCCAACTCCAGGATTCTAGGATTCTACCTGAACATGAGGAAGAACTTCCTGACTGTGAGAGCCATTCACCAGTGGAACTCTCTGCCCCGTAGGGAGTGTGGTGGAGGCTCCTTCTTTGGAAGCTTTTAAGCAGAGGCTGGATGGCCATCTGTCAGGGGTGCTTTGAATGCAATATTCCTGCTTCTTGGCAGAATGGGGTTGGACTGGATGATGGCCCAGGAGGTCTCTTCCAACTCTTTGATTCTAGGATTCTATGATTCTATGATTCTATGATTCTATGATCCCATGGGCCGAGGGACTCCAGTTCTTCGTCTTGTCACACTTGCAGTTTGTCTGAATGTAGTGACCCATGTCACCATTGATTTCTGGTCTGGGACAGGGGCCAATGGGGCTAAATTAAAGCGATTCTGAAAGGCGCGCTGTGTTGCAATCGCAGAAGGTCTGCTCAAGAAGTAGGCCTCAACAGCAAAAGGACACTCCTCACTGTTCCAACGCATGATGGCGACTGAACGGTGTCAGGACACAACTTGATACTCCCGCCTCTCGAACGAGACCACTAGCACTCCACTACGTCTTCAACCGACTGAATGGCGCGCATTTTAAAAAAGGAAGTTATGCTGCCGCACCCTGTATAAACACTTCTGTGCTTTGCCTTCATCCTGCCTGTGTCTCATTCAGTCCCTTTGGGAGCTTGACATGCCGGGCCCCAAACCCATAGTTCTTGTGGTAGGTGAAACCATTCACTTGCATTGCAGGACATTGCTCTCCCGGAGTCCCTCCATGGCTGTAGGGAGATTAAATGGGAGAAGGTCTCCCTCTCCGGCCTTTCCTTGCCCAATAAGTGTCTGCACCCTGAGATTTATAGTCAGCGGGTTGACGTATGGCCTCCGCGAAGGGCCGTTATGGCTTGGCCGGGATGCAAATGGCAAGGAAAGGTCATTGGACTTTTCAATTTGTGGCCAATCCATCCTTCAGGGTCAAAGATGGATCACGGAGGTTCTGCGGAAACTATTCTTCCCTCCGCTCGGTCCTCACCTCCAGGCAGAAATGGATGGCCAGAGGTTCCTTCCCGGTCTTGTCGGATTTCACAGCAACATTTGTTCAGCTTGTTTAACAGAGACATTTCTAAGTCCGAGGCGCTTGGGGAAGCGCAGAATGAATGGAGCCTGACAACACTTGAAATGCAATGGAGTACTGGGAGTTGTAGTTTGGGGAAGCACCAACCGTACTTGAAAGGGGATTGTTAAGGAAGTGGTCTGCAAACACTTAGAAACAAATGCGTTCATCGCTAATAGTCAACACGGATTTATCAAAAACAAGTCATGCCAGACTCATCGGATCTCTTTTTTCAATAGAGTTACAAGCTGGGTAGATGCAGGGAATGATGCCGTGGATGTGGCGTATCTCAACTTCGGTAAGGCCTACGACAAGGTCGCCCATGACCTTCTGGCAAGGAAACTAGTCCAATGTGGGCGAGGCAAAACTACGGTGAGGTAGATCTGGAATTGGTTAAATGGACGAACCCAGAGGGTGATTCTCCCCAAGGCTTCCTCCTCTTCATCCTGGAAAGAAGTGACAAGTGGAGGGCCACAAGCAGGATTCCATCCTGGGCCCGGTCCTGTTCAACACCTTTATTAATGACTTAGATGAAGGGCTAGAAGGCAGGATCATCAAGTTTGCAGATGACACCAAATTGGGAGGGAGAGCCAAGACTCCAGAGGACAGGAGCAGGACTCAAAGGGATCTTGACAGACTAGAGAGATGATGGGCCAAAACTAACAAAATGAAGTTCAACAGGGACAAACGCAAGATACTCCACTCGGGCAGAAAAAAACAAAATGCAAAGAGACAGAATGGGGGACGATGATGCCTGGCTCAAGAGCAGGACGTGTGAAAAAGATCTTGGGGTCCTCATGGAGAGGAAGGTAAACATGATCAAGGAATGTCATGTGGTGGCAAAAAAAGCCAATGGGATGTTGTCCTGCATCAATAGGAGCCTAGTGTCTAGATCCAGGGAAGTCATGCTCCTCATGCTCTATTCTGCTTTGGTTAGACCACACCTGGAATATTGTGTCCAATTCTGGGCACCACAATTCAAGAGAGATATTGACAAGCTGGAATGTGTCCAGAGGAAGAGGGTGACTCAAATGATGAAGGGTCTGGAGAACAAGCCCTATGAGGAGCCGCTTAAGGAGCTGGGCATGTTTAGCCTGGAGAAGAGAAGGCTGAGAGGAGATATGATGAGAGCCATGTATAAATATGTGAGAGGAAGCCACAGGGAGGAGGAGGAGGGAGCAAGCTTATTTTCTGCTTCCCTGGAGACTAGGACGCAATGGAACAATGGCTTCAAACTACAAGAGAGAAGATTCCATCTGAACATGAGGAAGAACTTTCTGACTGTGAGAGCCTTTCAGCAGTGGAACTCTCTGCCCCAGGGGGGTGTGGTGGAGGCTTCTTCTTTGGAAGCATTGAAACAGAGGCTGGATGGCTATCTGTCAGGGGTGATTTGAATGCAATATTCCTGCTTCTTGGCAGAATGGGGTTGGACTGGATGGCCCACGAGGTCTCTTCCAACTCTAGGATTCTAGGATTCTAAGTCCAAAACATCTGGAGGGTGTGAGTTTGCCCATGCCTGCTGTAGGTGGATCCTAAGACTGGGACTCAACAGAAACCAAGGGTCTAGCTGTGCAACATTTAGCCATCCAGGAAACGATGGCATTGGGGGAGGAAAGCCTTCCTGGGACTCTCCCTCAACCCATGGAGGAATCCCAGTGCTTCCCATCATCCTGCCCTGGCCTCAGGCGGAAGCGCATTGGGGGCCGCCCGCTCTCTGGCCATTTCTTTTGGCATCTTCAGGCACCCAGGTATTCATTCCTTCCATTCTTTTCCTCCCAACGCTTATGGCCTGCTGCTCTTTCAGAGTTATTTTTAGGTTTTCACTTGCTTTATTGATTTTAATGTTGAATTGATGGATGATTTTAAGTCGGTTTGATCTTATGAAATGCTGCCGTGGTTGGCTCTTTATGCGACCTTCAAGTCTCAAATGAAGAATGGCAAGGAGTACAAATCTAAGTAAATCTACACCGGAGGGAAGTCCCATTGACTACAACTGGGCTTACTCCTAGTTTAGGTGCTCTGCCTATCTATCCATCCAATACTCTCCTTCCTTCCTTCCTTCCTTCCTTCCTTCCTTCCTTCCTTCCTTCCTTTCCTCCTTCTTTCCTTCCTTTCCTTCTTCTTTCCTTCCTTCCTTCCTTCCTTCCTTCCTTCCTTCCTTCCTTCCTTTCCTTCTTCTTTCCTTCCTTCCTTCCTTCCTTCCTTCCTTCCTTTCCTTCCTTCCTTCCTTCCTTCCTTCCTTCCTTCCTTCCTTCCTTCCCTTCCCTTCCTTCCTTCCTTCCTTCCTTCCTTCCTTCCTTCCTTCCTTTCCTTCTTCTTTCCTTCCTTCCTTCCTTCCTTCCTTCCTTCCTTTCCTTCTTCTTTCCTTCCTTCTTTCCTTCCTTCCTTCCTTCCTTTCCTTCTTCTTTCCT
The DNA here is from genome assembly GCF_037176765.1 of Anolis sagrei. NCBI lineage: Eukaryota > Metazoa > Chordata > Lepidosauria > Squamata > Anolidae > Anolis > Anolis sagrei. The sequence goes on from NC_090021.1 coordinate 344,435,697, forward strand.
TCCTTCCTTTCTGCATGGTGCTCTTTTTTTTCTGGTTTTCCCCTGGATTCCTGCAGTAAAGATGTAACTTTTCTCTCATTTTCCGGTCAAAGGGAGCAATAAGAAATTTTAGTTATATTTACTTCTCGTTGGAAACAAACCCTGTTCACAGTTCAAGACTTATTTTGTGTAAAGCATCACATGCGGTGGTTTGGAGCAGAGAACAGCATCGTTTTCAGAGAAATGAGCTGTGTATTCCACATAGAATAAAATGCACAGGGAAAACCACACTCCACTCTGCAGTTCATAGAATCCTAGAATCCTAGAGTTGGGAGAGACCTCCTGGGCCATCATCCAGTCCAACCCCATTCTGCCAAGAAGCAGGAATATTGCATTCCAATCACCCCCGACAGATGGCCATCCAGCCTCTGCTTAAAAGCTTCCAAAGAAGGAGCCTCCACCACACTCCCTCCAGGGCAGAGAGTTCCACTGCTGAACAGCTCTCACAATCAGGAAGTTCTTCCTCATGTTCAGATGGAATCTCCTCTCTTGTAGTTTGAAGCCATTGTTCCATTGCGTCCTAGTCTCCAAGGAAGCAGAAAGGAAGCTTGCTCCCTCCTCCTCCCTGTGGCTTCCTCTCACATATTTATACATGGCTATCGTATCTCCTCTCAGCCTTCTCTTCTTCAGGCTAAACATGCCCAGTTCCCTAAGCCGCTCCTCATAGGGCTTGTTCTCCAGACCCTTGATCATTTTAGTCGCTCTCCTCTGGACACATTCCAGCTTAGAGTCAATCTCTCTCTTGAATTGTGGTGCCCAGAATTGGACACAATATTCCAGGTAAAGTGGTCTAACTAAAGTAGAATAGAGCATGGGGAGCATGACTTCCCTAGATCTAGACACTAGGCTCCTCTTGATGCCTGAAGCCAAAATCCCATTGATTTTTTTTTGCCACCACATCACATTCCTGGCTCATGTTTAACTTGTTGTCCAGAGGACTCCGAGATCTTTTTCACACGTACTGCTCTCGAGCTGGGCCTCATCGTCCCCCATTCTATATCTTTGCATTTCGTTTTTCCTGCCAAAGTGGAGTCTCTTGCATTTGTCACTGTTGAACTTCATGATATGATTAGAGCCATGTATAAATATATGATGAGAGCCATGGATAAATATGTGAGAGGAAGCCACAGGGAGGAGGAGGGAGGGAGCTTCCTTTCTGCTTCCTTGGAGTCTAGGACGCAATGGAACAATGGCTTCAAACTACAAGAGAGGAGATTCCATCTGAACACGAGGAAGAACTTCCTGACTGTGAGAGCCGTTCAGCAGTGGAACTCTCTGCCCCAGAGTGTGGTGGAGGCTCCTTCTTTGGAAGCTTTTAAACAGGGGCTGGATGGCCATCTGTCAGGGGTGATTTGAATGCAACATTCCTGCTTCTTGGCAAAATGGGGTTGGACTGGATGATGGCCCAGGAGGTCTCTTCCAACTCTTTGATTCTAGGATTCTATGGATTCAACTTTGATATGTTTGTTGTCATCCAGACCGTCACAGAGGCCAGGCACCGGTTCAGGACCTGAGCAACCTCCTTAGTGAAAGGTGGGAAGGAGTGATAGAGTTGGATGTCACCTGCATACAGATGGCATCATACTCCAAAACTCTATGATTCTAAGTGTAAATTCTGTGCAGAATAAGTTTTGAGCTGCTAAGATGCAGCTCAAGAAAAGACACCCAGGAAAGAAGCCGGATATTGTTTGGATAGAATGGAAGGGAGGTTGAAATCACCAGGAAGAAAGACAAATGTGTTGTCCAAGTTAGCAGGAATCATGTCAGGATCTGTAGGTGTTTATTTCTGGGTCTGGACTCAATGCTTCTTAGGCTCCCCTTCCAGCTCTGTGAGCAAGTGACTCTTCTGAAATACTATGTCTCCCAATGGCAGAATGTTCTCTGTTCCTTGAAGACATGTGGTGGAGATGTTGAAGGCTTTCATGGCTTGAATCACTGGGTTGTTGTAGGATTTTGTAGGGTTCGCCCATCATGTTGTAGTGATTACCTCTGAGGATGCTTGCCATAGATGCAGGTGAAACGTCAGGAGGGAATGCCTGTAGAACATGGTTGGACTGGATGGCCTTGAGTATTTTCTGTTGGTCCTGGGAGTTCTGTGTGGGAAGTTTGGCCCAGTTCTGTCATTGGTGGGGTTCAGAATGCTCTTTAAACTTCCTGACTGTGAGAGCCGTTCAGCAGTGGAACTCTCTGCCCCAGAGTGTGGTGGAGGCTCCTTCTTTGGAAGCTTTTAAGCAGAGGCTGGATGGCCATCTGTCAGGGGTGATTTGAATGCAATATTCCTGCTTCTTGGCAGAATGGGGGTGGACTGGATGGCCCAGGAGGTCTCTTCCAACTCTTGGATTCTATGATTCTATGATTGTAAGTGAACTATAAATCCCAGTAACTACAACCCCCAAATGTCAAGGTCTATTTCCCCCAAACTCCATCTGTGTTCGTATTTGGGCATATGAAATATCCATGCCAAGTTTGGTGCAGATCCATCATTGAGTGCACAGTGCTCTCTGGATGTAGGTGAACTACAACTCCCAAACTCAAGGTCAATGCCCACCAACACCTACTAGTGTTTTCTGATAGTTGTGGGCATTCCATGTGCCATGTTTGCTTCAGTTCCATCCTTGGTGGAGTTCAGAATGCTCTTTGATTGTAGGTGAACCATAAATCCCAGCAACTACAACTCCCAAATGACAAAATCATTTTTTTTTGAATGATGGTCACTCCTTTGGTTAGTATCTTGTGGCCAAATTTGGTGTCAATTTGTCCAGTGGTTTTTGAGTTATGTTATCCTACAAACGAACACTACATTTCTATTTATATTGATACAGAGAAAGGGAAACATTCACTGAGCATTCACTCCACGTACATTCAGCCACAGGCATACTCACCACCTTCTTCATTCACGGCACCTTGAAAGGATCTGCCACACTTTTCCGACACTTTTTCCACTTTATGTAGCAACTTTTGCTGTTGTTGTTGTGTATTGATTGACAACTTGCTATTCAGCTAAGATTTGCTGACACTCCGTCAGTTATGGAACAGATGTTGGTCCCCCCCCCCCCCCACCACATTTACCATAAGGAGCCGTTGTTTCTGACTGCTTTAACTCAAATAATTATTGCCTCTGACCATGTAAACACGGGCTGTTTACACCAGAAGTTCCCAGGTCAGTTGTTGCCAGTTTCAGCAGTTTCTACCGTCAATCTCCACCTCAATGTATTGTCGAAGGCTTTCATGGCCAGAATCACTGGGTTGTTGTAGGTTTTTTTGGGCTACGTGGCCATCTGTCAGGGGTGATTTGAATGCAATATTCCTGCTTCTTGGCAGAATGGGGTTGGACTGGATGGCCCATGAGGTCTCTTCCAACTCTTTGATTCTATGATTCTATGTTCTAGAGGCATTCCCTCCTGACGTTTTACCTGCATCTATGGCAAGCATCCTCAGAGGTAGTGAGGTCTGTTGGAAGTAAGAAAAAAGGTTTATATATCTGTGGAATGACCAGGGTGGGACAAAGGACTCTTGTCTGCTGGAGCCAGGTGTGAAAGTTTCAACCGATCACCTTGTTTAGCATTTGATGGCCTGGCAGTGCCTGGAGCAATCTTTTGTTGAGAGGTGATTAGATGTCCGTGTTTGTTTCCTCTCTGTTGTTGTGCTGTTGTAATTTTAGAGTTTTTAAATGCTGGTAGCCTGATTGTGTTCATTTTCATGGTTTCCTCCTTTCTGTTGAAATTGTCCACATGCTTCTTGTGTATTTCAATGGCTTCTCTGTGTAGCCTGACATGGTGGTTGTGAGAGTGGAGACCAAATCCACTGATAGTGGTGATATGAAAATAACTAAATTAACTCAATGTATATATTACAAATACACATATCAAAAACTGCCACATACACATAAGTAGAAACAATTGGATCTTCTCTTGAAGTATAAAGCCAAGTCTTATTTCCCTTGGAAGGGCGTTCCAGAGGTTGGGGGCCACCACCGAGAAGGCCCTCTCTCTCGTCCCCACCAACCGTACTTGTGACAGTGGTGGGAGCAAGAGGAGGGCCTCCCGAGAAGATCTTAGAGTTCATGACGTTTCATGGAGATGTGATCACGGAGATAGGCGGGGCCCGAACAGTTTAGGGCTTTATAGGTCATAACCTGTGAAATGGCAGGGAGAAGGTTTCAGGAGAAAAGACAAAGAGAGGTCCGGAGGTCTCAAAAACACGGATTTTATTTCCAGCTGGGGCCCTGGAGTGGAGCTATGTCCAAAAGCACCAGAGCAATGATATAGGTGCGGACTTTCCCTTTTATAGTCTCCAAATGCAAGCAAACAAAGAGCATGTGTCTACACCTCATTTACTACGTCATCTTAGCATCACATTCTATCAAGGGGCCTAACTTTGACCTGTCAGGAGGGAGATGGGGGCTCCTCTTAGAGCCTCGTTGTACCAGCCTGTTGCCACTAGGACAGGCTTCTCTCTCTCCTGGAATCATAGAATCATAGAATCAAAGAGTTGGAAGAGACCTCCTGGGCCATCCAGTCCAACCCCATTCTGCCAAGAAGCAGGAACATTGCACTCAAATCACCCCTGACAGATGGCCATCCAGCCTCTGCTTAAAAGCTTCCAAAGAAGGAGCCTCCACCACACTCCGGGGCAGAGAGTTCCACTGCTGAACGGCTCTCACAGTCAGGAAGTTCTTCCTCATGTTCAGGTGGAATCTCATCTCTTGTAGTTTGAAGCCATTGTTCCGCGTCCTAGTCTCCAAGGAAGCAGAAAACAAGCTTGCTCCCTCCTCCTCTCTGTGGCTTCCTCTCACATATTTATACATGGCTATCATATCCCCTCTCAGCCTTCTCTTCTTCAGGCTAAACATGCCCAGTTCCCTAAGCCGCTCCTCATAGGGCTTGTTCTCCAGACCCTTGATCATTTTAGTCACCCTCCTCTGGACATTCCAGCTTGTCAATATCTCTCTTGAATTGTGGTGCCCAGAATTGGACACAATATTCCAGGTAAAGTGGTCTAACCAAAGCAGAACAGAGCATGGGTAGCATGACTTCCCTAGATCTAGACACTATGCTCCTCTTGATGCAGGCCAAAATCCCATTGGCTTTTTTTGCCGCCACATCACATTGTTGGCTCATGTTTACCTTCCTGTCCACGAGGACTCCAAGATCTTTTTCACACGTACTGCTCTCGAGCCAGGCATTGTCCCCCATTCTGTATCTTTGCATTTCATTTTTTCTGCCAAAGTGGAGTATCTTGCATTTGTCACTGTTGAACTTCATTTTGTTAGTTTTAGCCAATCATCTCTCTAATCTGTCAAGCTCGTTTTGAATTCTGCTCCTGTCCTCTGGAGTATTGGCTCTCCCTCCCCATTTGGTGTCGTCTGCAAACTTGATGATCCTGCCTTCTAGCCCTTCATCTAAGTCGTTAATAAAGATGTTGAACAGGACCGGGCCCAGGATGGAACCCTGCGGCACTCCGCTCGTCACTTCTTTCCAAGATGAAGAGGAAGCATTAGAATGTTTCCCTCCCTCTTGCTGTGCCTGGACAGCAGCCTACTTGTCCGTTAGCATTCTTTCTATACAGAGAGAGCCTGATTTTTCTATACATTCCAGTGCTTGTAAAGTACATACAATTTATACATAACTCAATATCTATTTTTCCAATATCTCCTCATCACCTGCACCTTGAATTTGGCTCAGCAACTTATTGGCAGCCAATGAAGCTGTTTCAATAGGGGTGTTGTGTGCTCCCTATAGTTTGCTCCAGTAAGGAGCCTGGCTGCTGTCCATTGTACCTGCCTCTCCAATGTGGATGTTCGTTTGTGCTCAGCAACGTAAGTCAATAGAGATGCTTCTCCCCTTTTTACTCCTATAAGGATCATTGTGCCCCTCACACGACACAGTTACCTGCCTGGCTTCATCTCACCAGGAACCCGGTCCATTTTCTCCTGCAATACCTGGGTCGTTTGGAGGTTCAGGTGCCAACGCTTTGGCCCGTTGTGTCTCTGGGTGCATCTACACTGTGGAATGAATGCAGGTTGACCCCACCTGAACTGCAGTGGCTCAATGCTGTGGAAACACAAGAGTTGCAGTTTGGGAAGGCTAAAGATCTTGGCAAACCACAGCTCCCAGGATCAGGCAATCTTGGTGTGAACATGAGGCAATTCTCCCATGCTCTCCCTTGTCTATCATCTGAGTTATGTTTAACTGGGTAAAAGTTTACTTCTTTTTGCAACATGGATGCAAAGATCGCTGCCTGCCCACGCTTTCTTGTGGAAGGGTCTGAAGAACGGCTTCCCCCTCCCAACAAAACCCTTCTGATGAACATCAAGGAGTTGGCCATCTCCCTTGCCGTCTGATGAATTCTTTATCAGCCGTTGGACTGAATGTCTTCCATCTGCCCTCCCTTCCCTCCTTCTCTGAAATGGAGAGCGGGTGCAGCATATGGAGCTTTCAGGGAGGCCTCTGACAAGGTCACACAACAACCGTCTCACAAAGGCGCTCTGCTCCTAAAATGTGGGCACCTAAAGCCTTTCCCACTCGCAACCCATTTTCTCTGAAAGATTGTCACATGACCCCAGGTTTATAGGTATATATAAGACAGTCATCAAGCAAAATCAGTATTAGCTAGGCTTGCTAAACTTTTTAAATGAACTATAGCTGAAGCATTGCCTGCATTGTTGCTAACGGATTCCTGTAAATGTGTAAAATAGCCACTAGGTGGCAACCTACATATAATAATTGTTGTTCGTTCGTTCGCTTCCGACTCTTCGTGACCTCATGGACCAGCCCAGGCCAGAACTCCCTGTCGGCCGTCACCTCCCCCAGCTCCTTCAGAGTCAAGCCAGTCCATTAAAGGCTGTGGAACACCCTTCCCGCAGACATTAGATCGGCCCCCTCCTTGCTGGCGTTCAGAAGAAGAGTGAAGTCCTGGCTCTTTGAACAGGCATTTAATTAAGCAGTGCAATTAACTGATTGATCTTGGAACTTGGAATAATGGACGAGGAAATCGGATTATGACTTTACTGATGAGATGTGATGGGTTAGTTATATGGATGTATTGATGTTATATTGATGTACTGATGTATTGTTATAGTGATGTAGTTGCCTTAGTTACTGTTTTTAAATGCTAATGTTGTGCACTTTGTATATTGTCCTGGTTGTAAACCGCACTGAGTCACCTACGGGCTGAGAGAATGCGGTATACAAATAAAGTAAATAAATACTTTATATAAATACTGACGCCTGGCTCGAGAGCAGTACGTGTGAAAAAGATCTTGGAGTCCTCATGGACAACAAGTTAAACATGAGCCAGGAATGTGATGTGGCGGCAAAAAAAGCCAATGGGATTTTGGCCTGCATCAAGAGGAGCCTAGTGTCTAGATCTAAGGAAGTCCTGCTCCCCATGCTCTATTCTGCTTTGGTTAGACCACACCTGGAATATTGTGTCCAATTCTGGGCACCACAATTCAAGAGAGATATTGACTCTAATCTGGAATGTGTCCAGAGGAGGGCGACTAAAATGATCAAGGGTCTGGAGAACAAGCCCTATGAGGAGCGGCTTAGGGAACTGGGCATGTTTAGCCTGAAGAAGAGAAGGTTGAGAGGAGATATGATGAGAGCCATGTATCAATATGTGAGAGTAAGTCATAGGGAGAAGGAGGGAGGGAGCTTCCTTTCTGCTTCCTTGGAGACTAGGACGCAATGGAACAATGGCTTCAAACGACAAGAGAGGAGATTCCACCTGAACATGAGGAAGAACTTCCTGACTGTGAGAGCCGTTCAGCAGTGGAACTCTCTGCCCCGGAGTGTGGTGGAGGCTCCTTCTTTGGAAGCTTTTAAGCAGAGGCTGGATGGCCATCTGTTGGGGGTGATTTGAATGCAATATTCCTGCTTGTTAGCAGGGGGTTGGACTGGATGGCCCATGAGGTCTCTTCCAACTCTAAGATGAACTTCCTGACTGTGAGAGCCGTTCAGCAGTGGAACTCTCTGCCCCGGAGGGAGTGTGGTGGAGGCTCCTTCTTTGGAAACTTTTAAACAGAGGCTGGATGGCCATCTGTCAGGGGTGATTTGAATGCAACATTCCTGCTTCTTGGCAGAATGGGGTTGGACTGGATGATGGCCCACCAGGTCTCTTCCAACTCTTGGATTCTATGATTCTATGAAATAAATAAATCCATCCATCTTGCCCTTGGTCGGCCCCGCTTCCTTTTTCCTTCCATTTTCCCCAGCATCATTGTCTTCTCTAGGCTTTGCTGTCTCTTCATGATGTGGCCAAAGCACTTCATCTTGGCCTCTACTATCCTTTCCTCCAATGAGCAGCCGGGCTTCATTTCCTGGAGGATGGAGTGGTTGGATCATCTGGTGGTCCAAGGCACTCTCAGAACTTTCCTCCAACATCATAGTACAAAAGTGTCTCTCTTCCTTTGCTCAGCCTTCCTTCTGGTCCTGCTCTCACATCCGTTGGTGACTGCAGGGAATACCATTGCTTTCACTATGTGGATCTTCATTGCCAGTGTGAGTCTCTACTCTTCACTATCTTCTCAAGATTGGCCATTGCTCTCCTCCCAAGAAGGAAGCATCTCCTGATTTCTTGTCCTCAGGTCCAAAATGTGGCAGCCAGGCTGCTAGCGAGATCATCTCTAAGATCCCATATGACACCAATTCTACAACAACTGCATTGGCTACCAAGAGAACATCAGCCTTGCATTCGTCAAGCCCCGCACATCTTTGCATGACGCGTTCTGCATGCAAGTTGAATAGGTTGGGTATATAGAATTATATAACCCTCCAAATCATTTAGGGGACCCCCAATGGGGCTGTGGACTACCATTTAGGAAGTTTTGGGCTGGGCAATTATATTTTGAAGTTGAGTGGGAATAGGTTGACTGGACAAGCCCAAAGGGTGTGTCTTTCCAATGGCTGCTCCGTCCTCCCCCCAAAGAGAAAGGGCTGGTGGAGGTCATAAAGAGGGACCTGTCATGGGCATCATGGGATCTTTATTAATGATTTCAACAATGGAATAGAGGGTGTGTTGATCGAATGTGCAGATGACACCAAATTGGGAGGGGCAGCAAATACCGAGAGGACATGAGAAAGAGATCCAGGAGTCTTAGGAGACCTGAAGCTGAACATGAGCCAGGAGTGTCACGAGGCAGCGAGAGAAGCCAGTGTGATTCTATTCTGGATTGAGGGGTGCCAGACCTTCTCACCTGGAATAACAGCCCTGTGTCCAGTTCTGGGCAAATCAATTCAAGGAGGAGATGGACAAGATGGAGCCCCAGATCTCGGCGGTGACCAGGGGAGCATTTGCACAGCTTAGGCTCGTGCGCCAGCTGCGCCCGTACCTTGGGAAGTCTGACTTGGCCACGGTAGTCCACGCTCTGGTTACATCCCGTTTAGACTACTGCAACGCTCTCTACGTGGGGTTGCCCTTGAAGATGGCCTGGAAGCTCCAACTGGTCCAACGTGCGGCAGCCATGATACTAACAGGAGCGGGGCGCAGGGAGCATACAACCCCCCTGTTGTACCAGCTCCACTGGCTGCCCATTTGCTACCGGGCTCAATTCAAGGTGCTGGCCTTGGCCTATAAAGCCCTAAACGGTTCCGGCCCAAGATACCTAACTGACCGCCTCTCGGCCTATGAGCCCACCAGGACTTTGAGATCTTCCGGGGAGGCCCTGCTCTCGATCCCGCCTGCGTCACAGGCACGGCTGGCGGGGACGAGAGATAGGGCCTTCTCGGTGGTGGCTCCTCGGCTGTGGAACACCCTCCCAGTGGACATCAGGCTAGCTCCCACCCTATTGACATTCCGCAGGAAGTTAAAGACCTGGCTGTTTAAGAAGGCATTTGATCAAGAAGTGCACTGACAATTTGACCATAGGAATGGAACAACGGAAATTATATCGGATTGTGGGTTTGACGATGAGACAACTCGGAATGGCTTCTGTAATAATGTTGAAGTTTTGATGAGATGTTTTTTTGATATTGATGAATTGTGGATTATTTTACACTATGTTTCGTAATTTGCACTTGTTTTTCTATGTTGTACACCGCAATGAGTCGCCCTTGGGGCTGAGAATTGCGGTATATAAGCGCAGTAAATAAATAAATAAATAAATAAATAAATAAATAAATAAATAAATAAATAAATAAGATGGAATGTGTCCAGAGGAGGGCGACTAAAATGATCAAGGGTCTGGAGAACAAGCCCTATGAGGAGCGGCTTAGGGAACTGGGCATGTTTAGCCTGAAGAAGAGAAGGCTGAGAGGAGATATGATGAGGGCCATGTATAAATATGTGAGAGGAAGCCACAGGGAGGAGGAGGAGGGAGCAAGCTTGTTTTCTGCTTCCTTGGAGACTAGGACGCAATGGAACAATGGCTTCAAACTACAAGAGAGGAGATTCTACCTGAACATTAGGAAGAACTTCCTGACTGTGAGAGCCGTTCAGCAGTGGAACTCTCTGCCCCGGAGTGTGGTGGAGGCTCCTTCTTTGGAAGCTTTTAAACAGGGGCTGGATGGCCATCTGTCAGGGGTGCTTTGAATGCAATATTCCTGCTTCTTGGCAGAATGGGGTTGGACTGGATGACCCAGGAGGTCTCTTCCAACTCTTTGATTCTAGGATTCTATGAAAGAACTTCTGGAAACAATGGAATGGTCTGCCTTGGAGGGTGATGGACTCTCCTTTTTTGGAGAGCTTTAAGAGGATGTTGGCGGGGTGTCTTTGGAGGATGCTTTACTGGGCAAGATGCTCCTTGTGGCCTCTTCCAGGTCTATGATTTACCCAATTGTGTGTTTGATCATGAAGATGTGTGCTACTAAGCATACATCAGGTGGGACTAGCAATGACCAGGTTCGCTTTATAATATGAGAAGGGTAACGATGCCATGTTAACGGCATGAAACTCATGCTCTAAGCATCCCTTTCGGCTCCTTCTGTTGCTTCCTGAACACATTCGCGGAGACCTCTTGCCATCCCATTGACTTCTCGGTGGCATTGTGATTAATTAAGGCAGACAGAGAGATTTGCGGGGAGCGCACAGGCAGCACCATTATCTGTTTTTATTACAGCTGTTCTCCTACGATCTGCATTATATCGCTCCCTTTATTGGAGAACACGACGACACACAATTCAGAGCTCGTTGCAGCTGATCATATTCGGGTGATGAACAAGGAGGAGGGGGATCTGCATTGCGAAAAGGCCAAGGCTGCTTTGGGGGGTCAGTGGCCGGAGTGGGCAGTGCCAGCTGGCGCAGAAGCAGGGATACTGGGAAAGGAGGCGAGGGCAGCATCCAAGAGGAACCCCTGCCATCTGCTCACACACCCCTTGAATCCACTGCCCTGTTCATAGAATCATAGAATCATAGAATCATAGAATCAAAGAGTTGGAAGAGACCTCCTGGGCCATCATCCAGTCCAACCCCATTCTGCCAAGAAGCAGGGATATTGCATTCAAAGCACCCCTGACAGATGGCCATCCAGCCTCTGCTTAAAAGCTTCCAAAGGAGCCTCCACCACACTCCGGGGCAGAGAGTTCCAGTGCTGAACGGCTCTCACAGTCAGGAAGTTCTTCCTCATCTTCAGATGGAATTTCCTCTCTTGTAGTTTGAAGCCATTGTTTCCTTGTGTCCTAGTCTCCAAGGAAGCAGAAAGGAAGCTTGCTCCCTCCTCCTCCCTGTGGCTTCCTCTCACATATTTATACATGGCTCTCATCATATCTCCTCTCAGCCTTCTCTTCCTCAGGCTAAACATGCCTAGTTCCCTAAGCCGCTCCTCATAGGGCTTGTTCTCCAGACCCTTGATCATTTTAGTCGCCCTCCTCTGGACACATTCCAGCTTAGAGTCAATATCATGATGTGCTCCCTCCTCCCTGTGGCTTCCTCTCACATATTTATACCTGGCCCTCATCATATCTCCTCTCAGCCTTCTCTTCTTCAGGCTAAACATGCCCAGTTCCCTAAGCCGCTCCTCATAGGGCTTGTTCTCCAGACCCTTGATCATTTTAGTCGCCCTCCTCTGGACACATTCCAGCTTGTCAATATCTCTCTTGAATTGTGGTGCCCAGAATTGGACACAATGTGATTCCAGGTGTGGTCTAACCAAAGCAGAATAGAGGGGTAGCATTACTTCCTTAGATCTAGACACTATGCTCCTATTGATGCAGGCCAAAATCCCATTGGCTTTTTTTGCCGCCACATCACATTGTTGGCTCATGTTTAACTTGTTGTCCACGAGGACTCCAAGATCTTTTTCACACGTACTGCTCTCGAGCCAGGCCTTGTCCCCTATTCTGTATCTTTGCATTTCATTTTTTCTGCCAAAGTGGAGTATCTTGCATTTGTCAGTGTTGAACTTCATTTTGTTAGTTTTGGCCCATCATCTCTCTAATCTGTCAAGATCGTTTTGAATCCTGCTCCTGTCCTCTGGACTATTGGCTCTCCCTCCCAATTTGGTGTCGTCTGCAAACTTGATGATCCTGCCTTCTAGCCCTTCATCTAAGTCGTTAATAAAGATGTTGAACAGGACCGGGCCCAGGACGGAACCCTGCGGCACTCCGCTCGTCACTTCTGAATGCACACAGACGACGTTGTTATCAGCATACTGGAGTTCTATAACAGATGTTGTTGTAACCTTGGTTTTGGCTTTCAGTCTGCTGAGGTTAAACAGCTTGACATACACTCCTCCTCCTCCTCCTCCTCCTCCTCCTTCTTCCATCTTCCTCTGAATGTGCACATACGGCGTTGTCATCAGCATACTGGAGTTCTATAACAGACGTTGTTGTGACCTTGGTTTTGGCTTTCAGTCTGCTGAGGTTAAACAGCTTGCCATACACTCCTCCTCCTCCTCCTCCTCCTCCTTCTTCCATCTTCTGAATGTGCACAGATGACGTTGTCATCAACATACTGGAGTTCTATAACAGATGTTGTTGTAACCTTGGTTTTGGCTTTCAGTCTGCTGAGGTTAAACAGCTTGACATACACTCCTCCTCCTCCTCCTCCTCCTCCTTCTTCCATCTTCCTCTGAATGTGCACATACGGCGTTGTCATCAGCATACTGGAGTTCTATAACAGATGTTGTTGTAACCTTGGTTTTGGCTTTCAGTCTGCTGAGGTTAAACAGCTTGCCATACACTCCTCCACCTCCTCCTCCTCCTCCTCCTTCTTCCATCTTCCTCTGAATGTGCACATACGACGTTGTCATCAGCATACTGGAGTTCTATAACAGATGTTGTTGTAACCTTGGTTTTGGCTTTCAGTCTGCTGAGGTTAAACAGCTTGCCATACACTCCTCCTCCTCCTCCTCCTCCTTCTTCCATCTTCTGAATGTGCACAGATGACGTTGTCATCAACATACTGGAGTTCTATAACAGATGTTGTTGTAACCTTGGTTTTGGCTTTCAGTCTGCTGAGGTTAAACAGCTTACCATACACTCCTCCACCACCTCCTCCTCCTCCTCCTTCTTCCATCTTCTGAATGTGCACAGATGACGTTGTCATCAACATACTGGAGTTGTAACCTTGGTTTTGGCTTTCAGTCTGCTGAGGTTAAACAGCTTGCCATCTATCCGATAGATGATTTCCATTCTGGTGAAATAACACATCCCTGTTTGACGCCTGATTCCACCTTAAATGGGAGACCACAAGCAAGGCTAATGGTGTCCTGGGAGTTGTGGTTTGGGAGGGCTGAACACCTTGCAAAACGACAACTCCCAGGATCCCAAAGCATCCAGCCATGGCAGTCGAAGCAGCGCCAAATGACCTGACGTCTACACTGCAGAGTGATGCTCCCATGGCCGATTCTTGCTGATGCTGCCTCTTGTCCTCTGCAGAAGTTTCCTCCTCCCCACGCGCCTTGCATGTACGTCCTGGCTTCCCCATAAATAAACGCGCCTTCGATGAGGCCAGCCCTCCTCTGCTTGAGAGATCCAGGAAGATTGCGGTAATTAAAAGAGCGGAAGGAGGTACATTCACGCCTCGTTATCTTTCGGCTGTTAAAAGGCAATGATTAAATAAAGTTGAGGGAGGCTGCCAGGAAGATCGATTAGCACACCCACAAGGCCTCCGCCATCTCCATATATATATGTATATGCATTCTAATTTCTCAATAGGAGTGATCAGAACAAGACTCCGCATTTAATGCTCTAAATGAAAAGCTAACGATCTCCACAGAAGTAATTTCCTCCCTCCATGAAAAAGGCCCGGAGTCTGTTAACTGGAGGAAGGCCCCAAGGGCCATGGCAGAAGTGGGTCGTCCACACTGGGTTTGCCACTCCAGCATTGACCCCTACACTCAAGATTTAGGCCAAAGCAGTGGTATTCCCCATAGTCACCTATGGATGTGAGAGCTGGACCAGAAGGAAGGCTGAGCGAAGGAAGAGAGATGCTTTTGAGCTGTGGTGTTGGAGGAAAGTGCTGAGAGTGCCTTGGACTGCAAGAAGATCCAACCAGTCCATACTTCAGGAAAGAAAGCCCGGCTGCTCACTGGAGGGAAGGAGACTAGAGGGAAAGCTGAAGTCCTTTGGCCACATCATGAGAAAACAGGAAAGCTTGGAGAAGGGAATGATGCTGATGCTGGGGAAAGGGAAGGAAAAAGGAAGAGGGGCCGACCAAGGGCAAGATGGTTGGGTGGCATCCTTGAAGGGACTGGATTGACCTTGAAGAAGCTGGGGGTGGTGATGTCCAACAGAGAGTTCTGGCCTGGGATGGTCCAGGTACAGTGTTTCTCAACCTGGGGTTTGGGACCCCTAGGGGGGTCACGAGGGGGTGTCAGAGGGGTCACCAAAGACCATCATGATACACAGTATTTTCTGTTAGTCATGGGAGTTCTGTGTGGGAAGTCTGGCCCAATTCTATCAGTTTCCAAAACACTTGGAAACGCATGCATATAAGCAATGGGTATGTATGGCATTTGTGTGCAGCCTTTCTCCCAGAGCAGGGCCCCCTCCAAACATCCTGAACTGCACCCCAATTGAAGAATGGTGAATTTGGGGTGAAAACGTGTCTCCCAAAGTCTCACTCCAACCACTCAAAATGCATGCAAATGTATGCAAATAAACTCTCTGATTGTAGGTGAGCTATAAATCCCAGCAACGACAACTCCCAAATGTCAAGGTCTATTTTCCCCAAACTCCAACAGTGTTCACATTTGGGCATATTGAGTATTCGTGCCAAGTTTAGTCCAGATCTATCATTGTTTGCATCCACAGTGCTTTCTGGAGATAGAATCATAGAATCATAGGATCATAGAATCAAAGAGTTGGAAGAGACCTCATGGGCCATCCAGTCCACCCCCATTCTGCCAAGAAGCAGGAATATTGCATTCAAATCACCCCTGACAGATGGCCACCCAGCCTCTGCTTCAAAGCTTCCAAAGAAGGAGCCTCCACCACACTCCGGGGCGGAGAGTTCCACTGCTGAACGGCTCTCACAATCAGGAAGTTCTTCCTCATGTTCAGATGGAACCTCCTCTCTTGTAGTTTGAAGCCATGGCTCCCTTGCATCCTAGTCTCCAAGGAAGCAGAAAGGAAGCTTGCTCCCTCCTCCTCCCTGTGGCTTCCTCTCACATATTTATACATGGCTATCATATCTCCTCTCAGCCTTCTCTTCTTCAGGTTAAACATGCCCAGTTCCCTAAGCCGCTCCTCATGGGGCTTGTTCTCCAGACCCTTGATCATTTGAGTCGCCCTCCTCTGGACACATTCCAGCTTGTCAATATCTCTCTTGAATTGTGGTGCCCAGAATTGGACACAATATTCCAGATGTGGTCTAACCAAAGCGGAATAGAGGGGTAGCATGACTTCCTTAGATCTAGACACTATGCTCCTATTGATGCAGGCCAAAATCCCATTGGCTTTGTTTGCCACCACATCCCATCCCTGGCTCATGTTCCCCTTCCTCCCCACGAGGACTCCAAGATCTTTTTCACACGTACTGCTCTCGAGCCAGGCATTGTCCCCCATTCTGTATCTTTGCATTTCATTTTTTCTGCCAAAGTGGAGTATCTTGCATTTGTCACTGTTGAACTTCATTTGGTTAGCTTTGGTCAATCATCTCTCTAATCTGTCAAGATCCCTTTGACTCCTGCTCCTGTCCTCTGGAGTCTTGGCTCTCCCTCCCAATTTGGTCCCATCTGCAAACTTGATGATCCTGCCTTCTAACCCTTCATCTAAGTCATTAATAAAGATGTTGAACAGGACCAGGCCCAGGACAGAACCCTGCGGCACTCCACTTGTCATTTCTTTCCAGGATGAAGAGGAAGCATTGGTGAGCACCCTCTGGGTTTGTCCATTTAACCAATTCCAGATCCACCTCACCGTAGTTTTGCCTCGCCCACATTGGACTAGTTTCCTTGCCAGAAGGTCATGGGGGACCTTCTGGAGAGCTGGACCTTAGGGAAGGCTGAGCGAAGGAAGAGAGATGCTTTTGAACTGTGGTGTTGGAGGAAAGTTCTGAAAGCGCCTTGGACTGCAAGAGGATCCAACCAGTCCATCCTCCAGGAAATAAAGCCTGACTGCTCATTGGAGGGAAAAATATGAGAGGTGGCCACATCATGAGAAGACAGGAGACCTTGGAGAAGACAATGATGCTGGGGAAAATGGAAGGCAAAAGAAAGAGGGGCCAACCAAGGGCAAGATGGATGGATGATATTGTTGAAACTCAGAGTAAGCTTCACCTTGTTGCCAAACCCCACCACACCAGAGCTGTAGTTTTATAGTTTATTGAGGAGAAAATCCAAGTCAAAATAAAGAATAAGCATTGCAAAGTTCCAAAGATTAAGGTTAAATGCAGGATACAGTTCCAAAGATCTTCAGGTAAAAGCAGGAGGCATAATCCTATTGGCAAAGTTCAAACCAGAGTCCCAGGTACAAGCAATGAAACAATTGCCCCATGAATCACCATGCAAGAAATCCCAAGCGTACTGCTTTCCAGGTTATTCCATGAAGCTTTCAGGCTAGTAAGCTAAGTTGAACTGACGCTTTCTCGGGGTTTGCAAGAGGCCTAAATACTAGGCCTGGGTAACAACGGAAAAATTTGTTTCTAAAATCGATTCGTTTTTTGGGGTTTTTTTGCGTTTCGATATTTAAAAGAATTCCGAAATTTTTCTTTTAAAAAGTTCGATATTTACGAAATTTTGTAAATGTTAAAAAAATTACGAAACATTAACGAAACAAATACGAAACAATAACGAATCGATTCGTTAATGGCGGACGCGACCTCGCAATACGCTAAAAACCCTCCAAATGGGACAGGGGGAACTTCTGAAGCTTCCCTCTCCCTCTGTTGTTGACTGTTGGTGTGATATTATAATTTTTTTTTCACTAATTAAACAAAAAACAACTATAAAACTTGCCCCGGACACGCGGAAATAATAACGAAACGACCTCAAACCAATAACGAAACGAATACATAACGAATCCGAAGCATTTATGAAACGAATTTAAAAATTCGTTTTGTTTTTAAGTTGCTCCAGAATGGTTTGTTATCGCTTCGTTATCAAAAAAAATAATGAATTTTTAACTAATTACGAATTAACCAAACAAAACCACCCAGCCCTACTAAATACCTATCCAACATGAAAACATTAGGCTCTCGTCATTATAAAAGCATTGCGATGACCTTTCACCGAGCTGGCTTCCCGTCTGCTGACCAGACAAGAACTCCGCCTGACCCTCAGATCAAGATGAGCTTGCTGGGTCAAGTCACTATCTACACTTTCGGTATCAGCATGGGAAGGCACCTGCTCGCTATCTCCTTCATTAAAATTCCTTTCTGGTGGAAACGGCTGTGTTGACACTGCACTGTCTGTGGGAACCTCAGAAGCAGGCCCAGAGATTTGAGGCACAGAGAAAGAGCCAGGAAGCTGAATCCCAGCAGGAATCTGAATCCCATCATCCTCATTGTCAGAAAATAGCTCAGCCACAACAGGTATCCTTGAAGTGACTGATTGACCTTGAAGGAGCTGGGGGTAGTGACGGCCAACAGAGAGCTCTGGCCTGGGATGGTCACGAAGAGTTGGAAGCAACTGAATGGATAAGCAACAACAAAATGCATCTCAGATCCTCCTGAACATGAACCATAACATAAGGCCAAAGGTGTGGCAACCTTTATCTTAAATCTTGGTCCCTTTGTCTAGAAAGTCTGGAGCACTGCACTGCTGCAAGACCACAAGGCTTTGGGTGGTTTAAGGGGGGCCAAGTCCCCAAAACACTTGGAAATGCATGTATATAAGCCATGGTATGTATTGCATTTGTGTGCAGCCTTTATTTATTTATTTATTTATTTATTTACTATTCTTGTATACCGCTGTATCTCAAGCCCGAGGGCGACTCACAGTGGTTTCCAAACAGCAAAGACAATAAAAACAACTGTAATTAATATAAAGTAACAGTTAAATTACGCATTTCCCTTAATCACTAATAAGCAATCATCAATACACAGATATCACAATCCCCTCCCTAATTGCTTCATCATCCAAGCGTAATCCGAATTCGTCGTCCATTGTTCCGTTCCTATGTTCAAATTACCAAAATTGCACTGAATTACTCAAACGCCTGCACAAACATCCAGGTCTTCAGCTTTCTACGGAATGTCATGAGAGATGGCGCCAGCCTAACGTCTACAGGAAGGGCATTCCACAGCCAAGGAGCCACCACCGAGAAGGCCCTATCTCTCGTCCCCGCCAACCGAGCTTGAGAGGCTGGCGGGATCGAGAGCAGGGCCTCCCCAGAAGATCTCAAAGTCCGGGTGGGTTCATAGGCCGAGAGGCGGTCAGTTAGGTATCTTGGGACGGAACCGTTTAGGGCTTTATAGGCCAATACCAACACCTTGAATTGGGCCCGGTAGCAAATCGGCAGCCAGTGGAGCTGGTGTAACAGGGGGGTTGTGTGCTCCCTGCGCCCTGCTCCTGTTAGAATCATGGCTGCCGCGCGTTGGACTAATTGCAGCTTCCGGGCCGTCTTCAGGGGCAGCCCCACGTAGAGAGCGTTGCAGTAGTCTAGGCGGGATGTGACAAGAGCGTGGACTACCATGGCCAAGTCAGACTTCCCAAGGTACGGGCGCAGCTGGCGCACGAGCCTGAGCTGTGCAAATGTTCCCCTGGTCACCGCTGAAACCTGGGGATCCAGGCTCAGCGACGAATCCAGGGTCACACCCAAGCTGCGAACCTGTGTCTTCAGAGGGAGTGCGACCCCATCTATGTCCTTTCTCCCAGAGCTGGGCCCTCTCCAAACATCCTGAATTGCACCCAAATTGAAGAATGGTGAATTTGGGGTGAAAACATGTCTCCCAAAGTCTCACTCCAACCACTCAAAATGCATGCAAATGTATGCAAATAAACCATTTCCAACTCCCTTTCAGAAACCACTTTCCTTCCTCTTCTACTTTTCCCCAAATGGCAATAGACAGCAATCTGAAATCTGAAATTGACATTTTGAAGGGCAAATGCAGGGGAAAGAATATATTTTGGGGTGTTTGGGTGCAAAATCACCCCCTTCCCCCCCCCCCCCCACCCTCCATAGGCATCTGCATCCATGTCATTAGAAATCCCCCTCCCTGAGTTGGGTCCAAGTTCCTCCCAGAGAGTAATGCGCAGGATTGCATTGCTGGAAGAAGACAAAGATTCTGCAAGTGGGGAGGAATGGGAGGCGAAAGATGACCCCCGTCCTCCTCCTCCTCCCTCTTTCGCCCCCAACGACAGCAGAAAGCTAGTGAGCCAGAAGGAAAGCTTAATGAACTGCAAAGCGAGTCAAACAAAAATAATGTCCGTGTTTTAGGCAACCCCAGGGACTTGTTGAGTGGAGCGGGAACACAATTTCCTCCAGAAATTTTGGCTCGAGGGCTTGAAATGCCCCGCCGTGACCTCCACGCTTAGTTAAGACGTCCAGAGCCGTGCAAAACCGTTCTGACTTGAAGGGAGAGGCTTTTGTCCAAAATGTACGTACATGGAGCAAGGTCTTACATGGGCCTCCCCGAGCACAAACCTCCACTTACAGGGACACGGATGTGTGCACCGAGGGTGCTATGGGGAAATGCACATCCTACTACACCACTGAATGCACAATGGAAGGCACATATGGCATGTGCAATTGCACCATGAGTGAAATACCATTCCTGCAGTCTGTAAGAGGATGTGGTCATTCTGCATCAGTGGACCCTGCTGCCTGGACCTCTCGTGGAGTCTCCTTCTCTGGAAGCTTGAAGCAGAGGCTGGATGGGCATCTGTCAGGAGGGCTTGGATTGTGTCTTCTGGTAGAAGGAGATTGGACTGGATAGCTCTTGGAGTCTCTTCCAACGCTATGATTTTATCTTCAGAAAAAAAGGTGCCACAACATAGCTGGACCATCGGTTCCATTGCCCAACCTCTTCCCTGTCAAGAAGTAACTGTTCAGATGAAATCAACGCTCCTCCCATTTCGGACCATTAAACCCGATATTCCTTTACGAATGCTAGAGTCCTTTAGTTGGAACTAGAAGCCTACAGTCAAATCTCATTCTGCTCAAGGTGGGATCTCCAGGTGAAGCAACTGCAGACGCAGGGAGCTGTCCAGCCTCATTTTGAAAACCTACGGAGAAGGAGAAGAAGGGGAAGCAGAAACAGAAGGAGAGGGAGAAGGAGAAAGAGAAGGAGAAGAAGGAGAAGCAGAAGGAGAAGGAGAGGGAGAGGGAGAAGGAGAAAGAGAAGGAGAAGAAGGGGAAGCAGAAACAGAAGGAGAGGGAGAAGGAGAAAGAGAAGGAGAAGAAGGAGAAGCAGAAGGAGAAGGAGAGGGAGAGGGAGAGGGAGAAGGAGAAAGAGAAGGAGAAGAAGGGGAAGCAGAAACAGAAGGAGAGGGAGAAGGAGAAAGAGAAGGAGAAGAAGGAGAAGCAGAAGGAGAAGGAGAGGGAGAGGGAGAAGGAGAAAGAGAAGGAGAAGAAGGGGAAGCAGAAACAGAAGGAGAGGGAGAAGGAGAAAGAGAAGGAGAAGAAGGAGAAGCAGAAGGAGAAGGAGAGGGAGAGGGAGAGGGAGAAGGAGAAAGAGAAGGAGAAGAAGGGGAAGCAGAAACAGAAGGAGAGGGAGAAGGAGAAAGAGAAGGAGAAGAAGGAGAAGCAGAAGGAGAAGGAGAGGGAGAGGGAGAAGGAGAAAGAGAAGGAGAAGAAGGGGAAGCAGAAACAGAAGGAGAGGGAGAGGGAGAAGGAGAAGGAGAAGGAGAAAGAGAAAGAGAAGGAGAAGCAGAAGGAGAAGCAGAATCATAGAATCATAGAATCAAAGAGTTGGAAGAGACCTCCTGGGCCATCCAGTCCAACCCCATTCTGCCAAGAAGCAGGAATGTTGCATTCAAATCACCCCTGACAGATGGCCATCTGGCCTTTGCTTAAAAGCCTTCAAAGAAGGAGTCTCCACCACACTCTGGGGCAGAGAGTTCCACTGCTGAATGGCTCTCACAGTCAGAAAGTTCTTCCTCATGTTCAGATGGAATCTCCCCTCTTGTAGTTTGAAGCCATTGTTCCGCGTCCTAGTCTCCAAGGAAGCAGAAAACAAGCTTGCTGCCTCCTCCTCCTCCCTGTGGCTTCCTCTCACATATTTATACATGGCCATCATGTCTCCTCTCAGCCTTCTCTTCTTCAGGCAAAACATGCCCAGCTCCTTAAGCCGCTCCTCATAGGGCTTGTTCTCCAGACCCTTGGTCATTTGAGTCGCCCTCCTCTGGACACATTCCAGCTTAGAGTCAATATCTCTCTTGAATTGTGGTGCCCAGAATTGGACACAATATTCCAGATGTGGTCTAACCAAAGCAGAATAGAGCATGGGGAGCATGACTTCCCTGGATCTAGACACTATTCTCCTATTGATGCAGGCCAAAATCCCATTGGCTTTTTTGCCGCCACATCACATTGTTGGCTCATGTTCCCCTTCCTCCCCACAAGGACTCCAAGATCTTTTTCACACATCCTGCTCTCTAGCCAGGCCTCATTGTCCCCCAATCTGTCTCTTTGCATTTCATTTTTCCTGCCAAAGTGGAGTATCTTGCATTTGTCCCTGTTGAACTTCATTTTGTTAGTTCATGACTTCCCTAGATCTATACACTAGACTACTATTGATACAGGCCAAAATCCCATTGCACATCCTAATGCACCACTGATTGCACAATGGAAGGCACACATGGTGCACATTCTTGGCATGTGCAATTGCACCCTAAGTGCAACACCATTTCTGCAGTCTGTAAGAGGATGTGGTCATTCTGCATCAGTGGCCCCTCCTGCCTAGAAGTCTAGTAGAGTCTCCTTCTCTGGAGGCTTGAAGCAGAGGCTGGATGGGCATCTGTCAGGAGGGCTTGTATTGTGTCTTCTGGCAGAAGGAGATTGGACTGGATGGCCCTTGGAGTCTCTTCCAACTCTATGATTTTATCTTCAGAAAAGAAGGCCTGCATCAATAGGAGCCTAGTGTCTAGGTCCAGGGAAGTAATGCTACCCCTCTATTCTGCTTTGGTTAGGCCTCACTCGAATATTGTGTCCAATTCTGGGCACCACAATTCAAGAGAGATATTGACTCTAAGCTGGAATGTGTCCCGAGGAGGGCGACTCAAAGGATCAAGGGTCTGGAGAACAAGCCCTATGAGGAGCGGCTTAAGGATCTGGGCATGTTTAGCCTGAAGAAGAGAAGGCTGAGAGGAGATATGATGAGGGCCATGGATACATATGTGAGAGGAAGCCACAGGGAGGAGGAGGGAGCAAGCTTGCTTACTGCCTCCCTGGAGACTAGGACGCAATGGAACAATGGCTTCAAACTACAAGAGAGGAGATTCCACCTGAACATGAGGAAGAACTTCCTGACTGTGAAAGCCGTTCAGCAGTGGAACTCTCTGCCCCGGAGGGAGTGTGGTGGAGGCTCCTTCTTTGGAAGCTTTTAAGCAGAGGCTGGATGACCATCTGTCAGGGGTGATTTGAATGCAATATTCCTGCTTCTTGGCAGAATGGGGTTGGACTGGATGGCCCATGACTGTGAGAACCGTTCAGCAGTGGAACTCTCTGCCCCGGAGGGAGTGTGGTGGAGGCTCCTTCTTTGGAAGCTTTGAAACAGAGGCTGGATGGCCATCTGTCAGGGGTGATTTGAATGCAATATTCCTGCTTCTTGGCAGAATAGGGTTGGACTGGATGATGGCCCAGGAGGTCTCTTCCAACTCTAGGATTCTAGGATTCTATGACATAGCTAAACCATTGGTTCCATTGCCCAACCTCTTCCCTGACCTTGAAGGAGACCCTGGGGGTGGCCACGGCTGACAGGGAGCTCTGGCCAAGGCTGGTCCAGGAGGTCAACAAGGGTCAGAAGTGACTGAACGAATGAACAACAAAAGAGAACGTCTTTGGGATGGCAATGGAATCAGGGAGTTAGAAAGGACCGCCTTTCACATCCATCCTCCACCCTCCATTCAAAGAAGGTGTGATGATCATCTGTCAGGAGTGCTTTGATTGTGTGGCTTCTGGCAGAAGGAGGTTCAACTGCATGGCCCTTGCCAACTCTATGAGCCTATGGTTCTATAGTTCTGCTGAAGGTGGCTTTGGCAACATGGCATTGCTGCAAGTGAGGCAGGACCTTGGTGTTCCTCATCATTGGAGATGTAGAGGCATCCTGTGGCCAGACTCGAGCTGGCAGGCAGGAAAGAGAGAGAGAGAGAGAGAAGGCCTTTCTTTCATCCTCTCCGGGATGGTTTGCCCAGGAAGAAAGAGAACTCCAGAGGAGAGAAGAAAGGCAGCCTGCCATCGGCGGTGTGCGCGGAGTGCCATTTCTGCAGGGCGGCTTCTCTGGGGAGGAGATCAGAAGCGGGCGCCTACGCATCGCAAGGCTGGCAGAGGAGGAAGGGCAAGCCCACCTTGGCTCATACTTCACAGATTCAAAACGCCCGCGGCCTCCTTCCTTCTCCTTGCAGTTCTGTCCGGGGAAATCTTGCCCTTGGAGAGGCTGCGCAAAGGGACCCATGGTGTCTCTGCAAAACAAGGGGGTCAGGTGATGGAGGAGGCTCATCTCTCTAGGAGGCAACTGCAATAGGCCAGGCTGATGGTTCAAAAGAGTGCAGATTTCCAATAACAAGGCAATTGTATTATTGAATATTATGTGATTAATATTAACATTTGTATTGTCGAAGCCTTTCATGGCTGGAATCACTGGGTTGCTGTAAGTTTTTCAGGCTGTATGGCCATGTTCCAGAAGCATTTTCTCCTGACATTTCGCCTGCATCTATGGCAGGCATCCTAAAAAAAACTGGAGCCCCCAGTGGCACAGTGGGTTAAACCCATGTGCTGGCAGGACTAAAGACCAACAGGTCGCAGGTTCGAATCCAGGGAGAGGTTCCATCTGAACATGTGGAAGAACTTCCTGATTGTGAGAGCCGTTCAGCAGTGGAACTCTCTGCCCCGGAAGGAGTGTGATGGAGGCTCCTTCTTTGGAAGCTTTTAAACAGAGGCTGGATGGCCATTTGTCAGGGGTGATTTGAATGCAATTTTCCTGCTTCTTGGCAGAATGAGGTTGGACTGGATGATGGCCCAGGAGGTCTCTTCCAACTCTAGGATTCTATGATTCTAGGTGGATGAGCTCCCTCTATCAGCTCCAGCTCCTCATGCGGGGACATGAGAGAAGCCTCCCACAAGGATGATAAAAACATAATATTTATTGGCCATATGTAAGCCGCCCCGAGTTCCCGTTGGGGGAGATGGTGGCAGGGAATAAAGATTATTATTATTATTATTATTATTATTATTATTATTATTATTATTTACACCCACTTTTTCCCAATTGAAGACTCAAGGTGGCTAATGAGTTTCCATACAAAAGGCAACTGCATTGTTATTTATATCATTATACATTATACATTGTATTTTATATATTACTAGCTGCACCCGCCACTCATTGCTGTGGCCAACCTTCCTTCCCTCTTTCTCTTCTTTCTTTCTTTCTCTCCTTCCTTCCTTCCTTCCTTCCTTCCCTTCTTCTTCCCTTCTTCCCTTCTTTCCTTCCTTCCTTCCTTCCTTCCTTCCTTCCTTCCTTCCTTTCTTTCTTTCTTTCTGTGTGTCTTTCTTTCTTTCTCTCTTTCTTTCTCTCTTTCTTTCTCTCCTTCCTTCCTTCCTTCCTTCCTTCCTTCCTTCCTTCCTTCCTTCCCTTCTTCTTCCCTTCCTTCCTTCCTTCCTTTCTTTCTTTCTTTCTTTCTTTCTTTCTTTCTTTCTGTGTGTCTTTCTTTCTCTCTCTCTTTCTTTCTCTCCTTCCTTCCTTCCTTCCTTCCTCTCTCTCTCTCCTTCCTTCCTTCTCTTCTTCTTCCCTTCTCTTCCTTCCTTCCTTCCTTCCTTCCTTCCTTCCTTCCTTCCTTCCTTCTCTTCTTCTTCCCTTCCTTCCACTCCCCTTTTCTTTCCCTTCCTCTTTCTCCCCTTTCTTCCTTCTCTACCTATTCTTGGACAGCAACTCCCAGCAGTCCTCCTGATCAATTTATCTATCTATTTACCTATCTATCTCTGTCTAATCTATCTGTCTGGGGGATTATTGGGAGTTGGAGTCCTGGAATAAGAAATTGGAAGTTGGAATAAGAAATTTGCAACATGCAGGGATTGGGATGCTCTCAAAGAAATCCAAGGAGAAGAAAGCTTGCAGCTTGGAAGCAGTGCATTTGGATCATCCTCCTCTCCTAAAGGGCCTGGTCTAGGGAATGCTGGGAGCTGTAGTCCAGAAGAGAGAGTGGATACGCTATTGTGTGTTTTGTTACCTGGGAAAGTTGTTTTTCCGCATGCGCTTAGCGTCTTTTTGCTTTTTTTTTTTTTTGGCTTTTCAAGTCCCTTCTGCTGTGTTTTCCAATGCTTTTATGAGTGATGGCCACTCATTGGCCTGAGAGGTGCCTTGTTTCCAAATTTGGTGCCAATTCGCCCAGTGGTTTTTGAGTTATGTCAATCCCACAAACGAACATTACATTTTTATTTATATAGATTTATATTGATGTATTCACTCATTCATTTATTTGTGGCATTAGTGGAACTCATTTATTACTTCTTGACCCAGTTCCCTTGACGGAGTTTTGCTCCATCGCTTGGTTCAGGCTTTGAACAGAACAGAAGCTTCTGCTGCAATGGGTTCCAATGGATGCGCGGGATCCATTTGGCTTCTTTTTCCCAGAAGTTTTGGTTATGGTCATGTCAGGAGTAACTTGAGAGACTGCAAGTTGCTTCTGGTGTGAGAGAATTGGCTGTCTGCAAGAGCATTGTCCAGGGGACGCCCGGATGTTTTGATGTTTTATCATCCTTGTGGGAGGCTTCTCTCATGTCCCCACATGAGGAGCTAGAGCTGACAGAGGGAGCTTACCCATGCTCTCCCCGGATTTGAATCTGCGACCTGTTGGTCTTCAGTCTTGCCGGCACAAGGGTTTAACCTACTGCGCCACTGAGGAATTTTTGGTAAAAGAACTCATCTCGAGTTGTTGGCATCTCAATATGGAGGCCATTGTGAATGTGGGCAAATTCCCCCTCCAAATGAGCTGAACGGAAAGGCACTCCCATCGTTCCCCATCCCAATGAGCTGTAACTACAGGCCTTTCCATCTCAGCCAAACATAAAACAATGTATACAGAAAACGTGCAAGTGCCCATTAGTTATTTGGAAGAGATACTACTGACTTACTTCCAGGCTGATCCTGTCTTTTCAAGCCAGAGCAACCTGGAGGAAATCTCACCCCGGAGCCTGAGAATGGCATTAATCTTGTCCGCAATGAGGAGCTAATACCTGCAAATGGTTTCCTTGCTCGGCTGTGTGTTTGGCCCAGCGGCAACACTTTGGTAGATCTTGATTCACATGCTTGTCTTTTCACTGGCGGAATGCAGTGTCGTGTTCCTTGGTGATTTATTAGTTGTCAATACACTCCTTGATGCCTTGGAATGGCAGGCAATCTTGAATAATGAGAGAGTCTTGAAACCCCACAATTGTTTTAGTTGGGTAGGGAAGGCTCTGTGGGCGAAGCTTGGTCCAGATCCATTAAGCCACATAGAAGTCTTTGTGGAACCGGTACACACACATACATACATGTTTTGAATATTATATAGATGGATAGATCTACGCCAGTGCCAAAGCTGAGGTCCAAAGAAGGACAAGAGAACTCAAGAACATCTGGTGCACAAAGAAGGCTGGAGAAATCCAACACCTGGCAACAAAAAAATAACAAAGCCAGTGGACCTGATGGGATCCCTGCTGAAATTTTAAATTTATTTATTTATTATTATTATTTATTTGGAGTGTTGTTACCCCGCCCTTCTCAACCCCCTAGGGGGGACTCAGGGTGGCTTACAAAAGGCACAATTCGATGCCTAACAATTACAACATACAATACACTATACACAAATTTACCACATAATATCACAGTTATAACTAATTAAAACCATCAGACAGTATACTAGCAGCAATAAAACATCTTCACCAAATCCAAGTCCGTAAACCATTTAGCATCGTCATTGTCCTTTCCTACTCTGGTCATTATTGGTTGTCTTTGTCCATCTGCCAGCTTACCCGAAGGCCTGGTCACACATCCAGGTTTTTAGCTTCTTCCTAAAGGAGAGGAGGGATGTTGATGTCCTAATATCCACGGGGAGTGCATTCCACAGGTGAGGGGCCACCACCGAGAAGGCCCTGTCCCAAGTCCCCACCAGTCTCACTTGAGATAAAGGTGGGGCCAAGAGCAGGGCCCCCTCAGCAGATCTTAAACTCCAAGGCGGGATGTAGAAGGAGGTACGTTCGGACAGGTACGCTGGGCCGGAGCCATAAGGGACTCTCCACACCAACGTAGTTGGTGGGGAGAGCGATTTGCCCCACCCCCTGAAGAGAGAGAGGAGGAGGTTCCGGTTAGAACCTCCTAGAAGAGGGGCGGGGGCTGGCTTGTCACGTGAGCCAGCCTCCCTCCTTCAGTCTTGTTCAGACTTTCTGCCCGCCACGCCCGCCCATTGACAGTATAATTTTGGTTGCCCGTTGGAGCTGGGTAGGAATTTTTTGCCTCTCATGTTCTGGGGGGTTTTTTCGCCTACCCTATACTGTTATTAGGGGCTAGATGGAGTGGTTTAGTTTAACTAGGCCAGCATAAATAGTTCAGGAAAACACTGACATGGAGGTATACACATGGCACCCATTAAGGGTGGGGGGCACTGTACAACAAACACTCACCTAGAAGTCAACAAATGGGTGAGGGGACATCAATTGGCCCAGTAAAGAGAGAAGCTGATATCAATAATCGGACACAGGCTTCTCCAGACTTTTACCTTCAGGTTGCCCGGTTGTGGACCCAGGGCACACTGACATCACACTCTCAGTAGTTGGGGACGATGCCTCAGCTTGCCACCAAGTTCCTTGACACTTAGTTTAGTTCAGGTAAATTTAAATAGGTAACATTCAATAAAAGTTGCCCAATTTGAATCCATACCTTTGTTGTCTGTCTCGTTATTTCAGGGGTTAAGGGGCAAAGGGTTTTGTAGGTCAAAACCAGCACTTTGAATTGTGCTCGGAACTGAACTGGCAGCCAGTGGAGCTGACACAGCAGGGGGGTGGTATGCTCCCTGTATGACACTCCAGTGAGTAATCTAGCCAACACCCGTTGGACTAATTGAAGTTTCCAAACAGTCTTCAAAGGCAATCCCACGTAGAGTGCGTTGCAGTAATCTACCCGGGATGTAACAAGAGCGTGGACCACCGTGGCCAAGTCAGACTTCCCAAGGTACGGGTGCAACTGGCACACAAGTTTTAATTGTGCGAAAGCTCTCCCGGCCACCGCTGAGACCTGGGGTTCCAGGCTCAGCGATGAGTCCAGGATCACTCCCAGGCTGCGAACCTGCGTCTTCAGGGGGAGTGTGACCCCGTCCAGCACAGCCTGTAACCCTATACCCTGTTTGGCCTTACGACTAACCAGGAGGACCTCTGTCTTGTCTGGATTCAGTTTCAATTTTTTAGCTCTCATCCAGTCCAATACAGCGGCCAAACATCAGTTCAAGGTCTGGACAGACTCCTTGGTGACAGGTGAGAAGGAGTGACAGATTTGGACATCATCTGCATAGAGATAACACCTCAGTCCGAAACTCCGGATGATCTCTCCCTAAAGAGGGAGAACCCAAGCTGAGACTGCCTTCCACCTGGAAACCAATGTCCTCACTGCGGCAGAAGATGCAGATCAAGAGTAGGGCTTCACCAGCACACTGATCTTGGAAGACTATCCTACTTGGACAACAAGGGATCACCTAAGTAAGTAGATGGATACATTTGCTGGCTTTAGCCTTTAAAGCCCTAAACGGTTCTGGCCCGACCTATCTGTCCGAACGCATCACCCCCTATGAACCAATTAGGACATTAAGATCGTCTGGGGAGGCCCTGCTCTCGATCCTGCCAGCCTCACAAGCACGGCTGGCGGGGACGAGAGACAGGGCCTTCTCAGTGGTGGCCCCTCGTCTGTGGAACGCCCTTCCCGCAGACATTAGATCAGCCCCCTCCCTGCTGGCGTTCAGGAGAAGAGTAAAGACCTGGCTCTTTGAACAGGCATTTAATTAAGCAGTGCAACCAACTGATTGATCTTGGAACTTGGAGTAATGGACGAGGAGATCGGATTATGATTTTACCATTGAGACGTGATGGATTAGTTATATAGATGTATAGATGCTATATTGATGTTCTGTTGTATTGTTATATTGACGTAGTTGATTTAGTTACTGTTTTAAATGCTAATGTTGTGCACCTTGTATATTGTCCTGGCTGTAAACCGCACTGAGTCGCCTACGGGCAGAGAGTGCGGTATACAAGTAAAGTAAACAAATAAATAAATAAATTTGCATATTTAACAGGAAGAACATCAAGTGCAGTTCTACAGATATGTATATAAACATATACATTTGTGAACAATGTTTCCTAACATTGATGTTGTGTGGGGACCCATCCTGTTGCCTAGAGTTCCTGTCCTTTATGTTGAAGGCAACCATATTGGAATGGAAGCAAACGCCGGGAAGAAGAGGGCGACCTTGGGCCCAGGAAGAAACATTTCATCCAAATCCAGAATCCGGTTTCGCAGCACCTGTACCGCAGAGCCGTGGGATCATCTGGGATTTGTTTTTAATATGGCTTCTTGATTGCAGTTCTATCCTTCAAACATGTCTTGGAAAATTGAAAGCCTAACATTAAACATTTCCTGATGAATATATTAATTATGGTTCCCCCGAGGAAAGGCGTTTGCTCGTGGAGGAGGCGAGAGTGACAATGTCGCACTCGCGTCGGAGTCTTTGGCAACTTCGGGTGCGTCCGCACGGTGGAACGAAGGCAGCTTGGCACCACGTTGACTGCCATGGCTCAGGGCCATGCAATGCTGGGAGTTGTAGTTTCTCAATGGCTTCCTCCCTCCAGGTGCCTTGCCAGTCTCCCGCTCGCTGTCGAGCCACCAACGTCTCTCAACGTGATGGACATGTTTTCCTTCCTTCTTCGCCTCCTGGATTTCCTGCAACAGACAATGACAAACGGAATGTGATTTCTTCCGACCAAGAATATTAATTCCCCATTTATTATTTGGCTGCCTGGAAGCCTCCCAACGCTCTGGAGATGATCCAGGAGGCACGTCGATGGGCCTGCAAATCGACCGGATTGCCTGTGCCTTTTTTATTAATGTTTTAATATTGGTATCGTTGATTTTCCAAGACATGACTTATGCCACATATCCATTCATTAGAACTCATTCCTCTTTGCGCTCTCAAAACAACCATCGTTCAAAAGAGTGGACTTCTCATTGCCCGTCTTCATCTGTGTTCCTCATCCAAGCATGGAACGCCACCACTGTAACCAAAGGCCCATCTACACTTGGAATGAATGCAGTTTGACGCTGCTTTAACTGCCTTGGCTCAGTGCTATGGAATCCTGGGAGGTTTATTTATTTATTTATCATGTCAATAGCAACCAGACATTTGTATTACATTTCTAACAGAACAAAACAAACAAAAAGGCAAAGCACAGAGTTTGCAAGCTTGGTAGTTGATTCAATGTCCTTTGACCGGTATCTGTCCCCTTGGAGTGCCTCTGGTGTGGCTGCAAGAAGGTCCTCCCTTGTGCATCATGTGGCAGGGCTCAGGGTGCATTGCAGCAAGTGGTCAGTGGTTTGCTCTTCTCCACACTCGCATGTCGTGGATTCCACTTTGTGGCCCCATTTCTTGAGGTTGGCTCTGCATCTCGTGGGGCCAGAGCGCAGTCTGTTCAGTGCCTTCCAAGTCGCCCAGTCTTCTGTATGCCTGGGGGGAGTCTCTCATTTGGTATTCTGGGTTTGAGCCTGCCACTTTTGGACTCTCACTTGCTGAGGTGTTCCAGCGAGTGTCTCTGTAGATCTTAGAAAACTATTTCTTGATTTAAGTCACTGACGTGCTAGCTGATACCTAAACAAGGGATGGGCTGGAGATGTCTCTGCCTTAGTCCTTTCACTATTGGCTGCTCCTTCCCGGTGGATGCCAGGTGGTGCAATACCGGCTAGGTAGTGTAATTTCTCCAGTGGTGTAGGGCGCAGACACCCCGTGATAATGCAGCATGTCTCATTAAGAGCCACATCCACTGTTTTAGTGTGAGATGTGTTCCACACTGGGCATGCGTACTCAGCAGCAGAGTAGCATAGTGCAAGGACGGATGTCTTCACTGTGTCTGGTTGTGATCCCCAGGTTGTGCCAGTCAGCTTTCGTATGATATTGTTTATAGCACCCACTTTTTGTTTGATAGTCAAGCACGGCTTCTTGTAAGTCTGGACACAATCCAGAGTGACTCCCAGGTATTTGGGTGCGCTGCAATGCTCCAGTGGGATTCCTTCCTTCCCAGGTAATAATCCTCAGAGCTCAGGATGCTTGTCTGTTCTTAAGGTGAAAGGCACATGTCTGTGTTTTAGATGGGTTAGGGATCAGCTGGTTTTCCCTGTCATAGGCAGTAAGAGCACCTAGAGCTTCGTAAAGCTTCTGTTCAACCATCTTCTGTTTTACTGTTTCCCTGGAGACTAGGACACAATGGAACAATGGCTTCAAACTACAAGAGAGGAGACTCCACCTTAACATGAGGAAGAACTTCCTGACTGTGAGAGCCGTTCAGCAGTGGAACTCTCTGCCCCAGAGCGTGGTGGAGGCTCCTTCTTTGGAAGCTTTGAAACAGAGGCTGGATGGCCATCTGTCAGGGGTGATTTGAATGCAATTTTCCTGCTTCTTGGCAGAATGGGGTTGGACTGGATGATGGCCCAGGAAGTCTCTGCCAACTCTAGGATTCTAGGATTCTATGATCTCAAAGCTCCCTGCTTGAGTGGTGATGGCACGATTATCAGCATAGATGAAGCTCTCTGTCCCTTCTGGCAGTGGCTGATCATTTGTGTAGATGTTGAATTAATACCCATGCCAACATCCTGGGAG
The DNA here is from genome assembly GCF_037176765.1 of Anolis sagrei. Classification (NCBI taxonomy): domain Eukaryota; kingdom Metazoa; phylum Chordata; class Lepidosauria; order Squamata; family Anolidae; genus Anolis; species Anolis sagrei. The sequence goes on from NC_090021.1 coordinate 344,468,104, forward strand.
ATGCAGCTTGGCAATGTCTTCCATCTGCATTCATTCTACGGCGTAGAGCCAATCATAACTGATCAGTTTAAGAAGTAAAGCTGTGGATTTGCAGCATCTCTGGAGGAACCACCTGCAGCAGCAGAAGCAGAAGCAGAAGAAGAAGAAGAAGGGAAATCCTCTCCTTCCCAGGAAGATTAGATTTTGGGTTGTGCACTTCATCTCTCCAGATGGAAACCGTTCCAGGCGTCGCAATGCGATTTGCATGAATCCTCTCACGAGAGAGATGCCAAGTCTCAGTGAAGCTCATGTGAAGTGAGCACCATAAAACTCCTTTCCATGTTCTCTTCAAGATCAGTCGGTGTTTGCACACATCATCAGCCTCTCTTGACAACCCTGACGGATGCAAACGGAAGCTTAAAACAATGTAGAGAGTCCCAGAAAACGTGCAATTGCCCATTAGTTCTTTGGAAGGGATACTACTGCGTGCCAGGCTGATCCTGTCTTTTCAAGCCAGAGCGACCTGGAGGAAATCTCACCCCGGAGCCTGAGAATTGCATTAATCTTGTCCGCAATGAGGAGCTAATACCTGCAAATGGTTTCCTTGCTCTGCTGTGTGTTTGGCCCAGCGGCAACACTTTGGTAGATCTTGATTCACATGCTTGTCTTTTCACTGGAGGAATTCAGTTCCGTGTTACTTGGTGATTTATTAGTTGTCAATACACTCCTTGATGCCTTGGAATGGCAGGCAATATTGAATAATGAGAGAGTCTTGAAACCCCACAATTGTTTTAGTTGGGTAGGGAAGGCTCTGTGTGCTAAGCTTAGTCCAGATCCATTAAGCCACACAGAGTCTTTGTGGAACCGATGCACACACACACATACATGTTTTGAATATTATATAAATACAAGAGAGGAGATTCCATCTGAACATGAGGAAGAACTTCCTGATTGTGAGAGCCGTTCAGCAGTGGAACTCTCTGCCCCGGAGTGTGGTGGAGGCTCCTTCTTTGGAAGCTTTTAAGCAGAGGCTGGATTGCCATCTGTCGGGGGTGCTTTGAATGTGATTTTCCTGCTTCTTGGCAGGATGGGGTTGGACTGGATGATGGCCCAGGAGGTCTCCTCCAACTCTTGGATTCTAGGATTCTATGAAAGTTGTTGGAAAGGTACAATTCCCAGAATTTCATTGCACTGAGCCATGGCTGTCAAGGTGCATTGTTTCCACATTGGAGATGCTCCAGTATGGGGGCCTCCAAGACAGGGGTGATGTCTCTCTACACCAGGAAGTGCTCTCCTTGCCATGGCTCCATGTGTCCCTCTCCTGGTCCCTGGACCACTTCCTGGCCCTTTTGAACTGACCTCCTGGACTCCCAGGCCGGCCTCGGTTGTCCTACCCTGACCTTCTGTTTCTTCTTCTTGCCTTCTACTCCCTGGAGCCGGAGCGAAGGCCTTGCATCCAGATGAGGGAGTCCGTTCATCAACCTCATGGCTCTCGCCTGGCATTTGTCCCCTTGTTAATCAATATTTCACCGCAGAGAATAGTTAGCAGAGGTGCATTTCCAAGGAGAAGCCCATAAATCCATCTGAGCTGCCCGTCTTCAGGAAAAAGGAGAATTTCAAGGTCTGGCTGACATTTTGCGCTGTCTCCATGCCACGCGGGATGAATAACAGATGCCTCCAGCCGCCAATTCCAGGGACCGAGGAGTGCAAGTGTGTCACCCTCTCCCGTCCTGGCATCTCCTCGGCTTCCTTCTGGGGAGGATTCATGAAGGCCCCACCTGCAAATAATAGCAGAACCCTAGAGTTGGAGGAGACCCCAAGGGATCTCCAGCACAATCCCTTCCAAATCTGCAAGGAAACACCATCCAAGCCTTCCTGACTGATGGCCATCCAGCCTTTCTTATGAAACCTACAAAGAAGGAAACTCCACCACAATTCCACTGCCTCGCCATCAGGAAGTTCCTCATAATGTTTCCATGGAATCCTTTTTCTTACAATTCAAATCCATGTCTCCATTGTGTCCTAGTCCCTGGTCAGTTGCAAGGCCGAACAGGGCTTAGGGTCACAGCCTGTGCTGGACGGGGTGACATTCCCCTTGAAGGCACAGGTTCACACAGCTTGAGGGTCCTTCTGGACTCATCACTGAGCTTGGAATCCCAGGTTATGACAGTGGCCAGGGGAGCTTTTGCACAATTAAAACGTGTGCGCCAGCTGCGCCCATACCTTGGGAAGTCAGACTTGGCCACGGTGGTCCACGCTCTGGTTACATCCAGGATAGACTACTGCAACACACTCTACATGGGGTTGCCTTTGAAGACTGTTTGGAAGCTTCAATTAGTCCAACGAACGGCAGCCAGATCACTCACCGGAGTGGCATTCAGAGAGCACACAAATCCCATGTTACGCCAGCTCCACTGGCTGCCAGTTTGCTACTGGGCACAATTCAAAGTGCTGGCTTTGGCCTATCAAGCCCTAAACAACCCTGGCCCAATTTACCTGTCGTGTTTAAAATAATATTTATTAGTTTTTCATAAAAACATACAATAGCTGGGTGGGTAAGGGATAAAAAAAGGGCGGGGGATTTACCTGTCCGAATGCATCTCCCCCTATGAACCATCATGGAGATTAAGATCTGCTTTCCGTCCTGCCGTTGTCACAGGCGCAATTGGTGGGGACGAGAGACAGGGCCTTCTCGGTGATTGCTCCCTGGCTATGGAACTCCCTTCCTGGTGGGATCAGATCAGCCCCCTCCCTCCTGTCCTTCTGAAGGATGGTCAAAACATGGCTGTGGGGCCAAGCTTTCGGGACAGGGCAATAAGGCAGTGATAGGAAACCTTACCAGACCAATTTAGATTAGATGCAGATGACCAAGACTGTTTTAAACAGTGTATTTTAATATTGAGATAAATGTTGTTAATGTTTATGTATACCCATATGAATTCTTGTCCCGGGATTGAATGTTTGCCGTATATATGCTCTGCTCTGCCCCGAGCCCCCTGAGGCGGGGTGACAAGGCCGGAAAATAAATGTTTTAAGCAAACAAATAAATAAATAAATAGTCTCCAGAGCAAAAGAAAACAACCTGGATCCCCCTCAAGGTGACATCCTTTCAAATATTTAAGCATGCTTTATCAATAACTAGGCCTCAAAATGATGAATTATGAGAGGTGGGTCCATTAGGAGTCGGACATACAGCACACCTACTTTAACTTTTTCATTTTCTCCTGCAATAACCTCTCATGAATTCTGTTTCAATGAAGTCTCCCTATACCTTGGATGTCGGGACACAGACGCCTTAAAGGGCCAGACTCAGAATTAGTTCCAAAATAAAGTTTATTAAATAAAGAAAAAGGGCTCAGAGACACTTAACTCAGTGTCTCTGGCCAAACTCAAAAGCAGAAACCAGTCCTGGTTCAAAAGAGATAACTGAAGCATTAATCTGGCTTATCCGGAAAAAAGAACCGGATTTACACAAAGCACTCCGAGAGCCACCTAAAATAGAACAGCAAGTAAACAGTTAACAAACAGAAGGGCTGCAGGGAAGAAAGCGTAGTCTGAGGTTGTAGCAAGCCGAATTCAAAGTAGCAAAGTTCCAAAGTCCAGCATCGTAGTCAATCACTGGACGTAACCGCTTTGAGTCGCCTGAGGGCTGAGAAAAACGGTATAAAATGAAGTAAATAAATAAATAAATAAACCTGTCCAAAGTCAAGGAAGGGGAAAATCAGCACTCACAGGAATCCAAGCTGAGTCGAAAGCACACACAAACGGGAGCAGTAACCTGTAGATCCAGGACCCAATGCCAACAAGAAATAGGCAGCGACAAAAACCCAATGCACGAACCAACACCTTGCCTTCTGCAAGGATTCCCCATTTCAGAGCCTACTTTTATCTTACACATCATCAGAAGAAGATGAGCTGACCTCTGCCCCGTTGTTATCCCTTGCAGCTGTTATTGATTCTACACGTGAACTCCTACTCCCATCCCTCCAACTTCTCCATCTTCTGTCAAGACTTAGGTCCCCCCAAGACTCAGCCGTATTTCCCGATTGCCAGTCCTCATTACCAGAGAACCCTACAAATGTATCACTGGATGTTGGCTCCGCACATACAGCTTGTGCCTCTTTTACCTTAGTCCAGTCCAATGTGTCATCTCCATCTTCATCACTCTCTAACCCATCACCCCCAGAGAAACCCAAGAATGATTCCTCATCCGTGGGCGCATTAAGTCTATCCTGGATCCTCTTCCTTTGTTGCTCCTCAACAGACTCCTGCTCCTGAGTAGCCCCTTTCCTTCCCTTGGACCAATCCATGATGTTTCCTTCCTCCTTCTCACTTGTTGACCCATCATCCCCAGAGAAACCCAAGAATGATTCCTCATCTGTGGGAGCATTAAGTATATCCCGGATCCTCTTCCTTTGTTGCTCCTCATCAGACTCCTGCTCCTGAGTAACCCGTTTTCTCCTTCTAGTGCCCAAACTACGTTACTCACAGGCTCTACTACAACATTGGACCCAAACTACTGTTAGCATCATTACTTGCAGGCTCTACTGCAACATTGGACTTCAGGAAATGTTTCCCCAAAGTACCACCATTTCCAAAGCCTGATTTCCAGACTTGGGACCATTTGGCTATCTTTTCTCTGGACCCCTTCCAGTCAATCCATATCCTTATCCATATATTGAACTCGACCCAGGCTTGTGATTCCCGGGGACCAAAGTAGCGCAAGGCTAGCAAGGAGAGCGCCTGTCTCGGAGGCCTCTTGCTTTATGATCCGTTTTGTGGATGGCAAGGGAAGGATGTTGCCTGTCACCAATCCCTCCCTGGGCCATCATTCATCCAGCCTCATAAACGAAAAGACATCAGAGCCCAAACGCCTGGGAGATGCTGATTACAACCCGGTTAAAAGCCGATGGATGCCGGGCATACCAATGAGGCTGTTTGCAAATGCAGGAAGGATGGTCTGGACCTGTTGGTGCCAGGACGGAGGGGACAAAGGAGCTCCTTCCTGCACTCCATCCTCCAACATCTTTGCTAATTGGTTTATTGTCCTTCCTTATGGATGGGGTTTCTGGGTCATATTTTAATGTATTTATTAGAATTTTTAATCCATCGGGGCAACGTGGTTGGCATGCTGGAAAATGACCCTGGAGACCAGGATTTGCATCCTTGCTTCCTGGGTGAGCTATGGCAAGTCACTCTCTCTCAGCCTCAGAAGAAGGGGGAGTCATTCTTTCCAAGAAGCCCCTGTGATCGATTCACCTTGGGATCCCCAGCTCAGGCTTTGTTGCATGGTTCACTGCAGAGAGGCTACTACAACTTGGCCCCCAGAGCCTGTGTTTCTCCTGCTCTCCTGCACTACCCTCCCATTGCTGATGATTGCTGAACAGCTCCAGGGATTCTTGGACCATATTGATTATCTGGACCCATTTCAGTCAGGGCACGCTATCTAGATGGCTTTGGTTGCCTTGTTGGATGATCTCCACAGAGAGCTTGACAAGGGGAATGTGTTCTTGTTGGTTCTCTTGGACATCTCAGCAGCTTTCAATACCATCTCCCATGGTATCCTTCTGGGTCAACTCTCGGGAATGGTACTTGGGGGCACTGCACTCCAATGGCCCCGTTCCTTCCTTGAGGGCCATACCCAGTCAGTGAAACTAGAGGACACTTGCTTGGACCTCTAGCCATTGACCTGTGGGGTCTCACAAGGTTCCATTCTTTACCCCATGCTATTCAATATCTACATGAAACCGCTGGGTGAGATCATCTGGAGTTTTGGAGTTTGGTGCCATCTCTACGTGGATGACACTCAACTCTAAGACTCTTTTCCACCAAACTCCACGGAAGCCTCTTGGATCCTTGACCAGTGCCTGGGGGCTGTGATGGGCTGGATGAGAGCTAACAAGCTGAAGCTTAATCCTGACAAAACAGAGGTCCTCCTGGCCAGTCGTGGGACTGATCGGGGTATAGGGTGGCTACCTGTGCTCAATGGGGTCACACTCCCTCTGAGGACACAGGTCCACAGCTTGTTTTGATGTTGTTTACAGTTATGATTGGTTTTATATTTTATCTGATGTGTTCTATTTGTAATTTTTGGGCTTGTCCCTTGTAAGCTGCCCCAAGTCCCCTTGGGGAGATGGTTGGCGGGGTATAAAATAAATTAATAATAACAATAACAATTATTATTATTATTATTATTATTATTATTATTATTATGAAGAGGAGAAGGAAAAGAAAGGAATGGGTGTGCATAAAGACGCCTTGTGAAGAGTTTCATCATCAGAGGCTTTGGCTGTATCTACATTGTAGAATGAGTGTCGTTTGGCACCTCTTCCATTGCTATGGCTCAATGCCATGTGTTCTGTCACGCGCTGGGCCTGTAACAGCTCTCTTTTCTATAGGATGTATATTTTAAGCCCAGTGGGAAGCCAGGGATGCCTCAAAGAGAGGTTCTCAGGGATTTTTCTGAAATAATGGTCTTTAGAGTCTTTAATAATACAACAAAGTCTATTATGGAACAAACAACAAATCTACAATGGTTCAAACAGCACCTCAAGGCTTTCATAGTCTGGTCCTCAATGGACTGGTACCTGGCTTCATAGAATCATAGAATCAAAGAGTTGGAAGAGACCTCATGGGCCATCCAGTCCAACCCCATTCTGCCAAGAAGCAGGAATATTGCATTCAAATCACCCCTGACAGATGGCCATCCAGCCTCTGCTTAAAAGCTTCCAAAGAAGGAGCCTCCACCACACTCCGGGGCAGAGAGTTCCACTGCTGAACGGCTCTCACAGTCAGGAAGTTCTTCCTAATGTTCAGATGGAATCTCCTCTCTTGTAGTTTGAAGCCATTGTTCCGCGTCCTAGTCTCCAGGGAAGCAGAAAACAAGCTTGCTCCCTCCTCCTCCCTGTGGCTTCCTCTCACACATTTGTACATGGCTATCATGTCTCCTCTCAGCCTTCTCTTCTTCAGGCTAAACATGCCCAGTTCCCTAAGCCGCTCCTCATAGGGCTTGTTCTCCAGACCCTTGATCATTTGAGTCGCCCTCCTCTGGACACATTCCAGCTTAGAGTCAATATCTCTCTTGAATTGTGGTGCCCAGAATTGGACACAATATTCCAGATGTGGTCTAACCAAAGCAGAATAGAGGGGTAGCATGACTTCCCTAGATCTAGACACTATGCTCCTATTGATGCAGGCCAAAATCCCATTGGCTTTTTTTGCCGCCACATCACATTGTTGGCTTCGATTAACTGTACTTTCTCTGTAGGAAAAAAACCCTATTTAACCTCTCTCAGGCTATTTACTATCTATGCCTCATCGGTGTGGGTCCTACTACCGATTCCAAATGCATCTGGGTATCGAGTAGACCTACCAGCCGAGGCTTGAAGGTGTTTCAGCTGGAGTTCCATGGATCTGTAATGCTGTCTTCCCTCAGAGAATTCTTTGAGAACTTCAGGGCTGTGAGGCTGTGAGGCTGTGAGGCTGTGAGCTCTCAGCCAGAGCCTTGGGATCTTTTCCCTGGAATTTCTTTTTCTGTTCCCCGGATGTTCTTGGGAAAAGAAGCTTTTCTACGGGACGAGCTGGTCTACGTCTTATAGTTTATCTTCCTTTTGTGAGACTGCCCAAAAAATGGTTCCTTTCCCTCCCAGAGCCCTGAAAAAGGGGCGGAACCAAAGCGTAATTATGATGGACAGGAGGCCTGCCCTATGACTGCAAACAGATAAGAGACAGAAAATAAAGTTGGAGCTCCTGGTACAGCCTTACCAGCACACCATGGATTCCTGGAAGATGTAGTTTAATAAGGTCTTAAGCCTTCTTTGTCGAAGAAAGCTAGTGACTCATCAAACTACAACTCCCACGATCACACAGCATTAAGCCATGGCAGTTCAAGCGGGTCTGAGCTGCACTCATTCCACTGAATAGAAGTAGAATCCTAGAATCAAAGAGTTGGAAGAGACCTCCTGGGCCATCATCCAGTCCAACCCCATTCTGCCAAGAAGCAGGAATATTGCATTCAAATCACCCCTGACAGATGGCCATCCAGCCTCTTTTTCAAAGCTTCCAAAGAAGGAGCCTCCACCACACTCTGGGGCAGAGAGTTCCACTGCTGAACGGCTCTCACAGTCAGGAAGTTCTTCCTCATGTTCAGATGGAATCTCCTCACTTGTAGTTTGAAGCCATTGTTCCCTTGCGTCCTAGTCTCACTCCAGGGAAGCAGAAAGGAAGCTAGCTCCCTCCTCCTCCCTGTGGCTTCCTCTCACATATTTATACATGGCTATCATCATGTCTCCTCTCATCCTTCTCTTCTTCAGGCTAAACATGTCCAGCTCCTTAAGCCGTTCCTCATAGGGCTTGTTCTCCAGACCCTTGATCATTTTAGTTTATCTTCTTTATGTGAGACTGCCCAAAAAATGGCTCCTTTCCCTCCCAAAGCCCTGAACAAGGGGCAGAACCAAAGCTTAATTATGATGGACAGGAGGCCTGCCCTATGACTGCAAACAGATAACAGAAAGAAAATAAAGTTGGAGTTCCTGGTACAGCCGCACCAGGACACCATGGATTCCTGGAAGATGTAGTTTAATAAGGTCTTAAGCCTTCTTTGTCGAAGAAAGCTAGTGACTCATCAAACTACAACTCCCACGATCACACAGCATTAAGCCATGGCAGTTCAAGTGGGTCTGAGCTGCACTCCTTCCACCGAATAGAGGTACCCCAGTCCCTTTTGTGTGTCTGCCAGTCAGAGCAGGCAATTCCAGAGAACCAGGGAAGACTGACCTGGAACGATTGTCTAAGAGAAGCGCATGTTCTCCATGAGAAACCGACATCCCAACAAATTAATGATTGCCTGGATGCAATAATCAAGAGACGAAGCAGCAGGCTTCTCCAAAAGGAGCGAAGGAGTTGGTGACGCCTGGCTCGAGAGCAGTACGTGTGAAAAAGATCTTGGAGTCCTCGTGGACAAGTTAAACATGAGCCAACAATGTGATGTGGCGGCAAAAAAAGCCAATGGGATTTTGGCCTGCATCAAGAGGAGCCTAGTGTCTAGATCTAAGGAAGTAATGCTACCCCTCTATTCTGCTTTGGTTAGACCACTTTACCTGGAATATTGTGTCCAATTCTGGGCACCACAATTCAAGAGAGATATTGACTCTAAGCTGGAATGTGTCCAGAGGAGAGCGACTCAAATGATCAAGGGTCTGGAGAACAAGCCCTATGAGGAGCAGTTTAAGGAGCTGGGCATGTTTAGCCTGAAGAAGAGAAGGCTGAGAGGAGACATGATGAGAGCCATGTATAAATATGTGAGAGGAAGCCACAGGGAGGAGGAGGAGGGAGCAAGCTTCCTTTCTGCTTCCTTGGAGACTAGGACGCAAGGGAACAATGGAACTTCAAACTACAAGAGAGGAGATTCCATCTGAACATGAGGAAGAACTTCCTGACTGTGAGAGCCGTTCAGCAGTGGAACTCTCTGCCCCGGAGTGTGGTGGAGGCTCCTTCTTTGGAAGCTTTGAACCAGAGGCTGGATAGCCATCTGTCAGGGGTGCTTTGAATGCAATATTCCTGCTTCTTGGCAGAATGGGGTTGGACTGGATGATGGCCCAGGAGGTCTCTTCCAACTCCAGGATTCTAGGATTCTATGATTCTATGAGTGTGCTGCTGTGACAGAAGAAAGGAGGCATTGGATAGGGAACTAATTAACCTGCGCAGGGAGAAAGGAACCCAGCCAGGAGGATAAAGAGAGGAGCGCAAGGGAGGCGTTCGGGGACACGGTTCCTCAACGAGGGGAACAAGCCCCACGGAGGAAGGGAGGCAAAGACTCTCGTCACGGCATTAACTCCACTTAGCTTCCTGCCTCGTGTGTGATGTAGCAGCATAAAAGGACAACACAATCCAATCAATCAACGGGCCCACAAAGACAAGCCCCAAGCCTGTATGGCAGTGGTTCTCAGCCTTCCTAATGCCTCGACCCCTTAATACAATTACTCATGTTGTGGTGACCCCCAAACATAAAATCATTTGTGTTGCTAATTCATAACTGTAATTATGCTGCTGTTCTGAATCGTAATGCAAATATCTGATATGGAGGGTATATTTTCATTCACTGGACCAAATTTGGCACAAATACCCAATACACCCACGTTTGAATACTGGTGGGGTTGGGGGAGATTGATTTTGTCATTTTGGAGTTGTAGTTGCTGGGATTTATAGTTCACCTACAATCAAAGAGTAGTCTGAACTCCACCAGCAATGGAACTGAACCAAACTTGGCACACAGGACTCACATGACCAATGGAAAATACAAGAAGGGATTGACCTTGAGTTTGGGAGTTGTAGTTCACCTACATCCAGAGAGCACTGTGGACTCAAACAATGATGGATCTGGACCAAACTTGGCACGAACACTCTGTATGCCTAAATGTGAACACTGGTGGAGTTTGGGGGAAACAGACCTTGGCATTTGGGAGTTGTAGTTGCTGAGATGTATAGTTCACCTACAATCAAAGAGCATCCTGAACCCCACCAACGACAGAATTGGGCCAAACTTCCCACACAGAAAACCAACAGAAAATACTGTGTTTTCTGATGGTCTTTGGTGACCCCTCTGACACCCTCTTGCAACCCCTCCAGGGGTCCTGACCCCCAGGTTGAGAAACACTGCTGTATGGAGTGAGGCACTGGTCTGAATTAGACATGGAACCTGGAGAACTGATTCCATTCTGTACATTCCAGGAGTGTTGCTATGGGATTTCAGCTCTGATTTATTTATTTATTTATTTATTTTATTTTTTTATTTATTTATTTATTTGTCGTGTCAGGGCAACCAGTCAATTGTATTACATTTCTAACAGAACAAAACAAGCAAACAGACAAAACACAAAATTTGCAAACTTGGTAGTTGATTAAATGTCCTTTGACCAGTATTTGGCCCCTTGGAGTGCCTCTGGTGTTGCCGCAAGAAGGTCCTCCTTTGTGCATGTGGCAGGGCTCAGGGTGCATTGCAGCAGGTGGTCAGTGGTTTGCTCTTCTCCACACTCACATGTCTGGTGTTGCCACAAGGAGGTCCTCCATTGTGTAACAAACAAACAAACAAAACACAGAGTTTGCAAACTTCGTAGTTAATTAAATGTCCTTTGACCAGTATTTGGCCACTTGGAGTGCCTCTGGTGTTGCCGCAAGAAGGTCCTCCATGTTGCATGTGGCAGGGCTCAGGGTGCATTGCAGCAGGTGGTCAGTGGTTTGCTCTTCTCCACACTCGCATGTCATGGACTCCATTTTGTGGCCCCATTCTTGAGGTTGGCTCTGCATCTCGTGGGGTCAGAGCGCAGTCTGTTCAGCGCCTTCCAAGTCGCCCCGTCTTCTGTGTGCCCAGGGGGGAGTCTCTCATCTGGTATCACCCATGGATTGAGGTGCGGGGGTTTGGGCCTGCCACTTTTGGACTCTCGCTTGCTGAGGTGTCTCTGTAGATCTAAGAAAACTATTTCTTTATTTAAGTCATTGACATGCTGGCTGATACCCAAACAGGGGATGAGCTGGAGATGTCTCTGCCTTGGTCCTTTCACTATTGGCTGCTCCTTCCTGGCAGATGTCAGGTGGTGCAATACCGGCTAAGCAGCGTAATTTCCCCAGTGGTGTAGGGCGCAGACACCCTGTGAGAATGCACCATGTCTCATTAAGAGCCACATCCACTGTTTGAGCGTGGTGAGATGTGTTCCACACTGGGCATGCGTACTCAGCAGCAGAGTAGCATAGTGCAAGGGCAGATGTCTTCACTGTGTCTGGTTGTGATCCCCAGGTTGTGCCAGTCAGCTTTCGTATGATATTGTTTCTAGCGCCCACTTTTTGCTTGATGTTCAGGCAGTGCTTCTTGTAGGTCAGAGCACAGTCCAGAGTGACTCCCAGGGATTAGGGTGCGCTGCAATGCTCCCATGGGATAATCCTCAGACCTCGGGATGCTTGTCTGTTCTTGAGATGAAAGGCACATGTCTGTGTTTTAGATGGAGTCGGAGACGACTGAACGAATGAACAACAAAAAGGGATCAGCTGGTTTCCCCTGTCGTAGGCAGTAAGGGCACCTAGAGCTTTGGAGAGCTTCTGTTCAACCATCTCAAAGCTCCCTGCTTGAGCAGTAATGGCACGATCGTCAGCATAGATGAAACTCTCTGCTGAAATTGCGGGTTCAAGGCCCAGAGTGTCTAGCTTCTCAGAAGGCCAAATGAAACACAGACAGGTAGAAGGCAAAAGCAGAGGTTTATTTTCAATGTCCAGAAAGGATGTCAACAGTTAAAGCACCGCAAAGAACTGACATATTGGAATTACAGATACAGAGCCTTTCTATTTCATGTGACAGCTATTCAAGAAACCCTCGATGGCTGCTGATTAGTTTAGAAACAATCCAGCTAGGATCCGTTCTCTGAGTGGCTCAGGACTTCATCCGACATCGTCAATAGTTGGCTCTCCATGTGTCAGGAAATTCAATAAACTGTCATTAGAGCATTTGAAGCATCCGTCTGTGTTTTGATCTGTGCAAGAGAGGGGCTCAATTCATAGAATCATAGAATCAAAGAGTGGGAAGAGACCTCCTGGGCCATCCAGTCCAACCCCATTCTGCCAAGAAGCAGGAATATTGCATTCAAATCACCCCTGACAGATGGCCATCCAGCCTCTGCTTAAAAGCTTCCCAAGAAGGAGCCTCCACCAGGGCAGAGAGTTCCACTGCTGAACGGCTCTCACAGTCAGGAAGTTCTTCCTCGTGTTCAGATGGAATCTCCTCTCTTGTAGTTTGAAGCAATGGCTCCATTGCGTCCTAGTCTCCAAGGAAGCAGAAAACAAGCTTGCTCCTTTGAGAAGGAATGTGGTATGTCTGGTGATGATGGGCTGGGCTGGGCCCCCATACCTTCAGCTTTGGTGTGGGCAATGGAGTTAGACATGAAAAACAATAGGGTGCTTCAAGGTGTTGGCCAAGTCAATGGGTGTCTCTATTAGATTGTTGTAGGTTTTTTCAGGCTATATGGCCATGTTCTAGAGGCATTTTTTCCTGACGTTTCGCCTGCATCTATGGCAAGCATCGTCAGAGGTAGTGAGGTCTGTTGGAACTAGGAAATGAGTTTATATATCTGTGGAATGAAGAACTCTTGTCTGTTGGAGCTAGGGGTGAATGTTTCAACTGACCACCTTGATTAGCATTTGACAGCCTGGCAGTGCCTGGGGCAATCTTTTTTGCGAGGTGATTAGATGTCTTTGATTGTTTCCTCTCTGCCCCAGGCACTGCCAGGCCATCCAATGCTAATCAAGGTGGTCAGTTGAAACATTCACCCTTTGCTCCAACAGACAAGAGTTCTTTGCCCCACCCTGGTCATTCCACAGATATATAAACCCCTTTTCCTAGTTCCAACAGACTTCACTACCTCTGAGGATGCTTGCCATAGATGCAGGCGAAACGTCAGGAGAGAATGCCTCTAGAACATGGCCATATAGCCCGAAAAAACCTACAACAACCCAATGATTCCGGCCATGAAAGCCTTCGACAATACAATAAATAAACAAACTGCTCAATGCTCTGGGATCCTGGGAGTTGTAGTTTTCCGTGGCCTTTAGCCTTCTCTGCCAAAGTGTACTGGGGCCTCACCAAACTACAGCTCCCATGACCCCATAGCATTGAGCCATGGCAGTTAAAGAGGTGTAAATCTGCATTAACTCTGAAATAAATTTCCGGCTTATTTGTCTCATCGGGAGCTGCCTTGACTGTAGCCTCCGGGACCGGAAAGAATGGACGAATGCTTGCGTAATTTCTCCCTCTGCTCCGGGAGAATTCTTATCAACGCACAGCACACATCATTTGTACAACACACGCTCATAACGCACAACACGCACCATTTCATTGGATTTACAAATTCCTTTTGGGTGCCCTTGGACAGGATGGTTCTCATTGCATTATTGTTGATGTGAGGAGGTGCATTTCATAAATATTTCCTCATGTCTGTCCTCTCCATTATATTTTTGGAGAGGGGACAAAGGAAGCAAAACGATGCTGACACATTAGAGAGATGGGCCGAAACTAACAAAATGAAGTTCAACAGGGACAAATGCAAGATACTCCACTTTGGCAGGAAAAACGAAATGCAAAGAGACAGAATGGGGGACAATCCCTGGCTCGAGAGCAGTACGTGTGAAAAAGATCTTGGAGTCCTCGTGGACAACAAGTTAAACATGAGCCAACCATGTGATGTGGCAGCAAAAAAAGCCAATGGGATTTTGGCCTGCATCAATAGGAGCCTAGTGTCTAGATCTAGAGAAGTCCTGCTCCCCATGCTCTATTCCACTTTGGTTAGACCACATTACCTGGAATATTGTGTCCCATTCTGGGCACCACAATTCAAGAGAAAGATTGACTCTAAGCTGGAATGTGTCCAGAGTAGGGCGACTCAAAGGATCAAGGGTCTGGAGAACAAGCCCAATGAGGAGCGGCTTAAGGAGCTGGACATGTTTAGCCTGAAGAAGAGAAGGCTGAGAGGAGACATGATAACCATAGAATCATAGAATCAAAGAGTTGGAAGAGACCTCCTGGGCCATCCAGTCCAACCCCATTCTGCCAAGAAGCAGGAATGTTGCATTCAAATCACCCCTGACAGATGGCCATCCAGCCTCTGCTTCAAAGCTTCCAAAGAAGGAGCCTCCACCACACTCCCTCTGGGGCAGAGAGTTCCACTGTTGAATGGCTCTCACAGTCAGGAAGTTCTTCCTCATGTTCAGATGGAATCTCCTCTCTTGTAGTTTGAAGCCATTGCTCCATTGCGTCCTAGTCTCCAAGGAAGCAGAAGACAAGCTTGCTCCCTCCTCCTCCCTATGGCTTCCTCTCACATATTTATACATGGCTATCATCATATCTCCTCTCAGCCTTCTCTTCTTCAGGCTAAACATGCCCAGCTCCTTAAGCCGCTCCTCATAGGGCTTGTTCTCCAGACCCTTGATCATTTTAGTCACCCTCCTCTGGACACATTCCAGCTTGTCAATATCTCTCTTGAATTATCTCTCTTGAATATATACCCCATATACCTTGAATCACGTAAATATTTATTGGCTGTAAAGGCATTGCAAGTGATCCAGACAATACACTCCTCCTGATGCAACTTGGAATCACATTGGGTTTTCTGGCTGCTGAATCACACTGTTGAAGCCTTCCTAGTTGAGGAACATACAATGGACTCCCCTCAGATGTTGTAAATAACTCTTATCTCAATGCAATATGCAGAGGATCCGGGGGCGATGCCAACATGGATTTTGGTTTCCTTTTTTCGGAGCTTCCCTGGTCCTCTTTCCTCCCTTCTCCCTCCGTTCTTCAATTAAGGGCTGCTCGTTGCTCCCAATCTTGGGGCACAGATCCGATCAGAGAGGCTTGCTGAGCGAACATGCAATTAGATCAAAGCTTCCTTCTCTTTGCAAAGACTTCTCCGGATGACAGGTATCTCGCCTCCACGTAGCTCCATCATTAGATGCAGCTCACTGACCCTGAGGCCGGCTTCCCAGGCGCCCGGCTTCCATGGCTTGAGGATCATTTGCCAAACACATAAAATTGGGAAGCAAAACAAGGCTCTCCACTAAGCGAAGGGCGGTTTGGATGTCTGGGGAAGAGGCAGAAGGAGGGCGCCTCTGACACCTCCCAGAAAGGAAGGGAATCCTCTCTGCATCCCTCAAAAGAACGTGCTTGCTTTTCCCCGACTTTTCCCTTTGTACCTTCATGCAATTGGTAAGGCACAGACAGAGGCCCTCCAGGCGATCAATAATAGATGCTCCTCCTGGCTTCTTAGAATCATAGAATCATAGAATCATAGAATCAAAGAGTTGGAAGAGACCTCATGGGCCATCCAGTCCAACCCCATTCTGCCAAGAAGCAGGAATATTGCATTCAAATCACCCCTGACAAATGGCCATCCAGCCTCTGCTTAAAAGCTTCCAAAGAAGGAGCCTCCACCACACTCCAGGGCAGAGAGTTCCACTGCTGAACAGCTCTCACAGTCAGGAAGTTCTTCCTCATGTTCAGATGGAATCTCCTCTCTTGTAGTTTGAAGCCATTGTTCCATTGCGTCCTAGTCCCCAAGGAAGCAGAAAGGAAGCTTGCTCCCTCCTTCTCCTCCCTGTGGCTTCCTCTCACATATTTATACATTCTTCTTAAATCACAGGGTTTGGTCCAAACCAATTAGGCCAGTGTTTCTCCACCTGGGTTTCGGGACCCCTGGGTGGGTTGCAGGGGGCTGTCTGAGGGGTCGCCAAAGACTATCAGAAAACACAGTATTGTCTGTTGCTCATGGTGGTTCTGCATGGGAAATTTGGCCCAATTCTATCGTTGGTGGGGTTCAGAATGGTCTTTGATTGGAGGTGAACTATAAATCCCAGCAACTACAACTCCCAAATGTCAAGGTCTATTTTCCAAACTTCACCAAGGTTCACATTTGGGCATATTGAGTACTCATACCAAGTTTGGTCCAGATCTATCATTGTTTGAGTCTACAGTGCTCTCTGGACATAGGTGAACTACAACTCCCAGACTCAAAGTCAATGCCCACCAAACCCTTCCAGTATTTTCTCTTGGTCGTGGGAATTTTGTGTGCCAAGTTTGGTTCAGTTCCATCGTTAGTGAAGTTCTGAGTGTTCTTCGATTGTAGGTGAACTATAAATCCCAGCAACTACCGCCCTGAGTCCCCTGCGGGGTGAGAAGGGCGGAATATAAGAACTGTAAATAAATAACTACAACTCCCAAATGTCAAGGTCTATTTTCCCCAAACTCCACCAAGGTTCACATTTGGGCATATTGAGTACTCATACCAAGTTTGGTCCAGATCTATCATTGTTTGTGTCTACAGTGCTCTCTGGACATAGGTGAACTACAACTCCCAGACTCAAAGTCAATGCCCACCAAACCCTTCCAGTATTTTCTCTTGGTCGTGGGAATTCTGTGTGCCAAGTTTGGTTCAATTCCATCGTTGGTGAAGTTCTGAGTGTTCTTCGATTGTAGGTGAACTATAAATCCCAGCAACTACAACTTCCAAATGTCAAGGTCTATTTTCCAAACTCCACCAAGGTTCACATTTGGACATATTGAGCACTCATACCAAGTTTGGTCCAGATCTATCATTGTTTGAGTTCACAGTGCTCTCTGGACGTAGGTGAACGACAACTCCCAAACTCAAAGTCAATGCCCACCAAACCCTTCCAGTATTTTCTCTTGGTCGTGGGAATTCTGTGTGCCAAGTTTGGTTCAGTTCCATCGTTAGTGAAGTTCTGAGTGTTCTTCGATTGTAGGTGAACTATAAATCCCAGCAACTACAACTCACAAATGTCAAGGTCTATTTTCCAAACTCCATCAAGGTTCACATTTGGGCATATTGAGTACTCATACCAAGTTTGGTCCAGATCTATCATTGTTTGAGTTCACAGTGCTCTCTGGACGTAGGTGAACTACAACTCCCAAACTCAAAGTCAATGCCCACCAAACCCTTCCAGTATTTTCTCTTGGTCGTGGGAATTCTGTGTGCCAAGTTTGGTTCAATTCCATCGTTGGTGAAGTATTCAGTGTTCTTCGATTGTAGGTGAACTATAAATCCCAGCAACTACAGCTCCCAAATGACAAAATCAACCTCGCCAGTATTCTCTCCTTCTCACCTGTCACCAAGGAGGCTGTCCAGACCTTGAATCGGTGCTTGGCTGCTGTGTCGGACTGGATGAGAACTAACACATTGAAATTGAATCCAGACAAGACAGAGGTCCTCCTGGTCAGTCGTAAGGCCGAACAGGGCATAGGGTCACAGCCTGTGCTGGACGGGGTCACACTCCCCCTGAAGACGCAGGTTCGCAGCTTGGGAGTGATCCTGGACTCACCGCTGAGCCTGGAGCCCCAGGTCTCAGCGGTGGCCGGGAGAGCTTTTGCGCAATTAAAACTTGTGCGCCAGCTGCACCCGTACCTTGGGAAGTCGGATCTGGCCACTGTGGTCCACGCTCTTGTTACATCCCAAATAGATTACTGCAATGCACTCTACGTGGGGTTGCCCTTGAAGACTGTTCGGAAACTTCAACTAGTCCAGCGAGCGGCAGCCAGATTACTCACCGGAGTGTCGTACAGGGAGCACACCACCCCCCTGTTGTGTCAGCTCCACTGGCTGCCGGTTCAGTTCCGAGCACAATTCAAGGTGCTGGTTTTGACCTACAAAACCCTATACGGTTCCGGTCCAGTGTATCTGTCCGAACGCATCTCCCTCTACGTCCCACTCCGGAATTTGAGATCATCTGGGGGGCCCCTGCTCTCGACCCCACCGCTATCACAAGCGAGGTTGGCGGGGACGAGGAGCAGGGCCTTCTCGGTGGTGGCCCCTCACCTGTGGAATTCACTCCCGGGGGAAATTAGGGCATCACCATCCCTTCTCTCCTTCAGGAGGAAAGTAAAGACGTGGTTGTGAGACCAGGCCTTTGGGCAATCTGACAACTAGATAAGGACAGTGAAATGACTAGGACTGACAGGACTGACAACTGTGGAATTGGAATTTGAACTATGAGATAGCGAACACTGACCGTCAATGAGGAGTAATTGGGTTCGTATTGTTTTACTGGTTTTATGGTTGCGATGCAGGAATTGTTGTTTAACTGTTCAACTGTTTAACTGTTTTATTGATGTTATTTTGTGTTACTACTGTTATGTGATGCCGGCATCGAATTGTGCCTTTGTAAGCCGCCCTGAGTCCCCTTCGGGGTGAGAAGGGTGGGGTAGAAGAAACCGAAATACATAAATAAATAATTCAAATGTGAGCGTATCAGGTTGTTGTTGTTCATTCGTTCAGTCGTCTCCGACTTTTCGTGACCTCATGGACCAGCCCACGCCAGAGCTTCCTGTCGGCCGTCACCACCCCCAGCTCCTTCAAGGTCAGTCCAGTCACCTCAAGGATGCCATCCATCCATCTTGCTCTTGGTCGGCCCCTCTTCCTTTTGCCCTCCACTTTCCCCAGCATCATTCCCTTCTCTAATCTTTGCTGTCTCCTCATGATGTGGCATTCAAAGGACTTCAACTTTGTCTCTAGTCTCCTTCCCTCCAATGAGCAGCCGGGCTTTCTTTCCTGGAGGATGGACTGGTTGGATCTTCTCGCAGTCCAAGGCACTCTCAGCACTTTCCTCCAACACTACAGTTCAAAAGCATCTCTCTTCCTTGGCTCAGCCTTCCCGAAGGTCCAGCTCTCACATCCGTAGGTGACTACAGGGAAGACCATGGCTTGGACTAGGCAATGGATCTTTGTTGCCAGTCTGATGTCTCTACTCTTGACTATTTTATCGAGACTGGACCTTGCTCTCCTCCCAAGAAGGAAGCGTCTCCTGATTTCCTGGCTACAGTCTGCATCTGCAGTCATCTTTGCCCCTAGAAATACAAACCCTGTCACGGCCTCCACATTTTCTCCCTCTGTTTCCCAGTTGTCAATCATTCTTGTTGCCATGATCTTGGTTGTTTTGATGTTTAGCTGCAACTCATCTTTTGCGCTTTCTTCTTTCACCTTGATGAGAAGGCTCCTCAGCTCCTCATTTTCAGCCATCAGAGTGGTGTCATCTGCATATCTGAGGTTGTTAATGTTTCTTCCAGCCATTTTCACCCCAGCTTTGCCCACCCCAGGTATGTGTGCCCAATTTGGTCCAGTGAATGTAATCCATCCTGCATCTCAGATATTGTCATGACAATTCATAACAGGAGAAAAATAAGAATTATGGAAGTAGCAACAGAAACTATGTTATGTTTGGAGGTCACCACAACACGAGGAAGTGTATTAAGGGGTCTTGGCATTAGGAAGGTTGAGAAACACTGGATTAGGCCGTGTGTTTCTGCCCCAATTGGGGGGTTTCCCTGGGCACCAGGAGGCATCTCTTTGGCATGGGTTGGGCCAGTCTATTTATCTGCCTCCCTCCCTCCAAGAGGCTCAAGGCTGCTTGCCAAATCTGAAAAAGGCTCAAAGGTCACAAGCAAAAGTAAAAATATATGTGCCCAATTAAGCAGCACTGCTACTAAACGTAGGCGGTTGCTAACAATGTGTGTTTGTGTTCGAGTCTCCAGAGAGCAGCAGAAAACGAGTCTGCTCTGCCTTCTCCGTGGCACGCTTCCCATATTTAAAGCTTCCACAATTGAATTTCAAAGGGCAGCGTGGGTCTCTTGCCATTGCCTCCTTCCGACAGCCCAGACTCCGGCGCCCGGTCTTTCCTGGGAGTCTCTCCTCCGAGGATTAGCCAGGCCTGACCCGGCTTAGCCTTGCCATGATCAAGAGTCTTCAGGGTGATGAGGCTCAAATATTTGAAGACGGCGCTGCCACCTCACCTCTCAAGCCTCTCTCCTGCAAACTAAACAGAAAGGGATCCCAGTGTTTACCCTTCAAAGCAAACAGAGGCAGGGGCTTCCCCAGAAGGCTTCAGAAAAGGGAAGGAACTAGGAAGGGAGAGGCACGGTTGGCAGGAAAGGAAACCAGGCTTCTCTTGCACTTCCTTGGGTTTCCCTCCCTGCCTTCATCTGCCCTTCCAAAACCTCCCCAACACAAGCAAGAAAACATGTTATTTGTGTGTGTGTGGATATGTGTGGGTGTGTATGGGGGGTATTCCTAATTCATTTAAAATGCAGATATCTGCTTTTCAACTTAAGAACAGACAAGCATCTTGAGCTCTGAGGATTACCTGGGAAAGAAGGAATCCCACTGGAACACTGCGGCACACCCAGATAAATACCTGGGAGTTACTCTGGATCGTTCACTGACCTACAAGAAGCACTGCTTGAATATCAAGCAAAAAGTAGGCACTAGAAACAAAAGCTGACTGGCACAACCTGAGGATCACAACCAGACACAGTGAAGACATCTGCCCTTGTGCTATGCTACTCTGCTGCTGAGTACGCATGCCCAGTGTGGAACACATCTCACCACACTAAAACAGGGGATGTGGCTCTGAATGAGACATGCCGCATTATCACGGGGTGCCTGCGCCCTACACCACTGGAGAAATTATACTGTTTAGCCGGTATTGCACCACCTGACATCCGCCGGGAAGGAGCAGCCAATAGTGAAAGGACCAAGGCAGAGACATCTCCAGCTCATCCCTTGTTTGGGTATCAGCCAGCACGTCAACGACTTAAATCCAGACATAGTTTTCTAAGATCTACAGAGACACTCGCTGGAACACCTGAGCAAGCATGAGTCCATAAGGGGTTGCCCTTGAAGACGGTTCAGAAACTTCAACTGGTCCAGCGAGCGGCAGCCAGACTGCTCACTGGGGCGACATACAGGGAGCACACCACCCCCCTGCTGTGTCAGCTCCACTGGCTGCCGGTTCAGTTCCGAGCACAATTCAAGGTGCTGGTCTTGAGAGCTAATGCCCCCGAGGACAGGATGCAACATAATCAAGTGGAGAGTTGGCCAAAGGTAATGAAAGGGCCTTTAGCTCTGGGTTGTGGAGCCACTTGCTCTTCCTACAGTCCCTTGGGATCTTCTGCAAGTATCATAGAATCCTAGATTTTAAGAGTTGGAAAAGATCTCCTTGGCCATCATCCAGTCCAACCCCATTCTGCCAAGAAGCAGGAATTTTGCATTCAAAGCACCCCTGACAGATGGCCATCCAGCCTCTCTTTAAAGGCTTCCAAAGAAGGAGCCTCCACCACACTCCCTCCGGGGCAGAGAGTTCCACTGCTGAAGTTCTTCCTCATGTTCAGGTGGAATCTCCTCTCTTGTAGTTTGAAGCCATTGTTCCCTTGCGTCCTAGTCTCCAGGGAAGCAGAAAGGAAGCTTGCTCCCTCCTCCCCCCTGTGGCTTCCTCTCACATATTTATACATGACTATCATATCTCCTCTCAGCCTTCTCTTCTTCGGGCTAAACATGCCCAGCTCCTTAAGCCGCTCCTCATAGGGCTTGTTCTCCAAACCCTTGATCATTTGAGTCGCCCTCCTCTGGACACATTCCAGCTTGTCAATATCTCTCTTGAATTGTGGTGCCCAGAATTGGACACAATATTCCAGGTAAAGTAGTCTAACCAAGGGGGAAGAGAGCATGGGGAGCATGACTTCCCTAGATCTAGACACTAGGCTCCTCTTGATGGAGGCCAAATCCCATTGGCTTTTTTTGCCGCCACATCACATTGTTGGCTCATGTTTAACTTGCTCCCCATGAGGACTCCAAGATCTTTTTCACACGTACTGCTCTCGAGCCAGGCCTTGTCCCCCATTCTGTATCTTTGCATTTCGTTTTTCCTGCCAAAGTGGAGTCTCTTGCATTTGTCACTGTTGAACTTCATTTTGTTAGTTTCGGCCCATCTCTCTAATCTGTCAAGATCATTTTGAATCCTGCTCCTGTCCTCTGGAGTCTTGGCTCTCCCTCCCAATTTGGTGTCGTCTGGAAACTTGTCTGCAAAGAGGTCAAGAAGGGCCCAGTCTGGAGGACTTGTTCTGGGCCACCCTGGATGAAGGCGGCCAGCGGAAGATGGACAGGGAGCATGGCCAACGTCTCCGGCCACCTGTCCTGGTGAGTTGTGATTTGCAGCATTAGCCGGGAAAGTTAATGTAGCAGCTGAAAGGGGCCGTGGACATCTCCGTGCAAACCCCTCTCCTTCCTCAGCCACCACCGCTGATAATCATGACAGGTCTATTAGAGAAATGCCAAGGACGCATCCGGATATGAAGGCAAAACACAAGGAAAGAGAGAGAGAGAGCAAACTGGGTGGGAAATGCGTAATTGGTTTCATTGATTGCTCTGTAACTGGAACTTCACTCATCAGAGCAGACGCTCCTCTTCAACCGGGATGTCGAGGACTTTACGATCCTCTGCCAGAAATTGAAGGATTTTATTAACTTGACCTGTTGACGGCTATTCCATACATGCGCTTGTGCTTGTCTCTCGCTGCGCCATGGCTAATTGGTTCCCTCCGAGGAGCAATAAATGGGGTTTGGAAGGAAGAACGAGGACAGCAAGGCCTCCCATCAGGCTTTAAGAGATACAAAGGTTGTGTCTACAGTGCAGATTGCATAGAGTTTGACACCACTCTATCAGCCGTGGCTCCTGAGAGGTATAGTTTGGTGAAGGTGCAGCAGTCTTGGGCCAGGAAGGCAACTAACCTTGCAAGACTACAATTCCCATAGCTTCCCACCGGAGTGGAAATCATCTATCGGACAGATGGCAAGCTATTCAACCTCAGCAGACTGAAAGCCAAAACCAAGGTTACAACAACATCTGTTATAGAACTCCAGTATGCTGATGACAATGTCGTCTGTGCGCATTCAGAAGAAGATCTACAAGCCACTCTAAACACCTTTGCAGAAGCATACGAGAAGCTCGCCCTGTCATTGAACATTGAGAAAACCAAGGTGCTGTTCCAGCAGGCACCAGCCAACCCCTCTCCAATGCCAGTGATACAGCTTAATGGTGTAACATTAGAAAATGTTGATCATTTCCGCTACCTTGGCAGCCACCTCTCCACCAAAGTCAACATCGACGCCGAAATACAACACCGCCTGAGCTCTGCAAGTGCAGCATTTTCCAGAATGAAGCAGAGAGTGTTTGAGGACCAGGACATCCGTAGGGATACCAAGGTGCTTGTTTATAAAGCTATTCTCCTCCCAACCCTGCTCTATGCCTGTGAGACGTGGACTGTCTACAGACGTCACATGCAGCTCCTGGAACGTTTCCATCAGCGCTGCCTCCGGAAAATCCTGCAAATCTCCTGGGAAGACAAGCGGACAAACGTCAGTGTGCTGGAAGAAGCAAAGACCACCAGCATTGAAGCGATGGTCCTCCAACATCAACTCCGCTGGACAGGCCACGTTGTCCGGATGCCTGACCACCGTCTCCCAAAGCAGTTGCTCTACTCCGAACTCAAGAACGGAAAACGGAACGTTGGTGGACAGGAAAAGAGATTGAAAGATGGGCTCAAAGCCAACCTTAAAAACACTGGCATAGACACTGAGAACTGGGAAGCCCTGGCCCTTGAGCGCTCCAGCTGGAGGTCAGTTGTGACCAGCAGTGCTGCAGAATTTGAGGAGGCACGAGTGGAGGGTGAAAGAGTGAAACGTGCCAGGAGGAAGGCGCGTCAAGCCAACCCCGACCGGGACCGCCTTCCACCTAGAAACCAATGCCCTCACTGCGGGAGATGATGCAGAGCAAGAATAGGGCTCCACAGCCACATACGGACACACAAGGAAATCCATAACGGAAGACCATCTTACTCGTCCAACGAGGGATTGCCTAAGTAAGTAAGTAAGTAAGTAACAACTCCCATAGCATTGAGCCCAGGGGCGGCTCAACCGTTACGCAAAGTAAGCCGTTGCGGAACACTTCATTTCCCCCAGGGGCGCTCTTCGGCAGCAGCCTCCTCCTCGCCCCTCTGTTGCTCCGTGTCTAAAAGAGTCCCTTCCTCGCCAGGCTGGTCTCCCAAGCCTGGCGCCCAGCCTGGGGAGGAAGGAGCACGGAGCAGCAGAGGGGTGAGGGGGAAGCTGCCGCCGCTGAGGCCCTCTTCAGCAGCAGCCTCCTCCTCGCCCCTCTGCTACTCTATGGAGAAAAGGGTCTTTTCCTTGCCAGGCTGGGCTCCCAAGCCTGGCGCCCAGCCTGGGTAGGAAGGATGACGGAGCAACAGAGGGGCGAGGGGGAAGCTGCCGCCGCTAAGGCCCTCTTTGGCAGCAGCCTCCTCCTCACTCCTGTGCTGCTCCGTGTGTGTGTGTGTGTGTGTGTACATACACACACACACTTATACATATACATATACAGGCCTGGGCCAATTTTGGCCCTCCTTCCAGGGTCATTTGGGAATTGTAGTTGCTGTGATTATAGTTAACTAGAATCAGCGAGCATTCTGAACTCCACCAATGATGGAATTGAACCAAATTTGGCACACAGGACTCCCATGGCCAACAGAAAATACTGAAAGGGTTTGGTGGGCATTGACCTTGAGTTTTGGAGTTGTAGTTCACCTACACCCAGAGAGCACTGTGCACTCAAACAATGAAGGATTTATACCAAACTTGGCACAAATACTCCATGTGCCCAAATGTGAACACTGGTGAAGTTTGGGGGGAAATAGATCTTGACATTTGCGAGTTGAAGTTACTGGAATTTATAGTTCACTTACAATCAAAGAACATTCTGAACCCCACTAACGATAGAATGGGGCCAAACTTCCCACATTGAATCCCCCATGACCAACAGAAAACACTGTTTTCCGGTGGTCTTTAGCAACCCTTCTGACACCCCCTCATGATCCCCCCAGGGGTCTCAACCCCCAGGTTGAGAAATGCTGCCTTATGGCCATCCAGACCAACTCCCTTCACCAGAGCAAGAAACATAATCAAAGCTCTCCTGATAGATAGATAGATCTATAAGATTCAAACACACACACACACACACACACACACACACACACACGGAAGATATACGGTAATATCATAGATTTGAAAGGGATCCCTAAAGAAGGACAATGATATGTTTTATGTTCTAGAGTAGGCAAACCAGACAATCGCTACATAAACACTGACAAAGAAACAACAAGAAATACTGTTTACCCACAAGCAGAAAGAAATTAAATATATTAGAAAGCAACTTTCTCATTACTTTCTTTTCAAGATGACCAGACTGGCAGGGGATGGCTAGCATATATATATATATATATATATATATATATATATATATATATATATATATATATGGCATGGGCCAACTTCGGCCCCCCATGTGTTTTGGACTTCAACTTCCACAATTCCAAATAACCAGTAGGATGTCCAAAATACCTGGAGGGCCAAAATTTGTCCATGCCTGCCTCTCTCTCTCTCTCTCTCTCTCTCTCTATATATATATATATATATATCAGTGATTGGTTAGGGGGTGGGGCACCAAAATACTGTTTGCTTACCGTTGAAAATTATCTAGGACCGCCTCTGATTGAGCCATGGCAGTAGAAGTGGTGTCAAACTACACTAATACCATAGCATAGGTGCACTAGAAAGAGACCTTTCTGAACTACAACTCCCAAGAGTCCACAGTCTTCAGCCATGGCCGGTAGGCTGTTAGGAATGGTGGGAGTTGAAGTCCAAAACACCTGGAGGGCCCAGGTTTGTCCATGCCTGGTCTACACTGCCATAGAATGCAGTTCAAGCCGGCTAAACTGCATTATGACACTCCATTCGATGGCGGTGCAGATGGGGCCTTTGTTCCAGATCACCTTGGAGAGCAGAAGGGAGATTTGCTCTCTGTAGCTGTTCAGAAGAAAGGAATGGGATCAATGGATGCCATTCCTTGATTGCAAAAGACGGATTCTCCAATACTCCCTTATGAATATGCATAGGCTGCAGAAGCTTTTCCTTCGCTCTCCATCTCCTTCTTTTGCTCCCTTTGGAAAGCAGATTGCAGGCACTGCCTTCTAAGGGTGGGGTGGGATTTTGGCATTCTCCCTCTGGCTCTCTGGGAGGAATGAGGCCCCTGAGTCAATTGATGCTGGAATATATATGTGTGTGTGTGTGTTGTAATGTTCGTTTGTGGGATTAACATAACTCAAAAACCACTGGACAAACTGACACCAAATTCGGACACAAGACACCTAGTAACCGAAGGAGTGAGCATCACTCAAAAATTGATTTTGTCATTTGGGAGTTGTAGTAGCTGGGATGTATAGTTCACCTACAACAGTGGTTCTCAACCTGTGGGTCCCCAGATGTTTTGGCCTTCAACTCCCAGAAATCCTAACAGCTGGTAAACTGGTTGGGATTTCTGGGAGTTGTAGGCCAAAACACTTGGGGACCCACAGGTTGAGAACCACTGACCTACAATCATAGAGCATTCTGAACTCCACCAATGATGGAATTGAGCCAAACTTGGCACACAGAACTCCCACAACCAACATAAAATGCTAGAAGGGTTTGGTGGGCATTGACCTTGAGTTTGGGAATTATAATTCACCCACGTCCAGAGAGCAATGTGGACTCAAAACAATGATGGATCTGGACCAAACTTAGCACGAATATTCCATATGTCCAAATATGAACACAGATGAAGTTTGGGGAAAATAGATCTTGACATTTGGGAGTTGCAGTTACTGGCATGTATAGTTCACCTACAATCAAAGAGCATTCTGAACCCGACCAACGACAGAATTTGGGTAAACTTCCCACACAGAACCCCCATACTTAAGGCTATCCAGTCCAACTCCCTTCACCAGAGCAAGAAAACGTAATCAAAGCCCTAGAATCCTAGAATCAAAGAGTTGGAAGAGACCCCCTGGGCCATCATCCAGCCCAGCCCCATTCTGCCAAGAAGCAGGAATATTGCATTCAAAGCACCCCTGACAGATGGCCATCCAGCCTCTGCTTCAAAGCTTCCAAAGAAGGAGCCTCCACCACACTCCCTCCAGGGCAGAGAGTTCCACTGCTGAATGGCTCTCACAGTCAGGAAGTTCTTCCTCGTGTTCAGATGAAATCTCCTCTCTTGGAGTTTGAAGCCATTGCTCCATTGCGTCCTCGTCTCCAAGGAAGCAGAAAGGAAGCTTGCTCCCTCCTCCTCCCTGTGGCTTCCTCTCACATATGTAAACATGGCCCTCATCATATCTCCTCTCAGCCTTCTCTTCTTCAGGCTAAACATGCCCAGCTCCTTAAGCCGCTCCTCATAGGGCTTGTTCTCCAGACCCTTGATCATTTTAGTCGCCCTCCTCTGGACACATTCCAGCTTAGAGTCAATCTCTCTCTTCAACTGTGGTGCCCAGAATTGGACACAATATTCCAGGAGTGGTCTAACCAAAGCAGATTGATTGGCACTGAGCCCATCAATCCCTGTTCAATGACTCCAAAGAAGGAGAGCTCAACAATTGCTTCTACTAGAGTTGGAAAGGATAGCCAAAGCTATCCCAAGCAAGAACGTACATCTCTTGCAATCTTGAAAGACATCCATCCCACCTTAAACAACCAAGAAGAGTTCCCCAACCTCCAAGGCAATTGATGATCCGCGAGAATTGAAAGGGATTCCCAAAGGTTATTGAGTCCAATCCCTTTTTTCCAGGCAGGAAGTCACAACTAAAGAGCTCTTGAGAAGAAGAAGCAGAATCTCTTTCATTACCAAACATGTCTTACCATCAGGGAGATTCTCCTAATACTGACATGGGATCTTGGTTCTTGCCATTTGAACCCATTACAGAGTGTCTGCAAAGAGATGGAGTAGCAAAACGCAACTTGAACACAAAGAGG
Organism: Anolis sagrei; assembly: GCF_037176765.1. Taxonomy (NCBI): domain Eukaryota; kingdom Metazoa; phylum Chordata; class Lepidosauria; order Squamata; family Anolidae; genus Anolis; species Anolis sagrei. Next base: position 344,496,293 of record NC_090021.1, read on the forward strand.
ACCATTTTGCATTGCTCTTGGAAATGGATTTGTGGTTATTGGAGCTCTGGGAATACGATATTTCCCAGTTTGTGGAATGCGGGGCCACGGATCCTGCTTTTGGAGCTGAGGATGGAGCTGAGCCATCAAACCCCAATCAAGCTGTCAATTAGCCGAGGAATCAAGGGACTTGGTGGAACTTCTTTTTGGAACTCGACCCATTGACCTGAGTTTCACTGCCAACATTAAGTTAATCTTTGAATTGAGTTGTTAATGAAGGCATTAATTAGTCCAATGAGAGACCATGCCAACGACCAGGCAGATTTTATTTCTTCTACTTAATTTTGATAACTTAATTGGTTTTAATTAGAAGTGCCCCCAAAGGATGACATTCCACCAGATCTCAGAAGCTCAGCATGGACATCCCTAGCGAGTGCTTGGGTGGAAGACCATCAGTGAATCTCATTGGCTGCGGGCTTGACTTCAGAGGAAGGAGCTTCCAAAATCACCCCTAAAGTGAACTGCATTAAACTGCATTATATGAGTCTACACTGACCATATAATACAGCTATTATGTGGAAGATGGGGGCCTGCAAAACAACAGAGACCTTCTCCCTGCAATTGTGGCATCCTTGCTCTGGTTGATCCTGACTTCCTTTTTTGACTCTGTCTTTTGATGATTCATAAGATTCATAGAATCGTAGTTGGAAGAGACCCCAAGGGTCATCTAGTCCAACCCACTTTTGCAAGGCAGGAGGACACAATCCAAGCCCTCCCGACAGATGGCCATCCAGCTTCTGCTTAAAAATGCCCAGAGAAGAAACTCCATTGGACTCCCAGGTGGAAACAAGACCATCATGAAACTCCAATGTTGACGAGACTGAGCTAGAATCCTTTCCTTGTATCATATAAAGCTTTTCCTTTCCCATGAACTGAAAGGAAAGCATTTCGTTTTCCCATACAACCAGATGAGGATTTCTTATCTCTCTTTTCTAGCAGACTAAGAACTTTGCCTTAGTCTACAAAAGTCTTAGAATAATAGAATCATAGAATCAAAGAGTTGGAAGAGACCTCATGGCCAAGAAGCAGGAATATTGCATTCAAATCACCCCTGACAGATGGCCATCTGTTTAAAAGCTTCCAAAGCTGGCCTCTGTTTAAAAGCTTCCAAAGAAGGAGCCTCCACCACACTCCGGGGCAGAGAGTTCCACCGCTGAATGGCTCTCACAGTCAGGAAGGTCTTCCTCATGTTCAGATGGAATCTCCTCTCTTGTAGTTTGAAGCCATTGCTCCATTGCATCCTACTCTCCAGGGCAGCAGAAAGGAAGCTTGCTCCCTCCTCCCTGTGACTTCCTTTCACGTATTTATGCATGGCCCTCATCATGTCTCCTCTCAGCCTTCTCTTCTTCAGGCTAAACATGCCCAGCTCCTTAAGCCGCTCCTCATAGGGCTTGTTCTCCAGACCCTTGATCATCTGAGTCACCCTCCTCTGGACACATTCCAGCTTAGAGTCAATATGTCTCTTGAATGGTGGTACCCAGAATTGGACACAATATTCCAGGTGTGGTCTAACCAAGGCGGAAGAGAGCATGAGGAGCATGACTTCCCTGGTCCTAGACACTAGGCTCCTGTTGATGCAGGCCAAAATCTCATTGGCCTTTTTTGCCGCCACATCACATTCCTGGCTCATGTTTAACTTGTTGTCTACAAGGACTCCAAGATCTTTTTCACACATACTGCTCTTGAGCCAGGCATCGTCCCCCATTCTGTCTCTTTGCTTGTTTTCTGTCTTCAAACTCATTAAATTCTGCACCTGACAAATCATCCTCAGAAGACAGTTTCTCAGGGAAAGGCTGCTGTGGGCCTCTCCCAGGAACGTGACCTTGGGAATCTGCAGGAGAAACACTCCATTCATGAGAAACTTCGGGCTGCTCAGCAAGGCTTGGGCTTGACTCTGGCCTAGAAAAACCCTTCATCCCCACTGATGTCAGACACAGGCCTGGAAAAACCATCATCCCCATTGACATCAGACACAATCCCAGGCTGAACCACAACACAAAGCGAAACTCCAGGAAGACTTCTGCCTGTTGAGGAATCGCAGCATGCTCTCATCCTGGAGGCAAGTGCCAGGCGTCGTCTCCGGAGAGAAGAGAAGAGAGGCGTTTTTGCGGCTCTCAATTTGCTTGGGATTATTTCCTCATTGCTGTTTGCCTCCAATTTTCTCCTGACAGACCCATTAATTTGCTGGATGTGTGCTTCATATTCCCCTCGATTGCATTTTATCTCTTAAGAGTGGGATCCCACGTTCCTGGGCCAGGCGAAGCCCACATCATATTTGCCAGGGATAATGAGCTGCCAGTGCCGTCTGCAACGGGAAGATGGAATATTTTTCTTAAAAGTTAGAGATGGCAAGTTCTCTTCTCCGAATCAGGTGAATGCCGGTCCCCAGTCAAAGGATATTCCACATAATGGGAGCAGAAAGACACACCGGGAAAGAGGAGAAAGAAGGAAGGAATGAATAATAATAACCGTGTCATCATGTCATCAGCAACTAGACATTTGTATTACATTTTTAACAAAACAAACAAACAGACAAAACACAGAGTTTGCAAGCTTGGCAGTTGATTAAATGTCCTTTGACCAGTATCTGGCCCCTTGGAGTGCCTCTGGTGTTGCCGCAAGAAGAAGGTCCTCCCTTGTGCATCATGTGGCAGGGCTCAGGGTGCATTGCAGCAGGTGGTCAGTGGTTTGCTCCTCTCCACACTCGCATGTCGAGGATTCCACTTTGTGGCCCCATTTCTTGAGGTTGGCTCTGCATCTCGTGGTGCCAGAGCGCAGTCTGTTCAGCGCCTTCCAAGTTGCCCCATCTTCTGTGTGCCCAGGGGGGAGTCTCTCATCTGGTATCAGCCATTGGTTGAGGTTCTGGGTTTGAGCCTGCCACTTTTGGACTCTCGCTTGCTGAGGTGGTCCACCAAGTGTCCTTGTAGATCTTAGAAAACTATTTCTTGATTTAAGTCATTGACGTGCTGGCTGATACGATACCCAAACAAGGGATGGGCTGGAGATGTCACTGCCTTGGTCCTTTTACAACCTGGTATCAAACTGGGTTCCTTCTACAGTGGAGACACACCTTTTGTTGGTGCAGAAGCCCTTGAGATAAAGGCTGTTGAAGCAGCTTTGCCCAGGCAGTGCCATTGGACCAATGGGTCTCCATTAGCAGCCACCTCTCCACCAAAGTCAACACCAACACCAAAATACAACACCGCCTGAGCTCTGCAAGTGCAGCATTTTCCCGAATGAAGCAGAGAGTGTTTGAGGACTGGGACATCCATAGGGATACCAAGGTGCTTGTTTATAGAGCTATTGTCCTCCCAACCCTGCTCTATGCCTGCGAAACGTGGACTGTCTACTAGGGCTGGGCGGTTTCGTTTCGTTAATTCGTAATTCGTTAATAATTCGTTAATTTTTTCAATTACAAAACGATAACAAACCATTCTGGAGCAATTTTTTAAAAAAACGAATTTTTAAATAGTTTTGTAAATGCTTTGTATTTCGTTATTGTATTCGTTTCGTTATTGTTTTGAGGTCGTTTCGTTATTATTTCTGCATGTCTGGGGCAAGTTTTATGGTTGTTTTTTGTTTAATTAGTGAAAAAAAATTATAATATCACACCAACAGTCAACAACAGAGGGAGAGGGAAGCTTCAGAAATTTTTGGAGGTTTTTTAGCGTATATCGCGGTCGCGTCCGCCATTAATGAATGAATTTGTTATTGTTTCGGAAATCGATTCATTAATGTTTTGTAATTTTTTTCACATTTACGAAATTTCGTAAATATTGAACTTTTTAAAAGGAAAATTTTGTAATTATTTTAAATAACAAAACGCAAAAAACCCCAAAAAACGAATCGATTTTAGAAACAATTTTTTCCGTTGTTACCCAGGCCTACAGTCTACAGACGTCACATGCAACTCCAGGAACGATTCCATCAGCGCTGCCTCCGGAAAATCCTGCAAATCTCTTGGGAAGACAGGCAGGGAAACGTCAGCGTACTGGAGGAAGCAAAGACCACCAGCATTGAAGCGATGGTCCTCTGCCATCAACTCTGCTGGGCCGGCCACATTGTCCGGATGCCTGACCACCATCTCCCAAAGCAGTTGCTCTACTCTGAACTTAAGAACGGAAAACAGAACGTTGACAGACAGGAAAAGAGATTGAAAGATGGGCTCAAAGCCAACCTTAAAATCTCTGGCATAGACATTGAGAACTGGGAAGCTCTGGCCCTTGAGCTCTCCAGCTGGAGGTCAGCTGTGACCAGCAGTGCTGCAGAATTCGAGGAGGCGCGAGTGGAGGGTGAAAGAGAGAAACGTGCCAGGAGGAAGGCATGTCAAGCCAACCCTGACCGGGACCGCCTTCCACCTGGAAACCAATGCCTTCACTGTGGGAGAAGATGTGGGTCAAGAATAGGGCTCCACAGCCACCTACGAATCCACAAGGAAACCCATCATGGAAGGCCATCTTACTCGTCCAATGAGGGATTGCCTAATTACGTCTCCATTATGAATGGTGTGCATGCAGAGGTGGCTTGTGCATTGCAACCATGCACATCCGGTGGCGCAGTGTTGTGTCTTTGCCATATAGCTCTCAATCCCCCATGGATCATCTTCCTGTAACAGAAGTGGAAGCTGAAGAAAGATTTGGCTCATTTGGGAGTGAAGGAGACCTTCTATTGGTAGCAGAGAGGCAAATGTTTGATATCAAGGTGAAGAAGGTGTTGGAAGGCAGAGAACGAGAATTCCGTGATGATGGATCCAAGGAAACATCCATTAGTCATTTGACCCTGCAAAGCCCTGGATATTAAGCTTAATCCACAACAAAGCAGAGGGAGGAAGAACTTCCTGACTGTGAGAGCCGTTCAGCAGTGGAACTCTCTGCCCCGGAGGGAGTGTGGTGGAGGCTCCTTCTTTGGAAGCTTTGAAACAGAGGCTGGATGGCCATCTGTCAGGGGTGATTTGAATGCAATATTCCTGCTTCTTGGCAGAATGGGGTTGGACTGGATGATGGCCCAGGAGGTCTCTTCCCACTCTAGGATTCTATGATTCTAAGAACTTCCTGACTGTGAGAGCCGTTCAGCAGTGGAACTCTCTGCCCCGGAGGGTGTGTGGTGGAGGCTCCTTCTTTGGAAGCTTTTAAACAGAGGCTGGATGGCCATCTGTCAGGGGTGCTTTGAGTGCAATGTTCCTGCTTCTTGGCAGAATGGGGTTGGACTGGATGGTGGCCCAGGAGGTCTCTTCTAACTCTAGGATTCTATGATTCTAAGAACTTCCTGACTGTGAGAGCCGTTCAGCAGTGGAACTCTCTGCCCTGGAGGGAGTGCGGTGGAGGCTCCTTCTTTGGAAGCTTTTAAACAGAGGCTGGATGTCCATCTGTCAGGGGTGCTTTGAGTGCAATATTCCTGCTTCTTGGCAGAATGGGGTTGGACTGGATGGTGGCCCAGGAGGTCTCTCCCAATGCTATGATTCTAAGAGACCTCCTGGTTCAGTGAGTCGACTTTAACTCCTTGCTTGGTGCTGGATTCAACGGGGTTGCTCCACTTGGCCTTGCAAGCCCTGAGTGTCTTTTTCTGCAGGAAGATTGGACCTTACTTTGGCTCCCCAACTGCTTGTCTGGAGCTGAATTCTTGGAGTGGAATCCAGCCCTTTCTTTGGAAAAGAAAACTCGGTGTTAATGCAAATCAAGAGGCTAAATGGCCCACGGGTCCTCAGGGAGACAGCCAAGCCATCTGTGATGACTTCCTCGCAGCTACGCGTGCGCCTGCTTCTTTCTTCATTGCTTCCTCAGATGATTGGAGGTTGGTTTGCTGGGGGCATTGGAGACCGGTTTGGATGAGAAGTCACTCTTCCTTCCTTCTCTTCTTTGCTGGTGGAAAAAAAAGAAAGGTGCCATTCTTCAAAGCCCGGCCGCGACAAAAGCCGGGCTTGTATTACGAGCAGAAACTCAGCCGGTTGGGCTGCAGATGAGATGCCCAAAGAAGAGTTCAGCCATCTGCCCTCACCCAGAGGAGCCAGGAATCGGGAGGAAGGCGAGCAGAGCCACGCCAGGTGTGACACTGCAGCAGAAAGGGCTTTGCAAACCTTCATAGAATCATAGAATCCTAGAATCAACGAGTTGGAAGAGACCTCCTGGGCCATCCAGTCCAACCCCATTCTGCCAAGAAGCAGGAATATTGCATTCAAAGCACCCCTGACAGATGGCCATCCAGCCTCTGTTTAAAAGCCTCCAAAGAAGGAGCCTCCACCGCACTCCCATTGGCTTTTTTTGCCGCCACATCACATTGTTGGCTCATGTTCTCCTTCCTCCCCACAAGGACTCCAAGATCTCTTTCACACGTCCTGCTCTCGAGCCAGGCCTCATTGTCCCCCATTCTGTCTCTTTGCATTTCGTTTTTCCTGCCAAAGTGGAGTATCTTGCATTTGTCACTGTTGAACTTCATTTTGTTAGTTTTGGCCTTTCATCTCTCTCATCTGTCAAGATCCCTTTGAGTCCTGCTCCTGTCCTCTAGAGTCTTGGCTCTCCCTCCCAATTTGGTGTCGTCTGCAAACTTGATGATCCTGCCTTCTAGCCCTTCATCTAAGTCATTAATCAAGATGTTGAACAGGCTTCCTCAAGCTCTGGTTGCTTTCCTTCTGCTTTCCAAAAATGCCCAGCTGCTCCCTCTGGGATCGCTCCTTGGCATTCTTATCAGATCTATATCCACTCATTTCTGGCTTCTGGTCACTTCTGGTCAGTTAATCAACTACCAAGCTTGCAAACTTTATGTTTTGTCTGTTTGTTTGTTTTGTTAAAAATGTAATACAAATATCTGGTTGCTCCTGACACGATAAATAAATAAAATAAATAAATAACTCATTTCTGGCAAAGCCTGAACAGGATGAGACTTAGCAGACCAAGTCCAAGAGGTATGGAGCTGGAAGAGCCACCAAAAAGGCCATCTAGTCCAACACAGTCGGGCCAAGTCAGGCGTCCTTGTTGTGGTAAACTAGGACTGCAGTGGAGAAGGATCCGTTCCTGGTGAGAGTATGCCAAGCGGATCACAGAATCCTAGAATCCTAGAGTTGGAAGAGACCTCATGGGCCATCCAGTCCAACCCCATTCTGCCAAGAAGCAGGAATGTTGCATTCAAAGCACCCCTGACAGATGGCCACCCAGCCTCTGCTTAAAAGCCTCCAAAGAAGGAGCCTCCACCACACTCTGGGGCAGAGAGTTCCACTGCTGAACGGCTCTCACAGTCAGGAAGTTCTTCCTCGTGTTCAGATGGAATCTCCTCTCTTGTAGTTTGAAGCCATTGTTCCATTGCGTCCTAGTCTCCAAGGAAGCAGAAAACAAGCTTTCTCCCTCCTCCTCCCTGTGGCTTCCTCTCACATATTTATACATGGCTATCATATCTCCTCTCAGCCTTCTCTTCTTCAGGCTAAACATGCCCAGCTCCTTAAGCCGCTCCTCATAGGGATTGTTCTCCAGACCTTTTATCATTTTAGTCACCCTCCTCTGGACGCATTCCAGCTTGTCAATATCTCTCTTGAATTGTGGTGCCCAGAACTGGACACAATATTCCAGATGTGGTCTAACCAAAGCAGAATAGAGGGGTAGCATTACTTCCTTAGATCTAGACACTAGTCTCCTATTGATGCAGGCCAAAATCTCATTGGCTTTTTTTGCTGCCACATCACATTGTTGGCTCATGTTTAACTTCCTCCCCACGAGGACTCCAAGATCTTTTTCACACGTACTGCTCTCGAGCCAGGCCTCGTTGTCCCCCATTCTGTCTCTTTGCATTTCGTTTTTCCTGCCAAAGTGGAGTATCTTGCATTTGTCACTGTTGAACTTCATTGTGTTAGTTTTGGCCCATCATCTCTCCAATCTGTCAAGATCCCTTTGAATCCTGCTCCTGTCCTCTGGAGTCTTGGCTCTCCCTCCCAATTTGGTCCCGTCTGCAAACTTGATGATCCTGCCTTCTAGCCCTTCATCCAAGTCATTGATAAAGATGTTGAACAGCCTTCCTCAAGCTCTGGTTGCTTTCCTTCCGCTTTCCAAAAATGCCCAGCTGCTCCCTCTGGGATCGGTCCTTGGCATTCTTATCAGATCTATATCCACTCATTTCTGGCTTCTGGTCACTTCTGGTCAGTTAATCAACTACCAAGCTTGCAAACTTTGTGTTTTGTCTGTTTGTTTGTTTTGTTAAAAATGTAGTACAAATGTCTGGTTGCTCCTGACATGATAAATAAATAAAATAAATAAATAACTCATTTCTGGCAAAGCCTGAACAGGATGAGACTCAGCAGACCAAGTCCAAGAGGTATGGAGCTGGAAGGGCCACCAAAAAGCCATCTAGTCCAACACAGTCGGGCCAAGTCAGGTGTCCTTGTTGTGGTAAACTAGGACTGCAGTGGAGAAGGATCCGTTCCTGGTGAGTCTATGCCAAGCGGATCACAGAATCCTAGAATCAAAGAGTTGGAAGAGACCTCCTGGGCCATCATCCAGTCCAACCCCATTCTGCCAAGAAGCAGGAATGTTGCATTCAAAGCACCCCTGACAGATGGCCATCCAGCCTCTGTTTCAAAGCTTCCAAAGAAGGAGCCTCCACCACACTCCCTCCGGGGCAGAGAGTTCCACTGCTGAACGGCTCTCACAGTCAGGAAGTTCTTCCTCATGTTCAGATGGAATCTCCTCTCTTGTAGTTTGAAGCCATTGTTCCCTTGTGTCCTAGTCTCCAGGGAAGCAGAAAACAAGCTTGCTCCCTCCTCCTCCCTGTGGCTTCCTCTCACATATTTATACATGGCTATCATGTCTCCTCTCAGCCTTCTCTTCTTCAGGCTAAACATGCCCAGCTCCTTAAGCCGCTCCTCATAGGGCTTGTTCTCCAGACCTTTTATCATTTTAGTCGCCCTCCTCTGGACACATTCCAGCTTGTCAATCTCTCTCTTGAATTGTGGTGCCCAGAACTGGACACAATATTCCAGATGTGGTCTAACCAAAACAGAATAGAGCATGGGGAGCATTACTTCCTTAGATCTAGGCACTAGGCTCCTCTTGATGCAGGCCAAAATCCCATTGGCTTTTTTTGCCGCCACATCACATTCCTGGCTCATGTTTAACTTGTTGTCCACAAGGACTCCAAGATCTCTTTCACACGTCCTGCTCTCGAGCCAGGCATTGTCCCCCATTCTGTCTCTTTGCATTTCGTTTTTCCTGCCAAAGTGGAGTATCTTGCATTTGTCACTGATGAACTTCATTCTGTTAGTTTTGGCCCATCATCTCTCTAATCTGTCAAGATCGTTTTGAGTCCTGCTCCTGTCCTCTGGAGTCTTGGCTCTCCCTCCCAATTTGGTGTCGTCTGCAAACTTGATGATCCTGCCTTCTAGCCCTTCATCTAAGTCATTAATAAAGATGTTGAACAGGCTTCCTCAAGCTCTGGCTGCTTTCCTTCCGCTTTCCAAAAATGCCCAGCTGCTCCCTCTGGGATCGGTCCTTGGCATTCTTATCAGATCTATATCCACTCATTTCTGGCTTCTGGTCACTTCTGGTCATTTAATCAACTACCAAGCTTGCAAACTTTGTGTTTTGTCTGTTTGTTTGTTTTGTTTTGTTAAAAATGTAGTACAAATGTCTGGTTGCCCCTGACATGTTAAATAAATAAAATAAATAAACAACTCATTTCTGGCAAAGCCTGAACAGGATGAGACTCAGCAGACCAAGTCCAAGAGGTATGGAGCTGGAAGGGCCACCAAAAAGCCATCTAGTCCAACACAGTCAGGCCAAGTCAGGCGTCCTTGTTGTGGTAAACTAGGACTGCAGTGGAGAAGGATCCGTTCCTGGTGAGTCTATGCCAAGCGGATCACAGAATCCTAGAATCCTAGAGTTGGAAGAGACCTCCTGGGCCATCCAGTCCAACCCCATTCTGCCAAGAAGCAGGAATGTTGCATTCAAAGCACCCCTGACAGATGGCCACCCAGCCTCTGTTTAAAGGCTTCCGAAGAAGGAGCCTCCCCCAGGGCCCATGTAGTCCAACCCCTTTTCTGCACAACTAAAACACCCCTGACAGATGGCCATCCAGCCTATGTTTAAAAGCCTCCAAAGAAAGAAGGAAACTCCACCATACTCCAAGGCAGCTGCATATGCCACTGTTAAACAGCATTTACAAATCCATGGATGGATGGATGAATTGTAAGAGTTAAAAGGATCCCCATGGGCTATCCAATTCCCACCATGTTGGAAGACACAATCGAAGCCCTCCCAAGAGATGGCTATCCAACATCCAAAGAAGGAGACTCCACTGGACTTAACGGTGGAGCAGATCTTGTCCCCAGGAGGTTCTTCCTAAAATTTAGGTGGACATTGTTTCCCTGCAGTTTGAACCCATTGCCCCATTGTGTCCTCGTGCCCAGACAAACAAACAGGGACCTTGAGGGCACCAACATCATCGTTTTGGACCTGCTGTTTGGTCCATAGCCAGATGACAATGATGATGATGAGATGATGATGACGATGATGACAGTGATGATGAGATGATGATGATGACGATGATGACAATGATGATGAGATGATGATGACGATGATGACAATGATGATGAGATGATGATGATGACGATGATGACAATGATGATGAGATGATGATGACGATGACGATAATGATGAGTGATGACGATGATGATGATGAGACAATGATGATGATGATGAGATGATGATGATGATGACAATGACGATGATGATGATGAGATGATGATGAGGATTATGATGATGATGAGATGAAGATGACAATGATGATGATGATGACGTCGATGATGAGATAATAATGACGATGAGAGGATGATGAGACAATGATGATGATGAAAGGATGATGATGATGAGAGGATGATGATGAGATGATGATGATGATGATGATGACGACGATGATGATTTTATTTCTTACCTGCCTCTTCTTGTGGCTTCAGGTGGGTTACAGAATAATTAAAACATGTAAACATGGTAAAATTACCACAAATTCACATATTAAAATGTATTCCTATGAAACCCAGATGCTTCTCCAATCCTGCCTGCTGCGCACGGAAAAGAGCATGGCCTCAGAGAGCGTGCATAGCTCAGCGCAAGGTGCATCTGCACATGCATATTCATGGGATACTTGATGGAGGCCCATATGTGGCAAGTCCAAGATGGACAGATGTTCCTCTGCAAAGCGCTGGCTATTAAGCTCATTCCAGCAAAGATATTGACAGGTGGCCGGGAGAAACTCACAGGTGTGCACAAACAGATTTTGCACTCCACCCAATGCTAGCTGGATGCAGGAGCTTCCCCGGAGATCCCTGACCCTTTGCCTGCTCAGTGGCTTGTTAAGCAGCAATGGCAATAGTCCTAAACAGAGGATAATTGCCACAAGAGCCTCTCTGTCCATATCTGTGAACCAACCACTGTTTGCAAGAAGTCCTGATAGATGAGGTTGAAGGCAAGGAAGGCAACCACTGGCAATACGTTTCCATGGCCATTCATGCTCCGTCCCCAAATTTTAAAAAGCAGACCCATTTTGGATAGTTGAAATGGAAAATCCTCCACAATTTGGAGGTGTCTGTAATGAATGTGCATTGAAACATATCTTAGAGGGCACTAGAAATCTGAGTGAGTGTTTAAAATTAGCTGCTGAGTGTTTGCTTTGTTTGAGAGGCGGGGCGAGGCTCACACACTCACTAACCTACACTTTCCCCCCTGCATAGAGACAACAACATAAAACACACACCAAGAGGAGGTAATTAGCAGTGTGCAGATGGAACAAACACAAAAACTTCCTGTCCCATGCACAAGCTGTGGCATGATCAGCTTTTTCACGCAACAATTACTCAATTACATCTGCCCCAAGTGTAAACAGATCCCTCACATGGAACAGAGGATCCAACAACTTGAGGACCGTATTAAGACCCTTAAGGACATTCAGGAACTTGAGCTGTTCTTAGACACCACACACCACTCTACCCCTCTATTCCGCTTTAGTTAGACCATACCTGGAATATGGTGTCCAATTCTGGGCACCACAATTCAAGAGAGATATTGACTCTAAGCTGGAATGTGTCCAGAGGAGGGCGACTCAAATGATCAGGGGTCTGGAGAACAAGCCCTATGAGGAGTGGCTTAAGGAGCTGGGCATGTTTAGCCGGAAGAAGAGAAGCCTGAGAGGGGATATGATAGCCATGTATAAATATGTGAGAGGAAGCCACAGGGAGGAGGAGGGAGCAAGCTTGTTTTCTGCTTCCCTGGAGACGCAATGGAAGAATGGCTTCAAACTACAAGAGAGGAGATTCCATCTGAACATGAGGAAGAACTTCAAGACTGTGAGAGCCGTTCAGCAGTGGAACTCTCTGCCCCAGAGTGTGGTGTAGGCTCCCTCTTTGGAAGCTTTTAAGCAGAGGCTGGATGGCCATCTGTCAGGGGTGATTTGAATGCAATATTCCTGCTTCTTGGCAGAATGGGTTTGGACTGGATGGCCCAGGAGGTCTCTTCCAACTCTGTGATGTTATGATTCTATGATTCTATGATTGTGAGAGCCGTTCAGCAGTGGAACTCTCTGCCTCGGAGTGTGGTGGAGGCTCCTTCTTTGGAGGCTTTAAAACTGAGGCTGGATGGCCATCTGTCAGGGGTGATTTGAATGCAATATTCCTGCTTCTTGGCAGAATGGGGTTGGACTGGATGGCCATGAGGTCTCTTCCAATTCTACGATTCTATGATTCTGTGATTCTATGATATGCCTGGAAGCAACCAGAGAAGCATTTGCAAGGCGCCTGCCATTCTGGAGATGATGGCAATCATCTTGGACCTTTGCAGCCCTTTGAAGGCGCTGCTTCCGGCCTCGGAGAAGCTCGGCAACCGGCTCTCTGAAGCCAAACGCTGCTGTGCATTTGTGTGTATTTGTGTGGGAAAGGAGGGAGAGAGGCAGGGAGGGACTTAGATCTACTTCCAGCTTTGTCGGTCGCCCCGGCGTATCATTTGCATCCATTATTTATTATTCATGTATTTGCAATAACATTTACATCCCCGCCACACTCCATAAAGCAGAGCCGAGCCAGCTTGCAGCGGAAATAAAGCGAAATAACAGTATTTATAAACAATAAAAGAGCAGATAACTCAGGCAATGAGGATCATCATTACAAAGCGGGCCAGCCAGAGCCGACCAAGCAGGATCCAGCCAAGCGGGCACTCCGCTAACAAGCGCGCCTCCAGCACCCTCCGCCCTCCACAAACGCCTCGCTTCAGGGTGTTCATCATGCACAAGCCTCCTCCATTAATTGTCGGGAATGATAAGAATAGTGGGGCAGAGATCTGGGGTGCTTGGGATGCATCTGAACTGCAGAATTAATCCAGGTTGGCTCCTCTTTCACTGCAATGGCTCCATAATATGAATCCCAGGAGCTGCAGTTTAGTCAGCAGTATTCACAAATAGGCTAAACCACTGAGCTGCTGAACTTGTTGATTGAAAGGTCGCAGGTTCAAATCTGGGGAGCAGGGTGAGCTCCTAATGTTAGCCCCAGCTTCTGCCAGCTTAGCAGTTCGAAAACATCATAGAATCCTAGAGTTGGAAAAAACCTTGTGGGTCACTCAGTACAACCTGAATGGTTTGGGACCCGCCTATTTATTTATTTGTTTCAATTACTTCTACCCCGCCCTTCTCACCCCAAGGGGGACTCAGGGCGGCTTACAGACGAAGGCACAATTCGATGCCTGAATCAATTAACAAGCAATACAGAAAGCAATTCAAACAGTTAACAAATTAAAACATCAATACATAATCATAGAATCCTAGAATCATAGAATCAAAGAGTTGGAAGAGACCTCCTGGGCCATCCAGTCCAACCCCATTCTGCCAAGAAGCAGGAATATTGCATTCAAAGCACCCCTGACAGATGGCCATCCAGCCTCTGCTTAAAAGCTTCCAAAGAAGGAGCCTCCACCACACTCCAGGGCAGAGAGTTCCACTGCTGAACGGCTCTCACAGTCAGGAAGTTCTTCCTCGTGTTCAGATGGTAATAAAATATACAAAACAATCTCATGCTCAGTGTTCAGAGTCCATATATCCATTCCATTCTATCTGTCCTTATTTATTGTCAGATCCTTTAGCTGCCAGAATGACCAAAGGCTTGGTCCCAGATCCAGGTCTTCAGTTTTTTCCTGAACGCCAGAAGGGAAGTCGCTGATCTAATCTCCCCGGGGAGTGAGTTCCACAGGTGAGGGGCCACCACTGAGAAGGCCCTGCTCCTCGTCCCCGCCAACCTCACTTGTGATAGTGGCGGGGTCGAGAGCAGGGCCTCCCCAGAAGATCTTAAACTTCGAGATGGGATGTAGAGGGAGATCCGTTCGGACAAAAACACTGGGCCGGAACTGTATAGGGTTTTGTAGGCCTACCTACGTGACTGCATTTCTGTGTACAAACCCACGCGATCTCTTTGATCATCTGGAGAGGCTTTGCTCGTGCTCCCACCACCATCGCAGGCAAGCTTGGTCGGGACGAGGGAGAGGGCCTTCTCGGTGGTGGCTCCCCCAGACTCTGGAACTCACTCTCCAAGGATATCAGGCAAGCCCCCACATTGGCAGTCTTTAGGAGGAGCCTGAAAACGTGGTTGTTCCAGTGTGTCTTCCCAGAATAAGGAAAATTCCCAGCAATATGTACTCAGAATGCACTTTACTACTGGTTGAGGATTGACTGCGCTCCCTCATCTCTTTTAAAACCCTATACCAGATATATCCTACCTTGTTCATGCCCAGCATTTATTTTTTTTTAAATGTATTGTCGAAGGCTTTCATGGGCGGAATCACTGCGTTGTTGTAGGGTTTTTTCGGGCTATATGGCCATGTTCTAGAGGCATTCTCTCCTGATGCTTTGCCTGCATCTATGGCAAGCATCCTGAGAGGTGGTGAGGTCTGTTGGAAGTAGGAAAATGGGTTTATATATCTGTGGAATGACCAGGGTGGGACAAAGGACTCTTGTCTGTTGGAGCTAGGTGTGAATGTTTCAACTGACCACCTTGATTAGCATTTGATTGCCTGGCAGTGCCTGGGGGAATCTTTTGTTGAGAGGTGATTAGATGTCCTTGTTTGTTTCCTCTCTGTTGTTGTGCTGGTTTTTTTTAAATACAGTAGCCGGATTTTGTTCATTTTCATGGTTTCCTCCTTTCTGTTGAAATTGTCCACCTGCTTCTTGTGGATTTCGATGGCTTCTCTGTGTAGTCTGACGTGGTGGTTGTTGGTGTGGTCCAGCATTTCTGTGTTCTCAAATAAAATGCTGTGTCCAGGCTGGTTCATCAGGTGCTCTGCTATGGCTGGCTTCTCTGGTTGGAGTAGTCTGCAGTGCCTTTCATGTTCCTGGATTCGTGTTAGGGCAACGCTGCATTTGGTGGTCCCTATGGAGACTTGTCCACAGCTGCATGGTACACGGAAGACTCCTGCAGAGGTGATGAGCCCGAGCGCGGCAGGGAGCCCCGCCTTCACATTGGTGTGAGCCGCAGCGGAGAGTTCCGCAGTTCCTGGACCAAGTTTTGGGGACCAACAGATGAAGTGTGCCCCATCAGCCAGCCCAAAGCCAGGAATGCCTGCAACTTTCCTTTGCTTTCCCCTCTCCCTACTTTGTATCATTCCCCTAATAAAGGTACTTGAAACTTGAAACTTGCAACTTTTAATCTCTCCGCTTGATACTTTTGTATCTTTCCTGACTCAAACTATAACAACACTAAAATAAACCTTTTTCCGGGCTCCGGAGAGCCGTGAGCCCGCGGGAGGCGCCTCCGGGCGCCACCGGGACCCCGAATCTCCGTCCATCCAAACCGCGGATACGGAAACCGCCATTTCAGACCCCCTTATCTGCGAAAAATCATAAAATGGCGGATCGCCGCCGTTTCAATTTTATATTTTTCTGCTACTAATCCTAAGCCTAACTGCTATCTCCCTTTTCTCATTTTGGGCTCCTACACCCAGGAATAAATTGGTTTTGTTTTGAGTATTTATTTTACAGAAATCAGCTGTTTGTCAATTTGGCCGGGCTGATCCCAGACAGTCCGTTTCTCTCCAGCGGTGCTCACTCCTGCCTGGATCCAGCAACCGGGGACCCACTGCGGCCACCCGCAGGAGACCCCGGGAAGGCAGCCTGGCGTGGGGCCCGGTCTCTGACCTGGGAGACATAGTTTTCCAAAGGACAGACAAGGACACTGCCCCACCATTGCAACCCGGAAATCCTCCTTGGACTCTTTTTGCCCTCTCCTATTGACTTTCTGCTCCACGTCCCGGACTGTTTTCTGCCATATCTTTGGACACGAACCTTCAGACCAGGCTTGCCCTGAAGAGCAAGCAGCCTCCGTTTCCGCGTGCCTTCACCAGGAGACCATGAATTTCTTCAAATAATAAAAAATCAAGTATTTTAATAAACTTTGTTTGGGATGGGGACCCTTTTGAGCGGTCCTAAGGGATCTCTCCCGCTGGGAGACCCGCACAAAAGAGCTCGATATCAGTGAGAGGATTCCTCTTGTCCCGCTAAAAATCCCGCTATAAAGATTGTATTTCTCTGCCCAATGGGCATGTTGATTTTGTTGGCAGGCTACTGCAATCGTCATCCTTTCCAGCTGGAATGAAATAAAAACTTCAATGGCTTTTTCTTCAACTTGGTAGGATTTATTCTGGAATACTGGCTTCTTTTCTCACCAGGCAACCCACAATGGCTTGGGTCTCGCTATCCACAGCCACTCTAAATTGCTTGACAACAATCTCAAGGGGAAACAACCATTGCACAGTCCTGAGTGCTTCCATCCACAATCCATTCTCTGTGGCCTGTGCATTCAACATCTGTCTGTTCTGGATTTGCAGAACGGGGTCTTCTTGGCGGCATGCACTAAAGACAGAAGAGGTGCCTCCTTCACCCTCAAACTCATCTGGTTCCATTTTAATTTAGTAAAAGTAAACACCTTGAATAATTCACCAGGCTGGCTCCACTGCTGGAAAGCTGTTTGGTGCCACTTCGCAATTCAGCAAAACTGGCCTTGGTTTCCTTGCTCCATCTCAGCCTCAAGAAGCTCCTTTCCCTGGGACTCCAATGCACGTTTGGATCTCTGTTTATGGACCTCATGGCCTCTGCCTTTCCTTGGATCCTCTTCCCAAAATGGAAAGATTCAGAGGGGAGCCAAAGAAGGCAAGAGAACGCAAGGGGCTGGAAGGGACCTTTGGTGTGGAGAGCGCACGATCCCACCTGTCAGGGGAGCTTAGAAGGTGATTGTCCTGGTCTATGGTCTGAGCAATGGTCTGTAATCCTGAAGGCCAGGGTCCAAATGGCTATGGGGTCACTCTCTCTTAACCCCAGAAGAACCCATTAGAGCTTTCCTGATCACCCTAAACCACTATTAGTTGGAAACAATTTGGAGATACGCTATTACTACTACTACTACTACTACTCCTGGAAGACGAGGGCCTGCATACCCATATGATCTTGAAAGCTAAGCGGAGAGTTGAATCTGCTGTTTCTTGGGAGTCCACTGCAGATTTGTAATCAGAGGCTGGATGGCCATCTGTCAAGAGGGCTTTGATAGTGTCTTCCTGCCTTGCAGAAGCGGGGGTGGGGTGGATGGCCCTTGAGATCTCTCACAACTCCAGAATTCTATGAGAAGGAGGCTTCACCAGGTAAGAATAAGGTGAGTCATCAGATCATATCTAGAGCCACAACTAGAACCCCCTTGAGAGAAGAAGCCCACCAAACCTCTGCTTGGGGGCCTCCAGAGAAGCACTCTCTGATCCTCTCTCAAAGAGTGTTGATATTTGTAAAAGTCCTTCCTCATGTTTAGGTGATAAAAGCTCGTCTTTGGCACGCAAAAGCCTGCTACTGCAAACAGTCTCTTAAGCAGATGAAGGCATTAAGTAACTCCCTCTCTGGACATCAAGACAGGATTTGCAGGAAGGGAACGGCTCTCCAGGCGCCCATCCCGGAACTGCCAGACCTGATCCATCCCGGTCCCGCATCAGATTGCAACCCAATATAATCTCATTGTCGTCCACCTCTGTGTGAATTCTTTTGGTTACATTATCATCATGGTTTTATAACTAACATACCTATATGCCCAGCATCGTCCAAGTTTGCATTTTCTTTGTGGCTCTTTCTTTCCTTCCTCTCTTTCCCTCATACACTTTGTCCCTTTTTTTCTCTTCTTTTCCTTTCCCCCCTTCTTTCCTTGCTTTTCCTCATCCACTTTTCTACTCTTCATTCTTTCCTTTCCTTTCCTTTCCATTCCTTTCATAGAATCATAGAATCATAGAATCATAGAGTTGGAAGAGACCTCCTGGGCCATCATCCAGTCCAACCCTATTCTGCCAAGAAGCAGGAATATTGCATTCAAATCACCCCTGACAGATGGCCATCCAGCCTCTGTTTCAAAGTGCTTTGGATGCGATTTTCCTGCTTCTTGGCAGGTTGGGGTTGGACTGAGTGGAGACATGATAACCTTGTATAAAAATGTGAGAGGAAGTCCTAGGGAGGAGGGAGCAAGCTTCCTTTCTGCTTCCCTGGAGACTAGGACGCAAGGGAGCCATGGCTTCAAACTACAAGAGAGGAGATTCCACCTGAACATGAGGAAGAACTTCCTGACTGTGAGAGCCGTTCAGCAGTGGAACTCTCTGCCCCGGAGGGAGTGTGGTGGAGGCTCCTTCTATGGAAGCTTTGAAACAGAGGCTGGATGGCCATCTGTCAGGAGTGATTTGAATGCAATATTCCTGCTTCTTGGCAGAATGGGGTTGGACTGGATGATGGCCCAGGAGGTCTTGGAGTCCTCGTGGACAGCAAGTTAAACATGAGCCAAAATCCAATGGGATTTTGGCCTGCATCCATAGGAGCCTAGTGTCTAGATCTAGGGAAGTCCTGCTCCCCATGCTCTATTCCACTTTGGTTAGACCACACCTGGAATATTGTGTCCAATTCTGGGCACCACAATTCAAGAGAGATATTGACAAGCTGGAATGTGTCCAGAGGAGGGTGACTGAAATGATCAAGGGTCTGGAGAACAAGCCCTATGAGGAGCGGCTTAAGGAGCTGGGCATATTTAGCCTGAAGAAGAGAAGGCTGAGAGGAGACATGATTAGGTCAATGTATAAATATGTGAGAGGACGCCACAGGGAGGAGGGAGCAGATCAGGGGTCTGGAGGACAAGCCCTATGAGGAGCGTCTTAAGGAGCTGGACATGTTTAGCCTGAAGAAGAGAAGGCTGAGAGGAGATATGATAGCCATGTATAAATATGTGAGAGGAAGCCACAGGGAGGAGGGAGCCAGCTTCCTTTCTGCTTCCCTGGACACTAGGACGCAATGGAACAATGGCTTCAAACTACAAGAGAGGAGATTCCACCTGAACATGAGGAAGGACTTCCTGACTGTGAGAGCTGTTCAGCAGTGGGACTCTCTGCCCTGGAGTGTGGTGTAGGTACCTTCTCTGGAGGCTTTTAAACAGAAGCTGGATGGCCATCTGTTGGGGGTGCTTTGAATGCAATTTTCCTGGTTCTTGGCAGAAAGGGGTTGGACTGGACGGCCCACAAGGTCTCTTCCAACTCTATGATTCTACAATTCTAATCTTTCCTATCTATATGCATCCCTCCTGTGGTTGCATCTGAGCACAGCATACATACATATCTATAGGCCAGTAGCTACTAGCTAATCCTTTCTATATACTGCCCTCTTGTGGCTGTACCTGAGCACTGCATAGTTAGATACCTAGAGGGCAGTAGCTAATCCTCTCTATGTTTACACTGTCCTCTTGAGGTTGCATCTGAACACTACATCCATCCATACCTAGAGGCCAGTATCTAGCTAATCCTTTCTTACTCTATATTGCCTTCTTGTGGTTGCATCTGGACACTGCATATATACATCCCTGGAGGGTGGCAGCTAATTTTTTCCTATCCATAGCCTGCCCTCTGCTGGCTGCATCTGAGCACTTTGCTCATTCAACCCTAGAGGCCAGCAGCTAATCCTTTCTATGTATACACTAACATTAACAGACTTTTTGGGGCCCTCTCCTCTATTGCATCCCAGATCCGGAAACGAGACCATAAGATTAAATCCACCACACTGGACTGTGGGAAAAAAACAATCCTTTTTATTGATGGAAAATGGTTACAAAAGAAAGGTAAATGCAAAGTCAAAAAGCCACAGTAGAAACTCAGCAGTCAGGAAAATCTCTGAACTAGAGCAAAATTCCAAAAGCCACAATACAAAAACCTGGAACCTGTTAGCACCTCACTAACCGTACTTGAAAACTAGAAGCCTCTGGGAATGCAGGCCATGGAACATGGGAAATCTTCCAAGGTGTTGCCTCAGTCTAAACGATGCTTGATCTAACAACAGCCCGGGGAGAGGCCCCTTAAACTAAAGAAACTGTTTCTTGACACGCCTCCAGACTTTGAAGCCTGAGCCTCCCTTTCCCTTAATCTACTCGACCTTCGCAGACCCTGCGATTCACTCCTGTTTTTCCAAATCTGTTCTCTTCGATCCTCATTTAAAAAAAACCCAGGTGTGAGTTCCTCTGGAGAGTTATCACTGCTTGGTTCCAAAACATTCTCATCAGGAAGGTTAGTTTCACTTTCCCCGCCACTGACCTCCGAATCAACAGTTTCAAAACCATCAGGGAAAGATACATGTTCAGAGGCCTGTTCAGTTGGATCAGGAAATACAAGCAGAGAATCAGGTTCACACAGAGATTGAGGCTCAGGTTCACACGGAGGCTGAACCCCAACATCCTCAAACAGAATGGGCTTTGCAGTTGAAAGCCCTCAATTATTTTAAGTTGGACAATGACGGGTCTCTGTGCCAGGTTTGGTCCAGATCCATCAATCCACATAGAATCCTTTGTGGTACAAACCAACCAACCTACATAGCACATATGACTTGTATGTAGAGGGATTGATCAAGTAGGGTTGTATTTCAAAGTTACATATTTTCCAATGGGTACGTATTACAAAATGAAGGAATGGTTTGATTTAAATCTGGGGAGGAGGGTTACTATTTCAAGATGCATTGCAGAGACTCCTAGAAATGAGAGGATGACTCCAGAGCGTGCGCCAGTGAGCAGCATCATTCTCCGGGAAGGTGTAATCCCATTTACAATGTCTAAAGTGCCTCAACAATTAGCCGTTGAGCAGTAATTATACCTAAAAGAATAAATGGTGCCTGCAGATTTCCAGCTAAAAATAATAATTGCTGCCTTAATGACTAATACCCTGATCGGGCGCCCAATTACTCAGAGGGAGCTCTCCCGGCCTTCCGTCCTATTATTCCTCCCAAACGGAGTACATGATTCTGCAACCAGGCGCACTCTCCGTTGCCCATCGATGTCCATCCATCACACCTAGTTGTACAAAATGGAGTTCTTTCACAAGGCAGAACTGCAAAATGATCACATCAAGGCACAAGTCATGCTCGGTTTCAGTGAGGCAGGGGTTCTGTGCAAAAAGGGGAAAAATGCAAAACATTTTCCAAAAATTTCCTAGAGATTTGGAAAGATTTGCAACTTGGTTGCACCTGGGAGCATGAACAGAGCAAGGATTGTGACCCCATTGCTGCAACTGAGGTTGAAGTTCGTGCTCTGGGGCTGCCCTCTTCTCATTCCTCTCCCGACGTCTGTGAGATCGGAGCATGCCTTTCCTTACGAAGCACTCCCCTCCTTTTCATGCGCCCATGTGCTGCTTGCAAAGCATTGGGGAATCGCCTGCCTACCCATCCAGTGCTCTCTCTGATGCTGCCAGGAGATGCATTGCAAGGAAGACCCTGCAGTCCTCTCCTTCATCATCATCTTCTTCTGGTTTTGTTTTCCCCTTTTGAGCCTGCAATCCAGTTGATAGAGCAACACAGTGAAAAGGTTCTGTAATGCCGTTGCGGGAGAAGAATAGTAATTGGGAGGCTTCCTCTTGCAATGGATGCAAAGGGAATGAATGCAGAGGAAGAGGGAGTGCAGCTTGCAAGCCATTGGCAGCACCCCAAATGTTTGTTTTACATTTTTAGCAACATTTTTAGCTCCAGCAGACAAGAGTCCTTTGTCCCACCCTGGTCATTATTCCACAGATATATAAACCCCTTTTTCCTACTTCCAACAGACCTCACTACCTCTGAGGATGCTTGCCATAGATGCAGGTTAAACGTCAGGAGAGAATGCCTCTAGAACATGGCCATACAGCCCGAAAAAACTGACAACAACCTAACAACAACACCGATAACAATAATTTATATATTACCTGCCTCTCCTGAGGTGGGGGTACAACATTGTTAAAACAGCAAAAAAAGAAAACAAGCAACACCTAAAAACTTCCAGGACATCAAATGCTAGTCAAGGTGGTCAGTTGAAACATTCCCACCTAGCTCCAGCAGACAAGAGTCCTTTGTCCCACCCTGGTCATTATTCCACAGATATATAAACCCATTTTCCTAGTTCCAACAGACCTCACAACCTCTGAGGATGCTTGCCCTAGATGCAGGTGAAATGTCAGGAGAGAATGCCTCTAGAACATGGCCATACAGCCCGAAAAAACCTACAACAACCTAACAACAACAGTGATAACAATAATTTATGTATTACCCGCCTCTCCTTGCAGCTTGAGGTGGGGTACAACATTGTTAAAACAGCAAAAAAAGAGAACAAGCCACACCTAAAAACTTCCAGGCCATCAAATGCTAATCAAGGGGGCCAGTTGAAACATTCATACCTAGCTCTAGCAGACAAGAGTCCTTTGTCCCACTCTGGTCATTCCACAGATATATAAACCCTTTTTCCTAGTTCCAACAGACCTCACTACCTCTGAGGATGCTTGCCATAGATGCGGGTGAAACGTCAGGAGAGAATGCCTCTAGAACATGGCCATAGAGCCCGAAAAAACCTACAACAACCCAGTGATTCCGGCCATGAAAGCCTTCGACAAGACATACTCCATGGACAGTTTCTGGCAAAAACTGAGAGCCAAATTCATAAAGAAACAGCATGGCTATGGCTCACAAGTGGAACTCTGAAAAAGGAGACAATCGAGGGCCAGATTCTGGCAGCCCAAGAACAAGCCATTCGAACCAAGGTCATCAAAGTCAGAATTGAAAAGTCAATGACATCTCAAGTGTAGACTCTGCAAGGAAGCAGGCGAAACAATAGAGCACATTCTCAGCTGCTGCAAGAAGATCGGCAGACAGACTCCAAGCAGAGGCACAACACCGTTGCTCAGATGATTCATTGGAACTTGTGCCACAAACCCCATCTGCCTGCGACAAAGAACTGGTGGGATCACAAGCCAGAAAGAGTTACAGAAAATGAGCACATCAAACTCCTCTGGGACTTCTAAATTCAGACTGACAGAGTTTTGGAGCACAACACTCCTGACCTCATAATTGTGTTAAAAAACAAAGTATGGATCGTTGATGTCGCAATCCCTGGTTACAGTAGGATTGAAGAGATACATATGGAAAAGCTGACAAGATATGAGGATTTAAAGATTGAACTGTAAAGGCTCTGGCACAAGCCAGTCAAGGGGTCCCAGTGGTGATCGGCACACTGGGTGCAGTGCCTCAAGACCTTGGCCTGCACTTAAACACAATTGGCGCTGACAAGATTACCAACTGCCAGTCAGGTGGCTTCCTCTCACATATTTATACATGGCTATCATATCTCCGCTCATCCTTCTCTTCTTCAGGCTAAACATGCCCAGCTCCTTAAGCCGCTCCTCATAGGGCTTGTTCTCCAGACCCTTGATCATTTGAGTTGCCCTCTTCCTCTGGACACATTCCAGCTTGTCAATATCTCTCTTGAATTGTGGTGCCCAGAATTGGACACAATATTCCAGGTAAAGTGGTCTAACCAAAGCAGAATAGAGGGGTAGCAGAGTTGCAGAGCCAGTGGCCCTGTAAGGGATCATGGGTTTAGGGTGTGGGGTCCCTTTTTGAAGAAATCCACAGAGTTCAACTGGTTCATGTAAGACACCACTTATTCAAGCTGATAAACATGAGATGGACAGAAGCATTTCTGTTTGTGCTTTCAAAGACTGCCGCACGCCCCTTGGCTTTTGGACACCATTATATACCCTCATGTAAACAATATTCTCGTCATGGGAAGTATTTTGACTTTTATTCTTCCTGCTCCATCAACCTCTTGATGGAAAGTACCTTTTTGTACCTGCAAACTTTGCACTTAACCACAACCTTTGGCTTAACCACAACTCAACTTCCTATGTAAGCTCAAACTTTGTATGACATCTACATGTCACATCTTGTTTCTTAAACACATTTTCTTCCGTGTTGCTAATTTCATTTAAAGCCCCTTACTTAGCATTTGCTAATTTTACTCAAAGACCCTTTCAGCCCCAAGCCATGTGGGCACAACAATTTCTAAAACTTCAAGCAGAAAGTGACTGGCTGGACTCCTAGAATGGCCTGCAGTTGGAAGGGGCCACAAAGGCTATCCATCCAGTTGGACCCTTACTGTTCAGGAAGGCCCAAGGAAAGCACCCTGAGAGGAGGCCATTCAACCACCGCATGAAGGCCTCCTTTGATGGAGAACTCACCATCTTGTTCTCCAGGACTGTAAATTCACCTCTGGAACTGGCTGGACAATGTTGACCCATATGTGCTGGGGTGACACAGTGGGTTAAACCACTGAGCTGCTGAACTTGCTGACCAAAAGGTCACTGGTTTGAATCCAGGGAGCAGGGTGAGCTCCCGCTGTTAGCCCCAGCTTCTGCCAACCTAGCAGATCAAAAATATGCAAATATGAGTAGATCAATAGTTACTGCTCCAGTGGGAAGGTAATGGTGCTCCATGCAGTCATGTCAGTGGCCACATAACATAGGAGGTGTCTAAGGACAATTCTGGCTCTTCAGCTTCAAAATGGAGATGAGCACCAGAGTCAGACACAACTGGACTTAATGCCAAAGGGAAACCTTTACCTTTACTCTGGTCTTTTCGGTGACCTTTGTTGCTATGATCCAGGAAGCTAGAGGCCAATGACCTTGCCCTTCTTTTGGAGCATGATGGTTTTTCTGTGGAATTCATGATCCTGCCTTGCTTTGTTTTTGCAGTGTGTTGATTATATGTAAACAAATGCGTTCAGTTTCCTAACACAGCTTCTAAAACTGTTTGGATCAATAAATAGATAGGTCAGACTTGGTTATTGATAGTGAGATGGGGAAATCAGGGTGGAATTGCAGATCTGCGGATGCAAAAATGCACATTGACGAGGAGGAGGCTCTGAGCAAGCAATGCGCTCTCTGGCCATTGGATGACCCCTGATTCAAACTCTGACCGGGTGTGCTGCCCAATGCTCTGCCAGGCAGCTTGTATTATTCCGGCTGCACAGCCCAATGGTTGCCACATGCCAAAACATCCAGGGGAGATTCGGGAATGTATTTGGCATTGAAACCCAGAGGATGCCTGTAAACTTTATCCATTGCAGTAAAAGGAAAGGTCTGTTTGTCTCTGCCAGTCACCAAACTCATAGGGAGTGCTTTGACTTGACTTTTGGAGATGCATCCACACTTACTTACTTGCTTACTTACTTTGGCGATCCCTCATAGATCGAGGATGGTGATCTTCCAGATGTAGTGTCTTGGCAATGGGTCCGTAGGTGGCTGTGAAGCCCTATTCTTGACCCGCATGTTCTCCTGCAGTGAGGACATTGGTTTCCAGATGGAAGGGAGTCCCGGTCAAGTTGGCTTGATGTGCCTTCCTCTTGGCACATTTCTCCCTTTCACCCTCCATGTGCCTCTTCAAATTCTGCAGCACTGCCAGTCACAGCTGACCTCAAGTTAGAGCACTCAACGGCCAGGTCTTCCCAGTTCTTGGTGTCTAGGCCACAGTTTTTGAGGTTGGCTTTCAACCCATCTTTAAATCTCTTTTCCTGTCCACCAACATTACGTTTCTCATTCTAGAGTTCGGAGTAGAGCAACTGCTTTGGGAGACGGTGGTTGGGCATATAGACAACGTGGCCGGTCCAGCGGAGTTGATGGTGGAGGACCATCGCTTCAATGCTGGTGGTCTTTGCTTCTTCCAGCACGCTGACCTTTCCCCACCTGTCTTCCAAAGAGATTTGGAGGATTTTCCGGAGGCAGTGCTGATGGAATCATTCCAGGAGTTGCATGTGACGTCTATAGGCAGTCCACGTCTCTCAGGCATATAGCAGGGTTGGGAGGACAATGGCTTTATCGACAAGCCTCTTGGTATCCCTAAGGATGTCCCAGTCCTCAAACACTCGGCTTCATTCGGAAGAATGCTGCACTCGCAGAGCTCAGGCGGTGTTGAATTTCAGTGTCAGTGTTGACTTTGGTGGAGAGGTGGCTGCCAAGGGAGCAGAAATGGTCCACATTTTCTAATGTGACACTGTTAAGCTGTATCTCTGGCATCGGAGAGGGGTTGGCTGGTGACTGCTGGAAGAGCACTTGGATTTTCTGTCCATGTTGTCTGGATGCCTGTCCACCTTGTGTACTCCAGCTGGAGGTCAGCTGCGACCAGCAGTGCTGCAGAATTTGAAGAAGCACGAGAGGAGGGCGAAAGAGAGAAACATGCCAAGAGGAAGGCACATCATGCCAACCCCGACTGGGACCACCTTCCACCTGGAAACCGATGCCTCACTGCAAGAGAAGATGCAGGTCAAGAATAGGGCTCCATAGTCACCTATTGATCCACCGCCAGGACACCAATTTTGGAAGACAATCCTACTCGGACAACAAGGGATTGCCTAAGTAAGTAAGTACTAGAAATATAGAAGGCTGAGAGACCGGGGCATGAGAGCCGGGTCTAAATATTGGAAAGGATGTCACATTGACAACCTCTGCCCCTTGGCCACGAGAGCTATTCAACAGTGGAATCCACTCCTGCCTCACAGTTTTTGGAGCCGCCTTCTCTGAGACTTTTCAGCAGAGGATGAGTGAGTGGCCATCTGTCAGGAGGGCTTGGCTTGTGCCTTCCTGCCTGGCAAGTAGAAGGGGGCTGGACAGGATGTCCTTTGGGGTCCCTTCCAGATTGCGATTCCGTGAGTCTAGGCCGTCCCCATGAGGCTTGCCAAAGGGCAGGAAGGTGGGGAAGGGATCAGTGCGGCAGAGAAGGCTCCGGAGAGAGATCAAAAGGAGGAGGCAGGTGAGGAAAGAGGAGCAGCCGTGAGTCCCTTTGTGGGGCATTCGATATGGATTCCGTCAGGCTGAGCCCACGCCTGCCAGCAAAGAAAGAGAATATGAGAAGAGCGCGCATTGATTTCTGCTCCCTTCATGTCTCCTTGTCCATCAGCCTTCTTCCTCCATTGGGAGCTGGAGAGCAGCATCGGCTTCACATCTACTACCAGGGAAGCCCTGGGTTCAGGTGCTTTGCCCACATCATTTCTCCTTTTGGAAGAAGAGCATTTCCACGATCAGCTGCAGTGTGCGGAGAGTGAGGAGCGCATGGCCGCCTTCTGGATCCCTGGCTGAGGAATATTGAGCTGCCGCATTGAGTGCTTTGCCCTGCCACTCCATCCAGGTGTTGCACCTGTGAAACAATGGAGAGGGATAGGTAGCCATGACCTTTTCAAGTCTCCACTTTGCCCTCTCCCCAAAGGTCCGCAGGTGATGCTGTGTAAACAGGGGACAACTGCAAAGAGATGTCCCTCCTCACAAAGGTCACTCCGCTGTGTCTTGGCGCACTCCTCCGGCATGCTGCATTAATTGGCAGCACCTGGAGGAGGAGGAGGAAGAGGAGGAGGAGGAGGAAGCCAAGCATGTCCTCACCTGCAAGCATGTCACAGGTGCCACGTGGGCTTTGAGTGCTTCTTGATGTTGAATGCCCTGGGCACAAAGAACAGAGCTTGACCAGGAGACCATGCAATGCCTGCTTCTACGTGGACTCATTATTAAGGCATTATGCACAATGTTCATTTGCAAGCTGCAATGATGGAGAGTGCATATCAATGTGAAAAGGATGGGAATACCACAATGTTGTTTAGTGACTCCTGATGTTGAATGCACAGACCACAGAGAACGGATTGTGGATGGAATCATTCAGGACTGTGCAATGGTTGCTTCCCCTTGAGATTGCTGTCGAGCAATTTAGAGTGGCTGTGGATAGCGAGACCCAAGCCATTGTGGGTTGCCTGGTGAGAAAAGAAGCCACTATTCCAGAATAAATCTCACCAAGTTGTAGAGAAAGCCATCGAGGTTTTTATTTCATTCCAGCTGGAAAGGATGACGATTGCAGTAGCTGCCAACAAAATTGACATGACCATTGGGCAGAAAAATGCAATATGTAGAGCCTTCAGATTCAAAAGTTTCCATGCCCACCAAACCACCCCCCACCCCCCGAGCTGGCTTTGTTATGATTGGCTGTGACATCAGCAAGCCAGCAGGAGAGCCAATGGTGGCCTGAGCCTTGCTTTGGCCGCTCAGCCAATGAAGGGGAAGGGAGGCGGGCAACAGGGAAACAAAGACATACCTAGCTGTCAGGATTCAGGTGACCAGTGTTAGCCAAAGGACCCATCGATAGCTTAAGCTCTCAAGTCAGATCAGAGTCATTGTTTTAGTCCTTTGATTCATCATTTTTATCTAGCCCCAAAGGGCTAGATCCTTTGTCTTATAGTCCAGGGACATAGAGTTCATAGATGAAATTTGTGGTTGGTTTTGGCCAGTTGGGATTGGCACAATGGAAAGGCTGTGGTGAAATTCCTGGTTCCTCGCAGATAGGAAGACACCCTTTGTGTGGTGATTAAATTGTCCTTTGTCTTTTCGGGTCACATGGCCTGGCTTTTGCCCTCCAAGGTCTGGCCTGATAAGAACCATTTATTATTATTGTCCATGCAAGCGGGCTTGGTGAAACCTTTGCCTAGGGATTTACTGGCTCAGGAACTTGGGAAAGCTTCCTGGAGCCATGGGGTGCTGGTTTCATGAAAAGGCGGCCTTTCCTTCATTTTTCATATCAATACATACATATAAGGGGTGGGAGTGGGGTAAGGGAACATACAAGGAACTCATAGGAAGAGAGGGGAAATCCCGCAGGGTTGAAGGGAAAGTCATGTCAGCCCCCCAAAGTCCATAAAAGTTCATAAAGTTTGGGTTATGGGCATTGACATGTGGGGCCATGGAAAAAGCCTTAGGTTCCCACATGGAGGAGAGATAGGGGATTATGGGATCATTCCAGCCTGGTGTCCTTGGCAAAACTATGAATCCCTTGATTTTGAACTATCTTTTACAGTATCCTGGGGGGGGGGGCACCCCCAAACTCAAGATCAGTATTTGGCCATTTATGGTGCATTATGCACTATGCCCCAGGCACAAAGAGCAGAGCATGGATGGAAGACCATGCAGTGGCTGTTCCCCCTGGAGATTAGTATCAGGCCATTATGTGCAATGCTCATTTACATATATATTCTCATTATAGTGAATATATATGAATATGAAAAAGACAAGGACCCCAGGTTGCCTTTGAGTGCCCCTGACATTGGATGAGCAAAGAATGGCGCATGGCTGGAAGCGCACAGGGCCGTGCGGCAAAGGAGTTGCCTCCATCTGAGCTCAGAGTCAGGGCATTATTATGTGCAAGGCTCATTTGCAGGATACAAGAATGGAGAATAGATGTGCACATGAAAGAGCTGAAGTCTCTCTCATTTACTGGATTTTTCTGCAGTGAAGAATAGAGCAGAGCGGGAACACCAGGCCATGCGCAATGTACATTCACAGGCTACTTTAAGAGAGAATACATATGTGAGAAGGACCTGAAGCATCTTTCATTTCCCGTATAAGTCTGCAGCAAACAATGGTGCAATTGCTCTAAGGTAGGCATGGGCAAAGTGTGCCGTCCGGGTGTTTTGGACTCCAACTCCCACCATTCCTAAGAGCCTCAGGACCCTTCCTTTCGCCCCTCAGCTGCTTAAGCATTTTCCCAGGGCCAAGACATAGGGAGCACCACATCCTCTGCACAGGAGTGCTTTGCAACCGACCCTTGAGCATCTGAGTCCCTTTCCAAGGGAGAGAGGGCGGGATATTAAACAAAGTCAATAAATAAAATACATGCATTTGTTTTTTTATTATTTCCTATATTTCTACCCCACTCTCCTCACCCCCAAGGGGGGGGGACTCAGGGTGGCCTCACAAATGTTACTTACTTACTTACTTACTTACTTACTTACTTACTTAGGCAATCCCTCATTGTCCGAGTAGGGTAATGATCCCGGGTGGGTCCGTAGGTAATGGTGGAGACCTATTATTGACCTGCATGTTCTCCCACAGTGAGGACATCAGTTTCCAGGTGGAAGGCAGTCCCAGTCGGGGTTGGCTTGACGTGCCTTCTTCCTCTTGGCACGCTTCTCTCTTTCGCCCTCCATTCGTGCCTCTTCAAATTCTACAGCACTGCTGGTCACAGCTGACCTCCAACTGGAGCGCTCAAGGGCTTCCCAGTTCTCAGTTTCTATGCCAGAGTTTTTAAGGTTGGCTTTGAGTCCCATCTTTAAATCTATTTTCCTGCCCGCCAACATTCTGTTTTCCATTCTTGAGTTCGGAGTAGAGCAACTGCTTTGGGAGACGGTGGTCAAGCATCCAGACAACATGGCTGGTCCAGCGGAGTTGATGGCGGAGGACCATCGCTTCAATGCTGGTGTTCCTTGCTTCTTCCAGCACACTGACGTTTGTCCACTTGTCTTCCCAAGAGATTTGCAAGATTTTCCGGAGGCAACGCTGATGGAATCATTCCAGGAGTTGCATGTGATGTCTGTAGACAGTCCACGTTTTGCAGGCATAGAGCAGGGTTGGGAGGGGAATAGCTTTATAGACAAGCACCTTGGTCTCCCTACGGATGTCCCGGTCCTCAAACACTCTCTGCTTCATTCAGAAAAAAGCTGCACTCGCAGAGCTCAGGCGGTGTTGTATTTTAGTGTCAATGTTGACTTTGGTGGAGAGGTGGCTGCCAAGGGAGCAGAAATTGACTACATTTTGTAATGCTCCACCATTAAGCTGTATTTATGGCATTGGAGAGGGGTTGGCTGGTGACTGTTGGAAGAGCACTTTGGCCTTCTCGATGTTCAATTACAGGCTGAGCATCTTGTATGCTTCTGAGAAGGTGTTTAGAGTGGCTTGTAGGTGTTCTTCTGAATGCGCACAGGCCTCACAAATCAACAAAGCGGTGTCAACATCATAAAACAATCAACAATACATTAAAATATTAAAATATTAAAATAATAGTTAAAACAATTGATCAATGTGTTGTCAAAGGCTTTCATGACCGGAATCACTGGGTTGCTGTAGGTTTTCCAGGCTGTGTGACCATGTTCCAGAAGCAAACTATCTTCGACAGGTTAGAGAGATGGGCCAAAACTAAAATGATCAAGGGTCTGAAGAACAAGCCCTATGAGGAGCAGCTTAAGAGCTGGGCATGTTTAGTCTGAAGAAGAGAAGGCTGAGAGGAGATATGATGAGAGCCATGTGTAAATATGTGAGAGGAAGCCACAGGGAGGAGGAGGGAGCAAGCTTCCTTTCTGCTTCCCAGGAGACTAGGACGCAATGGAAGAATGGCTTCAAACTCCAAGAGAGAAGATTCCATCTGAACATGAGGAAGAACTTCCTGACTGTGAGAGCCGTTCAGCAGTGGAACTCTCTGCCCCGGAGTGTGGTGGAGGCTCCTTCTTGGGAAGCTTTGAAACAGAGGCTGGATGGCCATCTGTCAGGGGTGATTTGAATGCAATATTCCTGCTTCTTGGCAGAATGGGGTTGGACTGGATGGCCCAGGAGGTCTCTTCCAACTCTAGGATTCTATGATTGTGTGATTCTCTCCTGATGTTTTGCCCACATCTGTGGCAGGCATCCTCAAACGTTGAGGGGTCACTTGCTTAGTTTCCAACAGACCCCACAACCTCTGAGGATGCCTCCCATAGATGTGGGTGAAACATCAAGAGATAATGCTTGTGGAACATAGAGCTTGGAAAATTCACAGCAACCCAAAATAAACCAAACACTAGTTGGATTCCTTAACCTTTTCCATGTTTTGCAATGGACAGAAACGCCCAGCCCTTTCCCCTCTAAAGCTTCAAACACCTGCTGGGTTGCAGCCTTGGCGTTGACTGAGCAATCTGTAGTACGTTGTGTGTGTAAACCAGAGCCAAGTCCAATCTTCAGCCTTCTTCCTTGCTGGCTGCACCCTTTGCAAGAGGACACTTCCCTCCCCAAATAGCAAGGCTTCCAAGTCAACCATTAGCCATGCCCAGTTGTGTGCAGTGGCGCA
Source organism: Anolis sagrei (assembly GCF_037176765.1). Lineage (NCBI taxonomy): Eukaryota > Metazoa > Chordata > Lepidosauria > Squamata > Anolidae > Anolis > Anolis sagrei. Next base: position 344,528,522 of record NC_090021.1, read on the forward strand.
TGCATTTTGGCTGGGCCTCCTCCTCCTCCTCCTCTTTGGCTTCCTGGTGGCATTCATGTGAGCGCACATCACTCGGCGCACGAAGCCTGAAGTTCAGAGGGAGATGACATCTTGCTAAGCCACTGACTCATGAAGCGAGAACTGAGCCCCAGATGGGGAGCTGACGAGATTATCAAAATCCCATCTCGGCAACAGAATATTAACGCTCCCATATCTGGAGTTTGTTTAATGTTTGGCATTTTGCAAAAAGAGGGGGGGGGGAGAGGGAGGGGGCCTTTGCGCAGCTCGTGTTCATTTCCATTCCAGGAAAGGCTGGCCTGGGCCCACATGCCTCGAGATGCGGCTCAGAGGAGGAAACAGGCCCGCTTTGGGTCTCGGGAGCCGGCCTGCGCTGTCGGCGGTCCAAGAGCCGCTTTCCAATGAATTCATTAATTTCTCAATCTCTTTCGGAGGCTCCGTGATTGTGTATTCAGGCAACATTTGTGCGCAAACACCAATAATACCGGCACATTAGAGCGGAGTCGTCTTTTTTAAAATGGGAAGATGAGACCAAATGCCACTTTGGAGAGGCACCACATGCAAAAATCAGCATTGCACTCATAGAATCAAAGAATCCTAGAGTACGAAGAGACCTCCTGGGCCATCATGCAGTCCAACCCCATTCTGCCAAGAAGCAGGAATATTGCATTCAAATCACCCCTGACAGATGGCCATCCAGCCTCTGCTTCAAAGCCTCCAAAGAATGAATTTCCACTGTACTCCAAGGCAAAGAGTTCCACTGCTGAACACAGAATCCTAGAGTTGGAAGAGACCTCCTGGGCCATCATCCAGTCCAACCCCATTCTGCCAAGAAGCAGGAATATTGCATTCAAATCACCCCTGACAGATGGCCATCCAGCCTCTGCTTAAAAGCTTCCAAAGAAGGAGCCTCCACCACACTCCGGGGCAGAGAGTTCCACTGCTGAATGGCTCTCACAGTCAGGAAGTTCTTCCTCATGTTCAGATGGAATCTCCTCTCTTGTAGTTTGAAGCCATTGTTCTGCGTCCTAGTCTCCAGGGAAGCAGAAAACAAGCTCGCTCCCTCCTCCCTGTGGCTCCCTCTCACATATTTATACATGACTATCATGTCTCCTCTCAGCCTTCTCTTCTTCAGGCTAAACATGCCCAGTTCCCTAAGCCGCTCCTCATAGGGCTTGTTCTCCAGACCCTTGATCATTTTAGTCGCCCTCCTCTGGACACATTCCAGCTTGTCAATATCACTCAGTGGGAGAAAGGTGTTGCAACCAGAAATGCCATATAAGGCCACTATTATGGTTTTCCAATAGCAAATAATAATCTCTCATATATATGTGTGTGTGTTAGTGTGTGTGTTAGTTTGTGGGTTTAACATAACTCATATATATGTGTGTGTGTTAGTGTGTGTTACTTTGTGGGTTTAACATAACTCAAAAACCACTGGACGAATTGACACCACATTTGGACACAACACACCTATTAGGCCAATGAGTGACCATCACTCAGAAAAACGGAAAAACACAGCAGAAGGGACTTAAAAAGTAAAAAATAAAAAGGACAAAACCATATACATAAAACCAAACCAGGACTGTGGCACAGCTGGCTGGGTGTCAGCTGCATTAAGATCACTACTGACCAAAAGGTCATGAGTTCGAAGTTGGAGTGAGCTTCCGGCCAATTTGTGTAGCTTGTTGTTGACCTTTGCAGCCCGAAAGACAGTTGCATCCATCAAGTAGGAAAATTAGGTACCACTAATGCGGGGAGGCTAATTTAACTAATTTACAGCACCATAAAAATCTCCAGGAAGCATGCGGGGAATGAGGAAGTACTTCATCAGTGTTGCAGATGGATGGTGAAGGGACAGCTCCCCTGGTGGCCAGAAAAAGTCGGAATGTTAAATACCTCTGACTGTCTGTCTATATGTGTTGTGTGTCTATGTTCTCCAGACCCTTGATCATTTGAGTCGCCCTCCTCTGGACACATTCCAGCTTGTCAATATCACCCTTCAATTGTGGTGCCCAGAACTGGACACAATATTCCAGGTAAAGTGGTCTAACCAACTTCATCCAAAAATATCTATCTTTAAGATTGTTCCATTCTCTTGGCTTCAGAAAACCCAAGGCCTTGGGAGTGCCAGGGGTCAGAAAGGACTTGAAGGCACACAGAGCTCATAGAATCCTAGAGTTGGAAGAGACCTCATGGGCCATCCAGTCCAACTCCATTCTGCCAAGAAACAGGAAAAATGCATTCAAAGCACCACACAACATCATCAGAGATTTGCCATGCGTCCAGAGGCAGGGTGTGCAAAGCAGGAGGCATGCAAGCAAGCCAGAGCATCAAGCAGGCATGGAGAAGGGATGGCCATTGGCCACCACATTGGAGAGATGTTGCTCCAGAAGAAAGGCCCCTTTGGCCAAGGAAGGACCACTTGTGGGGCCAAGGGGACCTTCCTTTCATGGGAGAGAGGATCATAGAATGACAGAATCCTAGAGTTGGAAGAGACCTCCTGGGCCATCATCCAGTCCAACCCCATTCTGCCAAGAAGCAGGAATATTGCATTCAAATCACCCCTGACAGATGGCCATCCAGCCTCTGCTTAAAAGCTTCCAAAGAAGGAGCCTCCACCACACTCACTCCGGGGCAGAGAGTTCCACTGCTGAATGGCTCTCACAGTCAGGAAGTTCTTCCTCATGTTCAGGTGGAATCTCCTCTCTTCCTGCATCTTCAGGGCAGATGTTGCCTTCACATCTTCATGCTCAATGACTCTGGCAGATGTGCAAATCAAGCATGGCTTCCTGCATTAAGTTTGCATGGCCCTCTCCATGGAGATGGCCAACGCACATCATATTGTAGCTTTGCTGCTGCGCTGCTTTCACCTGCTCATCAAAACCCGGGTTTCGGCTCATAAAACCACAAGTTGATTTGATATTGTTGTGTGATTAATAATTTAAATAACCGGAGGTGAATATTTGCAGAATGTTGATGAAGCAAAATGCGGTGCTAATATTCCAATGGCATAAGAGAGGCAGGCGCTGTGTGAGGAAAGAAGCCTTTCACCAAGGAGGAAGCGTCATTGGAATGCCCACAGAACAGGCCTTGGCCAAGGAATCGAGCCCAGCTGCAAAAAGAGGGGCTTGGTGGTTACTTTTAGGGGAGGAGGAGGAGGAGGAGGAGATCATCATCAGCATCATCATCAGCATCATCATCTTGGAAAGATACAGGTTGGTGACATCTTGCTTGAAATCCATCCATGCCAAAGGAATCTAGGAGTCTCAGTAGAGCTCCAACTCAGGATGAGGAGATTCCACCTGAACATGAGGAAGTGCGGCTGGCGGGAACGAGAGACAGGGCCTTTTCTGTGGTGGCCCCTCGGCTTTGGAATGCCCTCCCCATAGAGGTGAGATCAGCCCCTTCGCTGATGGTATTTCGAAAAAGGTTGAAGACATGGATGTTTAAACAAGCATTCGATTAATCCGGTGCAACAAAATTGATGAACAAGGACTGGTTAATCACAGACGACGAAATTGGATTGCGATTACAATTAAGAGATGAATTGGATTGTTATTGGTGGCCCAATAATATTGTGTATTGTGTATGTGTTTTTATGCTTTTTTAATGGAATATTGTTGCTTGTCGTTGTGTTGTAAACCGCGTTGAGTCGCCGATTTAGGCTGAGAAACGGTGGTATATAAGCACAGTAATAAATAATAAATAAATAAATAAATAAGAACTTTCTGACTGTGAGAGCTGTTCAGCAGTGGAACAGTTCTTTGGAGACTTTTAAGCAGAGGCTGGATGGCCGTCTGTCAGGGGTGATTTGAATGCAATTTTCCTGCTTCTTAGCAGGGGTTGGACTGGATGGCCCAGGAGGTCTCTTCTAGGATTCTACGAGTCAGGAGTGTGATGCAGCAGCTAAAACAGCCAATGCAATTCTAGGCTGCATCCATAGGAAGATAGAATCCAGATTGAGGTAAGACATAGCCCCCCTCTCTTCTGCTCTGATTGAATTTCTTCACCTGGAATAATAGCCCTGTGTCCAGTTCAAGAAGAAGATGGATAAGATGGAAAGTGTCCAGAGAAGTTGCCACCAAAACGGTTCAAGGTCTGGAAGCCATGAATCCCAATGGAAGTGGCTTAAGAACTGGGTCTGTTTAGCTTGGAGAACAGAAACTTCATAGGAGACATCGGAGCCATGTTCAAATTTGGGGGGGGGGGGCATATTGAGGTGGGGGAGTTTTTTGCTGTGTCTCCATAGAGTTGAACACATATTTATTTATTTATTTATGTAACTTGTATACCGCTACTCCCAATTTGGCTCGGAGCGGTTGACAGAAGCAGATTAAAACAATACAATTAGCTTTAAAAATAGCAATAATAAAACAATATGGAATAGAGATTCCACCTGAACACGAGGAAGACCTCCCTGATGGCAGGAGCTGCTTGAATACAGTGGGATGCTCTACCACCAGTGCCATCTCTTTCCTTCTCTGGAGGTTTTGAAGCAGAGGCTGGAAGGCCATCTGCTGGGGCTGCTTTGCCTGTGTCTTCCTCCCTGGTAGAAAGGGGTTGGACTTGGGGGTCTCTTCCCTTACTTTACTTAGGCGATCCCTCGTTGGATGAGTAAGATGGTCTTCCTTGATGACTATTTTTGTGGGTTTGTAGGTGGCTGTGGAGCCCTATTCTTGACCCGCATCTTCTCCCGCAGTGAAGGCATTGGTTTCCAGGTGGAAGGCGGTCCCGGTTGCGGTTGGCTTGATGCGCCTTCCTCCTGGCACGTTCACCCTCCACTCGTGCCTTCTCGAATTCTGCAGCACTGCTGGTCACAGCTGACCTCCAGCTGGAGCGCTCAAGGGCTAGGGCTTCCCAGTTCTCAGTGTCTGTGCCAGAGTTTTTAAGGTTGGCTTTGAGCCCATCTTTCAATCTCTTTTCCTGTCCACCAACGTTCCGTTTTCCGTTCTTAACTTCAGAGTAGAGCAACTGTTTTGGGAGACGGTGGTCAGGCATCCGGACAATGTGGCCGGTCCAACGGAGTTGATGTTGGAGGACCATCGCTTCAGTGCTGGTGGTCTTTGCTTCTTCCAGCACGCTGACGTTTGTCTGCTTGTCTTCCCAAGAGATTTGCAGGATTTTCCGGAGGCAGCGCTGATGGAATTGTTCCAGGAGTTGCATGTGACATCTGTAGACAGTCCACGTTTCGCAGGCATAGAGCAGGGTTGGAAGGACAATAGCTCTATAAACAAGCCCCTTGGTATCCCTACGGATGTCCCAGTCCTCAAACATTCTCTGCTTCATTCGGAAAAATGCTGCACTCGCAGAGCTCAGGCAGTGTTGTATTTCTCGGTGTCAATGTTGACTTTGGTGGAGAGGTGGCTGCCAAGGGAGCAGAAATGGTCAACATTTTCTAATGTCACACCATTAAGTTGTATCTCTGGCATTGGGGAGGGGGTGGCTGGCGACTGCTGGAACAGCACTTTGGGGTCTCTTCCCACGCTAGGATTATATGATTGTGTAACTGGGGGAATCTGAAAGGTGTCATTCCAAAACATAACCTTTTCAGAGGTCCATCAAAATAGGTCCTCCCCGGGCATTTTTAGGTCCTCTGATGTGATTCCATTCTTGGATTTCCTTCATTTCGACTGGACTTGCCATTGGATGGAGTTTTGCATCTATTGACAAGAAGCCAGGATCCTATTCCTCCGGGATTCTTGTCAATAGATGCAAAACTCCATACAATGCCAGTGGAGCTGTACGCGACTCTCCTTCTCCTTTGTCCCTGGCATTGCAAGCCTTGCTGGTGCATCCATCTCCCAATTGAGCTGCATTCCCTCCTGTTGACCCTCAGTCTTATAAAATGGGAAATGGGTGTGTTGATTCTTTTTTGCTTTATGGCAGCGGTTCTCAACCTGGGGGTCGCGACCCCCAGGGGGGTCATTCAGCCATTTTGGAGGGGTTGTGAGGCCGCCTTCTTAGGCTCCACCCCCAATGCCGTGACCCAGCCAACACCTCACTTCGCTCAAAGCCTCCCTCAGCTGGACCACGGTCATAGAATCATAGAATCATAGAATCCTAGAATCAAAGAGTTGGAAGAGACCTCATGGGCCATCCAGTCCAACCCCATTCTGCCAAGAAGCAGGAATATTGCATTCAAATCACCCCTGACAGATGGCCATCCAGCCTCTGTTTAAAAGCTTCCAAAGAAGGAGCCTCCACCACACTCCCTCCGGGGCAGAGAGTTCCACTGCTGAACGGCTCTCACAGTCAGGAAGTTCTTCCTAATGTTCAGATGGAATCTCCTCTCTTGTAGTTTGAAGCCATTGCTTCGTTGCGTCCTAGTCTCCAGGGAAGCAAAAAACAAGTTTGCTCCCTCCTCTTCCCTGTGGCTTCCTCTCACATATTTATACATGGCTATCATATCCCCTCTCAGCCTTCTCTTCTTCAGGCTAAACATGCCCAGCTCCTTAAGCCGTTCCTCATAGGGCTTGTTCTCCAGAACATTTATCATTTGAGTCGCCCTCCTCTGGACACATTCCAGCTTGTCAATATCTCTCTTGAATTCTGGCAAGGCCGCTACCCAGTCAAGGGCTCCCTTCGCCCGAAGGTCCAGATCCATCATTGTTTGAGTCCACAGTGCTCTTTGAATGTAAGTGAACTGCAACTCCAAGATTCAAGGTCAGTGCCCACCAAATCCTATTTTCTATTTTCCCCAAACTCCACCAGTGTTCAAATTTAGGCATATTGAATATTCGTGCCACGTTTGATCCAGATCCATAGTTGTTTGGGTTCACAATGCTCTCCAGATGTAGGTGAACTACATCTCCCTTAAATCACTGTCAGTTCCTCCCAAAGCCTTCCAGTATTTTGTGTTTGACATGGGAGTTCTGTGTGGAGGTCTCCGTGGTCTGTGGAAGTCAGAGCAGAATTGGTTGAAGGTACTGCAAATCCCATCATCTCTTTTCCATACTCCCCCAAACATATTTTTCTTATTGATCATGATGCTTTCATAGAATCATAGAATCAAAGAGTTGGAAGAGACCTCCTGGGCCCTCCAGTCCAACCCCATTCTGCCAAGAAGCAGCAATATTGCATTCAAAGCACCCCTGACAGATGGCCATCCAGCCTCTGCTTAAAAGCTTCCAAAACTAACAAAATGAAGTTCACCAGTGACAAATGCAAGATACTCCACTTTGGCAGAAAAAATGAAATGCAGAGATACAGAATGAGGGACAATGAGGTCTGGCTCGAGAGCAGTACGTGTGAAAAAGATCTTGGAGTCCTCGTGGACAACAAGTTAAACATGAGCCAACAATGTGATGTGGCGGCAAAAAAAGCCAATGGGATTTTGGCCTGCATCAAGAGGAGCCTAGTGTCTAGATCTAAGGAAGTAATGCTACCCCTCTATTCTGCTTTGGTTAGACCACATCTGGAATATTGTGTCCAATTCTGGGCACCACAATTTAAGAGAGATATTGACAAGCTGGAATGTGTCCAGAGGAGGGCGACTAAAATGATCAAGGGTCTGGAGAACAAGCCCTATGAGGAGCGGCTTGGGGAGCTGGGCATGTTTAGCCTGAAGAAGAGAAGGCTGAGATGAGATATGATGATGGCCATGTATAAATATGTGAGAGGAGGCCACAGGGAGGAGGAGGAGGGAGCAAGCTTGTTTTCTGCTTCCCTGGAGACTAGGATGTGAAACAATGGCTTCCAACTACAAGAGAGGAGATTCCATCTGAACACGAGGAAGAACTTCCTGACTGTGAGAGCCATTCAGCAGTGGAACTCTCTGCCCCGGAGGGAGTGTGGTGGAGGCTCCTTCTTTGGAAGCTTTTAAGCAGAGGCTGGATGGCCATCTGTCAGGGGTGCTTTGAATGCAATATTCCTGCTTCTTGGCAGAATGGGGTTGGACTGGATGGCCCATGAGGTCTCTTCCAACTCTTTGATTCTAGGATTCTATGATCTCTTTTAAATCACTGTCAATTCCTCCCAAAGCCCTCCAGTATTTTGTGTTTGACATGGGAGTTCTGTGTGGAGGTCTCAGTGGTCTATGGAAGTCAGAGCAGAATCGGTTGAAGGTACTGCAAATCCCATCATCTGTTTTGCATACTCCCCAAACATATTTTTCTTATTAATCATGATGCTTTAATTATGCTGAATTTGTAACATTGAAAACACACCCTGCATATCAGACATTACAATTCGTAACAGTAGCAAAATTACAGTTATGAAGGAGCAACAAAAATAATTTTATGGTTGGGGGTCACCACAACATGAGGAACCATATTTAGGGGTCACGGTGTTAGAAAGCTTGAGAGCCACTGCTTTACAGAATGCAAATCCAAGCTCATATTTCTTTCCTGTTGCTCAGCAGAGGCACATGCTCTTAGGAACACGGAGCCAGTCATAGAATCATAGAATCATAGAATCAAAGAGTTGGAAGAGACCTCATGGGCCATCCAGTCCAACCCCATTCTGCCAAGAAGCAGGAATATTGCATTCAAATCACCCCTGACAAATGGCCATCCAGCCTCTGCTTAAAAGCTTCCAAAGAAGGAGCCTCCACCACACTCCCTCCGGGGCAGGGAGTTCCACTGCTGAACGGCTCTCACAGTCAGGAAGTTCTTCCTCGTGTTCAGGTGGAATCTCCTCTCTTGTCGTTTGAAGCCATTGTTCCATTGCGTCCTAGTCTCCAAGGAAGCAGAAAGGAAGCTTGCTCCCTCCTCCTCCCTGTGGCTTCCTCTCACATATTTATACATGGCTATCATCATATCTCCTCTCAGCCTTCTCTTCTTCAGGCTAAACATGCCCAGCTCCTTAAGCCGCTCCTCATAGGGCTTGTTCTCCAGACCCCTGATCATTTTAGGCGCCCTCCTCTGGACACATTCCAGCTTGTCAATATCTCTCTTGAATTGTGGTGCCCAGAACTGGACACAATATTCCAGGTGTGGTCTAACCAAGGCGGAATAGAGGGGTAGCATCACTTCCTTAGATCTAGACACTATGCTCCTATTAATGCAGGCCAAAATCCCATTGGCTTTTTTTGCCGCCACATCACATTCCTGGCTCATGTTTAACTTCCTCCCCACGAGGACTCCAAGATCTTTTTCACACGTACTGCTCTCGAGCCAGGCGTTGTCCCCCATTCTTTGCATTTCATTTTTTCCTGCCAAAGTGGAGTATCTTGCATTTGTCACTGTTGAACTTCATTTTGTTAGTTTTGGCCCATCATCTCTCTAATCTGTCAAGATCGTTTTGAATTCTGCTCCTGTCCTCTGGACTATTGGCTATCCCTCCCAATTTGGTGTCGTCTGCAAACTTGATGATCATGCCTTCTAGCCCTTCATCTAAGTCATGAATGAAGATCCTGAACAGGACCGGGCCCAGGACGGAACCCTGCGGCACTCCGCTCGTCACTTCTTTCCAGGATGAAGAGGAAGCATTAGTGAGCACTCTCTGTGTTCGTCCACTTAACCAATTACAGATCCACCTCACCGTAGTTTTGCCTCGCCCACATTGGACTAGTTTCCTTGCCAGAAGGTCATGGGGGACCTTGTCCAAGAAGGCCTTCCGGAAATCCAGGTATCAGACATTACAATTCGTAACAGTAGCAAAATTACAGTTATAAAGGAGCAACGAAAATAATTTTATGGTTGAGGGTCACCACAACATGAGGAACCATATTTAGGGGTCACGGTGTTAGAAAGGTCGAGAACCACTGCTTCACAGAATGCAAATCCAAGCTCATATTTCTTTCCTGTTGCTCAGCAGAGGCCCATGCCCTTAGGAACCTGGAGCCAGTCGGTGCCTTTTAATGGAGAGGTAATGCTCTGTTCCCGGGATCCTTGCACCTGTCCCTTTTCTGCTTCTCTCTCCAGGTGGATTTCACCTTTTCCAGCCCAAAGAGCCATAACCTGACATGATAACCTGCCATTTCAGCGTGTGTTTGTGGACAGAAGCTTGCAATCTCCAGCCGCACAAAGCTTCTGCCCAGCGTCCTATTTACGGCCGGCTTCTCTGTCCTTTGCAAAGGTCACGCTCCTTTCATTAATGCCTTCCTAATGGCGCTTCTTGCGGGTCTCTGGTAGTTAATAGTCGGCTTTGGAGGCCTTCCGCACAGACCATTAAGCCAGGATTTGGGGAACCAGGAGCGTGCCGTCTGCAGCTAATTTGGTTGGAGGTGGCAAAGACGGAAGGGGGAAATAAGCGCCACGCTTAGAGGTTATTATTTTCCCTCTTTCGTGCAGGATTTGCAAAGTCTGGGCCTTTTTAAAAATAATAATCGGCACAAAGGACCCGGGAAAGCCAATTGTTAGCTTGCATTTTTAAATTGTTTTGGTCCACTGTCCTACTCAAGCAAGTCTATGAAAAATTTACGAGCTGCAGAATAATAAGTGGGTTGTTGTAGGTTTTTTTCGGGCTATATGGCCATTGTCTAGTGGCATTCTCTCCTGATGTTTCGCCTGCATCTATGGCAAGCATCCTCAGAGGTAGTGAGGTCTATTGGAACTAGGAATAATAAGTGTTGGAAGTGGAAGGGCTCTCTGGTGCCATCTAGTCCACCCCCTTCTGCAGAGTCCATCCCTTCTGTTTATTTATTTACTTTATTTGTATACTGCCCCTCTCAGCCTTCCGGCGACTCGAGGCAGTATACAAGGCAAAATTCAATGCCACAAAAACACAAGTACAATTTAAAAAAATGTTAACAGCAATAAAATCATAAGTCAGTAAATCCTGAATAAAAACATTGTCCAATTCCATTGTATAGTTGTTCCATTTTCCTATGCCCATTACTTGATATTTGCAAATGCTTGCTTGAACAGCCATGTCTTGATTTTTTTTCCCAAATGTTAGGAGCGAAGAAGCCAACCTAATCTCTTTAGGGAAGGCATTCCATAGCTGAGGGGCCCCCACTGAGAAGGCCCTGTCTCTCGTCCCCACCAAACATACTTGTGACGGAGGCGGGACTAAAAGCAGGGCCTCTCCAGATGATCTCAAAGTCCTGAATGGTTCAAAAGGGGAGATAAGTTGGGCCAGAATCGTTGAGGGCTTTATAGGCCAAAGCCAGCACTTTGAATTGGGCCCGGTAGCAAACCAGTAGCCATTGGAGCTGGTGCAACAGGGGGGTTGTATGCTCCCTGAGAGCTGCTCCTATTAACAACCTGTCTGCTGTTCATTGGACTAATTGAAGCTTCCAGACCATCTTCAAAGGCAACCCCACATAGAGCGCGTTGCAGTAGTCTATATGGGATGTAACCAGAGCGTGGACTACATGGCCAAATCTTTGTCTCTTCTTTCTCTCAAAAGGTGAATGGTGCTCAGCAGGGAGGATGGAGGAGGGGATGGTCCTCAACCTGGGGGTCCCCAGGGGTTTTGGCCTTCAACTCCCTGAAATCCTAACAGCTGGTAAACTGGCTGGGGGTTCTGGGAGTTGTAGGCCAAAACATCTGAGGGGGGGGGGGGACCCCCAGGTTGAGAACCACTGCTCCAGGGCCGAGTGGACTACATCCAAGAGAATTAAAAGGACTAACCGAAGTCATTTCAGGACCACTGGCCATAATCTTTGAGATTTCCTGGAGAACAAGAGAAGTCCCATCAGAAGACCGGAAGAAGGCAAAGGTTGCCTCTATTCAAGAAGGGAAGAAAAGAGGACACTTCAAACAACAGGAAAGGAAGGAGATTCCACTTGAACATGAGGAAGAACTTCCTGACTGTGTGAGAAAGAAGTGGTGGAACTCTCTCTCTCTCTGAGCCGGAGGGAGTGTGGTGGAGTGTTGGGAATCAGCCTGTGTTTGTGTTTCAGGATCCCGATGTGGGAAATGATCAGGGAATGATGGTGCCGAGGCTGAGGTACAAGATGGAGATGGTTTGGTCAATGATTTTCATACAGACAATGACAGAGAGGCCCCAGTGCAAAGGGCAGATTCTCATGAGAATATCCCTGCTGGGCCTCACAGTGATGGTTCATTCCTTCTCTCTCTGAGCTCTCAAGATTTGGATTTGGAAAACAATCTGACACCTGGGAATTTTAATGAGCAGCCAGATAAGGAGAATAGAAGAAGAATAGAAGGCTGGAGATTAGCCAGGATCGACAGCAAGCTCAGTGTTTACGTTGCTCTGAAAGCCTGCGTCTGATAAGGGGTAAATGTGGGGGAAAACGAAACCAGTTTCTGAGTTTTGGGATATAAAGTTTGCTTCAAGGGAAAACCTGTTAGATCAGGCATCGTTTGGAAAACAAGTTCATGTGCCATGGAAATCCTGTTCAAGGGGTCTTGTTCCTGTGAAGTTTTTGAGTCTTTTTGGGTTGTCTTTACATCCTGTTGATTCCTGTCCAAATAAATGCTGTCTTGGATTGCTTTTATATCCGGTGTGGACATTGCTTTGTGTTACTACTTTTTATGGACTTATTACTTTTTGGAACCTTCTTATTTTCTTACAAGCATTTATTTCTTCTAGCTATTTACTAAGCTTCAATAAAAGAAGATTTATTTCTTCACTCTTCATTTGGTGTGTTTTAAAGTCAGAGGGTTTTCTCCAGACCTGGAGTGCAACATGGAGGCTCCTTCTTTGGAGGCTTTTCCACATGTATTCCCTTCTCTCAGCCTTATTTACTCCAAGTTGAACATGCCTAGCTCCTTAAGCCGTTATGTATTATTATTTATTTATTTGCTTCATTTATATACTGCTCTTCTCAGCCCTCAGGCGACTCAGAGCGGTTAACAACCAGTATCAACAAGACAATACAAAATCAGTAATCAATTAAAACAGTAATATCAATTAATTAACACCAGAGTCAATACAACAGTACAGCAATATAACAATCCATCACGTCTCATTAATAGAATCAGCATCCGATCTCGTTGTCCATTATTCCATTCCAATAATCACTCAATTGTACTGCTTAGTTGAAAGCCTGTTCGAAGAGCCAGGTCTTCACTCTCCTCCGGAATGCCAATAAGGAGGGGGCCGATCTAATGTCTGTAGGAAGGGCGTTCCACAGCCGAGAGGCCACTACTGAGAAGGCCCTGTCTCTCATCCCCACCAGGCATGCTTGTGAAGCCAGCGGGACCGAGAGCAGGGCCTCCCTAGACAATCTTAACGTCCTAACTGGTTCATAGGAGGAGATGCGTTCGGACAGATGCGTTCCTCAGAGGGATCCATGACCTCCCAAAGGTCTTTCAACACCACAGACTGTTTGCGGTTTTAGGCTTAATGTGTGCCAAATGCACATTTGGATGCTCCCCTGCGTTGCCTACATGTCCCTGTGGCCCTTCTTCCAGGGACCCCCACAATGCCACCAAGCCTTCCATGTGGTGCTTCCTCCATCAGGCAGAGACCTTAATGGCCGCCCAAGAAGCCCATCCATCACTGGAACGTGAGAACGAGAGAGCCGCCACGTCCGCTTCCGACATCTTGTATGTGTCAGGCCACACAGTTTGGAGAGATATCGGAGGCAGAAGGGAAAACATTAAAGGCTGTCAGAACAAGCCGGGAGGACGTAACGGATGGGCATTGCTTAAGCCCCTCCATTTATAATATGCACCCTCCCTGTCTTACAATTAATCTCCCCCCCTCCTTGGAAAGCGCAGCAGGGCTCCAGCTCCAGGGAAGCAAAGGCACTCATGGAATATCAGAGGGTTGGAAGGCTGGATGGCCATCTGTCGGGAGGGCTTGGGTTGTGCCCAAGTTTGTCGCACTGTTTGTTTTGTTTGCAACACTGAATGTTTATGTTTTAACTCTGCTGATAAGAGTAAAGCGTTTCTGTCCTTTTTCCTCTTGCCTGGGTGCAATGTGATTGTAAGTTGTAAAAGGATCAAGTATGTGTGTGTGTGTTAAAGAAAACCTTGCACTGTTGATTATCATGTGCAGCTGCTAATGTAGGTCAGCTAGTAAGTTTGGACCACACCTGGTGGGGTATAACTGTATGGGTTTTGGAATACAGTTCAGCTTTTGCTCTGAGGAGCCTTTGCTCAGGCATTTTGCTCAACCATTTGTACTGCTCTCTCATACTTGGATGAAGAAGCCTTGTTCTGTATTGCTTACAAGGACTATGTAAGTTGGTTGCACTGTTTGTTTTGTTTGCAACACTGAATGTTTATGTTTTAACTCTGCTGATAAGAGTAAAGTGTTTCTGTCCTTTTCCCTCTTGCCTGGGTGCAATGTGATTGTAAGTTGTAACAGGATCAAGTATGTGTGTGTGTGTGTGTTAAAGAAAACCTTGCACTGTTGATTTTCAGGTGCAGCTGCTAATGTAGGTCAGCTAGTAAGTTTGGTCCACACCTGGTGGGTTATAACTGTATGGGTTTTGGAATACAGTTCAGCTTTTGCTCTGAGGAGCCTTTGCTCAGGCATTTTGCTCCACCATTTGTACTGTTTTCTCTCATTTGGATGATGACAAAGAAGCCTCATTCTGTATTGCTTACAAGGACTATGTAAGTTTGTCGCACTGTTTGTTTTGTTTGCAACACTGAATGTTTATGTTTTAACTTTGCTAATAAGAGTAAAGTGTTTCTGTCCTTTTTCCTCTTTCCTGGGTGAAATGTGATTGTGTCTTCTGCACTGGACCTGACTGAAACATGCTTTGTGCAATAGAATCTACATCTGAGGCTGGATCAACACATTCTCATGTTTGGACAAAAACGCGCCACATTTTCCATACGCGTGCTGCAACAAGAGGATTCTGATCAATGTTATTGTGTCTTCTGCCCCAAATTGGGAGGGATAGCCAATACTCCAGAGGACAGGAGCAGAATTCAAAATGATCTTGACAGATGAGAGAGATGATGGGCCAAAACTAACACAATGAAGTTCTACAGGGACAAATGCAAGATACTCCACTTTGGGAGGAAAAACGAAATGCAAAGAGACATAATGGGGGACAATGAGGCCTGGCTCAAGAGCAGGATGTGTGAAAAAGATCTTGGAGTCCTCTTGGGGAGGAAGTTAAACATGAGCCAGGAGTGTGATGTGGTGGCAAAAAAAGCCAATGGGATTTTGGCCTGCATCAAGAGGAGCATAGTGTCTAGATCTAAGGAAGTAATGCTACCCCTCTATTCTGCCTTGGTTAGACCACATCTGGAATATTGTGTCCAATTCTGGGCATGATAATTCAAGAGAGATATTGACAAGCTGGAATGTGTCCAGAGGAGGGCGACTAAAATGATCAAGGGTCTGGAGAACAAGCCCTATGAGGAGCGGCTTAAGGAGCTAGGCATGTTTAGCCTAAAGAAGAGAAGGCTGAGAGGAGATATGATGAGAGCCATGTATCAATATGTGAGAGGAAGCCACGGGGGGGGGGGGGGAGCAAGCTTGCTTTCTGTTTCCTTGGAGAGAGACTAGGACGCAATGGAGCCATGGCTTGAAACTACAAGAGAGGAAATTCCATCTGAACATGAGGAAGAACTTCCTGACTGTGAGAGCCGTTCAGCAGTGGAACTCTCTGCCCCAGAGGGAATGTGGTGGAGGGTCCTTCTTTGGAAGCTTTGAAACAGAGGCTGGATGGCCATCTGTCAGGAGTGCTTTGAATGCAATATTCCTGCTTCTTGGCAGAATGGGGTTGGACTGGATGATGGCCCAGGAGGTCTCTTCCAACTCTTGGATTCTAGGATTCTAGGATTCTAGGATTCTATGTGTCTTGCACAAAACATTTTGTTTCCTGAGCAAATTCCCTTGTCAAAATAATATCAAATGTCTATAGTTATTTTTAATTTCCTTCTGCATGGCATGGGACTGGACTAGATGGCCTTTGTGGTCCCTTTTTTCTCTATGAATGGATCCCTCTCCCCTTTCGGCTTCCCTTTTCCCCTCCCCAAATCCATTCTTCACTTTTCTGCCATTACTGCTTTTGCATTTTAAGTGCCTGCATATTTCAGCTCCTTCCACCGCATTCTATTGTGCTTTTACTTTGCTTTTATGAGGGTTTATTATCAGGCAGAGAGGCAGAGGATAGGCAGATGCCACGTTTTTATGGCTCGAATATGTACTTTTAAAAAGTGAATTCCCAAAGTGAGAGGCAATTGCTCAAAATACAAAAACAGAAGAAGAAGAAATACACACACACACACACACCCCTCAATCCTATGGTTTAGTTCAGTTAAGATTGAATCATAGAATCCTAGAATCCAAGAGTTGGAAGAGACCTCCTGGGCCATCATCCAGTCCAACCCCTTTCTGACAAGAAGCAGGAATGTTGCATTCAAAGCACCCCTGACAGATGGCCATCCAGCCTCTTTTGAAAAGCTTCCGAAGAAGGAGCCTGCACCACATTCTGGGGCAGAGAGTTCCACTGCTGAACGGCTCTCACAGTCAGGAAGTTCTTCCTCGTGTTCAGATGGAATCTCCTTTCTTGTAGTTTGAAGCCATTGTTCCATTGCGTTCTAGTCTCCAAGGAAGCAGAAAGGAAGTTTGCTCCCTCCTCCTCTCTGTGGCTTCCTCTCATGTATTGATACATGGCTATCATATCCCCTCTCAGCTTTCTTTTCTTCAGGCTGAACAGGCCCAGCTCCTTAAGCCGCTCCTCATAGGGCTTGTCCTCTGGACACATTCCAGCTTGTCAATCTCTCTCTTGAATTGTGGTGCCCTGAATTGGACACAATGTGATTCCAGGTGTGGTCTAACCAAGGTGGAGTTGAGCATGGGGAGCATGACTTCCCTAGATCTAGACACTAGGCTCCTCTTGATGCAGGCCAACATCCCATTGGCTTATTTTTCCGCCACATCACATTCCTGGCTCATGTTTACCTTCCTCCCCACGAGGACTCCAAGATCTTTTTCACACGTCCTGCTCTCGAGCCAGGCCTCATCGTCCCCCAGTCTGTATCTTTGCATGATGATGATGATGAATTTATTTTCCACTCTTCTCCCTTGACTGAGCTGCAAAGCAATTGCTCCCCGATATTTCTAGGGTTGAGTATCCCATAATATAGAGCCTTCCTTTCCCATTTCTTCATTAATATGGACCTTGTTTTAGAAACCACGCACACCCACACAGATACACACACTTGTTGAGTACAGCGCATGACCCCCCCCCCTTCTCCTCCCCTCATGTGATGCTCCACATGCTTTTCCCTCCTTCCTTCGAGTATTTTCGGCCCATGCCGGGTTTTCTCTCTTATCATTCCAGTGTAACTGCTTGATTAAAGAAATCTTAGATGGTTAATCGTATGAGATTTTGCCCAATTAATCCATTAGTTAATTGGCTGCATCAAACTAAGGCTTAAAGTGCTTTAAGATGAGAGTTCAAAAGCAATCTCTCTCTCTCTCTCTCTCTCTCTCTCTCTCCCTGATTTGTAGGGTCTGGCATCACCTTGGCCAACGCCTCACCAAACTACAAATCCCAGGTTTCCGTATCATTAAGCCACAGCAGTTAATGTGGTCTCAGACTGCATTAATTCAACAGTGTAGATGCAACTTAAAACTGCCATGGCAGAATGCTATGAAGTCTTGGGAGATGTAGTTTCACAAGGTTTTGAGCCTTCTCTGCCTCTGGCTCCTCACCAAACTACAACTCCCATGATGCTGTAGCATTGAGTCATGGCGATTCAAGTGCTGCCAAACTGCATTACTTTGCAGTGTGGATGCAACTTCTTGTGCTATCTGACAGTTCTTCAGCTATCTTTACCTATGTTCTGCCCACCTGCTTTCTGTAGGATGGAGGGCATCTGCACTGTGGAATTCATGTGGTTTGACACCACTTGAGCAGCTAGGGCTCAATACTATGAATCCCCCCAAACTAAAAAAACCATTGAGATTTTGGCCTGCATGAGTACTGTGTCCAGACAGTCTGGAGAACAAGCCCTATGGGGAACGGCTGAAAGAAATGGGCATTTTGAGCCTGGAGAAGAAAAGGCAGAGAGGAGACGTGATTAGGGTCAGGGATCAAGAGGTGAGGCCGGGGAAGTCCTAGGGAGGAGGAGGAGGAGGAGGGAGCAGGCTTCCTTTCTGCCGCCCTGGAGAGTAGGACACAATGGAACAAGGTCTTTAAATGACAGGAAAGAAAGGAGATTCCACCTGAACATGAGGAAGAACTTCCTGACTGTGTGTGAGAGAGAGAGCTGTTCAGCAGTAGAACTCAGTAATAGTATGATAGCTGGGTCCGGAAAATCCGAGCGTGACGGAGATGCCGCATCGCGCATCGCTGTTTGTGCAAGAGAGACTTAGCTAATGTAAGCCAGGATGAAGACAGATATTATAGAAGGAATGTAAGAGTTCTTTAATGGTGAAACCCTAACCCTAACCCTGAATCGTACTGTAAGGCTAACCCTAACCCTAACTCTAACCCTAACCCTAAACCGTACCCTAACCCTTACCCTAATCACAAACCATACCCTAACTGTAACTCCTAACCCTAACTGTAACCCAAACCCAAACCCAAACCCTAAACATAAACCGTACCTTAACCGTAACTCCTAACCCTAAACCAAACCCTAAACCTTACCCTAATCCTTACCCTAAACATCAACTGTACCCTAACCGTAACTCCTAAACCTAACCATAACCCTTACCCTAACCCTTACCTAAACTCAAACCCTAAACCTTAGTCTAACCCTTACCCTAAACATAAACCGTACCCTAATAGTAACTCCTAACTCTAACTGTCACTCGAACCCTAACCCAAACCCTAAACCATACCCTAAACAAAGCGTACCCTAACAGTATCTCCTAACCCTAACTGTAACCCTAAACCCAAACTTTACCCTTTTATTTGTTTTTATTTGTCGTGTTAGAGCAACCAGTCCATTATATTACATTTCTAACTTTACCCTTACCCTAACGCTTACCTAAACCCAAACCCTAAACCTTACCCTAACCCTTACCCTAACTATAAACCATATCCCTAACCCTAACCCTAACCCAAACCCTAAACCTTACCCTAACTCTAAACATAAACTGTACCTTAACCGTAACTCCTAACCCTAACCATAACCCTTACCCTTACCCAAACCCAGACCCTAAACCTTACCCTAACCCTTACCCTAAACATAAACCGTACCCTAACCAGAACTCCTAACCCTAACCGTAACCCTTATCCAAACCCAAACCCTAAACCTTACCCTAACCCTTACCCTAAACATAAACCGTACCCTAACAGTAACTCCTAACTCTAAGTGTAACCCTAACCCAAACCCTAAATCTTACCCTAACCCCTACCCTAAACAAAGCATACCCTAACTGTATCTCCTAACCCTAACCCTAAACCCAAACCTTACCCTTACCCTAACGCTTACCTAAACCCAAACCCTAAACCTTACCCTAATCCTTACCCTAACTATAAACCATATCCTAACCATAACTCTTAACCCTAACCCTAACTCTAAGCCGTACTCTAATCGTAATCCTAACCCTAACCCTAAACCTTACCCTAACCCTTACCCTAAACATAAACTGTACCCTAACCGTAACTCCTAACCCTAACTGTAACCCTTACCCATACCCTAACCCTTATCTAAACCCAAACACTAAACCTTACCCTAACCCTTATCCTAACTATAAACCGTACCCTAACCGTAACTCCTAACTCAAACCCAAATCCTAAACCTTACCCTAACCCTTACCCTAACCATAAAGTGTATCCTAACCGTGACTCCTAACACTAACCTTAACTCTAACCCTAACCTTACCCTAACCCTAAACTGTACCCCAACCCTAACCTTAACCCAAACTCTAATCCTTACCCTTACACTAACCCTTACCGTATCCCAAACCCTAAACCTTACCCTAACCCTGACCCGAAACATCCCCTCTTTTCTATCCTTCCTTCGCTATCCCCATTCTCCCTCCGCCCACTCTTCCCTTATTCACAGCCGCCTTTGTGGCATCTCCGTAACATTCAGAGCTTCCGGACCCAGCTATCATACTATCACCTGGAACTCTCTGCCCCTTGTGGAATGGAGTGGAGGCTCCTTCTTTGGAGGCTTTGAAGCAGAGGCTGGATGGCCATCTGTCGGGGGGTGCTTTGAATGCAATTTCCCTGCTCCTTGGCTGAATGGGGTTGGACTAGATGGCCCAAGAGGTCTCTTCCAACTCGAGGATTCTATTATTCTTCCTGCACATTCCCCCATTCCCTCTGTGGGCTCTTTCCTCTCCCTCCTCCCCATAAACACAGGCACACCAGGCAACCCGTTCTGCGCATTAATGCTCTCTCGCAAACTGTTTAGGGAACACAACAGATTGGCGCACGAAAGCCTCTGTCTCCGATCGCGCTTGAAAGCGTCCTAATCCCCTTTTCTAATTCAATTACGCCGCAGCGGCACTCGAGTCAAATGGGTGCTCCAGCTCCGGCTCCAGACGACGGGAACAGTGACAAATACCTGCGCCGCCGGGAGAAAGAGGCCCATGAAATCCTGCATTTCCCTCTCTGTCTCTCTCTGGTTGTCATGCGCCGTGCAGATGCTTCCTTCGGCCTACGAGCTGCACATCAGAAGCAGTTCACAGCACTCAAGCCTTGGCCCCCCATTTGCCCCTCTCCTGATGCTTGAGAAGACCCCATCGGCAGCTGCCGATGGGGTCTTCTCAAGCATCAGGAGAGGGGCAAATGGGGGGCCAAGGCTTGGAACTGGGGAGCCCCATCAAAGCCAGTGCCAACGCAAAACAGCCCCTCTTCCTCTCCCATTTCCCACTCCTTCTGCATTTCCTAAGTGCTTGCTTGTTCTCATTCCTTCCACCACTTTCCATTGTTGCTTTTGCTTTGCAGGTTTATTGTGAGACACGTACGACTGATGGAGAGGCAGGTGCCAGCATTTATGCCGCGAACGTCTCCTTTTCCAAAAAAAATTGGATGCTTTTGCTCAAAAGCAGCAGAAGACTAGAAACAATATCATACGAAAGCTGGCACAACCTGGGGATCACAACCAGACACAGTGAAGACATCTGCCCTTGTGCTGTGCTACTCTGCTCCTGAGTATGCATGCCCAGGGTGGAACACATCTCACCACGCTAAAACAGAGGATGTGGCTCTTAATGAGACATGCCGCATTATCATGGGGTGTCTGCGCCCTACACCACTGGAGAAATTACACTGTCTAGCCGGTATTGCACCACCTGACATCCGCCGGGAAGTAGCAGCCAATATTGAAAGGACCAAGGCAGAGACATCTCCAGCTCATCCCCTGTTTGGGTATCAGCCAGCATGTCAACGACTAAAATCAAGAAATAGCTTTCTAAGATCTACAGAGACACCTCAGCAAGCGAGAGTCCAAAAGTGGCAGGCTCAAACCCAACACCTCAATCCGTGGGTGATACCAGATGAGAGACTCCCTCCTGGGCACACAGAAGACTGGACAACTTGGAAGGCACTGAACAGACTGTGCTCTGGCACCACCAGATGCAGAACCAACCTTAAGAAATGGGGCCACAAAGTGGAGTCCACGACATGCGAGTGTGGAGAAGAGCAAACCACTGACCACCTGCTGCAATACACCCTGAGCCCTGCCACATGCACAAGGGAGGACATCCTTGCGGCAACACCAGAGGCACTCCACGTGGCCAGATACTGGTCAAAGGACATTTAATCAACTACTAAGCTTGCAAATTTTGTGTTTTGTCTGTTTGTTTTGTTCTGTTAGAAATGTAATACAATGGTCTGGTTGCCCTGACACGACAAATAAAGCAGGAGACAAAACACACAACCCTCAAGGCTAGGCTGAATCTACACTGCCATAAAACACAGTTTGGAACTTCATTATCTAGCCAGTGTAGATTCATATCATGTCGCAGTTAAATTGCATTACATGGATCCCCAGCCATAGATGTTTAAGTCAGAGTACACGCACTGAATCAATGAGGAGAGTTCAATGGGTCAACTTCAAATTGGACTTGACACTATTATTATTATTTGATGCACAACAAGGTAATTGCACAGCAAACAAGATCACTGTGTTGGCTTTTGTATTCAATTACATGCCAGACCCTTCCCAGGTGTCTAGGACTATGAGCTGTATCGGCTAATAATGTGTGCAGATCCCCTTGACTGGCTTGTGCCAGAATCTTTGCAATTCAATCTTGGAATCTTTGTATTGTGTCATATTATTATTTTTTAATTTATTTATTTATAATTTTTTCCATATACAGTGAAAGGGGGGGAACAATCTTCCGGATAGAAAGATTAGAAAGTTTAGGGGTAAACGTGGGGGGGGGGGGGGGAAAGGGTGAGTGAGGGGTGAAGAAGGGGGGGGGGTAGGATGGGAGGGTAGGGGGGGAGGGGAAGATGGGAAGTGGATCGATCTTCCGTTCGGTCCGCAGAGAGATAGCCATCTATTTGTATGGTTCTTCTTTTGTCTGTATTGTCCATCTTAACTATTTGTTTCATAACATTTTAGATATCCAACTTAAGTCTTTCTTTTAGATAGTCTCCTAGTGATTTCCAGTCTGTCTGTTTCCCTTTGTTCTGTTCTCCTAGCATATACGAAAGCTTGTCTAGGTCTCTAAATTCCATTATTTTTCTGAGCCAATCTTCATTGGTTGGGATTTCTTTATCTTTCCATTTTTGCGCGATTAGATTTTTTCTTCATTTTTCTTTAAATCTAAGTCCATTATATTTAGCAGATAATATTCAGGTTTCATATCGAATTTTACCTTGATTATATTTTGTGTGTGTTTGTGTACATGCTGCCAGAATTTTTTGATCTTCTTACATTCCCAGAATAGGTGATAGTAAGTCCCAGTCTCTTTCTTACACTTCCAACAGGTTCCGTCGTTGTTCTTATTAAATTTGGAGAGTTGCACCGGTGTTAGGTGCCATCGATAAAAAATTTTGTGCCAATTTTCTGTTATACTACTGGCTTTTATATATTTTAATTTGACTTTCCAGACTTGTTCCCATTCTTTTAATAATATAGTGTGGCCTATGTCCCTAGCCCATTTGATCATGTTGTCTTTTATAAGTTCTTTCTCAGTATTCCATTCTAACAGATTTTGGTATAATATTTTTATTATTTTTTTTCCTTTTTCATTATAATGTCCCAACAGGTGTCCTTTTCATTGAAGCCTATTTTTCGATCTTCCTTAAAGCATTCTTTTATTTGTTGGTATTGGAACCAACCTATTTCCTTATCTTCCCCTTTCAATTCTTCTATGGACTTCAGTCCCCATTCGTTATTGGTCTTTACAAGTATCTGTTTGTAATTGAGCCATCTATGTCATATTATTTTTTGAAACACAACAAGATGAGTCCACAAGATGATGTATCTCCTCTGGCCAGCAAGCCTCTGTTCAGTTGCAGTTGAATCTGGATATTCAAGTTTCCATAGCTGGTACATCCATTTTTGGTATCCACGTTTTTGTGCTTCTGATCTATAATAGCAGTTCATGACAGTTCGGTTCTGTGACGTTGAAAATTTCTGGTGCTTCTGTAGTTGTTTTGCTTCCAGTTGCCCTACAGGCCCACACCCTGGTAGCTCAGCAGTGGGTCCTGGTTCCTGTAGCCCAATCGTCAACGGGTGCCCAGGAGAAGCACTCGCCATGGTCCTTATTATCCTGGGCAACGACCAAGCCAGTACAGACTTCTTTACCATATTTAAATGGGTTGGGTGCACTTAGTTCTACTTCTCAGTTGAGACCACTCTGGCATGGTTGGACTGCTGGTAATTTACACAGCTCTCAACATCATAGAATCATAGAATCCTAGAATCCTAGAGTTGGAAGAGACCTCCTGGGCCATCATCCAGTCCAACCCCATTCTGCCAAGAAGCAGGAATATTGCATTCAAAGCACCCCTGACAGATGGCCATCCAGCCTCTGCTTAAAAACTTCCAAAGAAGGAGCCTCCACCACACTCCGGGGCAGAGAGTTCCACTGCTGAACAGCTCTCACAATCATTCTTCCTCATGTTCAGATGGAATCTCCTCTCTTGTAGTTTGAAGCCATTGTTCCATTGCATCCTAGTCTCCAGGGAAGCAGTAAACAAGCTTGCTCCCTCCTCCTCCCTGTGGCTTCCTCTCACATATTTATTATACATGGCTATCATATCTCCTCTCAGCCTTCTCTTCTTCAGGCTAAACATGCCCAGCCAGCTCCTCAAGCCACTCCTCATAGGGCTTGTTCTCCAGACCCTTGATCATTTTAGTCGCCCTCCTCTGGACACATTCCAGCTTAGAGTCAATATCTTTCTTGAATTGTGGTGCCCAGAATTGGACACAATATTCCAGGTAAAGTGGTCTAACCAAAGTGGAATAGAGCTTGGGGAGCAGGACTTCCCTGGACCTAGACACTAGGCTCCTATTGATGCAGGCCAAAATCCCATTGGCTTTTTTTGCCGTCACATCACATTGTTGGCTCATTGTTGGCCATGGTCCTTATTATCCTGGGCAACGACCGAGCCAGTGTAGACTTCTTTAGAGTTTGTTTCACCGTATTTAAATGGGTTGGGTGCACTTAGTTCTACTTCTCAGTTGAGACAACTCTGGCTTGGTTGGACCTGCTGGTAGTTTAAACTATCGCCAGCACAGCTCTCAACATCATAGAAGCATTTAAGCCCCCCGCCAACAACAAGGCGGCACCCGATGGGTGGATTATTATTATTATTATTTTAGTAGTAGTAGTAGTAGTAGTAGTATCCATCCCACATTAAAGGGGGAAGGCCACATTAAAGGGGGAAGGCCCCGGAAGGCCCCAAAAGCTCAGCATCAGACTCAGAGTCAAGCTGAGTCACAACACTTATTTTGGGCCCAAAAGAAAAGACCAAAAATTGCAGACAGCAGGTAAAGGAAAAGCCCACATTAAAGGGGGATGGATACCCTGAGTTGCAACAATAAGATAACCTCCCTTTAGTCCTTTGGGCTTCAGCTCGATTTTCTCTTCGATTGTCAATACTTAGAATAATGAAGAAATGGGGCTGTATTGCCTGCAATCAGTTCTAGAATTGGTCCTTCCTTTTCTCTAAGGCCAGCCCTTCCATAAAGACTTGGAGATTGTTTCCATCTTCAAAGAAACAAGTATACTGCGGTTTTCCTACTTCTCTTCTTGCCTCTTGCAAAGCATCAGCAATGAGGAGGTGAGTGAAGAGAACTGGGGCTAAGGAAGCTGTAAACAAAAATACCAGCTGGGACAAAGTGGGCCTTGAAGTGGAAAAATATCAACTAAAACAGAGAGCTCAGAGTAGAGAATAGTTCAAAAGGAAGGGGAAGAAAAAAGGGGGAATGCAAGGTGAGGAAGCAAGCACAAGGATACAGATAAGAAAAGAAGAGAGAAAGAGGAGGGTTCATTGAACTATAAAAACTAAACTGCACCTCCGTTCAATGTGGCACTTTCCACCCGGCAAGGTGACTTGATCAACTAAACATGTTGCAACTATCTCCTGGGAATGGTAGCAAGCTTTAACACGAGGAAACCAATCATTCAGTCAGTTTGTATGCAAATAGAAGAAGTGCTTTGGATTCTGGGGTTGTTTTTTTTTTAGATTTGGGGATATGTCTATTTGCATATATGTGAACCATGAGATACCTTGGAGTTGGAACCCAACTCCGGACATGAAACACATCAATGCACCATAGTATGCACAGGGCCAAAGTTTTTATAACCGAAGTTTTATATCTATGTGTGTACAGTACTGGATACACATCCTGGCCTCAATTGCAATAACTCTGAGTTAAACTCTTCTCTCTCTTTGTCTGTCTCCCCCACTATCTGTCTGTCTGTCTGTCTGTCTGTCTGTCTGTCTATCTATCTATCTATCTATCTATCTATCTATCCGCGCCATCCTTCCCCCTCTCCTCCCCCTCTCCTCCTCCTTATATATCTCTCTCTTCCCACTCCTCACCTCGACTCTCCTGAACCCTTCCTCTCCAAATCAGCATTTGGAATGCTTCCTGCTCCTTGTTCAGGAGGTTTTCCTGCTGTTCAAGGACTCTCTCACCGAGGACCGAACGGCGTTTAATATGCGAGCCAGCATCGCCTTCCCCCTTCCATCAGGAAGAAATTACAAATTGCAAAGCGCTTCTTCCCAGAGTGTTACACCTGTCCTATTGATTACGGAAGCATTTGAAACCAAGGAATAGAAAGGCAAAGAATAGAGCTCTCCAAAGTCAATAAATGCACAGAAATATTATATACAAGGTTATGCAGTTTCCCTTCTGGCCTTTCCAAGATGCCTGCTTAGGGCCATGCTCCTGGCACACATCAATAGAGTTGACCGTGGTTTGAGCTGTGCATGGAGAGGGAGGGCTTTGGATGCCGTCAGCAGCGCCATGCATTCAGACGGAAAGGGAACTGGCAGCCAATGCAGCTCTGACACAAACCTCTTATGAAGATACATATATACTAAACGAATGGATTAATAGGCTGCCTTTCTCTTGGAGTAGGACTCAGAGTTGGATTCCAAAGAGTGGGAATCCAACACATTTAAGAACAAGCAACATCACTTCATCAAAGGTGTTAAAATATTATTACACTCTGTAACACAGTCTTTGTTCCTGGGTTATAAATGTCATTTCCTAATTGGTTCTATCATTAGAAACATGGGGAAAGTTTATTAAACTGCAAAAACTTTGTTCTAAAAGGTTAAAAATGGCATATTTACATTAAGGAAAAATGGCAAACTTTAGGGTTTCAGGCCATTAGAAGGATAAAAAAACAAAACGAAGTTTGTGGAACATCAAGTAAGTAAGGAGCGCGCCATTAACCAGGACTTAACACTTTCAAACAGAAAAATTTTCAAATTTTGTTGCCTAGTGTTATTGTTGTTGTTGAGACCTCAATTAATTTAAAAACATAACCAAATTTGGAAAGATAAATTAAACACCCACCCTAAAATAAAAGCTCTCTCTGCATACACACTGAAAGGTTGCTTAAACACAACTGCTGGCTGACTATTCCAGCCAGCCAGGTCTCTGCGCCATTTGGCCTTCACTGTGGCTTCTGGGCCTCTTTCCAGGGCAGTCCCACACTGAGCCCTTTGTGGCAGTCTGGACTTCCCCAACGTTCGTCCTCATCAATGCGCCTTGCCTCTTTGCAGGGAACATTTCAGGGACTGTGCAGAGTCCAATCAAAGCTAAAAGGTGGGCTCAAAGCCAACCTTAAAAACTCTGGCATAGACACTGAGAACTGGGAAGCCCTGTCCCTTGAGCGCTCCAGCTGGAGGACAGCTGTGACCAGCAGTGCTGCAGAATTTGAGGAGGCACGAGTGGAGGGTGAAAGAGAGAAACGTGCCAGGAGGAAGGCGCGTCAAGCCAACCCCGACCGGGACCGCCTTCCACCTGGAAACCAATGCATTCCTCACTGCGGAAGAAGATGCAGAGCAAGAATAGGGCTCCACAGCCACCTACGGACCCACAAGGAAATCCATAATGGAAGACCATCTTACTCGTCCAAAGAGGGATCGCCTAAGTAAGTAAGTAAGTAATCAAAGCTGTTTACAGAGATGAACGTTACTTACTTAGTTACTTAGGTAATCCTGCGTATCTCCAGGATAATGGTCCTCCAAGATCAATGTACTGGTGGTGGGTCTGTGGGTGACTGTGGAGCCCTATTCTTGACCCGCATGTTCTCCCGCAGTGAGGATGCCCGGCCCCACAGCTCAGAAAGGGATTCAGAGGAATCCAAGGAGGATCCATGCAAGGACAGAGTTGGGAGGCCTCTCTTGACCAATGGCTAGGGCAACACTTACTTACTTAGGCGATCGCTCGTTGTCCAAGGGTGATGGTCCTCCAAGTTCAGTGTCCTGGCGGTGGGTCCGTAGGTGGCTGTGGAGCCCAATTCTTGACCTGCATCTTCTCCCGCAGTGAGGGCATCGGTGGAAGGGGGTCCCAGTCGGGGTTGGCTTGACGCACCTTCCTCTTGGCACGTTTCTCTCTTTCGTGCCTCTTCAAATTCTACAGCACTGCTGGTTACAGCTGACCTCCAGTTAGAGTGCCAGGGCTTCCCAGTTCTCGGTGTCTATGCCACAGTTTTTAAGGTTGGCATTGAGCATGTCTTTAAATCTCTTTTCCTGTCCTCCAACGTTCCATTTTCCATTCTTGAGTTCAGAGTAGAGCAACTGCTTTGGGAGACAGTGGTCAGGCATCTGGACAGTGTGGCTGATCCAGTGGAGTTGATGGCGGAGGACCATCACTTCAATGCTGGTGGTCTTTGTTTCCTCCAGTATGCTGACATTTCCCCGCCTGTCTTCCCAAGAGATTTGCAGGATTTTCCGGAGGCAGCGCTGATGGAATCGTTCCAGGAGTTGCATGTGACATCTGTAGACAGTCCATGTTTCGCAGGCATATAGCCTCTTTGAATTCTGCAGCATTGCTGGTCACAGCTGACTTCCAGGAATGAAAGAGGAGCATTCTGATTAGATAGATGTGAGTCTTGATGATTGCAAAGGCAAGCCAGTGTTAGCCTCTTCTGGAAGAAGAGCTGCATTTGCGAATGATATTCAATCCATGTTCGTCATTGGAACATCTCTCTCTCCCTTTACCAATGGATCCCCCCCCCCCCCCCATCCCCAGTTCATGTTTGGTTTTCTAACAGGGGAAACTGAGACATGTTTACTCTCAAACAGAAATTGATATTTATTTTTAATTAGTTTTAATTAGCCGTATTCTCCACCGTGGCACGGCAATTTGAGCACTGCCACATTGTAACTCTATCAGCCAAGAACCTTCTTTGCAAATAAAGAGAGATCACATGCAGGGCTTTATTATTTATTTTAAAACTATGCCAAGTCGTTCAGGTTTTATCTCTCCCTGTCTATATACGCGTATATACAGTATAACTGTGTGTGTTTGCATGTGTGTAATAAAAGATATACGTCCAAGTTATACCTTAAAATTATATATTTTTGGAGGTATGTGCGAATAGTTAAATGTGAAGTCTGGCTGGAAATGGAAGCTTTCTTGACTGCATTGAAATAAACAATAAACTCCCATTCTGGTTCCTTCTGTCTTTCCAATGGGAGGAGCCGTCTTCATCAATTTGCCACCTTGGACATTCCAAAGTTCTGATGAAAATCCCAATTGGATTCACCTTAGAATAATGTCATCGGTCAGAGTTAACTGAAGGCACATAGTAAACAATGACAGTCTTGGACCATTCATTCATTGTATTCATAGTGAATTACAATGATGAGCCCAACACTTGTTTATGTCAGTATGTCTGTACATTTCCATCCACCCCTTTTGGGGTATTCAGCATGGCTTGGAAGGAGAAGATGGAATTAAAAGAAAGACATTGAACATAGAAGGCAGGATCATCAAGTTTGCAGACGACACCAAATTGGGAGGGAGAGCCAATACTCCAGAGGACAGGAGCAGGATTCAAAGGGATCTTGACAGATTAGAGAGATGATGGGCCAAAACTAACACAATGAAGTTCAACAGGGACAAATGCAAGAGACTCCACTTAGGCAGAAAAAACGAAATGCAAAGAGACAGAATGGGGGATGACTGGCTCAAGAGCAGGACGTGTGAAAAAGATCTTGGAGTCCTCGTGAGGAGGAAGGGGAACATGAGCCAGGAATGTGATGTGGCAGCAAAAAAAGCCAATGGGATTTTGGCCTGCATCAAGAGGAGCATAGTGTCTAGATCTAGGGAAGTCATGCTCCCCATGCTCTATTCTGCTCTGGTTAGACCACACCTGGAATATTGTGCCCAATTCTGGGCACCACAATTCAAGAGAGATATTGACTCTAAGCTGGAATGTGTCCAGAGGAGGGCGACTAAAATGATCAAGGGTCTGGAGAACAAGCCCTATGAGGAGCGGCTTAAGGAGCTGGGCATGTTTAGTCTGAGGAAGAGAAGGCTGAGAGGAGACATGATGAGGGCCATGTATAAATATGTGAGAGGAAGCCACACGGAGGAGGGAGCAAGCTTGTTTTCTGCTTCCCTGGAGACTAGGATGCGGAACAATGGCTTCAAACTACAAGAGAGAAAATTCCATCTGAACATGAGGAGGAACTTCCTGACTGTGAGAGCTGTTCAGCAGTGGAACTCTCTGCCCTGGAGTGTGGTGGAGGCTCCTTCCTTGGAAGCTTTTAAACAGAGGCTGGATGGCCATCTGTCAGGGGTGATTTGAATACAATAATCCTGCTTCTTGGCAGAATGGGGTTGGACTGGATGATGGCCCAGGAGGTCTCTTCCAACTCTTGGGTTCTAGGATTCTATGATTCTATGAACTCCTCATGAGGTGAAAAGCACAGTGAGGGCATGTCAGTGGAAAAGAGCAACAGTCTCCATCTCTTCAAGGAGAACCTCAACTCATGGGATGAATGGTCTCTTGGTGCCTCCTGCAGATCTGGTGCCATCTGCCAAAGTCTTTAAACAGTTTGGACACAGAAAATCTGCCCCAGGAGCTGAGCTGCACACAAAGGAGCTTACGAGTGCATCCACATGATCTCATTAGGGCACTACCTGGGAGCTATAGTTTCAGAAGGTCTTTAGTCTCCTCTGCCTCAAAAGATGGGGGCTCATCAAACGAACACTCCCAGGATTCCATAGCACTGAACCATGGCAGTTCCAAACTGCAATAGTTCCATAGCACAGAATGCTTGGAATGAACCCATTGTTGGCGTCTCATGTGGATGCGATTCCAGCTGACAAAGCCTTTGGACAGTTTTATTTGATGCAGGAACTAAGCTTGGAAGCAGGGGTCTATGATGAAGGCTCTCAAGAAACACATGCCACCTTTCTTTCCCAGTGACCACACAGAAGGCCACTTCACCTGGCAACAGCCAATCCACTTTGTTTGTTTTTTCCCCCTCTATCTGGGCCCAAAAGGATGGGTTACCCCTCAATTTCTCTCAGTCTTGCTGCTGTGCTTCTCAAGAGATAAAAGCCAGATATACATAAATGAGGGTGATATTGTTGCACTCCAGGTCCAGAAGAAGCCCTCTGATTTAAAACACACCACACCAAGAGTGAAGAATCGTCTTTTATTAAAGCTTAGTAAATAGCCAGAAGAAATAAATGCTTATAAGAAAATCAGCAGGTTCCAAAAAGTATTAGTCTATAAACAGTAGTAACCCAAAGCAATGTCCACACAAGAAATGCAGGCAATCCAAGACAGCATTAATCCAGGCAGGAATCAAGCAGGATGCAAAGACAATCCAAAAGGCTAAAAAACTCCACAGAAACAAGATCTCTTGAACAAGACTTCCATGGCACAAGAACTTGGTTTCCAAACGATGCCTGATCTGACAAGATTTTCTACAGGCAAACTTTAAACCCCAAAAACTGGTTTTGTTTTCCCCCAATCTTTCACTTTAATTGACAAATTCTTTCAGATCTACGTAAACATTGGGCCTGTTGTTGATTCTGGCTAATCTTCAGCCTCCGACTCTGCTTATCTGACTCCTCATTAACTTTAACAGGTGCCAGACTGTTTTCCAAACTAGAATCCGGAAAGCTCACAGACAGAGGGAGTCATTGTCTTACTGTTCTATTGTTTTGCTTGATGTTTTATTATTTGCTTATGAGTTTATTTGAACTGTGGTGTTGGAGGAAAGTTCTGAGAGTGCCTTGGACTGCGAGAAGATCCAACCAGTCCATCCTCCAGGAAATAAAGCCCGGCTGCTCACTGGAAGGAAGGAGACTAGAGACAAAGTGGAAGTCCTTTGAATGCCACATCATGAGGAGGGAGCAAAGCCTGGAGAAGGGAATGATGCTGGGGAAAGTGGAAGGCAAAAGGAAGAGGGGCCGACCAAGGGCAAGATGGATGGATGGCATCCTTGAAGTGACTGGATTGACCTTGAAGGAGCTGGGAGTGGTGACGGCCGACAGGGAGCTCTGGCGTGGACTGGTCCATGAGGTCATGAAGAGTCGGAGACAACTGAACGAATGAACAACAACAACATGGGTTTATTGTGTATTGTATGTTGTTGATTGTTGGCGGTCTTGGTCTTTGTAAGCCGCATTGAGTCCTACGGGAGATTTTGCGGGGTATAAATAAGGATAAGGATAATAATAATAATAATAATAATAATAATAATAATAATAATAATCCTTTCTCCCAAGGCCTGACAGAAATATTCTCATGAGAATCTGCCCTTTGCACCAAAGCCTCTCTGTCAGTGTCTGCATGAAACCCATTGACCAAAGTGTCTCCATCTTGCACCTCAGAGTCAGTCCCAGCATCCCCACATCAGAAGCAACAGGGGACTGATTATTACCCACATCAGACACAGAAACATCAGGAGACTGAAACACATTCACAGGTTCAAGCCCAGGGTCAGGTTCAATCACAGGCTGAGTCCCAACAGATACGTGACTGTTGTGCTTTGTGATTGTGCCATGTTTCAATGAAGCACAAGGATGGCATAGCACAATCAATGAATGCATATGAATATGCGCGCTATGCACACACTCCCCCCTCCCCCCAGTGTGGGATCCTGATCGCTAGGTTTCCATTTGATGACAGCCCCTGTTTCACAGCAATTTCTTGGCTTTGTCTCTCTCCCGCTCGAGTGTTTTGATTCCAGGTTGGACTCTTGAGCCAGAAGCTGAGAAATGTGTGGAGGAGACAGTTTAATCTCTGCTGGGGATAAATATATTTGTTACAGTTGTGGATTGTTTTATCACTGTGGAAATGATTTGAGAAATATCTGAGCCCAGCCATCCCCCTCTCCCCCGCCTCCTCCAAGTCTTTTCCCAGTGCCTTTTACACGGAGCGGAGCGGAAGGAGGACTCGTATATCTCTGCCTGATTTAAATTTAAACTCTCCGGCATGAAGTGTTTCTCTATCGCTTTCATGTGTTAAAAATGTGCCCAACCGAAGCTCCCTGACACATAATGAATGGCTACTGAGGGTCACCGGTTGCTGCTGCGGAGAGATGGAAGGGAGAGGCCCTCCAAGCAAAACCCATCATCGTCGCCTCGGTTTCTCTCCGGCCTCCAGGATTCCGTGCGGAACTGAAACAACTATCTGGAGAAGCTGGAAATGCAAAGGAAGAGAAATGGGCGAGAGGGCAGGGAAGGGTGACTGGGAGAGGGGGAAGAGAGAGGTCGGGGAAGAAAGGGCTTTTCTTACTCCATTTCCCAATTCCATTTGCAAAATGCATCCATCCCTTGCCGGTGCAACCCTGCAATCTTTTTCTGGTCCAGGTGCATCATGCTTTCCATATAGATGAATTTGGGTGGGCTCCCCTTCATCTTCTCCAGCCTGTTTGAAGTCAAATTTAGACTAGGTCCACGGATACGGAGGGTCCGTCCCTGGCAAGTGCTAAAACCTGAAGGTCCTGACTGAAAACACATTCACCAGGTGAAGACAGCCACAGAAGGGTTATGGCCCACTATTAGCAATTTTTAGCCAGAAAGGAGTTGTAGTTTTACAAGGTCTGGATCCTCTCTACCAAGCAGGGCTGGTGCCTCCCCAAACTATAAAGCCTGGGAATGTAGTAGAAGAGTGCTGTAGTGCAAGCCCAGCAAGTACCTACCTGAGTAGTTACAGGTTGATTCTCCCTCATCCGAAATGGGACCAAAAGTGTTTTAGATTTTTCTTCCAGATTTTGGAATGCAGTGTTGCACCCCAGGTCCAGAAGAAGCCCTCTGACTTAAAACACGCCACATGAAGAATTAACAATCAAATCTTCTTTTATTAAAGCTTAGTAAATAGCCAGAAGAAATAAATGCTTGTAAGAAAATCAGAAAGTTTCAAAAGTATTAGTCCATAAACAGTAATTACCCAAAACAATGTCCACACAAGAAATACAGGCAATCCAAGACAGCATTAATCCAGACAGGAATCAAGCAGGGTGCAAAGACATTCCAAAAGGCTAAAAGACCCCTTGAACAAGACTTCCATGGCACAAGAGAGGAGATTCCATCTGAACATGAGGAAGAACTTCCTGACTGTGAGAGCCGTTCAGCAGTGGAACTCTCTGCCCTGGAGTGTGGTGGAGGCTCCTTCTTTGGAAGCTTTTAAGCAGAGGCTGGATGGCCATCTGTCAGGGGTGATTTGAATGCAATATTCCTGCTTCTTGGCAGGGGGTTGGACTGGATGGCCCATGAGGTCTCTTCCAACTCTTTGATTAAGAACTTGGTTTCCAAACGATGCCTGATCTGACAAGATTTTCTACAGGCAAACCTTAAATCCCAAAAACTGATTTCATTTTCCCCCAGTCTTTCTTTAACTAACAAATTCTTTCAGATCTACATAAACATTGGTTTCCAAACGATGCCTGATCTGACAAGATTTTCTACAGGCAAACCTTAAATCCCAAAAACTGATTTCATTTTCCCCCAGTCTTTCTTTAACTAACAAATTCTTTCAGATCTACATAAACATTGGTTTCCAAACGATGCCTGATCTGACAAGATTTTCTACAGGCAAACCTTAAATCCCAAAAACTGGTTTTGTTTTCTCCCAGTCTTTGACTTTAATTGACAAATTATTTCAGATCTACGTAAACATTGGGCCTCTTGTCGATTCTGGGTAATCTCCAGCTGCTGACTCTGCTTATCTGACTCCTCATTAACTTTCCCAGGTGCCAGTCTGTTTTCCAAACTAGAATCTGGAGAGCTCACAGGAGGAGGGAGTAAATCTTCCTCTCAAGGCCTGACAGAAACATTCTCATGAGAATCTGCCCTTTGCACCGAAGCCTCTCTGTCAGTGTCTGATTGAAACTCAATGACCAAAGTGTCTCCATTTTGCACCTCAGAGTCAGTCCCAGCATCCCCCACATCAGAAGCAACAGGGGACTGATTTCCCTCCTCATTACCCACATCAGACACAGAAACATCAGGAGACTGAAACACATTCACAGGTTCAAGCACAGGCTGAGTCCCAACACGCAGGTTGATTGCCCCCTGTTCAGAATTCTGAAATCCAAAATACTCAAAAATGTAAAATAGTGACCCCTTTGTTTTCTAATTGATACAGAGCATGAGGACCCCTGCCGTCAAATTTTCCTCTGTTTCAAAATGATTCCATGTGCACAAATTTTGTTTCATAAACAAAATTTTGTATTTGGGAGACTCAATCTACACTTGACTTTTTTTTGCCCCTGAACCCACTGGAGCTGAGCAACAAGAAAGCAGCTCTTCTTCTTCTTTGAGGGCCAAGAAGAAGGAACCAGAGAGAATGAGGGCGTTGCTTCCCCAAATAAAATGCTTGCCCTTAAAGTGAACCTTCCCTCCATCTTCTAAATGTCTTATGATTTCAGTAGCTGAAACTACAGTTATTTAGGAAGAGAGTTCAGGCATGCAATGAAAAGAGCAAATGGTAAAGGCAGTCAAGGATGGCAAACGGAGCCAATCTGTGTATTTTGCAAAGTCTCGTTCTCCCCAATGCTAGGTATTCGGGGACTTCAGGGAAATGTCATTTGCAGCGCAGACCTTTAAACTGGGGTGGGGGAAGAGAAGGCCTTCCCCCCACCCAAGACACACATACACAGTATACCAATAGTTTGCTAAACTTCTACCAAGGTTAAATGTCCCAGCAGGATTCGCTTCTTTGAAACTGTGGTACTTGTGCTTGCATTGCCCCAGGTTCCTACAAGGAGTTTGTTTGTTTATTTACTTATTTACTTATTTACTTATTATTCAAACTTCTATGCCGCCACTCCCCTGGGGCTCGGAGCAGCTTACAAGAACAGGCTAAAATCGAACACAATTTAAAAACAATTTAAAACAATTTAAAAACAGCAATATCAAAGATCAAAGGCCTGTCGAAACAGGTATGTCTTCCATGCCCTGCGGAAAGCTGGTAAGTCCCGCAAGGCACAGACTTCGGGTGGCAGAGTATTCCAGAGCGATGGTGCCACTGCTGTGAAGGCTCTGCGTCTGGTTGCTGTTGGATGCAAGGTCTTGACACTGGAAATTTCCAATAGATCTTGGTCCTCAGAACGGAGGGATCTCTGGGGTTGGGAGGGGGTGAGGCGGTCCCTCAGGTACATTGGCCCCAGACCATGCCAGGCCTTCATAGAATCACAGGCCTTCGACCGCATCGATCAGGTCCTCCGCATTTGTTAGGATGAGATCAAGAGTAGCCAATCCCCTTGTTGCCTCTTCTACCTTCTGGACCATGAAATTGTCTGCAAGGCAAGCGAGGAATTTGTTGGACCTTGTACTCTTGGCCGAGTTTGTTTTCCAGCAAATATCGGGATAGTTGAAATCGCCCATGACTACTACATCTCTTTTCTGTGCCTGTTTGGTCAACTGTTGGCAGAAGACTTCATCAAGATCTTCAAGGTGAGTCCCATCCCTTTGAAAGTGATCCGGTGCTCAATGGGTAACCAATGCAGCTGTAGTCAGATTGGGGTGATGTGGCATCTCATCGGAATTCCCGCAAGAAGCCGAGCAACTACATTTTGTACCAACTTGAGCTTCCGGCTCACCAACAGAGGAAGGCCAATGTAGAGGGTGTTGCAGTAGTCCAGTCTTGAGATGACCATGACCTGGATCACCGTAGCGAGGTTGCCCCTGGACAGGGAGAGGTCAGCCGTCTAGCCTGCCGCAGGTGAAAGAAAGAAGGCGGTTCTGCTCACGGCGGAGAGAGACCTGGGCCTCCATCCTCAGCAGAGGGTCCAGAAGGACTCCCAGGCTCTTGACCAACGATGATGGGCGTAGCGCCTCACCATCCAGGGTAGGCAGCTGGACGTCCCCACTGCCCGGTCGACCCAGCCATAGGATCTCCATCTTTGCTGGATTCACCCTCAACCTGCTGGCACGCAGCCACCAGTCACGGCCTCGAGGCACTGAGGGAAACAATCGGGTACAGAGTCCGGTCGGCCCTCCATCTTCAGCACCAGCTGAGTGTCATCGGCATACTGGTCACACTCCAGCCCAAAACCTCGAACCAGCTGAGCAAGTGGTCGCATATAGATGTTTAGGATATTCATGTTGGGAGTAAGGCAATGTCACACCAATTTCCTGCTTGTCCCTGGTGCAATGTGACCTCTTCACATTCAAAGTTTTATTGCACCCGATTTGAATATGCATGCAAGCTAATGACTTGACCACCATTTGAAATATGTTTTAGGTCATGTAGGCCACCTGAGGACATGTTTGGAAGGGTATATAAAGGGAATGCATGCCTTGGTCCCCCCCATTTGCCCTGTTTTGCTTCTTTGACCCTCTGCTACTTTTTGATTCTTTGTTTTTGGCTGAGAGGTAACTTTGGAGGAGAGATGTCCTGCTCACCACCTTCAAGGCCTGATTCATTGCTCCGATGGTAACCAAGGTGAAATTTACATCATGCAAGGCTTTCTTCAGTAAGTAAAAGCCTTTTACCTTTAACTCGTGTCTGAGCTAGTTATTTGCATGCGCCTTTCTTGAAAGGGGAGAAAGCGGGTGGCTGTGTCCTTTTGTTGGTCTCAAACCTTTTCTTGAACCCCCGGGCATTTCTACCTCGCTCTGGTGGGATCACAACCCTGAAAAAGTTACAAAAATAAACAAATCAAGCTACTCTGGGACTTCCAGATTCAGACAGACAGAGTCTTGGAGCACAAGACTCCTGACCTCACGATCATGTTAAAAACAAGGTATGGATTGTCAATGTTGCAATCCCAGATGACAGCAGGATTGAAGAGAAACCACTGGAAAAGCTGACACAATATGAGTATTCAGAGATCAAACTGCAAAGACTCGGGCACAAACCAGTAAAGGTGATCCCACTGGTGATCAGAACACTGGGTGCAGTGCCTCAAGACATTGGCCTGCACTTAAACACAATTGGCACTGACAATTACCATCTGCCAGCTGCAAAAGGCCATCCTAGTGGGATCTGCACACAATATTCACAGATACATCACACAGTGCACAAACACAACGAGGACCAAGTACCGAAAGCACAATAATCTCAATTAAACAGCTCAGGGGAAGATCTCAGGGGCTCACATGTCTTTAAACGAATGCACAGAGCATGGGAAATAAACAAGATGAACTCCAACTTTTAGCACAACACCACAAATATGATATCATAGCCATCACTGAAACCTGGTGGGATGACTCCTATCGCTGGAATGTAGATATCGAGGGGTATAACCTCTTTCACAGAAACCGAACAAAGGGGAGAGGAGGCGGAGTAGCCTTATATGTCAAAAACTGTTATGCTGCAGAAGAGATGCAAGAGAGCAATCCGGGAAACCAGCTTGAAATCATCTGGATAAGAATCAAGGGAACTGAGACTCAAAAAGATGTTGTTGTAGGCGTCCACTACAGACCCCCAAGCCAGGAGGAAGAACTTGATGAAGTCTTCTGCCAACAGTTGTTATTATTATTATTATTATTATTATTATTATTATTATTATTAGAAACACAACAAGATGAGTCCACAGCAGACACTCTGCTGGCTGTTGAATTGGGGTGATTTGAATGCAATATTCTTGCTTCTTGGCAGAATGAGGTTGGACTGGATGGCCCATGAGGTCTCTTCCAACTCTTTGATTCTAGGATTCTATGATTCTATGACAGTCCTAGACCCTTGGGAAGGGTCCGACGTGTGATCCAATTCAACAGCCAGCAGAGTGTCTGCTGTGGACTCATCTTGTTGTGTTTCAAATAATAATAATAATAATAATAATAATAATAATAATAATAATATTTCCACAAACCCTGCAAATCAAGAGGTAATTGTGAAGAGTTGCCCACCATCCAACAAACTTGCTGTTCTCTTCTTCCGTGGAGTGAATATGGCCCCAGAAGTCCTGTTTCAGGAGCCAGGAACCTGGCCCTTGCCTGCAGAACCCACAGGGTGGCAGCCTGGCCCCCTGGGCTCTGGGGAAAGGCACATTGGGCATTCATGTAGCATTACTTCCATAGTGTCTAGGTCTAGGGAAGTAATGCTACCCCTCTAGACCACACCTGGAATATTGTGTCCAATTCTGGGCACCACAATTCAAGAGAGATCTTGACAAGCTGGAATGTGTCCAGAGGAGGGCGACTAAAATGATCAAGGGTCTGGAGAACAAGCCCTATGAGGAGCGGCTTAGGGAACTGGGCATGTTTAGCCTGAAGAAGAGAGGCTGAGAGGAGATATGATAGCCATGGATAAATACGTGAGAGGAAGCCACCGGGAGGAGAAGGGAACAAGCTTTCTTTGTGCTACCCTGGAGACTAGGACGCAATGGAACAATGGCTTCAAACTCCAAGAGAGGAGATTCCATCTGAACATGAGGAAGAACTTTCTGACTGCGAGAGCCGTTCAGCAGTGGAACTCTCTACCCCGGAGGGAGTGTGGTGGAGGCTCCTTCTTTGGAAGCTTTTAAGCAGAGGCTGGATGGCCATCTGTCAGGGGTGATTTGAATGCAATATTCCTGCTTCTTGGTAGAAGGGGGTTGGACTGGATGGCCCAGGAGGTCTCTTCCAACTCTTTGATTCTATGATTCTATGATTCTAATAATAATAGTATTTCCACAAACCCTACAAATCTAGGGGCAATTGTGAAGAGTTGCCCACCATCCAACAAACTCACAAGTGTGCATGCAACAACTTGCTGATCTCTGCTTCCGTGGAGTGAATATGGCCCCAGAAGTCCTGTTTCAGAACCCACAGGCTGGCAGCCTGGGTTGCCCACCATCCAACAAATGCACAAATGTGCATGCAAAAACTTGCTCATCTCTGCTTCCATGATCTCTGCTTCTGGGCTCTGGGGAAAGGCACATTGGGCATTCACATACAGTCAGTGCATTTGGCTTAATTTCTTCCTTACCTCTGTTTGATCCGTCGTGGTCTCTCTTGATCTCTCTCCCTTTCAGATTACACAAAGAGCATTTCGGCAAGGCTCCTTCTGTGCCCGCTTTCATTTCAAGGGCCATAATTTGCTTTTATTTCCATTTTATTTCTGCCTGCTTGCAACCCACAAAAGCTGTGTTTCGTAACATCAATGGCTTGTGCTTGGCCCATGGCCTCCTGGCACCCAGCTTGGCTTGGACCGGAATGGATCAGGCCTCCAGACCAACGCACTGGGCTTCAGCAAAGACGGAGCATCTGGTGCACCTGGAGCGTGCCCTGGGCATGGCATGGTCCCCGTAACACTCACCAAGGAAAGTATCCGCTAACAAAGGCTGGTGGAGTGTGGCAGAACAGAAGGGCTTATTTCTGGAGTGCATTAAATGTGGGTGCCAACAATTCAAGTTCAGTGCTGTGGACTGCATGTGCAGGCATGTTGTGCACCTTTCTGTTTCTGGGCCTATGCACTGGCGTAGAATTGTACCATGCATGTCAAGGTCCTTCTGTGACTCTGTGCCAAGAGAACAGCCTCATCAGACAGGGGCTGCTGTGTCACTTGCTTTCTAGCATGAACACAGCTGCACTTTGCCTTGGGAGGTTCCACCATGCAAGGACCACTGGACAGCACCAGGTCCTCAAAAGCCAGGGAGGGAGTGCAGCATGATGCTTTTGGAACTGCACAGCAACACTGCGCATTGCTGCATGGCTCATAAATTGCCATTCTGTGCAACTGAATGAGGCAGCAAAAACCCATGCTGCTTGTATGGTGGGCATCCATGAACATCTATGCACCACATGCATGCCATCTGCAATGCACATCCGTGAACCGTGACACCAAACATACAAAATCACTTTGCAGATTTTGAACAGTTGTTTCCAGATTGCACATACAAGATTTTGCATTGGGTTGTTGTAGGTTTCTTCGGGCTATATGGCCATGGTCTAGAGGCATTCTCTCCTGACGTTTCGCCTGCATCTGTGGCAAGCATCCTCAGAGGTAGTGAGGTCTGTTGGAAGTAGGACAGTGGATTTATATACCTGTGGAATGACCAGGGTGGGACAAAGGGCTCTTGTCTGCTGGTGCTAGGTGTGAATGTTTCAACTGACCACCTTGATTAGCATTTGATGGCCTGACAGTGCCTGGGGGAATCTTTTGTTGAGAGGTGATTAGATGTCCTTGTTTGTTTACTTTCTGTTGTTGCGCTGTTCGAATTTTAGAGTTTTTTTTAATACTGGTAGCCAGATTTTGTTGAATTTCATCATTTTCTCCTTTCTGTTGAAATTGTCCACATGCTTCTTGTGGATTTCAGTGGCTTCCCTGTGTTGTCTGACATGGTGGTTGAGAGAGTGGTCCAGCATTTCTGTGCTCTGCTATGGCTGACCTCTGGTTGAAGGAGTCTGCCATACCTTTCATGTTCTTTGATTAGTGTTTGGGCCCTGCATTTGGTGGTCGCTATGTAGATTTTGCATTGCATACTTTCATTGTATAAAGCTCCCTTTGTACTTAGGTGATCCCTCATTGTCCGAGTAGGATAGTCTTCCAAGATCTGGTGGGTCCATAGGTGACTATGGTGCCCTATTTTTGCTCTGCATCTTCTCCCACAGTGAGGGCATTGGTTTCCAGGTGGAAAGCAGTCTTGGTCAGGGTTGGCTTGACACACCTTCCTCTTGGCACGTTTCTCTCTTTCACCCTCCACTCATGCCTCTTCAAATTCTGCAGCACTGCTAGTCACAGCTGACCTCCAGCTGGAGCGCTCAAGGGCCAGGGCTTCCCAGTTCTCAGTGTCTATGCCAGAGTTTTTAAGGTTGGCTTTGAGCCCATCTTTCAATCTCTTTTCTTGCCCACCAACATTCTGTTTTCCATTCTTGAGTTCGGAGTAGAACAACTGCTTTGGGAGATGGTGGTCGGGCATCCAGACAACGTGGCTGGTCCAGCGGAGTTGATGACTGAGGACCATCGCTTCAATGCTGGTGGTCTTTGCTCCTTCCATCACGCTGATGTTTGTCCGCCTGTCTTCTTCCCAAGAGATTTGTAGGATTTTCCAGAGGCAGCACTGATGGAATCATTCCAGGAGTTGCATGTGACATCTGTAGACAGTCCATGTCTCGCAGGTGTATAGCAGGGTTGGGAGGACAATAGCTCTATAAACAAGCACCTTGGTCCCCCTATGCACTCAGGGGATGTCCACACAATACTGCTTTGGGAGATGGTGGTCAGGCATCCGGACAACGTGGCCGGTCTAGTGCACTTGATGGCAGAGGTGGTCTTTGCTTCTTCCAGCACGCTGACATCTGTCCGCTTGTCTTCCCAAGAGATTTGCAAGATTTTTCAGAGGCAGCGCTGATAGAATCGTTCCAGGAGTTGCATGTGTTGTCTGTAGACAGTCCACGTTTCGCAGGCATAGAGCAAGGTTGGGAGAACAATAGCTTATGAACAAGCCCCTTGGTATCCCTATGCATTCAGTATTAAAACACTACTATTCGCTCTAACTGCAATGGCCGCCTCCTGTAGAATCCTGACATTTGCAGTTTAGAGAAGGACCTTTAAGATCCTCAGCCTTGCCAAACAACAAACCAGCAGGAGTGCTGTTGCGGGATAGCAATGATAATCTCCCCAGTGTGCTGAAGCCTCTGTGGTAGCATCAGTCATTTTGGGCAAGAGGTCAGGTGGGCAGCTCCATCCCGGCCACCAGAGGAGCATCAGCCGTCCAGCTATGCATCCATGTGCAGTGCACTTGCAGCCTGAGTTCCTTTTCTGCAGAGCTGGCCCTGGGGAAGAGACAGATCACGACTTAGCAGACACCAAATTGGGAGAGATAGCCAATACTCCAGAGGACAGGAGCAGGATTCAAAACGATCTTGACAGATTAGAGAGATGGGCCAAAACTAACAAAATGAAGTTCAACAGTGACAAATGCAAGATACTCCACTTTGGCAGGAAAAACGAAATGCAAAGATACAGAATGGGGGACAATGCCTGGCTCGAGTGCAGTACGTGTGAAAAAGATCTTGGAGTCCTTGTGGACAACAAGTTAAACATGAGCCAGGAATGTGATGTGGCGGCAAAAAAAGCCAATGGGATTTTGGCCTGCATCAAGAGGAGCCTAGTGTCTAGATCTAAGGAAGTCATGCTACCCATGCTCTATTCTGCTTTGGTTAGACCACATCTGGAATATTGTGTCCAATTCTGGGCACCACAATTCAAGAGAGATATTGACTCTAAGCTGGAATGTGTCCAGAGGAGGGCGACTCAAATGATCAAGGGTCTGGAGAACAAGCCCTATGAGGAGCAGCTTAAGGAGCTGGGCATGTTTAGCCTGAAGAAGAGAAGGCTGAGAGGAGATATGATAGCCATGTATAA
Source organism: Anolis sagrei (assembly GCF_037176765.1). NCBI lineage: Eukaryota > Metazoa > Chordata > Lepidosauria > Squamata > Anolidae > Anolis > Anolis sagrei. The sequence goes on from NC_090021.1 coordinate 344,571,464, forward strand.
TATGTGAGAGGAAGCCACAAGGAGGAGGAGGGAGCAAGCTTCCTTTCTGCTTCCTTGGAGACTAGGACGCAAGGGAACAATGGCTTCAAACTACAAGAAAGGAAATTCCATCTGAACACGAGGAAGAACTTCCTGACTGTGAGAGCCGTTCAGCAGTGGAACTCTCTGCCCCGGAGTGTGGTGGAGGCTCCTTCTTTGGAAGCTTTGAAACCGATGCTGGATGGCCATCTGTCAGGGGTGCTTTGAATGCAATATTCCTGCTTCTTGGCAAAATGGGGTTGGACTGGATGGCCCAGGAGGTCTCTTCCAACTCTAGGATGAACTTCCTAACTGTGAAGTTCATCCTAGAGTTGGAAGAGACCTCCTGGGCCATCCAGTCCAACCCCATTTTGCCAAGAATGAGCAGTGGAACTCTCTGCCCTGGAGTGTGGTGGAGGCTCTTTCTTTGGAAGCTTTTAAACAGAGGCTGGATGGCCATCTGTCAGGGATGATTTGAATGCAATATTCCTGCTTCTTGGCAGAATGGGGTTGAACTGGATGGCCCAGGAGGTTTCTTCCAACTCTTTGATTCTATGATTCTATGATTCTATGATTCTAAGAGGTGTGCATGGCTTCACCTGTTTGGAGACCCATGTGCCCCCGGCTGCTTCACCCCACGGATCCTGAGCCCCGGCACCTCTGACCCCGGCTGCCACTCTGCCACGTCTCCATCTGCATAATCCTTCCTCGCGCAGAGAGAAGGGCCGCTCGGCTTGTCAAAACAATCTCACTTTGGGAAGAAGGTGAGCTGTGTGGCGGATCCCCTTCTCCTCCGTGCGCCAGGCTTTTGTGCCCGGCCTTGTCGCTAAATAGGTCACCGACGGCTGTCAGATGAAGGCGGAATTGGCAGCAGTTATCCTGGGTGGCTTTACGTAAGACTGACAGGCAGATTTCGGCAGGATAAAATAAACCCACACCGTTGCAGACATGCCTGTCACAGAACGGAAGCCACTGTTTAGAGGAAACGTAGACTGGGACTGGGAGGAGCCGCCATAAAGTAGCCCGCGATCATTTCCCCATCAGAACTATCCCTACCCCAGATATTATGGGTATCGAATGTATAGGTTTGACATTGGCTACTAGGGAAAGCGTGACTATCCTCTTAGTTTATCGGGCCCCTGGGGCCCCGAATGAGAGCATCCCCAAGTTATTAGACCTTGTGGCGGACTGGGCCCTGAAGTTCCCAAATCTCATCGTACTGGGAGACTTCAATGTACATGCAGATAGGTTGTTGTCTTCTTCGGTAGCAAGGGTGCCCAGGGTGCCATCCTCCTCTCGCCCCTGTTATTTCACATCTACGTCCGGCCACTTGCTGGACTGGTGCGGAGCTTTGGCCTAGAGTGCTACCAGTATGCAGATGATACCCAGCTACTCTTGCGTCTCGAACCTGGGACAACCAACATGATTCCTGAGAACTTTAAGCTGTGTCTGGAAGCAGTGATGAGTTGGCTGCGAGCGAGCAGACTCAAAGTGAATCCTGCAAAAAGGGAGATCCTCTGGCCCAGCCAGCCACCAGAATTAACCCAGTCTCTGCCTGATTTCGACGGGGAAGCTCTGGTTCCGCCTGCCACTGTTCAAAGCCTTAAAGGGGTTGTGTTGGACTCCTTGCTGACGATGGAGGCCCAGATCACTGCCATAAGGAAGCAGGCCTTTTTTCATCTTCGCCAGGCAAGGAAATTGGCATCCGACCTTTTGGTAGAAGCATTGGCAACAGTAATCCACGCAACAGTCACCACGAGGTTGGACTATTGCAACGCCTTCTATGCCGGCCTTCCAAAGTCAACGACCCAGAAGATTCGGATGGTCCAAAATGCAGTGACCAGGCTGCTAGCGGGATCATCTTAAGATCCCACATAATACTGATTCTGCAACAACTGCATTGGCTTCCAAGAGAACATCGGATCTCTGACAAGATCCTGATCCTGACATTGAGAGCTCCAAATGGCCAAGGACCTTTCTCTCTTAGGGACCGCCTCATTCCTTTTCCCCATCCGTGGTCACCTCCATCCACCCAGGAACATCTCCTCTACCTACCGGGCCCTTGGGAGGGAAGGACACCTGGAAGCTACAAGGAATTGTAGAGCTTTTTTGATCTATGCTCCAATTCTGTGGAACTCATTGCCTCCATATATTAGAGCAATGTCGGAGTTGCGACCTTTTGCAAAGGCGCTCAAGACTTGGCTGTTTGGCTGTGCATTTAAGTAACCGGATCAAATTTTGCCATAGTCACTGCTGAATGTTTTTATGTGGAACGTTTTATGTTGATTGTTTTTATTTATTTATTTATTTATTTATTTATTTATTTATTTCAATTACTTCTACCCCGCCCTTCTCACCCCCGAGGGGGGACTCAGGGCGGCTTACAAACAGCGGCACAATTCGATGCCTGAATCAATAAACAAACAATACCTACAACAATTTAGACAGTTAACAAGTTAAAAACATTAGTACATAATAAAATAGCAAAACAATCTCATGCTCAGTGTTCAGAGTTCCGTATATCCATTCCATTCCATTCGTCCATGTTTGTCGTCAGATCTTTCCTTTAGCTGCCAGCATGTCCAAAAGCTTGGTCCCACATCCAGGTCTTCAGTTTTTTCCTGAACGTTAGAAGGGAGGTCGCTGTTCTAATCTCCCCGGGGAGTGAGTTCCACAGGTGAGGGGCCACCACTGAGAAGGCCCTGCTCCTCGTCCCCGCCAACCTCACTTGTGATAGTGGCGGAGTCGAGAGCAGGGCCTCCCCGGATGATCTTAAATTTCGAGATGGGATGTAGAGGGAGATCCGTTCGGACAAATACACTGGGCCGGAACCGTATAGGGTTTTGTAGGTTAAAACCAGCACTTTGAATTGTGCTCGGAATTGGATCGGCAGCCAGTGGAGCTGATGTAACAGGGGGGTGGTGTGCTCCCTGTACGTCGCTCCGGTGAGCAATCTGGCTGCTTCTCGCTGGACTAGTTGTAGTTTCCGAGCAGTCTTCAAAGGCAACCCCACGTAGAATGTTTTGATATTGAATGTTTTATATCGTGTATAAGCTGTTTAAAATTGTAAGTCGCTCGGAGCACCTTGGTGGAGAGCGACTAATTAAGAAATAAAACGATGATGGTGGTGATGATGATGATCAACCAGAGCTGCAGTGGAGGCCAAGGCAGAGATTTGGGGGGGGGGGCTGGGGGTAGCCAGCTTTCTAGGTGCTCCATTTTGGGAAAGAGAGGCTCATCCAGGCACCCCCAGGGAGCCATTCAGCATCCCAAGGCAAACGTTGCATTAGGAAGGATATGGGATGTCTCCTTATGCAGCCTTCACAAGCCTCCTTGCTGGGTGACTTGGGGCAAGTCACGCTGTCAGGGCGGGGAACAACAGGGAAGCCGGGGCGGGGAGTTTGAACTCTGCAACTTTGAATTTGCTATAAATATGACTGTATTGGTGTACTCCCCGCATGCTTAGCTTTGGCGAATGATTGCAGCTCTGCATCCTTTTCAGCTGAATCGCATTAAACCTCGATGGCCTTTCTTCAACTGGTGAGACTTTTCATTGGGAAATCAGGGAAAAATATGGGATGCTTCTCTGTCTCGCCAGGGAAAAAGAACTCTTTGATGAGTCTAATTGGTCTCTGCCTCCTGGCAAAGACCCCTATTTTTTATCTCTACATCACCATCATGTAAGCAACGTGCATTTTTGCACGCTCATTCAGTTGCAGAGAATTACAGTTCATTAACAAGGCAGCATTTGAGCATGTGGCTGTGCAACTCCCAAAGCGTCGCATTATGCTCCGTCTCCTGCTTTTCAGGAACGGTCCCGGAGGGCCTCTCGACAGCCTGGTGACGCCACTTGTTCCTTGTATGACTGAGCCTCACGGGGCAAAGGATGACATGTTCATGTTCATGTGGGAAGCAGAAGTGGGCTCCTGAAAGCAGCGGGCTTCAAGGAGAGGCCTTGGGACACATTGAGACGCATTGGGAATCAATGGCACCGGCCGCCGTTCTTTTCTCTTCCTCCTCAATTGGCGACTCCAAAGCAAAGACTCTCCTGCTTGCAAATCAATGCTGCAAATTGCTCCCTTACAGCCTTCACATCAGCAGATGCAACAGGAAGCGATACATTAGAGAGAGACGGAAGCATGCTGTCTGTGGATGCTTGTGCAAAGATTGTGAAACGGAGTCTGTTGTGTGTAATGGGCGGACAATGAGTGCCTGCCCTTTGCCAAAGACTCCCATTGAGGATTCGACTCCCTCTGAACTGGAATCAGGCTCCCAACTCCATTATGCCAGGCTTGTTTTTTCTCTTGTATTCAGCCAGCAGGCATCCAGGTGATTGAACCCACGCAGCAGCACATTGGCCCAACCCTGGCATAGAATCATAGAATCATAGAATCATAGAATCATAGAATCATAGAATCATAGAATCATAGAATCATAGAATCATAGAATCATAGAATCATAGAATCATAGAATCCTAGAGTGGGAAGAGACCTCCTGGGCCACCATCCAGTCCAACCCCATTCTGCCAAGAAGCAGGAATATTGCATTCAAAGCACCCCTGACAGATGGCCATCCAGCCCCTGTATCAAAGACTCCAAAGAAGGAGCCTCCACCACACTCCCTCCGGGGCAGAGAGTTCCACTGCTGAACGGCTCTCACAGTCAGGAAGTTCTTCCTCGTGTTCAGATGGAATCTCCTCTCTTGTAGTTTGAAGCCATTCTTCCATTGCGTCCTAGTCTCCAGGGAAGCAGAAAGGAAGCCTGCTTCCTCCTCCTCCCTGTGGCTTCCTCTCACATACTTATACATGGCTATCATATCTCCTCTCAGCCTTCTCTTCTTCAGGCTAAACATGCCCAGCTCCTTAAGCCGCTCCTCCTAGGGCTTGTTCTCCAGACCCTTGATCATTTTAGTCGCCCTCCTCTGGACACATTCCAGCTTAGAGTCAATATCTCTCTTGAATTGTGGTGCCCAGAATTGGACACAATGTGATTCCAGGTGGGGTCTAACCAAAGCAGAATAGAGCATGGGGAGCATGACTTCCCTAGATCTAGACACTAGGCTCCTATGGATGCAGGCCAAAATCCCATTGGCTTTTTTTGCTGCCACATCACATTGTTGGCTCATGCTTAACTTGTTGTCCATAGGCACAGGGACCTCCACAGATGAGACAAGCAATGGAGGAAAACCTTGGCTTAGAACATGGAGAGCCATGGCCTTCTTTGTGGTGGCCCCAGGCTCTGCACCTCCTTTCCAAAAACAACTGGGCTGACAGTCTCCATGTGGCCTGCCTGGATGTTTGTGTTTTGACAACGTTTTGGGGAACTCAGGGCTGATACACAATGGGCTTTTAATAAGGGCCAATGCTGCCCGCATTTGTTTGTGTTGTAACATTTACTGGCTATGTTCTCAAGTTGCTTTTATTTCTATTTATAGTTGGACCATACATATTTTAACGTTTGCATATCTAAATGTACAGTTGGATTTAGATATGCAAAACTCAAAGGCTGCTTTGAGTTTGCAAGACCTGAACAGGGATGATAATAAAGACAGGATTTCTTGAACTTCTGATGTGTATAATGTTGCCTTAATGATGAGGATTTTGTGTCCTGCGTGCAAGTAAACTGTGTTAGCCAACTTCATTATCAGGAGAGTTGTAAGCAAACAGACCAATGAACAAACCATTCTTAGGAGAGAATGCATAGAATCATAGAATCCTAGAGTTGGAAGAGACCTCATGGGCCATCCAGTCCAACCCCCTGCACTGGGACTGCGGCACAGCTGGCTGGGAGTCAGCTGCATTAAGATCACTACTGACCAAAAGGTCATGAGTTCAAAGCCAGCCCGGGTCATAGTGAACTTCCTGTTGGGAATCAGCTGTTGGGGTTCAGCCTGCGTGTGAACCTGAACCTGATTCTCTGATTGCTGAACCTGAACCTGATTCTCTGATTGTATTTCCTGATGCTACTGAACATGTATTTCTCCCTGATGGTAATAAAAATGATGATTCTGAGATCAGTGGCTTGGAAAGTGAAACTGCACATTCTGATGAGAATGTTGCAGAGCCAAGCGGTGATAGCTCTCCAGAGGAGCTAACACCTGGCTTCCTTAATGAGGATAGAAAAGGACAGATTTGGAAAAACAGGAGTGAATCGCAGAGTCTGCGAAGGTCAAGCAGATTAAGGGAAAAGGAAACACAGGCTTCAAAGCCTGGAGGCGTGTCACGAAACAGTTTCTTCCATTGCGTCATAGTCTCCAGGGAAGCAGAAAGGACACTTGCTCCCTCCTCCCTATGACTTCCTCTCAAGTATTTATTAGGGCTGGGCGGTTTCGTTTCGTTAATTCATAATTCGTTAATAATTCGTTAATTTTTTAAATTACAAAAAGATAACAAATCATTCTGGAGCAATTTTTTTAAAAAAACGAATTTTTAAACACGTTTTGTAAATGCTTCGTATTTCGTTATTGTATTCGTTTCGTTATTGTTCTGAGGTCGTTTCGTTATTATTTCCGCATGTCTGGGGCAAGTTTTTTGTTTAATTAGTGAAAAAAAATTATAATATCACACCAACAGTCAACAACAGAGGGAGAGGGAAGCTTCAGAAGTTTTTGGAGGTTTTTTAGCGTATTTCGCGGTCACGTCCGCCATTAACGAATCGATTCGTTATTGTTTCGGAAATCGATTCGTTAATGTTTTGTAATTTTTTTCACATTTACGAAATTTCGTAAATATAGAACTTTTTAAAAGGAAAATTTTGTAATTATTTTAAATAACGAAACCCCCCAAAAAACGAATCGATTTTAGAAACAAATTTTTCCGTTGTTACCCAGGCCTAGTATTTATACATGGCTATCATGCCTCCTCTCAACCTTCTTGAACAACCCAAACAATTCTTGTGAATTGGCATCCAAAGAAGCCAGTGCCTTTCTGGGTTGCATCAACAGGACTCTAGATCGAGGGAAGTCCTAGTCCCACCAAAGTGCATTGCAAGACCGATAGACGTCTTTGCAGCCAATTAGGCAAAGTTGGGGAAGAGTCCGACCGGCTTGGGAGACTGGCCGGAGGCGATGCCCGCTCCTCCTCGGCTCCTTTCCTCCCTCCCTCCCTCCCTTTGGTTGCCTCTCGGCCACCCACCTTCGGAGTTGCACTCCTTCCAAAGAGTTATAAATAAATGAAAGTATTGATTGCTTTCCTGCCCACCTGGGCTGCCAAATCAATGCACGATAAAACACAGCAAAGCATTCTTTAAAACATGGACTTTTAAGAACATTTTAAAAGGATTTGGAAAAATAACAAGGACACGGAAGCTCTGCGCCTGGGCTGATGGTCGCCTTCAGGGAAATGGGCCGGAAGCGGGCAAGGCCAAAGGGCTCGGGAATCCAACACCGCCCACATTTTGTGGCATGGGGGAGTGGCACCTGGGCTCCCTAATAACACATGCCAATAAACATTGGCACAGGTCCAAAAGGGTTAAGGATATCGAATATAAAATTAATTCCAGGCCATGTGCATAACGACAGGGTCCCCCATGACCTTCTGGCAAGGAAACTGGTCCAATGTGGGCGAGGCAAAACTATGGTGAGGTGGATCTGGAATTGGTTAAGTGGACGAACCCAGAGGGTGATTCTCCCCAAGGCTTCCTCCTCTTCATCCTGGAAAGAAGGGACAAGCGGAGGGCCATCTGCAGGGTTCCCCCCTGGGCCCGGTCCTGATCAGGATCTTGATTAATGACTTAGATGAAGGGCTAGAAGGCAGGATCATCAAATTTGCGGATGAGACCGAATTGGGAGGGAGAGCCAATACTCCAGAGGACAGGAGCAGGATTCAAAGGGATCTTGACAGATTAGAGAGATGATGGGCCAAAACTAACAAAATGAAGTTCAACAGTGACAAATGCAAGATACTCCACTTTGGCAGAAAAAACGAAATGCAAAGATACAGAATGCGGGGCGCATGGCTCAGGAGCAGGACATGTAAAAAAGATCTTGGAGTCCTCGTGGACAAGTTAAACATGAGCCAACAATGTGATGCAGCGGCAAAAAAAGCCAATGGGATTTTGACCTGCATCAAGAGGAGCCTAGTGTCTAGGTCCAGGGAAGTCATGCTCCCCATGCTCTATTCTGCTCTGGTTAGACAACACCTGGAATATTGTGTCCAATTCTGGGCACCACAATTGAAGGGAGATGTTGACTCTAAGCTGGAATGTGTCCAGAGGAGGGCGACTAAAATGATAAAGGGTCTGGAGAACAAGCCCTATGAGGAGCGGCTTAAGGAGCTGGGCATGTTTAGCCTGAAGAAGAGAAGGCTGAGAGGAGACATGATGAGGGCCATGGATAAATATGTGAGGGGAATATGTCATAGGGAGGAGAGAGAAGGCTTCCTTTCTGCTTCCCTGGAGACTAGGATGTGGAACAATGGCTTCAAACTACAAGAGAGGAGATTCCACCTGAACATAAGGAAGAACTTCCTGACTGTGAGAGCCGTTCAGCAGTGGAACTCTCTGCCCCGGAGTGTGGTGGAGGCTCCTTCTTTGGAGGCTTTTAAACAGAGGCTGGATGGTCATCTGTCAGGGGTGATTTGAAAACACTATTCCTGCTTCTTGGCAGAATGGGGTTGGACTGGATGATGGCCCAGGAGGTCTCTTCCAACTCTAGGATTCTAGGATTCAGACGGTGCTAATTCTGGACGGTATGGAGGATGTTGTACGGTGGTGAGATCCAGTCTCTGAAGTTTCAAGTCTGTGTGCTTTCATTTCAGGTGTCAGCATCCTGGATACCCATCATGCACAGATCTTCCAATAGTCAAGCAAAGCAATCATGTGACCCACACGTTCTTGTGAAATGCCGATTATGCTTGAAATTTATCTCCGAGTGATACGACAATCGTCCTGAATCAATCTGTCAACCTTTTGCTTGTGAAACTCGGTGGTTGCTGTCACAGGACGTCCAACTCTTTGTTTGTCATGCAAATCATATGTTCCCACCTCAACATCTTTAAACTTACTCACCCAACAACGCACAGTACTCACATCAACACAATCACCATAAATAGCTTGCATTCTCTGATGAATCTCCTTTGAAGTGACACCTTTGGCTGTCAAGAATTCAATGACTGCATGTTGCTTAAGTCGTATTGACCAACCGTCTGCCCAGGTTTCCATACTTCACACTTTAGCAACACAATCGTTCAATGCTAAGGCTTCCCACCAAAATGGAACTGTAGAGGAGAGTCTACTGAACAAGCCAGTACCTGCTGCATACATTGCTTAAGTCGCATTGACAATTGTCTGCGCAGGGTTCCATACTTTGCACTTTAACAACACAACCGTTCAATGCTAAGGCTTCCCACCAAAATGGAACTGTAGAGGAGAGTCTACCGAACAAGCCAGTACCTGCCCTATAAGTTGCTTAAGTCGCATTGACCGACTGTCTGCGCAGGGTTCCATACTTCGCACTTTAACAACACAACCATTCAATGCTAAGGCTTCCCATCAAAATGGAACTGTGGAGGAGAGTCTACTGAACAAGCCAGTACCTGCCACATACGTTGCTTAAGTCGCATTGACCGACTGTCTGCACAGGGTTCCATATTTTGCACTTTAACAACACAACCATTCAATGCTAAGGCTTCCCATCAAAATGGAACTGTAGAGGAGAGTCTACTGAACAAGCTAGTACCTGCTGCATATGTTGCTTAAGTCGCATTGACAACCGTCTGTGCAGGGTTCCATACTTTGCACTTTAACAACACAACCGTTCAATGCTAAGGCTTCCCACCAGAATGGAACTGTAGAGGAGAGTCTACTGAACCATCTGTGCAGGGTTCCATACTTTGCACTTTAACAACACAACCATTCAATGTTAAGGCTTCCCACCAAAATGGAACTGTAGAGGAGAGTGCTGCTTAAGTTGCATTGACAGACTGTGCAGGGTTCCATACTTTGCACTTTAACAACACAACCGTTCAATGCTAAGGCTTCCCACCAGAATGGAACTGTAGAGGAGAGTCTACCGAACAAGCCAGTACCTGCTGCATACCAGTACTGCCAGCTGTTGAAGAGTTATGTAGGTGGGGGCATTACTTTTCATTCAACCCTCGTATGATGCTGAATGCAGCTTTGGGCTTTATTTTTAGGAAAGGCACTCTCATCCACCCAATGTTGTTTCTCCTGGAATGGGCCTTTGCTGCCTGGAGTGCCTTGCAAACAAACGCTTTCCTGCGGAAGTGTCTTGGAAAAGGCAGAGGAGCGCCACCCGAGCGCATGCCCAGCGCAGACGCTTCTCCAGCATTCCCATTTCCAACTGGAAAGCAATGGCCATTTGGCGCTAATGAATGTGCCAGTGGACAGAAGGCGACTCGGCTTTATTTCTGGGTGGAATCCTGTTGTGATATTTTGCAGCAAACAAGAAGAAACCCAGACACAACTCCGCTTTGCACAAATACATCTTCCATAGCAATTTCCTTGTAAATAACATTCATGTTCCTACTTAGCAGCCTTGCTGTCCTTGCGCTCTAAATGGAGAGAGAGGGAAACGGGTATAAATATGTATTTCGCCATTCAGCGAGATGGAGCGTGGGGAAAGGGGAGAATCTGGGTCTCCTTAAATCTCCAACGTGGATTAAATAGCGCCTAAAGGAAGGTTTAGCATGTCATTATGGCTGCGCATCGGAGAGGAGAAGTGTGCCGCCAAGAGATGGGCCTCAAAGATGAGCAGAAGTACATCGGAGATGGATTATTATCTGAAATGGTGGCGGAGATTCCCAATGGAGCGGAAGGAAGGACTCTTTTGCTCTCCAAGGAATTCCAGCCATTTCCAGCCTCCTGCAAGGTTTTGCAAGCTAGTCGTAACCTGAGATTTCTCTGCACAAAATACACACTCTTTTATTGTTGCACCCTAAATAGTTATTTCTGCCCAAACAACTCTCTCTCTTTATCTCTTTTTTTTTGGAAAACAGAGTTGTGTTCTGCACGGAAAAAAACTACTTTCCTCTGGATCCCAGAATGGGGCTGGAATGGAGTCTCTTCCAATTCTATGATTCTGTGTGTAAATTTTGTATGGGATGCTGCCCCAATTGCAGAATTTTCTGCAGAGGAAATGGCTTTTTCTGCACACACAAAAATAAGAAATGTGGAGAAAAAACTGTCTTCTGAATGGGAATGGATGTTTTATACAAATCAAGCAATTTCCACAGAAAAGGTCAGAAACTGAAATTTGTTTTCAGTCCAGGCTTCTCTCTCTCTCTCTCTCTCTCTCTCTCTCTCTCTCTATATATATATATATATATATATATATATATATATATATATACATACACACACACACACACACACACACATATATATATGTAATATTCGTTTGTGGGATTAACATAACTCAAAAACCACTGGATGAATTGACACCAAATTTGGACACAAGACACCTATCAGGTCAATAAGTGTCCATCACCCCTAAAAACACACAAAAAACCAGCAGAACCAACTTAACCCGCCCCCCCCCCCCAATAAACTATATACATATACACTTGCACACATACATACAGACACACACACACACATATGTACACAAGCACGCACAAATATACACATACATATAGACATGCACACATACATGCACACATACTCATATATTTACATATACACATGCAGACATACACACTTATGCATATAGACATACACACATATATACACAAGCACACACATATACACAATATACATATACACATATACACCCATCTATCTGTGTATATATTTGTGTATATATATGTGCAATATATACATATACACTTGCACACATACATACAGATACACACATAGAATAGAATAGAATAGAATCCTAGAGTTGGAAGAGACCTCCTGGGCCATCATCCAGTCCAACCCCATTCTGCCAAGAAGCAGGAATATTGCATTCAGATCACCCCTGACAGATGGCCATCCAGCCTCCGTTTGAAAGCTTCCAAAGAAGGAGCCTCCACCACACTCCGAGGCAGAGAGTTCCACTGCTGAATGGCTCTCACAGTCAGGAAGTTCTTCTTCATGTTCACATGGAATCTCCTCTCTTGTAGTTTGAAGCCATTGTTCCACGTCCTAGTCTCCAAGGAAGCAGAAAACAAGCTTGCTCCCTCCTCCTCCCTGTGGCTTCCTCTCACATATTTATACATGGCTCTCATAGCTCCTCTCAGCCTTCTCTTTTTCAGGCTAAACATGCCCAGCTCCTTAAGCCGCTCCTCAAAGGGCTTGTTCTCCAGACCCTGGATCATTTCAGTCGCCCTCTTTCTCTGGACACATTCCAGCTTGTCAATATCTCTTGAATTATGGTGCCCAGAATTGGACACAATATTCCAGGTGTGCTCTAACCAAAGCGGAATAGAGCATGGGGAGCAGGACTTCCCTAGATCTAGACACTAGGCTCCTATTGATGCAGGCCAAAATCCCATTGGCTTTTTTTGCCGCCACATCACATTCCTGGCTCATGTTTAACTTGTTGTCCACGAGGACTCCCAAGATCTTTTTCACACGTCCTGCTCTCGAGCCAGGCATTGTCCCCCATTCTGTATCTTTGCATTTGATTTTTCCTGCCAAAGTGGAGTATCTTGCATTTGTCCCTGTTGAACTTCATTTTGTTAGTTTTGGCCCATCATCTCTCTAATCTGTCAGGATCCCTTTGAATCCTGCTCCTGTCCTCTGGAGTCTTGGCTCTCCCTCCCAATTTGGTGTCGTCTGCAAACTTGATGATCCTGCCTTCATCTAAGTCATGAATGAAGATCCTGATCAGGACCGGGCCCAGGACGGAACCCTGCGGCACTCCGCTCATCACTTCTTTCCAGGATGAAGAGGAAGCCTTGGGGAGAATCACCCTCTGGGTTCGTCCACTTAACCAATTCCAGATCCACCTCACCGTAGTTTTGCCTCGCCCACATTGGACTCGTTTCTTGCCAGAAGGTCGTGGGGGACCTTGTCGAATGCCTTATCTCTTTATCTCTTTTTTTGGAAAATGGAGTTGTGTTCTGCACAGAAAAAACTACTTTCCTCTGGATCACAGAATGGGGCTGGAATGGAGTCTCTTCCAATTCTATGATTCTGTGTGTAAATTTTGTATGGGATGCTGCCCCAATTGCAGAATTTTCTGCAGAGGAAATGGCTTTTTCTGCACACAAAAAATAAGAAATGTGGAGAAAAAACTATCTTCTGTCTTCTGAATAGAAATGGATGTTTTATACAAATCAAGCGCATGCAATTTCCACAGAAAAGGTCAGAAACTGAAATTTGTTTTCAGTCCAGGCTTCTGAATATCCATACACACACACACACACACACACACATCTATTTTAATAAAAATGTAATGTTCATTTGTGGGATTAACATAACTCAAAAACCACTGGATGAATTGACACCAAATTTGGTCACAAGACACCTATCAGGCCAATGAGTGTCCATCACCCCTAAAAACACACAAAAAACCCAGCAGAACCGACTTAACCCCCCCCCCAAATAAACTATATATACATATACACTTGCACACATACATACATACAGATACACACATATATGTACACAAGCACACACAAATATACACATACATATAGACATGCACACATACATGCACACATACACATATATTTACATGCATACATACACACATATACATATAGACATACATACACATATATACACAAGCACACACATATACACAATATACATATACACATATATACACCCATCTATCTATTTGTGTATATATTTGTGTATATATATGTGCAATATATACATATACACTTGCACACATACATACAGATACACACATATATGTACACAAGCACACACAAATATACACATACATATAGACATGCACACATACATGCACACATACTCATATATTTACATATACGCTTGCATACATACACACATATGCATATAGACATACATACACACATATACACATACACACACACATATACACCCATCTATCTATCTATTTGTAGATATATTTATGCATATGTGTATATTTGTGTGTTTCCATATATAGATAGATAGATATATATACACACACACACACAAACCATATATAAAGACTAGGCCACAGCAACGCATGGCAGGGTACGGCTAGTACGTATATATATATACACATACACACACACACACACTCACATTCATGTGCTGAATATTTTTGAGCATTTTCTCACCCAATAATAATAATAATAATGCATCTCCTCTCCTTTCATTTTGAGGCAGGGCACAACATAGTTAAACACACATCTAACATCCCATGTTAAAACATAGCTAAAATGCAACTGTAAACAAGTTAAAATGCAATCATAAATACAGTTAAAGTGCAACCATAAACATAATTAAAATGCAACCATAAACATAGTTAAAATGCAACCGTACCACTTAAGAAAAGCAACTGAGATCAGTCTAGCGGTTGCTGTTGAATGCATCCTGTTTTTGCAAGGCCCGATTGAGCCTGGTAGCATGCCCAACGTCAGCCAATGGGAGGGCCAGGAAAACCTTAAAGGTTCAAGGGAGTGGAAGCAATGGCTTTGCGATGGCACCAAGTTGACCTGGAAAGGCATGAGAGGCTGGCGTCCCTCCAGATGTGGGTGAACCCTCGGTCTTTGTCAATTCTCGGCCCTGCACACCAACTGATGGGTTTTTTTTTTTTATTTCTCGTGTCAGGGCAGCCAGTCAATTATATTACATTTCTAACAGAACAAAGCAAACAAACAGAGAAAATACAAAATGTGTGAGTTTGGGAGTTGATTAAATGTCCTTTGACCAGTATCTGGCCCCTTGGGGTGCCTCTGGTTTTGCCGCAAGAAGGTCCTCCCTTGTGCATCATGTGGAAGAAGGGCTCAGGGTGCATTGCAGCAGGTGGTCAGTGGTTTGCTCTTCTCCGCACTCGCATGTCAAGGATTCCACTCTGTAGCCCCATTTCTGAAGGTTGGCTCTGCATCTCGTGGTGCCCGAGCGCAGTCTGTTCAGCACCTTCCAAGTCGCCCAGTCCTCTGTGTGCCCAGGGGGGAGTCTCTCATCTGGTATCAGCCATTGGTTGAGGTGCTGGGTTTCAGCCTGCCACTTTTGGACTCTCGCTTGCTGAGGTGTTCCAGCGAGTCTCTCTGTAGATCTTAGAAAACTATGTCTGGATTTAAGTCGTTGATGTCCTGGTTGATACCCAAACAGGGGATGAGCTGGAGATGTCTCTGCCTTGGTCCTGATGAGGTGCTGTGCCACCTTTTGATGAAGAATGTTCACAATTGTGGTTTGCACAAAAGTGATGCAATCTGGGCAACACTGACTCTGAATCTTTGCAAACCCCAAGGGCAGGTAGGCCTCTCCAGGGCTGAATACCCAGCCAATGATCTTTGCGTAGCCTTTTGGAGACCCACCACAACCTCACTTTAACACCAGAGAGAAACGGGTGTTTGTCTGGGGCCTGCTGTCCTAACAAAGTTGGGTTGCAAAGCCTTGTTCCTCACAAGTCAAGGTCACTTTGAGGGCCATTTGAAGAGGTGGCCTTCAAGACATCAGGATACGAGCCCTGGTCTCTTGCAGGGCTTTCCAGCCAGGCATTTGCAAAGGTCTGTTGGGTGGGGGAAACTCTGTTTCTCTTGCTTGCTTCTCCTTCTTTGCTTATCTGGAAGCTCCGATAAGCGCCCGTCTGATCATTTCCAAAGCAGCAAAGACAATAGAGGGAGGAAGCCATGGCAGCGTGAAGCATTGGCACCTCAGGATCAATCTGGCTGGAGCATCGTCCCTTTTGCCGGCGCTTTCTCCTCTCCTTCAGCCAGTAATGGGCCCAGTCCCAGCCTCTCCCCGTGCACTCCATCCGTTGGACCTTTCCAGATTTTCCATCTCCAGATCCCCGGAAAGCCATTATTCCTCGGTGCCTGGACCGAGTAAGGAAACATTACTCAATTCTGCGCACATCAAGTTTCACATTCGGAATAATTAAAATAATTATATTTCCTGCTGTGAGTTCTCCTCTAATTGATTGAACCGAGCAATGAGGCTGTTAGCAATTTCAAAGGAACGATCACACAGACCCCAAATGTAATTATTATATCCTTTTCTCTCGCACGACGGAGAGACCTGCTGCAGGGCTGGCTGGCTGGAAAACCCAGATAATGGAGAAATGGCTCCGCTTTGGCATTCTTGCAAGCCCAGCCTCTCCGGACCAAGGAAGGACGGGGTCCCCATCCAGGCGGGGGCACTTTCACTCTTTGAGGGGCTGATTCCACCTTCCCGTGGTCTAGAGGAGACCTCAGGGGCATCTAGGCTGCAGAATGGATATGCTTCACTGCCACGGCTCAATGCTAAAGGAGTTGCAGTTTGACAAAGCACCTGATGGGAAGAAGCCCTTGGGTTTAAGAGCCACGCATGGGCCACTGCAAGCCCAACCCAGTGAGCCTCTTCTGTGCACCTCATAGTCTCTGTATGGACAACGGTATCATGGCAACAGCCTGGCTTCTGCAAACTGGACCATCAAGGAACTGGAAACTTTAAAAAGTGGCTTCGGGGCGGAGTGTGTTTAGATTAGAGAAAAGAAGGCCGAGAGAAAAGGCGATGAAAGTCATGATTTGTTGTGGCTGAGATGTTCTGTGATGATGAGGATGATGGGATTCAGATTCCTGACTCCTTTTCTGTGCCTCAGATCTCTGGGCCTGCAGCTCCCACAGACAGCACAGACAGTGCAGAGTCAACATCAGCACAGCAGTTCCCAAGAGAAAGGAATTTTAACGAAGGAGATAGCGAACAGGTGGGGAGGTATTTGCCTCCTTCCCACGCTGATACTGAAAGTACTGAAAGCCTTGACTGTGACCTGACCCAGCAAGCTTGTCTTGATCTCCGGGTCAGGCGGAGTTCTCGCCTGGCCGGCAGACAAGAGGCCAGCTCGGTGAAAGGTCATCGCAATGATTTCATGTAATGTTTTCATGTCAGAAAGGAATTTTGGCTTCTTGCAAACCAAGGGAAAGTGTCAGTTCAACATAGCTTATTAGCCTGAAAGCTTCATGGAATAACCTCAGCCTGGAAAGCAGTACGCTTGGGATTTCTTGCATTGTGATTCATGGGGCAATTGTTTCATTGCTTGTACCTGGGGCTCTGGTTGAACTTTGCAATGCTTATTCTTTATTTTGACTTGGATTTTTTCCTCAATAAACTATAAAACTACAGCTCTGGTGTGGTGGTGTTTGGAAGCAAGGTGAAGCTTACTCTGAGTTGCAAAATGATTTAAGACTGGAAAGCCCTAAACGGTTCCAGCCCAAGCTACCTATCTGACCGCATCTCTGCCTATGAACCCACCAGAGACCCTGCTCTCGATCCCGCCTGCTTCTCAAGCTCGGCTGGCGGGGACGAGAGATAGGGCCTTCTCGGTGGTGGCTCCTCTGCTGTGGAACGCCCTTCCTACGGACATTAGACTAGCACCATCTCTAATGGTATTCCGCAAAAAGGTGAAGACCTGGCTGTTTGAGCAGGCGTTCCAATAATTAGTGCAATGATTGGTTATTGAACACTGGAATGGAACAATGGATGACGAATCTGGAACATGTTTTTGATGACGAGACGACAGTGAATGGGTATTGTAGTAACTGTTTATTAATTGTGTAATGTGTTAGGTTGTTAACTGTTTCTATACTGTAGCACTGAATTTTTGCTGTTCGTATTTGTTGTGAACCGCTGTGAGTCGCCTTCGGGCTGAGAACAGCGGTATAGAAGTCAGGTAAATAAATAAATAAAAAAAGGACCGGGCTGTGGTGCAGCTAGTTAGTAGCCATCTACATTAAATCACTACTGACCGAGAGGTCATGAGTTCAAAGCCAGCCCGGGTTGGAGTAAGCTCCAGACCATTATTGGTCTAGCTTGCTGTCGACCTATGCAGTGTTGTGACTCAGCTGGAATCTCAGAGTGATAGTATCAATGATTCTGATGGGGATGATGGGTTTCAGATCCACAGTCAGGTGCAATGTTATGATGTCCCCGTGTTAGACGAAGCAGACCAGGACCAGGGGGCAGAAGTGCAGTTCTTTTCCACAGCTAGGGATGACGTTGGGGAAAGTGAAACTACTGAGAGCCAGGTGGATTCATTAAGGGAAGATGGTTCTCAGCCAGGTAGTTCTCAGCCTGATAATGAGGGGGGAAAGCACTAACAAGGTAATTTACCTTTATGGAGCTGGTGGTTTAGACAGAGCCGATCGGTTGGAATTTAAGGTCCAAAGGAGTGTCAGGATCGCCAGGAGGCGAGAGAGGGAGGCTCGGGGCCATAGGAATGCCTTCATGTTGTCCAAGGAGTATTAAACAGGCTGGGAGCTCACCCCGACCTGTGGTTTGAACGCCAACTTTCCTGTCAGTTAAGTTTTTTTCTGCAGCAGTGCTAACCATGGATTACATAGTTACATAACATATGGAATAGATTGCTGCATTGGAGCCTGGGGGGGGGGTCATTTTCTGGAGGTTTTGGAGCAAATGGTGGTAGGGCCATCTGCCTGGAGGGATTAGATTGTGCCTTACTTTATAGCAGATGGGGGTTGGACTGGATGGCTCTGTGACTCCCAAGAGGCTCTTCTGTGCCAGATGTCCGTCTCCAGCGGGTTCCTCCAACGCCAGCAGGATTCCAACAAATGGCTTCTTGGGTTGCGTTAGATGAGTTAGAGAAGAGCTGAGGGCCTGGGAATATTAGAAACCTAGAGCTGGAAGGGGCCCCAGAGGCCATCTAGTCCACCCTCATTCTGCTCAATGAGGATCTCCTGTGAGTGCCTTCCCAGCACCAAGGCCTCTTTTCAGAGGAGACAAGATTGCATGATCCCCCCCCCCCCACAAATATATTGGCAGATGATACTTTAATGCCCAAAATTATTCTCCAATCAGGAGGGAGTACCAAAGTCTCTGCATAGTTTCCAGAGAGATCTCTACATACAGAGATCTAAATTCTGAGTGCAAGAAACGCCTTCGAATGCTCACACGGCGTCTATTTTGGGGCAAAGTCTGTTTATGAAAGGCATATTTGTACAAGGAATGTGTTTCTGAGAATTTAATCAGTCATGTTTAAATATGGATTTTCACAGGGATGCGGTTTTTTTAGCCTCACGAGCGAAGATATAATGAGCCTCTTTGGATGGATGGGGCAGCTGCTTGCAACGGCCTGGCCACCCCTGCCTGCCAAGGAGGTAAACACCCACCACAAAGCCATGCTCAGCCGGCATCGCCCAGCGCATGGCCCTCCCTGCCAAGGGGTGCGTGGCATCTCATTGTGCAAACCGTCCCATGCTTTGTCGGAGAGATGGCCTTAACCCTGTTTGCTCGGAAGAGCGGTTCCCTTTTCGGTGAGGGAGGCATAGAATACACCACAAATGGCACACCTCTTGATTGCATTTCTGTTTCCATTTGCTTTTGGGGAGAATTCCAGCAAAGAGAGCCGGGCTGACCCAGAAATGCAGCCACCGCACCAGGCCCTGGTCACCCTTATCATTTCCACTCACACCTGACAGCGCTTGAGGCTGACCTGCAAGACCGGGAGCCAAGAGAGAGAGATTTGTGTTTGTCTCTGCCTGAGGAAGGAAGGAAGGAAGGAGGGAGGGAGGGAGGGAGGGAGGGAGGGAGGGAGGAAGGAAGGAAGGAAGGAAGGAAGGAAGGAAGGAAGGAAGGAAGGAAGGAAGATGAGTGGATGGATAGGAAGGAAGGAAGGAAGGAAGGAAGGAAGGAAGGAAGGAAGGAAGGAAGGAAGGAAGATGGGTGGATGGATGGAAGGAAGGAAGGAAGGAAGGAAGGAAGGAAGGAAGGAAGGAAGGAGGGAAGGAGGGAAGGAGGGAAGGAGGGAAGGAAGATGAGTGGATGGATAGGAAGGAAGGAAGGAAGGAAGGAAGGAAGGAAGGAAGGAAGGAAGAAGGGAAGGAGGGAAGGAGGGAAGGAGGGAAGGAAGATGAGTGGATGGATAGGAAGGAAGGAAGGAAGGAAGAAAGGAGGGAAGGAGGGAAGGAGGGAAGGAGGGAAGGAAGATGAGTGGATGAATAGGAAGGAAGGAAGGCAGGAAGGAAGGCAGGCAGGCAGGCAGGCAGGCAGGCAGGCAGGAAGGAAGGAAGGAAGGAAGGAAGGAAGGAAGATGGGTGGATGGAAGGAAGGAAGGAAGGAAGGAAGGAAGGAAGGAAGGAGGGAAGGAGGGAAGGAGGGAAGGAGGGAAGGAAGATGAGTGGATGGATAGGAAGGAAGGAAGGAAGGAAGGAAGGAAGGAAGGAAGGAAGGAAAGAAGATGGGCGGATGGATAGGAAGGAAGGAAGGGAGGAAGGGAGGGAGGGAGGGAGGGAGGGAGGGAGGAAGGAAGGAAGGAAGGAAGATGAGTGGATGGATAGGAAGGAAGGAAGGAAGGAAGGAAGGAAGGAAGGAAGGAAGGAAGGGAGGGAGGGAGGGAGGGAGGAAGGAAGGAAGGAAGGAAGGCAGGAAGATGGGTGGATGGATGGAAGGAAGGAAGGAAGGAAGGCAGGGAAGGAGGGAAGGAGGGAAGGAGGGAAGGAAGATGAGTGGATGGATAGGAAGGAAGGAAGGAAGGAAGGAAGGAAGGGAGGGAGGAGGGAAGGAGGGAAGGAGGGAAGGAGGGAAGGAGGGAAGGAAGATGAGTGGATGGATAGGAAGGAAGGAAGGAAGGAAGGAAGAAAGGAGGGAAGGAGGGAAGGAGGGAAGGAGGGAAGGAAGATGAGTGGATGAATAGGAAGGAAGGAAGGCAGGAAGGAAGGAAGACAGGCAGGCAGGCAGGCAGGAAGGAAGGAAGGAAGGAAGGAAGGAAGGAAGGAAGGAAGGAAGGAAGATGGGTGGATGGAAGGAAGGAAGGAAGGAAGGAAGGAAGGAAGGAAGGAGGGAAGGAGGGAAGGAGGGAAGGAAGATGAGTGGATGGATAGGAAGGAAGGAAGGAAGGAAGGAAGGAAGGAAGGAAGGAAGGAAAGAAGATGGGCGGATGGATAGGAAGGAAGGAAGGGAGGAAGGGAGGGAGGGAGGGAGGGAGGGAGGGAGGAAGGAAGGAAGGAAGGAAGGAAGATGAGTGGATGGATAGGAAGGAAGGAAGGAAGGAAGGAAGGAAGGAAGGAAGGGAGGGAGGGAGGGAGGAAGGAAGGAAGGAAGGAAGGAAGGAAGGAAGGAAGGAAGGAAGGAAGGAAGATGGGTGGATGGATGGAAGGAAGGAAGGAGGGAAGGAGGGAAGATGGGTGGATGGAAAGGAAGGAAGGAAGGAAGGAAGGAAGGAAGGAAGGAAGGAAGGAAGGAAGGAAGGAAGGAAGGAGGGAAGGAGGGAAGGAGGGAAGGAGGGAAGGAAGATGAGTGGATGAATAGGAAGGAAGGAAGGAAGGAGGGAAGGAGGGAAGGAGGGAAGGAGGGAAGGAAGATGAGTGGATGGATAGGAAGGAAGGAAGGAAGGAAGGAAGGAAGGAAGGAAGGAAGGAAGGAAGGAAGGAAGGAAGGAAGATGGGTGGATGGATAGGAAGGAAGGAAGGAAGGAAGGAAGAAAGGAAGGAAGGAAGGAAGATGGGTGGATGGAAGGAAGGAAGGAAGGAAGGAAGGAAGGAAGGAAGGAAGGAGGGAAGGAGGGAAGGAGGGAAGGAGGGAAGGAAGATGAGTGGATGAATAGGAAGGAAGGAAGGAAGGAAGGAAGGAAGGAAGGAAGGAAGGAAGGAAGGAAGGAAGGAAGGAGGGAAGGAGGGAAGGAGGGAAGGAAGATGAGTGGATGGATAGGAAGGAAGGAAGGAAGGAAGGAAGGAAGGAAGGAAGGAAGGAGGGAAGGAAGGAAGATGGGTGGATGGAAGGAAGGAAATAATCCTTTTCTCTCACATGACAGGAAGGAAGGAAGGAAGGAAGGAAGGAAGGAAGGAAGGAAGGAAGGAAGATGGGCGGATGGATGGGAAGGAAGGAAGGAAGGAAGGAAGGAAGGAAGGAAGGAAGGAAGGAAGGAAGATGGGTGGATCGATAGATGGATGGATGGAAGGAAGGAAGGAATCCTTTTCTCTCACATGACAGGAAGGAAGGAAGGAAGGAAGGAAGGAAGGAAGGAAGGAACCAAAGGCAAAGAAAGGGAGTAAAGAAACAGGTAGAGATGGAGGAAAGAAGAGAAAGAAAAAGAGGAAAGAAAAAGAGGAAAGGAGAGAAAGAGGGAGGGAAGGTTGGCCACAGCAACGTGTGTCGGGCTCAGCTAGTTTTATATATATTGTTTAATGCTTTTGTTGTTTTTATTCTGTATCATTGCTTCTGTAATTATTTCGTTGATGTGATTTTAGTGTGCCATGCCAAATTGGGAGTAGCGGTATACATACAAGTCAAATAAATAAATAAATAAATAAAAACCTGTACTATTGGGCCTAGCCCCATGAAACCGCCCCAAGTCCCTTTGTTATTATTATTATTATTATTGTTATTGTTATTGTTATTATTAGGGCTGGGCGGTTTCGTTCGTTAATTTCATAATTCGTTATTAATTCGTTATTTTTTTTTTATAACGAAGCGATATTGAACCATTCAGGAGCAACTAAAAAACGAAACGAATTTTTCCAATTCGTTTCGTAATTGTTTCGTAATTGTTTCGTAAATGTTTGGTTGTTGTTTCGTTATTATTTCGTTATTATTTGCGTATGTCTGGTGCAAGTTTTATAGTCGTTGTTTGTTTTATCACACCAACAGTCAACAACAGAGGGAGAGGGAGGCTTCAGAAGTTCCCCCTCTCCCATTTGGAGGGTTTTTTAGCGTATTGCGCAATCGCGTCCGCCATTAACGAATCGATTCGTTATTGTTTCGAAATTGTTTCGTAATTTTACTAAATTTCGTAAATATCGAACTTTTTAAAAGATAAATTTCGGAATTCTTTTAAATAACGAAACGCAAAAAACCCCTAAAAACGAATCGAGTTTAGAAACAAATTTTTCCGTGGTTGGACAGCCCTAGTTATTATCATTATTGATGATGATGATAACTCACCGAAGTTTCCGGTGGATGTCTTGCTGCGGCCATCTTGGGAGCCTCTAACTTTTGCAACAAAGCATCAAGTCTGGACAATGGAGGCAGAAATCCCGGGACCAACAGGTCTGTACGTGGAGCTCTTCTGAAGTCCCGGGATTATATTAATTGTATCGTTTATTTGCTTATTGCTTGTTGCTTTTACTGATGCGTTGTTGGGCTTGGCCTCATGTAAGCCACTCCAAGTCCCTTGGGGAGATAGTGGCGGGGTATAAATAAAGTATTATTATTATTATTATTATTATTATTATTATTATTATTATTTGCCCCCGTTTACAACCCGTGATTTCGTGTTGTCTGGAAGCGCCCAAAGACGGATGCAAGAAGGCTGGGGGAAATTAAAGGGAAAGGGTTGTGTGTCGTCGTCCCCCCCCCCCCCCCCCCGTCTCTCTCTCTCTCACTCTATTTGCTTTTCTTGTTCTTTGAGGGAATGAAGTGAGAAGGGGGAAGCAGGAGGAGGATCAGCAGAAATAGCTCTGCCTCTGAGCCCGTGAAGAGGGCAACAGTTCTATCAAGTCAGGAATCACATTTACAGGGAGAACAGATGTCCAATTAGGGAATGAATTGGAATGCCAAATCACCATGAAATAGTTAAGAGCATGTACAATTAATGGCAGACATCAAAGGCGCCCGGCAAGTTTTCAGCAGAGTCTACAAAGGCTTCCCCCCCCCCACACTCCCCCCCCCCCGGTCCCCCTTCCCTTTCTTTCTTTCTCACTTTAGACATCTTACAAGGGTGGAAATTGCAGAGCGTGGAAACGCAAGGCTGTTCTTCTGCTGAAGGAGCGCCGCAGAGGGATTGTGTTCCCAAGGGAAAGGATGCATAGAATCACAGAGGTGGAAGGGACCCCAAGAGGTCATCTAGTCCAGCCCCTTTCTGACAAGGAAAGCACTCCTGAGAGATGCCCATCCAGCCTCTTCTTCAAGACATGCAAAGATGGTGTTGGGGAATCTGAGCTGTAAGGCTCAAAAATAACCCTCACCATAAATAGAGCAGAGTGCTAGAAGCACACTTCATAACTGAAAGCCAAAACCAAGGTTACAATAACATCTGTTATAGAACTCCAGTATGCTGATGACAACGTCGTCTGTGCGCATTCTGAAGATCTACAACCCACTCTAAACACATTTGCAGAAGCATACAAGAAGCTCAGCCTGTCACTGAACACCAAGAAAACCAAAGTGCTGTTCCAGCAGTCACCAGCCAATCTCTCTCCAACGCCAGAGATATTTATTTATGTATTTGCTTTATTTTAGGCTTGTTCTTCCTGAAACCGTAGAGGGGGTTCTTGGGGCTGTGAGGGCGACCACCTCACCTCTAGACCCATGCCCATCTTGGCTCATTAAATCAGCCAGGGAGGGGCTGGTTGACTGGTTTGTATTGATTGTCAATGCTTCGTTGGAGCAAGGGATTTTTCCATCTGGTTTGAAACAGGCAGTGGTTCGTCCACTCCTCAAAAAAGCCTCCCTTGACTCCACGGTGCTGAATAACTACAGGCCAGTCTCCAACCTCCCTTTCTTGGGTAAGGTGCTAGAGCGGGTGGTCGCCTCGCAGCTCCAGGGCTTCCTAGACGATACCAACTACCTAGATCAGTCACAGTCTGGTTTCAGGCCTGGTCATGGCACCGAGACAGCCTTGGTCGCCTTGGTGGATGACCTCCGTAGAGAGCTGGACAGGGGGAGTGTGACTCTGCTGGTTCTCTTGGACATCTCAGCGGCTTTCGATACCATCGATCATGGTATCCTTCTGGGTCGTCTCTCTGGGATGGGCCTTGGGGGCGCGGTCCTGTCGTGGCTCCGGTCCTTCCTGGAGGGACGTACCCAGATGGTGAAGCTGGGAGACGCCTGCTCGGACCCCTGGCCTTTGTCCTGTGGGGTCCCGCAGGGCTCTATCTTGTCGCCCATGCTTTTCAACATCTACATGAAACCGCTGGGAGAGGTCATCCGGAGTTTTGGAGTTGGGTGCCATCTTTATGCGGATGACGCGCAACTCTACTACTCTTTTCCACCTAATTCCAAGGAGGCTCCTCGGGTGCTGGACGAGTGCCTGGCCGCTGTGTCGATCTGGATGAGGAAGAGCAAGCTGAAGATCAATCCCGACAAGACAGAGGTCCTCCTGGTCGATCGTAAACCGGATCGGGGTATAGGGTGGCAACCTGTGTTGGACGGGGTTACACTCCCCCTGAAGCCACAGGTCCGCAGTTTGGGAGTCCTCTTGGATTCTTCGCTTACACTTGAGGCTCAGGTGTCGGCGGTATCCGGGAGGGCCTTTGCACAACTGAGACTTGTGCGCCAGCTGCGACCGTACCTCGTGAAGGCGGATCTGGCCGGGGTGGTCCACGCCTTGGTCACCTCTAGAATGGACTACTGCAATGCGCTCTACGTGGGGCTGCCCTTGAAGACGGCTCGGAAACTACAATTGGTCCAGCGGGCAGCAGCCAGGATGCTAACTGGAGCTCATTATCAGGAGAGGTCAACCCTCTTGTTCAAGGAGCTCCACTGGCTGCCATTTATTTTCCGAGCCCAATTCAAGGTGCAGGTGCTCACTTACAAAGCCCTGAACGGTTTGGGACCACCCTACCTGCGTGACCGCATCTCCATCTATGAACCCACACGCTCACTCCGGTCATCTGGGGAGGCCCTGCTCGTGATCCCACCTACGTCGCAAGCGAGCTTGGTGGGGACGCGGGACAGGGCCTTCTCTGTGGCAGCCCCCCGACTTTGGAATGCCCTTCCAAAAGAGCTTCGTCAGGCCCCTTCTCTGGCAGTTTTCAGAAGGAACCTAAAAACTTGGCTGTTCCGATGTGCCTTCGCAGATTAGGAATCCCCATCCCCAAGTCCTAGAAGCACTTTAGTACAACCAATGTTGCTGCACACCGCACTTTTAATCCTACGTTTCTCCTACCATCTCAGCACTTTTAACTCTGTACCCCATTGCGCCGGCCGAACCAGTTTTAATAGTGTCTTGATGTATTGTTATTGTGGTTATTTGCTTAATTGTTTGATTTGCTTGTTTATTGTTGTGTTATGTTTTCTATTGTATTGTGTTTTGAGGCTTCGGCCCGTGTAAGCCGCATCGAGTCCTTCGGGAGATGCTAGCGGGGTACAAATAAAGTTAATAATAATAATAATAATAATAATATTTCTATACCGCATTTTTCAGCCCAAACAGGCGACTCAATGCGGTTTACATGGTACAATTATCAAACCGTGTCAGTGCAATTAAAACATAACAATGCAACAAACAGGATCAACAGCATCAATCCACAACAACTAACGATCAAACAAGACAAATCAACAAACAAACATAACATAACGCCTCAGTTGAAATCAGATCCGTTCTCATAATCATTGTGCCATTCCTATGTTCCATTTACCGTCTTCCTTTGATTGGTTGCACTGCTTAAGCAAACGCTTGTTCGTAAAGCCAGATACAGCTTAATGGTGTCACATTACAAAATGTTGACCATTTCCACTCCCTTGACAGCCACCTCTCCACCAAAGTCAACATTGACGCCGAAATACAACATCGCCTGAGCTCTGTGAGTGCAACATTTTTCCGAATGAAGCAGAGAGTGTTTAAGGATCAGGATGTCCTTAGGGATACCAAGGGGTTTGCTTATAAAGGTATTCCCCTCCCAATCCTGCTATATGCCTGCGAGACTTGGACTGTCTACAGACATCACATGCAACTTCTAGAATGATTCCATCAGTGCTGCCTCTGAAAAATCCTGCAAATCTCTTGGGAAGACAAGCGGACAAATGTCAGCGTGCTGGAAGAAGCAAAGTCCACCAGCATTGAAGCGATGGTCCTCCACCATCAACTCCACTGGACCAGCCACATTGTCCGGATGCCCGACCACCATCTCCCAAGGCAGTTGCTCTATTCCGAACTCAAGAATGGAAAACGGGATGTTGGAGGACAGGAAAAAAGATTTAAAGATGGGCTCAAAGCCAACCTTAAGAACTCTGGCATAGACACTGAGAACTGGGAAACCCTGGCCCTTGAGAGCTCCAGCTGGAGGTCAGCTGTGACCAGCAGTGCTGTAGAATTTGAAGAGGCATGAACGGAGGGCAAAAGAGAAAAAAATGCCAAGAGGAAGCCATGTCAAGCCAACCCCAACCGGCACCACCTTCCATCTAGAAACCAATGCCCTCATTGCAGGAGAAGATGCAGGTCAACAATAGGGCTCCACAGTCACCAACGGACCCACCGCCAGCATACTACACTTGGAGGACCATCATCCTCGGACTATGAGGGATCGCCTAAGTAAGTAATAAGCAGAAACGTACATGTAGTGAGACAGGATAAGCTTCCATTCAACAGAATGGTACAGGATTGCAGAGACATGCACAAGAAGTGGAAAAAGGGAGAAATCACCAAAGAAGAATTCAAACAAATAGCCAACACCTGTAGAGAAAAGGTCTGCAAGGCTAAAGCACAAAACGAGCTCAGGCTTGCCAGGGACGTTAAAAACAATAAAAAGGGATTATTTTCTTATGTCAATAGAAAAAGGAAAAACAAGGAGGCAATAGGGCCTCTTTGAGGAGAAGATGGGGCAATTCTGACAGGGGGTAGGGAAAAGGCAGAACTACTTAATACCTTCTTTGCCTCGGCCTTCTCACAAAAAGAAAGTCATCTTCAAAATCAGCAAGATGGAGTGGATGAGGGATTGGAGGACATCCAATCCCAAATTGGGAAACAATTCATCCAGGAATACCTGGCCGCTCTAAATGAGTTCAAATCCCCAGGGCCTGTGGCACTCCGTTCGTCACTTCTTTCGAGGTTGAAGAGCTCCTTCCGATCTAGGGCAGAGCATGAACCCTTCAATGGATAAACATGAGCATGACACCTTCAACACACGAGTTGAGCAGAAATGGCCAGATAACCTGGAATGCACATCAAAAGAGGAAGGAGCTGTGGCCATATCCTGCTCCAAAATATTCCGGGCAAAAACCCAAAGCTTCTCGTCTGTGCAAGTTACAAAAGTTACGAACACAGACAAATACTTGGAAAGGAACACATACAGCTCCAGAAAATGCATATATGGAGCCTTGGCCAATGAGCAGCATGCAAGTGCTGAATGAAAAAGCCCAAAAGGCCCACAGTGGTAGGATACACTTGCTCTGTGCCCACGCGACTCCTCTTTGCACAAACTAGAAATGAAGGTCATGCTTCTTCTATTAAGCTTGAGAGGCTGGTGCTGCTTTGGGGGTCTCAAGGGCCCCCGTGGGAAGGGTTTGCCCCAAAGGATGCCCCCCCCCTCCTCCTCCGTGGACAGGAGGGCCTGGCCGCCTCTCCCTCCGCCTTGCCATCGCTCCGCTCTGCCTTTGAGCAACGACGACTCCGTTTTCTCCCTGCGCTTCAAACACCTGTCAAAAAGTGATGTTTTCCTTCACAGCCTCGTAGCCTCCACCGCCGCAGGCAACGGCAAAGTTTGGTTCCCTGAGACCAAAATAACAACAATAACGGAAAGCGAAGTTTTTGGAAATGGACACAAAGTGTACGCTTCCAATTCTGGAACACACGCGTGCACACCTTGGAGACTATTAGGAGCTATTTTTGGGATGTGGGCGGCAGAGAGGAAAAAGGTTTTCTTCCTCAAGTCACCGGGGAAGGAAGGGCCGCGCCCTGCAGACGTCTCCAGCACCCATCAAAGCCCGTTTGGTTGCAAAGGAATCTCCACTTCACTTGGACGTAGCCGCTGTGCAACGGTCCCAAAAGTGCTTTCAACCCTGACTGCATTTCAGAGATAATGGAGACATCCTGGGCTGAGACAGAACCTCGTGTTCCTGGAATTACGTGAATTGCGGGTGAATTGTGGCACTGCACAGCTAAGTGCTCAACGTGCATCCATGTTCAGTGCCTTGCAGGGACCCTGTCCCAGTCCACCCTCCTTTTGCCACAAAGGAAGACACAACTTAAGCCCTCCCGACTGATGTTTCGCCTGCACCTGTGGCAAGCATCCTCTCTCTCCTCCTGAGTCTCACTACAAAATATTTATGAGGAGGGGTAAAGTCTTTGAGATACACAGTCCTGGCCGAATGGAGGCCCTTGAATCTTTATTTCTTTTTATTGTCTCTTTCTTGTATGGTGTTCATTAGGGCTGGGTAACAACGGAAAATTTTGTTTCTAAACTCGTTTTGTTTTTAGGGGGTCCATTGCGTTTTGTTTTTTAAAAGAATTCCGAATTTTTCTTTAAAATTTTTTCGTTATTTACGAAATTTCGTAAATTTCGAATTGATTCGTTAATGGCGGACGCGATTGCGCAATATGCTAAAAAAACCTCCAAATGGGACAGGGGGAACTTCTGAAGCTTTCCTCTCCTTCTGTTGTTGACTGTTGGTGTGATAATTTATTTTTTTTATCACTGATAAAACAAACAACAACTATAAAACTTGCACCAGACATATGGAAATAATAACGAAACGATTTCAAAACGATTTCGAACCAATTACGAAACAATTACGAAATAAATTGAAAAATTCGTTTCGATTTTTAGTTGCTCCTGCATAGCTCAATATCGGATCGTAAGCTAATTTAAATACGAATCAATAACGAATTACAAAATTAACGAACGAAACCGCCCAGCCCTAGTGTTCATCTGTCTCTCAATATTTAACTCTGACTGGACTTGAATACAGCCTGAAAAACCAACAACAACCCATCCAAATTCTGTGTATTGTAATAATATAATATTATATTGTAATAATATAATATAGTATATTGTATACACATATAATATTTATAATATTATAATGTAATACAATATAATACTAGTAATAATAATGCAATATTATAATTATAATTACATATGTACATTACATGTAATATTTCTAATAATATTACAATATAATGGTACAGCTACAATATAGTAATACATAATACTGATATTGTACTATGCTAATAATATAATATATTTGTGCTGGTACGGCTGTACCAGGAGCTCCAACTTTATTTGCTTTGTATTAAATGTTTGCTTGCAGTCAAGGGTTTCAGGGACTCTGCAGCTAGGTGGCTTCCTTTGGTTGCAGTCGTAGGGGAAGTCTCCTGTCCATCATCGTGAAGTTTTGGTTCCGCCCCTTGCTCAGGGCAATTGGGAAGGGAAGGGAGCCATTTTTAGTTAGTCTCAGCAAGGAAAACTAATGTACAGGACATATGCAAGCATCCCCTGGAAGCCTGGAAGTATTTGTTTAACTTTATTGAAGACAAGCAAAGTTTCTGTTTGATTGTTCATTAATAAAGGACTTTGTTATACTTCACAAGCCATCTAAAGACCATTTGTGGTGGAAAATCCCTGAGAGCTTCTCTTCAGGGGCCCCTGGCTTCCTGCTGGGCTCAAGTTGCATGTCCTGATTTAAAGACAATTATTTACAGGCCCAGTGCACGACAGAACAATATTGTATGACAATATTGTATGAAAATATATCGTGTAAGCCGCTCTGAGTCCCCTTCGGGGTTAGAAGGGCGGCATATAAATGCCATAAATAAATAAATATTGTTGAAAGCTATCATGACCGGAATCACTGGTTTGTGGTAGGTTTTTCTGGGCTGTATGACCATGTTCTAGATGCATTCCCTCCTGATGTTTCGCCTGCACCTGTGGCAAGCATCCTCTCTCTCCTCCTGAGTCTCACTACAAAATATTTATGAGGAGGGGTAAAGTCTTTGGTGGCATCCTTGAAGTGACCGGACTGACCTTGAGGGAGCTGGGGGTGGTAACGGCCGACAGGGAGCTCTGGCGTGGGCTGGTCCATGAGGTCACGAAGAGTCGGAGACGACTGAACGAATGAACAACAACAAAGTCTTTGAGATAAACAGTCCTGGCCGAATGGAGGCTCTTGAATTTTTATTTCTTTTTATTGTCTCTTTCTTGTATGGTGTTCAACTGTCTCTAAGATCATCTCAATATTTAACTCTGACTGGACTTGAATACAGCCCAAGAAACCAACAACAACCCATTCAGATTCTGTTAAAAAAAACCTCCAGAGAAGAAGATGCCAGCAGAATCCCAAGAGGCACCCAAGGATCATCCAGTCCAGCCCTCCTGCCATTCAGAAAGGCACAATCAAAGCACTCCTGATAGATGTCCATGCAAATTCTGCTTAACACCCCCCCCCCCCCCCCACACACACACACACACACCACCACCAGAGAAGGAGGCTCCACTGGGAATCACTGTTGAAAAAGCTTTCACTATCAGGAAGTTTCCCCTAATATTCAGGTGGAATCTCAAATCATGTCACTCCCTAAGGACATCAGGCACGCCCCAACCTTGGCATTCTTTAAGAGGCGCTTGAAGACGTGGTTGTTCCAGTGTGCCTTTCCAGAATAGTGATCCCATGGCACTTTGTCCTCCAAAGCACTTCATATTGTATGTTTCCATAAACCGCCCTATCACTTCCTTTGTCCATGTCCAGCATTATTTTAATTTTTAATTACATTTGGCCTACCCATAGTTTTTAAAGTGTGTTGTCCTATTTGATAATGTTTGTGCTATTGTTTCATTGTTTTGTCGTTTTTAAATTGCTTGTATTGTTGTTGTTATTGCTTGTATTGTTGTATTTTGGGCTTGGCCTCATGTAAGCTGCACCGAGTCCCTTGGGTCAGTCGTAAGGCCGAACAGGGCATAGGGTGACAGCCTGTGTTAGACGGGGTCACACTCCCCCTGAAGACGCAGGTTCGCAGCTTGGGAGGGATCCTGGACTCATCGCTGAGCCTGGAACCTCAGGTTTCAGCGGTGACCAGGTTAGCTTTCGCACAGCTAAAACTTGTGTGCCCGATGTGCCCGTACCTTGGGAAGCCTGACTTGGCCACGGTAGTCCATGCTCTGGTTACATCCTGTATAGACTACTGCAACGCTCTCTACGTGGGGTTGCCTTTGAAGACTGTTCCTAAACTCCAACTAGTTCAGCAGGAGGCAGCCAGATTGCTCACTGGAGCGGCATACAGGGAGCACACCACCCACCTGTTATGTCAGCTCCACTGGCTGCCTGTTCAGTTCCGAGCACAATTCAAAGTGCTAGTTTTGACCTACAAAACCCTATACGGCTCCGGCCCAGTGTATCTGTCCGAACGGATCTCCCTCTACGTCCCACCCCGGAGTCTGAGATCATCTGGGGAGGCCCTGCTCTTGACCCCGCCTCTATCACAAGTGAGGTTGGCAGGGACGAGGAGCAGGGCCTTCTCGGTGGCGGCCCCCCACCTGTAGAATTCACTCCCCAGGGAAATCAGATCAGTGACATCACTCCTTTCTTTCAGGAAAAAACTGAAAACTTGGATTTGGAACCAGGCATTCGGACAATCGGGCAGATAAAGAAAGGACTTTGACAATGGCCAGGAAATGGCTAATGGAATGGAAATCGGAACTTGGGAAGACTTGAGCATGTGAATTGTTTATATGATGTGTTGTATATTGATGTTTGATTGTTTTAATTGTGATAATTGTTTTAACTATGGTGTTTTGTACATTATGTGTAATTTGTATAGGTATCGAATCGTGCCTTTTTTGTAAGCCGCCCTGAGTCCCCCCTCGGGGGTTGAGAAGGGCGGGGTAAAAGTACACGAAATAAATAAATAAATAATAGCGGGGTATAAATAAAGTGTTATTATTATTATTATTATTATTATTTCAAATTAAAGTAAATGGCGGATCGGGATCTTTTATTTATTTATTTCGTGTACTTCTACCCCGCCCTTCTCAACCCCCGAGGGGGGACTCAGGGTGGCTTACAAACAGGCAACATTCAGTGCCGGCACAACAACGTAAAAATAAAAAAAACATATAAACAGTAATTAAAACAATTAAAACAATCCATTATACATCACATACATTATACATCACAATCCCTAAAAACAATCTAGTGCTCAACGTTTACCAGCTCAGAGTCCGTAAATTCAAATTCCACATTGTCCAATCCAACAATTCTGGTCGTCGCTTGTCCCTTATCTATCCGCCAGATTACCCAAATCCAGGTTTTTAATTTCCTTCTAAAGGAGAGGAGGGATGTTGATGACCTAATTTCCCCGGGGCGTGAGTTCCACAGGTGAGGGGCCACCACTGAGAAGGCCCTGCTCCTCATCCCCACCAATCTCACTTGTGATAGAGGTGGGGCCGAGAGCAGGGCCTCCCCAGAAGATCTTAAATTCCGAGGCGGGACATAGAAGGAGATGCATTCGGACACAAATCTGGGATCGAGGCCAGACTTGGGCACAGAACGATTTCTTATATGTCCACCATGCATGAGTCTTCAACCAGGAACAGGCCCAGCCTTTGGTGCGTCTACACTGCAGAATGGAAGCAATTTGGCATCACTTCATTTGCCATGCTCAACTGCTAATCTGAGAGTTGCAGTTTGGTGAGGCCACCACAATCTTGGGCAGGGAAGGATAAAGAACCACCACAATTTCCTCGCCTTAAGTCATGGCAGCTAAAGTGCAGCCAACCTGCATTAATTCTACAGTGCAGATGCATTCTTTGTCAGTCCAAGCAGCCTGGCCTCTGGAACATTTCTGAGGGAGGGTTTGCCCAAAGCAAAGGCTGCAAATCTGGTGGATGATCCTGAATTTCCTCCTGGAGATCCACTTAGGCCACACCTCTCCCCCCCCCCCCCCGAAAGGCAATCTCTGCAGTTGCTTTGCTTTGCAATGAGGAGCACAGAATAGGATCCCCCCCACCCCCACCCCCACCACATCGGATCAATACTTTCCCTCTCCAAAGGCTCTTTGCCATAATCCCAGGCCCACTTTGGCTTTAACCCCGCCGTCCTCCAGACAAAAGCAGCGCCGGAGGGGATTAATTTCCACCGCGCTCCCCGCTTTGCTTCCTTTCAACACATCCTTGACATTATGTTCCCGCAGAATGGCACACTTGCTTCCCTGCCTGCGCATGGCTCTGCGCTTGAGGAAGGGAGGCCTTTGTGAAGATCCAGCACAGCATTTGCCGAAACACACAAAGGCACACAATAGATACCTCTTTATCAAGACCCGTAGCTAATATTGATATTTATTTGTATAGCACCACCATTTAACATTGGGTTACCTCTGCACCAAGTTGGGAAACTCCAATTAGATCAAACATGGCAATCAGGGACATCCAGAAGGGAGCATATTACACCCATATTAAAATCAATCCTGTCTCTGCTTTCGGTGCAGGCTTTTATATATTTTTGTTGTTTTACTGTATATTTTCGGTTCTTATCTTTTTGACTTTTTTGTACTTCACCTTGAGCTATCAGGAGAGGCAGGTCATAAATACAATTTCTTCTTATTTATTTATTTATTTATTTAGCATTGTCACTGTACATAAGGCTTTGCAAGTAAAGGAGCACTAAGGGTGTATCCACACTGAGGAATTAATGCAGTTTGGCACCACTTTAACCCCCATGCTTCAATGATCTGGAACCTTGGTGTTAACAAAAAATTGATCCCATTCCTCTAATAATAAAAACTAAAAATGTATAACACATTTTTTTTCTACAGATTTTTACAGGTCTTAGTCTCAGCCCAACCCCAAACATTCTTGGGAGGATTAAATCTGCCAAGCCATAGGCAATGCCCATCCAAAGAAGACAATGGCCCCACAACCCTTGTAGAGGTTGTTATGAACCCAAAAAGGTTCCTGTTCTTTTGTGCAGAGTGTTCAAGGATAGTAAGGCATTGTCAAAGGCTTTCATGGCTGGAATCACTGGGATGTTGTAGGTTTTTTCGGGCTATATGGCCATGGTCTAGAGGCGTCAGGAGAGAATGCCTCTAGACCAGGGGTCCTCAAACTTTTTAAACAGAGGGCCAGCTCACAGTCCCTGTAGTTTGAAGCAATTGTTCTGCATCATAGTCCCCAGGGCAGCAGAAAACAAGCTTGCTCCCTCCTGCCAAGAGGAAGGTGCATCAAACCAACCCTGACTAAGACCACCTTCCACCTGGAAACCAATGTCCTCACTGCAGGAGAAGATGCAGATCAAGAATAGGGCTCCAAAGTCACCTATGGACCCACCGCCAGGACACCGATCTTGGAAGACTATCCTACTTGG
Source organism: Anolis sagrei (assembly GCF_037176765.1). Lineage (NCBI taxonomy): Eukaryota > Metazoa > Chordata > Lepidosauria > Squamata > Anolidae > Anolis > Anolis sagrei. Next base: position 344,606,491 of record NC_090021.1, read on the forward strand.
ACAACGAGGGATCATAGAATCATAGAATCAAAGAGTTGGAAGAGACCTCCTGGGCCATCCAGTCCAACCCCATTCTGCCAAGAAGCAGGAATATTGCATTCAAATCACCCCTGACAAATGGCCATCCAGCCTCTGCTTAAAAGCTTCCAAAGAAGGAGCCTCCACCACACTCCCTCCGGGGCAGAGAGTTCCACTGCTGAACGGCTCTCACAGTCAGGAAGTTCTTCCTCATGTTCAGATGGAATCTCCTCTCTTGTAGTTTGAAGCCATTGTTCCATTGCGTTCTAGTCTCCAAGGAAGCAGAAAACAAGCTTGCTCCCTCCTCCTCCCTGTGGCTTCCTCTCACATATTTATACATGGCTATCAACATATCTCCTCTCAGTCTTCTCTTCTTCAGGCTAAACATGCCCAGTTCCCTAAACATGCCCAGTTCAGGCTAAACATGCCCAGATCGCATAAGTAAGTATGCAGGAAAAGAGATTCCTGCTAAATATACAGCAAAAACTTCCTGATGTTAAGAAGAACTGCTTGGAGGCTGGAGGCTTTTAAGCAGCGGTTAAAAGGAAGGCGCTGAACAGACTGCGCTCTGGCACCACGAGATGCAGAGCCAACCTTAAGAACTGGGGCTACAAAGTGGAATCTACAACATGTGAGTGGGGAGAAGAGCAAACCACTGACCATGAATCTATAGCAGCGGTTCGATGGCCATCTGCTAGGAGAGATTGGGTTGTGCCTTTCTGACTGGCTGCCACTTGGGACCTCCTCCAGCTCTGGTTTGTGATGGTTCTGTGAGGTCATGGCGCATGCTGCCCGTCTTTTTCCCGAGTCTCTCCCTGCCCTGAGGCCCAAACAAAGGGCGTCGTGTCCAACAGGCCCAGCGCTGGTTTTATTTCCTCCTAATCAATAAGGATCTCCCGCTGCATCCTTTCAGGGAGATTACAGCCGGCCTGCGATGATGCGCCAGGAGGGGCCGAGTAATGGAGGCGATAAATATCCCCATTGTTATCCTTGCACAAAAGGGTCTGGAGCTGATGGACGACCGCCTGGCTGGCTGGCTTCCCATTAGCGGAAACTCTGATGCCAGCGAGAGGCAGAAGAATCCCTCCCAGAGCTTCCCTGGCGAAAGGAAAGAGGGAGCAGGCCTTGTTTTCTGCTGCCCTGGAGACGAGGACTCAATGGAGCCAAACATTCAAATAGAAGGGAAGGAGATCCCGCTTGAACATTAACAGGGATATTCCTATTAATTCTTTCATCTGAACATGAGGAAGAACATCCTGACTGTGAAAGTTGTTCAGCAGTGGAACTCTCTGCCCCGGAGTGTGGTGGAGGCTCCTTCTTTGTAAGCTGGATGGCTATCTATCGGGGGTGCTTTGGATGCAATTTTCCTGCTTCTTGGCAGAATGGGGTTGGACTGGATGGCCCATGAGGTCCCTTTCAACTCTAGGATTCTATGTGAGAGCTGTTCACCAGTGAAACTCTCTGCCCCGAAGTGTGGTGGAGGCTCCTTCTTTGTAAGCTGGATGGCTATCTATCGGGGGTGCTTTGGATGCAATTTTCCTGCTTCTTGGCAGAATGGGGTTGGACTGGATGGCCCATGAGGTCTCTTTCAACTCTAGGATTCTATGTGAGAGCTGTTCACCAGTGGAACTCTCTGCCCCGGAGTGTGGTGGAGGCTCCTTCTTTGGAGGCTTTTAAGCAGAGGCTGGATGGCCATCTGTCAGGGGTGCTTTGAATACAATTTTTCTGCTTCTTGGCAGAATGGGGTTGGACCGGATGGCCCAGGAGGTCTCTTCCAACTCTAGGATTCTATGTGAGAGCTGTTCACCAGTGGAACTCTCTGCCCCGGAGTGTGGTGGAGGCTCCTTCTTTGGAGGCTTTTAAGCAGAGGCTGGGTGGCCTATCTGTCGGGGGTGCTTTGAATACAATTTTCCTGCTTCTTGGTAGAATGGGGTTGGACTGGATGGCCCAGGAGGTCTCTTCCAACTCTAGGATTCTATGTGAGAGCTGTTCAGCAGTGGAACTCTCTGCCCCGGAGTGTGGTGGAGGCTCCTTCTTTGGAGGCTTTTAAGCAGAGGCTGGGTGGCCTATCTGTCGGGGGTGCTTTGAATACAATTTTCCTGCTTCTTGGTAGAATGGGGTTGGACTGGATGGCCCATGAGGTCTCTTCCAACTCTAGGATTCTATGTGAGAGCTGTTCAGCAGTGGAACTCTCTGCCCCGGAGTGTGGCGGAGGCTCCTTCTTTGGAGGCTTTTAAGCAGAGGCTGGATGGCCATCTGTCAGGGGTGCTTGGAATGCAATTTTCCTGCTTCTTGGCAGAATGGGGTTGGACCGGATGGCCCAGGAGGTCTCTTCCAACTCTAGGATTCTATGTGAGAGCTGTTCACCAGTGGAACTCTCTGCCCCGGAGTGTGGTGGAGGCTCCTTCTTTGGAGGCTTTTAAGCAGAGGCTGGGTGGCCTATCTGTCGGGGGTGCTTTGAATACAATTTTCCTGCTTCTTGGTAGAATGGGGTTGGACTGGATGGCCCAGGAGGTCTCTTCCAACTCTAGGATTCTATGTGAGAGCTGTTCACCAGTGGAACTCTCTGCCCCAGAGTGTGGTGGAGGCTCCTTCTTTGGAGGCTTTTAAGCAGAGGTTGGATGGCCATCTGTCGGTGGTGCTTGGAATGCAATTTACCTGCTTCTTGGTAGAATGGGATTGGACTGGATGGCCCAGGAGGTCTCTTCCACCTCTAGAATTCTATGTGAGAGCTGTTCAGCAGTGGAACTCTCTGCCCGGAGGGAGTGTGGTGGAGGCTCCTTCTTTGGAAGCTTTTAAACAGAGGCTGGATGGCCATCTGTCGGGGGTGCTTTGAATGCAATATTCCTGCTTCTTGGTAGAATGGGATTGGACTGGATGGCCCAGGAGGTCTCTTCCAACTCTAGAATTCTATGTGAGAGCTGTTCAGCAGTGGAACTCTCTGCCCGGAGGGAGTGTGGTGGAGGCTCCTTCTTTGGAAGCTTTTAAACAGAGGCTGGATGGCCATCTGTCAGGGGTGCTTTGAATGCAATATTCCTGCTTCTTGGCAGAATGGGGTTGGACTGGATCATGGCCCACCAGGTCTCATCAATGTTTCTTCCTAACCATAAGAATTGCTGTTCAACTGTGGAATTCTCTGCTTCAGCATGAGTTGGGAGCTCCTTTCTTTGGAGGTTTCTAAACAGCAGATGCTTCCACACATTTAGTGTCCACTAAAGCATAATATAGACAATTTACAGAGGCTTTTACTCGTACCGAATCCTGTGCCCTGTATCATCCTTACCCATCTCCATAATCCATTTGGATCTCCATCCCCAACCGTTGGAGGAATGATTACCCGTCTCAAAGAGGCCTCGGCAACTACACAGGCATCTAAAGGTTAATCTTGTTAAGCTTCAGCAGTATTCATTACTCCATAAGTCGAGATGTTCTTAATACGGGTTTGCCCGTATCAGCATAAATCAGCATTTTAGGGCAGCGTGTCGGGACTATCAGGAAAGGCTGTGGCTTATTTACCAAACGCTTCCTGCCGTGGAGGCGTGATGGAAGCACCAGGGTAGGAGCTGCTTCGTGGTTCCTTTTCATTCTTTGTGTTGTTGTTGTTGTTCATTCGTTTAGTCGTCTCCGACTCTTCGTGACCTCATGGACCAGCCCACGCCAGAGCTCCCTGTCGGCTGTCACCACCCCCAGCTCCTTCAAGGTCAGTCCAGTCACTTCAAGGATGCCATCCATCCATCTTGCCCTTGGTCGGCCCCTCTTCCTTTTGCCTTCCACTTTCCCCGGCATCATTCCCTTCTCTAGGCTTTGCTGTCTCCTCATGATGTGGCATTCAAAGGACTTCCACTTTCGCTCTCGTCTCCTTCCCTCCAGTGAGCAGCCGGGCTTTCTTTCCTGGAGGATGGACTGGTTGGATCTTCTCGCAGTCCAAGGCACTCTCAGAACTTTCCTCCAGCACCACAGCTCAAAAGCCTCTCTCTTCCTTCGCTCAGCTTTCCCGAAGGTCCAGCTCTCACATCCATAGGTGACTACTACAGGGAAGACCATGGCTTGGACTAGGCAATGGATCTTGGTGGCCAGTCTGATGTCTCTACTCTTGACTATTTTATCGAGACTGGACATTGCTCTCCTCCCAAGAAGGAAGTGTCTCCTGATTTCCTGGCCACAGTCTGCATCTGCAGTGATCTTTGCGCCTAGAAATACAAACCCTGTCACGGCCTCCACGTTTTCTCCCTCTATTTCCCAGTTGTCAATCATTCTTGTTGCCATAATCTTGGTTTTTTGGATGTTTAGCTGCAACCCGGCTTTTGCGCTTTCTTCTTTCACCTTGATTAGAAGGTTCCTCAGCTCCTCCTCGCTTTCGGCCATCAGAGTGGTGTCATCTGCATATCTGAGGTTGTGAATGTTTCTTCCAGCAGTTTTCACCCCAGCTTTGCATTCCTCAAGCCCCGCACATCCTCGCATGATGTGTTCTGCATACAAGTTGAAAAGGTTGGGTGAGAGGATGCAGCCTTGCCGGACGCCTTTCCCAATCTGGAACCCGTCTCCTGTTCCGTGGCCAGTTCTGACTGTTGCAACTTGGTCCTTGTACAGATTCCTCAGGAGAGAGCCATGCCAGAGGGTTGTGATGCTGAACAGAATTGGGTAGGGTCGTGCCAAGGGCCGGAACCAGCAGAAGACAATAACGAGGGTCCGCCTGCCTGGCGAGTAGATGTTCTCTGATGGAGCGAATTTGGAACTACGGAACTCCCTGCTGCAGTTGACAGTGGCTAAATCAGTTTGAAAGCAGAGGTCCTCGTGTTCGATGATAGTTAACACTGCTTACGTTTATCTCTATTCAGTTAAACTTTATCTCTTCTCTGCAACTTTGCCTAGGTTTCAATTGAAGCTGTAAAGCAAATGAACTTCCGAGGTGGCGTGTCCTTGGATGCATCTACACTGCAGAATGAATGCAGTTTGACACCACTTTGACTGCCATGGCTCAATCCTGAGAGTTGTAGTTTTATAAGACTTTGAGCCATCTCTGCGCAAGAATGCCAAGGTCTCATCATAGCACTGAGCCAAGGCCGTTAAAATGGGTCTAAACTGGATTAATTTGATCTGTGTAGACCAGTGTTTCTCAACCTGGGGGTCAGAACCCCTGTGGGGATCGCAAGAGGTCGCCAAAGACCATCAAAGTGCCTGGAGGGCCACCCTGCCTGAAAGCCCCCGCCGTCGAGAGCATTCTGAACCCTACCAACTATAGAATTGAGTCAAGGTGAGTCCTGACTCCTAGGTTGAGAAACGCTGGTCTAGGGGATGCTGGGCTCCATCCCAAGCTTTAACGTCCTCGTAATTACAGGTGAGCCAATTCCATCGAGGAAGCTGTGGCCACCCTTTCCATTTCCTTTGTACAATAACAAGGCACAATAATGATACCTTTGTTCATCTTTAATCTCGTTTCCAGGAGAGGAAGGGGCCTCCCGGCCACTCCAAATGCCAATGGCCGCTCTGCAGAAACCGCAAGGAGATGGAATTAATTCCTGGCTAATTGAATGGCCTCGCGCCGGCATGAGCCAGGCATTCCCCACACTGCAAATGATGCTTTTCACCATGGGGGCACTGGGGAGGGTCTGGGATCCTGGACTCAGGATTGCAATTGAATTAATGCCTGGAAAGATTAAGGAGGGACCCCACGTCATGCATGTGGATCTCTTAATGAGATTGTGGTCCCTTTCTGCGGAGTGCAGGCCATCCAGTTTCAGGAATGTTACTGGTTCTGAGGATGGCCTTGAAGGACCCATTCCAGGCTCAGGAACAAGAGGAAAGAAAAAGAGGAAGGATGGAGAACAAGCCCTATGAGGAGCGGCTTAAGGAGCTGGGCATGTTTAGCCTGAGGAAGAGAAGGATGAGAGGAGACATGATAGCCATGTATAAATATGTGAGAAGAAGCCACAGGGAGGAGGAGGAGGGAGCAAGCTTCCTTTCTGCTTCCCTGGAAAGAGACTAGGACACAATGGAAGAATGGCTTCAAACTACAAGAGAGGAGATTCCATCTGAACACGAGGAAGAACTTCCTGACTGTGAGAGCCGTTCAGCAGTGGAACTCTCTGCCCCGGAGGGAGTGTGGTGGAGGCTCCTTCTTTGGAGGCTTTGAAACAGAGGCTGGATGGCCATCTGTCAGGTGTGCTTTGAATGCAATATTCCTGCTTCTTGGCAGAATGGGGTTGGACTGGATGATGGCCCAGGAGGTCTCTTCCAACTCTACGATTCTAGGATTCTATGAATTGATTTTTTGCATCTCAGGCTTAGAATCATAGAGTCATAGGACCACCCCAATAGAGTCACAGTCCAACCCCAATCAAAGCATCTCCAGCGCCCACGACCTCCCAGTCATGCCTAAATCAGGAATAGTTGACAGACCCATGGAACAAATTCTGACTTGATTTTGGATGGCGTGATTTTAATAACTGTTTGTAAATCATGTTGTTCATCAGTGGGTTTAAAATAGACCCCTGTCTGATTCCTCAGCAAGCTGGCTTCAGGAAAGGCAAAAGCTGCACATAGCAAGTGCTGAACCTGACTCAGCACATAGAAGACGGTTCTGGCCCAACTTATCTATCCGAACGTATCTCGGCCTATCAGCCCACCAGGACCCTAAGATCTTCTGGGGAGGCCCTGCTCTCTATCCCGCCGGCTTCACAAGTGCGGCTGGCGGGAACGAGAGACAGGGCCTTTTCTGTGGTGGCCCCTCGGCTTTGGAACACCCTCCCCATAGAGGTAAGATCAGCCCCCTCGCTGATGGGGGTTTCAGAAAAGATTGAAGACATGGATGTTTAAACAAGCATTCGGTTAATCCGTTGCAACGAATTATGATGACTAAAGGACTGGTAATCATGGACGATGAATTTGGATTGCGACTCCAGTTACGAGATGCATTGGATGGTTATTGGTGGCCCAATAATTTGTATTGTATATGTGTTTTATGCTTTTAAACTGAATATTGTTGTTTTTTAAGTGTTGTAAACCGCAATGAGTCACCAATTTAGGCTGAGATATTAGCGGTATACAAGCGCAGTAATAAATAAATAAATAAATAAATAAATAAATAAATAAATAAATAAATAAATAAGATGGCTTTGAAAGGCAGCAGATCACAGGAGCCGTCTTCATAGACCTGTCAGCGGCTTGTGATACCATAAACCACCGCCTCCTCCTGAGAAAAATGTATAATATCACAAAGGATTACAGTCCCACCTGCCTCATAGGAAACCTGCTACAAAACAGGAGCTTTTTTGTTGAGCTCCAGGGCCAGAGAAGCAGATGGCGGAAACAGAAGAACGGCCTACCTCAGGGGAGCGTGCTCACTCCATCCATGTTCAACATCTACACAAATGACCAGCCACTGCCAGAAGGCTTCATCTATGCTGACGATCGTGCCATTACTGCTCAAGCAGGGAGCTTTGAGATGGTAGAACAGAAACTCTCCGAAGCTCTAGGTGCTCTTACCACCTACTACAGGGAAAACCAGCTGATCCATAATCTTTTTCACACGTACTGCTCTCGAGCCAGGCCTCTTCGTCCCCCATTCTGCATCTTTGCATTTCGTTTTTCCTGCCTAAGTGGAGTATCTTGGATTTGTCCCTTTTGAACTTCATTTTGTTAGTTTTGGCCCATCATCTCTCTAATCTGTCAAGATCATTTTGAATCCTGCTCCTGTCCTCTGGAGTATTGGCTCTCCCTCCCAATTTGGTGTCGTAATGATAAGGAAACACTGGCAGATTATGTGAAAGGCAGTTAAGAACCAACATTGATGGAAGTCAATAGTAGAAAACTACTCAAAGTACAAAAAAAAAAAAAACCAAAGAGTAAAAACACAATCCAGAGCAGAAGAGAAATCTGGCCAAAGAAGGCTCTCTCTCCACGGAGAGTTCCTGGGAAACATTGAGAGCTAAATTGACATAAGGCAAAAACAAGGATGTGGCTCACAAATGGAACTCTAAAAAAGGAGACAAAGGAGGACTTGATTCTGGCAGCCCAAGAATAACCTCAATGACCAATAGAAAATACCGGAGGGGATTGGGAAGAATTGACAGTGATTTACGGGAGGTGTAGTTCACCTAGATCCGGAGAGTAGGCCTGGGTAACAACGGAAAAAATTGTTTCTAAAATCGATTTGTTTTTTGGGGGGTTTTGCGTTTCGATATTTAAAATAATTACAAAATTTTCCTTTTAAAAAGTTCGATATTTACGAAATTTCGTAAATGGTAAAAAATTAACGAATCGATTTCCGAAACAATAACGAATCGATTCGTTAATGGCGGACGCGACCGCGAAATACGCTAAAAAACCTCCCAAACCTTCTGAAGCTTCCCTCTCCCTCTGTGGTTGACTGTTGGTGTGATATTATAATTTTTTTTCACTAATTAAACCATAAAACTGGCCCAGACATGCGGAAATAATAACAAAACGACCTCAAAACAATAATGAAACGAATACAATAACGAAATACGAAACATTTACAAAACGTGTTTAAAAATTCGTTTTTTTAAAAAAATTGCTCCAGAATGGTTCGTTATCGTTTTGTAATCAACAAAATTAACGAATTATTAACGAATTACGAATTAACGAAACGAAACCGCCCAGCCCTACCGGAGAGCACTGTGAACCCAAATGACTATGGATCTGGACAGAACTTGGCACAAATACTCAATATGCCCAAATTATTGATTGATTTATTTATTTAAAAGTTTTGTATACCGACCTTCTCACCTCTTTTGAGGGACTCAGACCGGTTTCTAACCATAAAATCACATACAGTCAGTAAAACAACACAATTCATATTACAATAACACATTAAAACAGCAAATATATTCAAAACTACAATGGTCAGTCGTCATACTAAAATCGATTGTAAATCATCTTCCATCCATATCTCAGGGTGTTGGCTCACTCATCGAATGCCTGTCTCCATAACCACGTCTTCACCTGTTTCCTGAATGGCAGGATAGAAGGGGCGGTTCTGATCTCCAGTGGGAGAGAGTTCCAGAATCGCGGGGACACCACCGAGAAGGGCCTGTCCCTCGTCCCCACCAGACGTGCTTGTGAGGCCGGTGGGACCGAGAGCAGGGCCTCTCCAGATGATCTTAGTAATCTTGATGGTTCATAGGGGAGAATACATTTGGAGAGGTAGATTTGAAGACTGGTAGAGTTTGGGGACTCTAAACACCTTCGCACTCTAAACACCTTCGCAGAAGCATATGAGAAGCTCGGCCTGTCACTGAACATCGAGAAAACCAAGGTGCTGTTCCAGCAGTCACCAGCCCATCCCTCTCCAATGCCAGTAATACAGCTTCATGGTGTAACATTAGAAAATGTTGATCATTTCCGCTACCTTGGCAGCCACCTCTCCACCAAAGTCAACATCGACGCCGAAATACAACACCGCCTGAGCCCTGCAAGCGCAGCATTTTCCAGAATGAAGCAGAGAGTGTTTGAGGACCGGGACATCCGTAGGGATACCAAGGTGCTTGTTTATAAAGCTATTGTCCTCCCAACCCTGCTCTATGCCTGTGAGACGTGGACTGTCTACAGACGTCACATGCAGCTCCTGGAACGTTTCCATCAGCGCTGCCTCCGGAAAATCCTGCAAATCTCCTGGGAAGACAAGCGGACAAACGTCAGTGTGCTGGAGGAAGCAAAGACCACCAGCATTGAAGCGATGGTCCTTCAACATCAACTCCGCTGGGCCGGCCACGTTGTCCGGATGCCTGACCACCATCTCCCAAAGCAGTTGCTCTACTCCGAACTCAAGAACGGAAAACGGAACATTGGTGGACAGGAAAAGAGATTTAAAGATGGGCTCAAAGCCAACCTTAAAAATTCTGGCATAGACACTGAGAACTGGGAGGCCCTGGCCCTTGAGCGCTCCAGCTGGAGGACAGCTGTGACCAGCAGTGCTGCAGAATTTGAGGAGGCACGAGTGGAGGGTGAAAGAGAGAAACGTGCCAGGAGGAAGGCGCGTCAAGCCAACCCCGACCGGGACCGCCTTCCACCTGGAAACCAATGCCCTCACTGCGGAAGAAGATGCAGAGCAAGAATAGGGCTCCACAGCCACATACGGACCCACAAGGAAATCCATAATGGAAGACCATCTTACTCGTCCAACGAGGGATCGCCTAAGTAAGTAAGTAAGTAAGTAGAGTTTGGGGGAAAATAGAAGGGGTGGGGCCAACCGAGGCAGCTTCATGACCCCCTGAAAATGGCCCAGTGACCCCCCTGGGGGTCGCGACCCCCAAGTTGAGAACCGCATCCTTAAGGGAAGGTGTATTTGAGGCTGGCTTCTCCTGTTTGCACAAAGAACAGGGGAGAGAGGTTTCTCCCTCTTCCTTTCCGGCCTCCGGACGGACGGGGAATTCCAACGGCTGAGCCAACGCTGTGTATTAAACCTCTGCATAAACAAGCGGATCCTTTTGCCCCGAGATGCTTGTCTTGTGCATGCTGGAGTTGTTTTGTTGTGTATTTTCCCAAGTGGGAGCTTTCAAGCATTTAGATCTCCCCTCTTGCAGCAGGAAGGGCAGCATCAATAATGCAGGCATGCTTTGCATGAATTTGCAGAGAGCCAAAGGCGAGCCGAAGGAAAGCCGAAGGAAAGGCCTTGACGGACACAGGACTTCAGTGCCCATCTTCTCTCTCTCAGGACGCTGGGACCTCCAGTCCAGCATGAGCAAACTTAAGCGGCTGAGGGGGAAAAGGAAGGGGCCTGAGGCCAGGAATTGTGGGCGTTGGAGTCCAAAACACTTGGAAGGCTCTTGATTCTGATGTCAGGCACCCCCCCCCCTCAGAATTAAGGGATAAGAACTTATAGTTCTGCAAAGGGCAAAGTCACCAGACTACACAACAAGGGTTAAGTCTTGGCCACATTGCCAAGGCACTGACAACAACAAGGACCCCACGAGGCTTTTTGGGAAATGGCTGGACCTTGGGACTTCTGCCCTTTTGTGGGAGTTGTAGTTCCCCAAGGGCTGAGCGATGGATTCTGTTATTGATCAACTCAGCGCCCATCTGCTGATTCCAGCCTGAATCCATGACTCTCTGCTGAGTGGACTGGACTGTTTGCCACAACCCTGGCCATGAACTTTCTATCAATGCTTGATTTGAACTGCTAGCAACCTCTGCTTCCACACGCCCTTCCTAAGAGCATGGGATTTCCAGTTTGGACCTTAATAAAGATCAAATATTGAAATAAACTTTATGGGGTGGGATGGGGGTTCCTCTTATGAACTAACTCTGCATCAGTGATGCCTATTGCCTATGATTTTGATATATGTATGTAACCCTTATGGATTCCCCTTGTACCCTTGCCCTCTCTGACCCTTGCCCCATAAAGATGTGACCTGGGGATTACTGTTGTGAGGAGGAACTCCTTTGTCCTCCCGAAACTCTCCTTAATTGTTTCATTTGCATGGGCTGTACTGTTGATCCCCCCGACCCTAGCCGTCGGAGCAGACCAGCGAGGGGAGGGGGTCAGCAGAAACTCGGAAACAAGACTGATTTAATCAACCAGGTATTGTTGATCCCCCTTTGAGGTCCAATACCGAAAAAGCCTTTTCATATTTCCTCCCAAATCCCATCAACAGACCAGGAAGCTCATTGTCCCCCTATCTGACACCCCGCCAAGTGAGGACAAAGCCTCACATTCCAGCTGGCGGATGCCCTTAAGGCTGTCATTTCCTCAGTCTTTGTCAGGCTTCGTCCCGCCTCCTAGCTGCCGATTGGTCCAACTTCCGAGGCGCTAGGAAGGCGCTGATTGGCCTCCCAGAGGCGGCGGAGCCCGCTGATTGGACCAGAGGCGAAGCATGCCGCCAAGCCTCCTCCCAGTTGTTCCGCGGCCAGCCAATCAGGACAAAGCCGGCCGGCAGAGGGCGGGCGGGAATTTTGAAACTGTTTCCCTTTGTCTGAACCTTATAAAATGCTTGGAAAATTCTATAAAATCATGCTTGCAGTGGAATGATTCCTGCAATGCATCTGATCTCAGCTGAATCACAAATAAACCTCGGTTGCTGAAGAACTCCTTCCACTTGGATGAGGCATTATTATTTGTAATATTTTTACTCTTTGGATTGGCTCTCGCTGGCCTCACCAAGGGTCCAGGGCCCTTTTGAGCGGTCCTCAGGGATCTCCTCCCACGGGAGACCCTACTAAAAGCAGCTCGATATCAATTGCACTTTCCTTTCTCCCCATGATTGCCATTTTATCGTCTTTGCATTTGGCTTTTTCGGAAACGCCATTTGGAGCAATATTAAAAGCACACATTTTCCCTGCATTTTATAGATTGGTAACTAAGAGGAAAATATTGTGAAATCTTAAGGGTCTGGCTATAAAACAAATGCGTTTTTAACGCGGCCTCCTTCTCCTCCACTCCTTCGAAATCCCGGTGCCGATGATCAAATGTTTCCCTTTTACGGCTTTGTCTTATGAAGGATGTACTTGGCGCTGCCGGTTTCTGATTATTTTATACCTCGGAAATTTAAACCCAAGTGGGATTTATCTCTCTCTCTCTCTTTCATTTTCTCCCTTTCAAAAATGGTTTTATAGAAATGTTTAAACACTGTAGATAATGGCCTCGGGCTATGCACTCAAATGCAAAACAGAATGCAGCAGAATCTTGCAAGTGCCTCATGCATGCATGCATCCGTTCTCCGCACAAGAATGGATGGGTGCTTTTCTCTAATGCAGATGTGTGTGTGTGTACAAATTATATAATAATATGTCAAGGAAAGCCAAGAATCTGCTTTAATTGAAGTCAATAATTGGAAACTTCTCAAAGCACAGCAGACAAAGAGTCAGTACAAGAAAACTGCACTCCAAACCAGAGCTGACAGCTGGCACAACAAAGCCTTACATGGGCAGTTCCTTGAGAAGATTGAAGGAAAAGTTGATGAGGAGACGACCTGGTGATGGATCATGAATGGAACCCTGAAGAAGGAGGCAGAAGAAGGCCTGATGTATAAATATGTGAGAGGAAGCCACAGGGAGGAGGGAGCAAGCTTGCTTTCTGCTTCCCTGGAGACTAGGACGCAATGGAGCCATGGCTTCAAATTACAAGAGAGGAGACTCCATCTGAACATAAGGAAGAACTTCCTGACTGTGAGAGCCGTTCAGCAGTGGAACTCTCTGCCCCGGAGGGAGTGTGGTGGAGGCTCCTTCTTTGGAAGCTTTTAAACAGAGGCTGGATGGCCATCTGTTAGGGGTGATTTGAATGCAATATTCCTGCTGCTTGGCAGAATGGGGTTGGACTGGATGGCCCATGAGGTCTCTTCCAACTCTTTGATTCTAGGATTCTATGATTCTATGCACTCCAAACCAGAGCTGACAGCTGGCACAACAAGGCCTTGCATGGGCAGTTCCTTGAGAAGATTGAAGGAAAAGTTGATGAGGAGAAGACCTGGTGATGACTAATCACGAATGGAACCCTGAAGAAGGAGACAGAAGAAGGCCTGATCCTTGCAGCCCAGGAGCAAGCCATCAGAACCACGGCCATTAAGGCCAGGATTGAAAAATCAGCTGACAACCCAAAATGCAGATTGTGCAAGGAAGCGGAGGAAACCATGGACCATCTCCTCAGCTGTTGCAAGAAAATCGCACAGACGGACTACAAACAGAGGCACAACTCTGTGGCTCAGATGATTCACTGGAACTTATGTCAAAGGACCACCTGCCAACAGCAAAGAATTGGTAAAGGGTGCCATGCCAAAAGATCTCAGATGGCATTTGGAAACAATAAACATCGATAAAATCACAATCTGTCAACTGCAAAAGGCCACCTGACTTGGATCTGTGCGCATCATTTGGAAATGCATCAATTGATTTGGAATCACTGGGTTATTGTAGATTTTTCGGGCTGTACAGCCATGTTCTAAAAGCATTATTTCCTGATGTATAAATATGTGAGAGGAAGCCACAGGGAGGAGGAGGGAGCAAGCGTGTTTTCTGCTTCCCTGGAGACTAGGACGCAATGGAAGAATGGCTTCAAACTACAAGAGAGGAGATTCCATCTGAACATGAGGAAGAACTTCCTGACTGTGAGAGCCGTTCAGCAGTGGAACTCTCTGCCCCGGAGGGAGTGTGGTGGAGGCTCCTTCTTTGGAAGCTTTGAAACAGAGGCTGGATGGCCATCTGTCAGGGGTGATTTGAATGCAATATTCCTGCTTCTTGGCCGAATGGGGTTGGACTGGAGGATGGCCCAGGAGGTGTCTTCCCACTCTAGGATTCTAGGATTCTATGATGTTTTGCTTGCATCTGTGTTAGGTGGATCTGTAATTGGTTTTTATTTTGTCTTATCTCCTCTTTTATTTACAAAGATGAACCTTTTGCAGCAATGAAAGTAAGCCTTGCCCTTATTCTAAAGCCTCCTCCTTGCATCCTGATCTGGAGCGGATCTGGAGCGTCATAGTTGTTGGCTCTTAAGGTGGCCAAAGAGGACACTGACATTGTATGACAGCAGTCTGCCTGGTTCTTCCGAACGCAGATCCGTAACATCAATACTGAGTTCAGCCAAGTCAAATGATTGCAATGATCACTGTCGAGAGGTTAAGCAATGAGTCCATGAGTCTCAAGAGCTTGACCCTGCAGGACAGAGTGAGGAGAGCTCCACCGTCCCACCGGGTTCCTTGGCTTTTCTCTTCTGCTTGGTTCTGCACTTGGCCTTTTCCCTTTCAGCTGCCAGTACAGTGATGTCTTCTAAGCACAATGTTTTATTATCACTGGTATTGATTGTGTTTACTGATCTGTGGTGTTTTGCCACTGCATTGTGCTTTATTATGCAAGCTAGCTGGGGAAACCTCTTCCTGGGAGACCTCCTCACCTTCCTGGACGTTTGTCCATAGTCATGACCAGTGACCTTGCAATTTGGGGAAGGGGAGCCTCAGCTGAAGGCAGATGGGACTGGCTGCAAGGACGTTTAAATGTGTGCTTTTTATTGACTTTTGTCTCAGTAATAGATACTTTCAACTCAGTGATTGAACTGCATCTCAAATAATGGCTTTTGATTGACATGGAGGATGAAGCCTCCTTTGGGGAGGCTTAACCTCTCATCGTGACCTGATGGTGGTGCCATGTTCTTGCACATTTTGCATTTATTGCATGGGTCATAGAATCATAGAATCCTAGAATCCAAGAGTTGGAAGAGACCTCCTGGGCCATCATCCAGTCCAACCCCATTCTGCCAAGAAGCAGGAATGTTGCATTCAAATCACCCCTGACAGATGGCCATCCAGCCTCTGTTTAAAAGCTTCCAAAGAAGGAGCCTCCACCACACTCCCTCCGGGGCAGAGAGTTCCACTGCTGAACGACTCTCACAGTCAGGAAGTTCTTCCTCATGTTCAGGTGGAATCTCCTCTCTTGTAGTTTGAAGCCATGGCTCCATTGCGTCCTAGTCTCCAGGGAAGCAGAAAACACGCTTGCTCCCTCCTCCTCCCTGTGGCTTCCTCTCACCTATTTATACATGGCTATCATATCTCCTCTCATTCGGGACAATCATTGGCTGACGCAAGTCATGAAAAGTCAGGGCAGATGAGACTTCCTTGATGGAAGGAATTTTTCCAACAAAGGTTAAAAGGGAGATGCCTCGATAGTTTCCACAGTCTGTTCTTTATCCCTTTTTGAAAAGAATGGATGATAATAGTGTCCTTGAAGTTGACTGAAATCTTCTTGAGCACTTTTTCAATGAGCTTGTGGAACTGTGTCAGCTCAGGCCTGCCTTCTTTTGAAGATTTGAGCAGGGATCCCATTAGGTCCACTGGCTTTGTTATTTTTTAATTGGTTGAGGGCTTCACTAGCTTCCTCCAAGGTAGGCAGTGCTGCAAGCTCGTCCTTAGTTTGAAGCAGAAAACAAGCTTGCTCCCTCCTCCTCCCTGTGGCTTCCTCTCACATATTTATACATGGCTCCCATCATATCTCCTCTCAACCTTCTCTTCTTCAGGCTAAACATGCCCAGCTTCTTTAGCCGCTCCTCATAGGGCTTGTTCTCCAGACCCTTGATCATTTGAGTCACCCTCCTCTGGACACATTCCAGCTTGTGTCATTGTGCATTTTGTGCAACATCACAGTTCTATATATCGAGAGGTGGACTAGTGCTACTGAGACATAACCCCATGAGATAAAGGCATTCGCTGCCTTCTTGATGTAGGATCTCAATAGCAAGGATCCCCCCTCCCTGACCCAAAAAAACATGGTTTTAAGGGTTAAATACCTGGGGTGCCTGATGAATCTTTCCCACATATGATACTTTTTAAAGAAAAGCAAGTCTATTGTATAGATGTATGTTTTTATATGTATCTTTTTATAAAATGCATTTTAATATGTGCATTTGTGGTATTTCTACAATATGTTTTAATTATTTTGTAACCCACCTCGAGCCACAAGGAGAAGTGGGTAAGAAATTATTATTATTATTATTATTATTATTAATAATAATAATAATAATATTAATATTATTGTTAATATTGTTAATATTATTAATATTATTATTGTTAATATTATTATTGTTAATATTAACAATAATATAATTATTGTTAATATTGTTAATATTATTAATATTATTAATATTATTAATATTATTCCATTTCAGATTTGAGGTAAAACTAATTTTGGAAAAATGTTATGCAAACCTGAATGGAGCTGAATTGCTCTTCCTTCCCTGGGGCCTGTTTCCATCTATGAGGTCAACAGGACCAAAAAAAATCCAACTTGAGGGTTCTCTTGAATGTGGAGCCTGGCCAAAAGTAGATCCGCCCCATGTAATGCTTGATGACACTATCATAGCCTTGGTGCCATCTTCAGGGATCCTGGGATTTGTGGTTTAGCGAGGCACTTAGGACTGAGGTTGAAAGGGTTCTGGTGCTTCAGTGCAAAGGAGAACAACTCTAGAGCTGACTAGAAGAGAATAACTATCTCTGACACTACACTACAAATCCAGGGATCCCACGGCATCTGAATTGATGCCAGGAAATGCTCAGAGTTAGAAGGCACCACAAGGACTACCTAGGCAAGCCCATTCTGACATGGTAGCAATAAGACAAAATGGCAACACTCCTGAAAGAGGCCCATCTCACTTCTGTTCAAAGATCCTCAAAGAGTGGGAGTCCTCCAGATGATCCAAGGCAGCATTTTCCACCAAGGAACAACTCTTGAATCAACCACACGTGTGTTACCACATGTCCATCAGAACTGTATTTTACCCAGAGCCAATGCTGGAGCATTTCTATCCAACAGGGCAAATGCCCCCAGTCAGAGGGAGCAGTGACACGCTTCCTCTCTTTTAAGGTCTCTGCAGCATCTGTTTGCCACCAGTAAACCTTAGCTTCTAGTAGGGATGTTTGCCAAGTTTTGGTGCCAAGCAAAGTTTTTGGAAAGAGCTTCCCAGGTGCCCATGGAGCTTCATTGGGGCATTGATTTGATGGCCGAAGAGATGGGTCAGTCTGGGTTGGGTGAGGCCTGGGAAGACCAACCTCCAACTGGTGACAAGAAGTATCAGGAAACAGATAAGAGGCAGGAGGTCAATGGAAGGGTTGGTGACACCAGGAAACCATCCTAAGTGCCAAGATGGAGTGGAAGACACCCTAGATATGTGCAGTATGGTCATTTGCGTGAGCTCCCAACCAAGGAAAGTAGGTGATGGCCATTTATTTGAAAATGATGGTCATGACACCCCGCCCTCTCTTCTTCTTCCCCAAGCTGAATTCTACTATTCCTCAGAGGACTGTGGACATGACCCTCCGCTCTCTCTCCTTCCACATCCAAGAACAAGGCTGACTTCAATCATGTCATAGAATCATAGAATCAAAGAGTTGGAAAAGACCTCCTGGGCCATCCTCCAGTCCAACCCCATTCTGCCAAGAAGCAGGAATATTGCATTCAAAGCACCCCTGACAGATGGCCATCCAGCCCCTGTTTAAAAGCTTCCGAAGAAGGAGCCTCCACCACACTCCGGGGCAGAGAGTTCCACTGCTGAACGGCTCTCACAGTCAGGAAGTTCTTCCTCATGTTCAGATGGAATCTCCTCTCTTGTAGTTTGAAGCCATTGCTCCATTGCGTCCTATTCTCCAGGGAAGCAGAAAACAAGCTTGCTCCCTCCTCCTCCCTGTGGCTTCCTCTCACATATTTATACATGGCTCTCATATCTCCTCTCAGCCTTCTCTTCTTCAGACTAAACATGCCCAGCTCCTTAAGCCGCTCCTCATAGGGCTTGTTCTCCTGACCCTTGATCATTTGAGTCGCCCTCCTCTGGACACATTCCAGCTTAGAGTCAATATCTCTCTTGAATTGTGGTGCCCAGAATTGGACATAATATTCCAGGTAAAGTGGTCTAACCAAAGTGGAATAGAGCATGGGGAGCATGACTTCCCTGGACCTAGACACTATGCTCCTCTTGATGCATAAGAATGTGTAAGAAACCCAATGCCTTCCTTCCAGGTCTGGGCCTGCTGTTTGCATCCTCTGCATGAAGCCCCTCATTTGGGGTGCCAGTCCCCCCATGCATGAGTCCCCCTCGCCTCTGAGACCTCTGCCCTGAATAAACACGGGCCCAACGCAATTATCCTGTCTCCATCTCTGCAAATTCAGCACGTTCCAGGAGACAGAGCTGAGAACCTTTCATGCCTCGCTGGCCCAGCGTTTGCTGAATCAGCACCGAAATTACTCTCGGCTTCTGCTGAGCAAAGGGAAAGGCGTCGCACGCAAACGTATCCCTGCGTCTTGCTAGAAAGCCTTCTTCTCCCATCCTGGAAAGTGTGGATGGATGGATGGATGGGCAGGAGGGCTGGAGGCTCACCGCCGAGGTCAGTTCTTCTGCCAAGCCATGCCCTGCGCCCACTGGGCTCATCAGTCTTCCTTCTGTGCATGCTCATATGCATATTTTGTAGAAATGTCTTTGAATATATGTGTCTACTTCATGTTTTTATGATTATGTATTTCAACTATGTTGTGCCCCACCTTAAGCTGTGAGGAGAGTTGGGATAACAACAACAACAACACTTTCTTTGTCAGGGTTGGGCAAATTCATCCCTTGTCTACCACTGGAACCTTCTGAGGAACACACACAGATTACTACAAAAACAAGCAAAAGTCAACCAGTGTGCATCTGCACTGTAGAATTAATGCAGTTTGACAACCCTTATCATGGAATCATAGAATCATAGAATCCTAGAGATGGAAGAGACCTTGTGGGCCATCCAGTCCAACCCCATTCTGCCAAGAAGAAGGAAAATCGCATTCAAACATTTGCATCTCAGTGCTATGGAATCATGGATCTTGTCATTTGATAAAGTCTTGCACCTTCTCTGCCAAGGCAGTCTGGTGCCTCACCAAACTACAACTCCCAGGTTCCACAGCATGGAGCCATGGCAGTTCAAGCGGTGCCAAACTGTGTTAGTTCCGCAGTGCAGATGTGGCTTAAGAGGTCACCAAAAGCCAGTGCAAAACTAGATGCATGCTTGAATGCACAACCAAATGCACAACTATATCACCCCACAGCTATCAGCTGAGTCCCTTTGGGGAGATAGAACAAAATATAAATAATAATATCATTATTATCATCACATGCCAATGTGCAATCAAGAAATCCCCTTGTTTTGTTAGGCGGGATGAAGACAGACCTCCCTCCACTCCTTTTCTTCTATTACAAACAAAATGAAGTTCAACAGTGACAAATCCAAGAGACTCCACTTAGGCAGAAAAAATTAAATGCAAAGATACAGAATGGGGGACGATGATGCCTGGCTTGAGAGCAGGACGTGTGAAAAAGATCTTGGAGTCCTCGTGGACAACAAGTTAAACATGAGCCAGGAATGTGATGTGGCGGCAAAAAAAAGCCCATGGGATTTTGGCCTGCATCAAGAGGAGCCTAGTGTCTAGATCTAGGGAAGTCATGCTCCCCATGCTCTATTCCGCTTTGGTTAGACCACTTTACCTGGAATATTGTGTCCAATTCTGGGCACCACAATTCAAGAGAGATGTTGACAAGCTGGAATGTGTCCAGAGGAAGAGGGAGACTAAAATGATCAAGGGTCTGGAGAACAAGCCCTATGAGGAGTGGCTTAAGGAGCTACTGGGCATGTTTAGCCTGAAGAAGAGAAGGCTGAGAGGAGACATGATAGCCATTAGGCCTGGGTAACAACAGAAAAATTTGTTTCTAAAATCAATTTGTATTTGGGGGTTTTTTTTGTTTCGATATTTAAAATAATTACAAAATTTTCCTTTTAAAAAGTTCGATATTTATGAAATTTCCTAAATGGTAAAAAATTAACGAATTGATTTCCGAAACAATAACGAATCAATTTGTTAATGGCGGACGCGACCGCGAAATACGCTAAAAAAACCTCCAAAAACTTCTGAAGCTTCCCTCTCCCTCTGTTCTTGACTAGTTGGTGTGATATTATAATTTTTTTCCACTAATTAAACCATAAAACTGGCCCAGACATGCGGAAATAATAACGAAACGACCTCAGAACAATAACGAAACGAATACAATAACAAAATACGAAGAATTTACAAAATGTGTTTAAAAATTCGTTTTTTTAAATAATTGCTCCAGAATGGTTCGTTATTGTTTTGTAATTAAAAAAATTAACGAATTATTAACGAATTACGAATTAACGAAACGAAACCGCCCAGGCCTAATAGCCATGTATAACTATGTGAGAGGAAGCCACAGGGAGGAGGAGGGAGCAAGCTTGTTTTCTGCTTCCCTGGAGACTAGGACGCAAGGGAACAATGGCTTCAAACTACAAGAGAGGAGATTCCACCTGAACATGAGGAAGAACTTCCTGACTGTGAGAGCCGTTCAGCAGTGGAACTCTCTGCCCCGGAGGGAGTGTGGTGGAGGCTCCTTCTTTGGAAGCTTTTAAGCAGAGGCTGGATGGCCATCTGTCAGGGGTGCTTTGAATGCAATATTCCTGCTTCTTGGCAGAATGGGGTTGGACTGGATGATGGCCCACCAGGTCTCTTCCCACTCTAGGATTCTAGAATTTCCCAGTTTGTTGGGGAAGCCTCCCAGTGCTGGTTCCGCCACAGAGAGACTGGTGCAGAAGAACTCTGCACTGGATTCTGAAACCCAGATTGATAAATAAATGAACGGCCCGATCTTTAAGGAATAATTGGGTGATTATCCTTAATTTTGTTTACCCCTTCTTCATCACATTATTAAATTCCTCAACAAAGGGAGCTGCGCAAGCAAAATAATTATCTGCAGGTGCGAATTAGCCAATTATATTCCCAGGCTCTTAAGCAAATATGCCGGTAATAGTTCGCCAAAGAAGCGATTACGGGGAGGAGATGGCGCGGCACTCCCTGCATTTCAATGGGGAGATCAAGGCACCCGCTTGGCTGGGAAAGAGGGGCCTTGGCATACGTGAGAGAAGGCCGCTCACTCTGGTGAACATGCGCCTCTAAACATGCGCCTCTTTGGGAAAAGGGAGGCCAAGGGTCCCCCAAATTCAGTTCCAAGAATCCGAAGCAAGGACTGAGGGAGGAAAGGCCTTCTCCTATAAAAGACTCAGTCTAAGATTGATTGATTGATTGATTTGTATACCTCCTTTCTCAGCCCATAGGTGACTCAAGGCAGTTAACAGGGTAAAATTTGATGCTTACAATATCATAAATACAATTAAAAACATAACATATAAGAAAAATTAAACATATCAATAAAATGTTAAAAGGGAGGTGGCCAATCTAAAGTCAATAAAATATAAATTCATAGTGTCTTAACAAGATAATCTTAACAAGGAACTTCCTGACTGTGAGAGCCGTTCAGCAGTGGAACTCTCTGCCCCGGAGGGAGTGTGGTGGAAGATCCTTCTTTGGAAGCTTTTAAACAGAGGCTGGATGGCCACCTATCAGGGGTGATTTGAATGCAATATTCCTGCTTCTTGGCAGAATGGGGTTGGACTGGATGATGGCCCAGGAGGTCTCTTCCAACTCTAGGATTCTAGGATTCTATGATCTATAGGGAGGGTGTTCCACAGCCAAGGGGCCACCGCCGAGAAGGCTCTGTCTCTCGTCTCCACCAAACATACTTGTGACGTAGGCGGTAACGAGAGCAGGGCCTCCCCAGATGATCTTAAGGTCCTAGATGGTTCATAAGGGGAGATGCGTTCTGACAGGTAAGTTGGGCCAGAACTGTTTAATAATGCTCAAATTGTGGCAGACCTGAGGAGTCTGGTTCACCCGCCTCTCTGCTCCATGGGAAAGAGAGAGATGATGTATTTGGAGAGTGGCAGATCTACAAGTGAGCAGTCTGGTCACTTTGGGGCTTCTTTCTCAAGGGAAGAGGAAGAAGTGCACTTTTGGAGTCTTGGATTTTGTGCAGGGAGTCAGGTTCTACTGCATGGAAAACACAGTTCTGGTCCTTGGCATTGTTTTTAGTAGGCCTGGGCGGTTTCGTTTCGTTAATTCGTAATTCGTTAATAATTCGTTAATTTTTTCAATTACAAAACGATAACGAACCATTCTGGAGCAATTATTAAAAAAACCGATTTTTTAAACACGTTTTGTAAATGCTTCGTATTTCGTTATTGTATTCGTTTCATTATTGTTCTGAGGTCGTTTCGTTATTATTTCCGCATGTCTGGGGCAAGTTTTTTGTTTAATTAGTGAAAAAAATTATAATATCACACCAACAGTCAACAACAGAGGGAGAGGGAAGCTTCAGAAGTTTTTGGAGGTTTTTTAGCGTATTTCGCGGTCGCGTCCGCCATTAACGAATCGATTCGTTATTGTTTCGGAAATCGATTCGTTAATTTTTTACCATTTACGAAATTTCGTAAATATCGAACTTTTTTAAAGGAAAATTTTGTAATTATTTTAAATATCGAAACAAAAAAAAACCCCAAATACAAATCGATTTTAGAAACAATTTTTTCCGTTGTTACCCAGGCCTAATGCACATTGTGGCAGACCTGAGGAGTCTGGTTCACCCGCCTCTCTGCTCCATGGGAAAGAGAGAGATGGTGTATTCGGAGAGAGGCAGATTTGCACGAGAGCAGTCTGGTCACTTTGGGGCTTCTTTCTCAAGGGAAGAGGAAGAAGTGCGCTTTTGGAGTCTTGGATTTTGTGCAGGGAGTCAGGTTCTGCTGCATGGAAAACACAGATCTGGTCCTTGGCATTGTTTTTAGGGAAAGTATGAGTTTTGGAGTTTTGAAGTTATGACGTTATGCAAGTCTTGGAACTGTGTGTTGGCAGGCTGCAGAAAAGCAGTGTCTGGCCTAACAAGTGCTTCTCCAAGGAGGGGGGGAAATATATGGTAATATTTGAATGCATGAGAAGGGATGCATGTACATGTGTGATTGAAAATGTAATTCCAATGTCATTCTTTGTCCCAATGTTTTTCTGTAATATGATATGCACTCTCACTCTGGAAATCGCAATTATTTGTTTATTTATTTATTTATTTATTTCGGACATTTGTATCCTGTCCTATCTTGACCTTTGCAGAGGGACTCGGGGCGGCTAACAACCGACACACCATGGTGCCCACAACCAAAAGCCAATAAAAAGAACCTATGCTTCAACGTTATGGAAAAGTTATTCATGACAAATTGTCAAAGAAGGTGGGATATTCTTTTTCAGTGTGGGGAAGTTATTCATAACACAGTGTGCATAGCAATCCTTAATTTTTTTTCAAACTCCAACAATTGGACCCTGAATCCCTCAGCTCAACAGGTTGAAGGACCCCTGCTTTGATGGTGTAGCTCAGGCCTGGTCAAACTTTGGCCCTCCGGGTGTTTTGGACTTCAACTCCCAGCATTCCTAACAGCCTCAGGTCCTTTCCTTTCTTTCCATTTCCATTTAAGTGGCTGAGGGGGGAAAGGAAACGGCCTGAGGCTGGTAGGAATGCTGGGAGTCCAAATCACATGGAGGGCCAAAGTTTGACCAGGCCTGGTTTAGTTGATGGCTTCATTCTTTCAGCCAGAGTTTCCAAATGAGTCTTGACTGGGAAAACAATGGGTGCCGAAACGATCTTAAAATCTGAAAGGATATTAAAATTGGCTTCCCGTCCTCACAAAAGCAACACTGTCGCTCACTTCCTCTGTGATTGCTGATAGAGTTATTTCCATCTTTTACAGATAGTAGAAAAATTCACGTGTGTGAACCGCCGGTGCCGTTTTGCCTTTCTCTTTTGAGAATATCAAAAAGGGTTCCCAGTCTTTCCAAAAAATGGTATAAAGAATTGCTAATTTTTGCTAATTTCCTTCTTCTTCAAGGAAGAAACCACCGATTCCAGACATTTTATTCTGGCTGCAATAGAGACCCTTTGAAGCTCTCAAAGAATACCCAGGGTTCAATTTTTCCTTTGTGCAGAAATACCCGCACGTGGCTGCTTCAAAAGGCATTTTCTCAGAAGATGAGGACAAAGAGTTTGAAGCTCACTTTGAGTAACAAAAGAAAGAAGTAAAGGTGGCGGGTGTTTGATGCCAGAGAGACTTGCAAAGGCTGCATCTGCACTGCTGAATGGAAGCAGGTTGAACCCCATTTTCACTGTCTGGGAGTTCTAGTTTTCCAAGGCCTCTAACCTTCTCTGCCCAAGAGCGATGGGACTTCCCCAAACTATAAATCCCAGGGTGACATAGCATTGATCTTAGGCAGTTGACTAAGTGTCAAAATTCATCAATTCTAAAGTGTAGGTGATACCATCATAGGCTGGATTCACATTGATCATATAATGCAGTCTGATGTAAATAGTAAATGGGGGAAATGTGCACACCATATTGGGACATTGCTAACTTATGGAATGGCCTTCTTACAGAACATTTGTTAAAATCCGGAGCGGGACGCAGGGAGCACACAACGCCCTTGCTGTCCCAGCTCCACTGGCTGCCGATCAGCTACCGGGCCCAATTTAAGGTGCTGGTGTTAACCTACAAAGCCCTAAACGGTTCCGGCCCAAAATACCTTGAATACCGCATCTCGGCCTACGAGCCCACGAGGACCTTGAGATCATCCGGGGAGGCCCTTCTCTCGGTCCCGCCTGCCTCACAGGCACGCCTGGCGGGGACAAGAGAGCGGGCCTTCTCGGTGGTGGCCCCCCGGCTATGGAACTCCCTCCCTGCTGAAATCAGACAGGCGCCTTCCCTCATGGCCTTCCGCAAGGGCCTGAAAACCTGGCTCTTCGAAAAGGCCTTCAACTAAGTGCTATGTTTTTGGAATGACCACCGGAATGGATTATGACTACGAGATTGATTATGACCCCAAACAAGACGAAGCGGATTTTTAGTTTAGTTAGCTGTGTATTAGTAAGATGTTGTGTTATGGTCTTGATCTATTGTAAACTGTTGTCTTTATGTTCTATGTTCTGTACACCGCCACGAGTCGCCCTCGGGCTGAGAGTGGCGGTTAACAAGTGCAAATAATAAATAAATAAATAAATAAATAATTTGTCGGGAATACTGACAATCAACTAGAAAGAAAAGATAAAGGATTACTACAACCATGGCAACCATGAAGTCCTGAGCTGCACCAGTCAAGGTGGCCTCTGCATGGATGTCAAAGCTTCCCAAGACTACCAGTCGTTGAGAACCCAACACCACGCTAGAGAACACCTCTGAAAGCTCAGGCAGAGAGACTGATGTGTTGCGGGGTGGTCGGTACACAAGCAGAATCCCCAACCTGCCCTGGTTACCCACTTACAGGTGGATGCATTCAAACCTAGTGGATTGTGGAATGGGACATCTGGTCAGAGAGATGGATTCCTGATAGACCACGGCAACCCCACCTCCCCGCCCCCAGGGTCTGGCCTGTTGATATACCTTATACCCCAGTGGACATAGCTGGGTGAGGTTAACTCCACCCAGCTCGTCCAGCCAGGTTTTGATAATGCAAGCTAGATCGGCCTTTTCTTCCAGGATCAGGTCATGGATAACTGTTGTTTTACTGTTGAGCCATCTAGCATTCAACAAGGCTTTGAGCCCAGGGGGTCTGTCATGTAGGCTATCTGGCCTATCTTGCCTCAGGATCTCAAGAATTTTATTGCGCTTCTCCCTGGGTTGATGAATTTGACCAAATCTTCTCCTCCCCCATACTACCTCAATGGCCTTCCCCTGGTTTTGAACCACCTCTTCCCCAGAGCTAGTCAGGGTGGGGGTAGTGTCTAATACTAATGTTTCTGATACTAGAGAATCAAAAGATATTCTGGTACAGATGTTTGTTGGAGGGGGTTTTCCAAGCTTGTTTTCTGCTTCCTTGGAGACTAGGATGCGGAACAATGGCTTCAAACTACAAGAGAGGAGATTCCATCTGAACTTCCTGACTGTGAGAGCCGTTCAGCAGTGGAACCCTCTGCCCCGGAGGGAGTGTGGTGGAGGCTCCTTCTTTGGAAGCTTTTAAACAGAGGCTGGATGGCCATCTGTCAGGGGTGATTTGAATGCAATATTCCTGCTTCTTGGCAGAATGGGGTTGGACTGGATGGCCCATGAGGTCTCTTCCAACTCTGATTCTATGATTCTATGATTCTAAGTCTGAGGAGGGAGTCATTTAAAGTGCTTGAGAGACCAAATAAGGGTAGTTTCTGGGGCTGGGGGCAACGTTTTCCCTGGGTATGAATTTGGGCCAAAAATGGGGTATTTGGTTCCATTTCTTGAGGTGGGACCACAAGCCTTTGATTATTTAGACTAAAAATATTGGAAGAGTCCAGTTGAAAGCCAGTGGCAGATAGACCTTGGGGAGAAATTAAACTAGTTTTGAATTGACAACCTGATTTTAAATTAACAATAAGAGGCCAAATGATCAGGTCACAGAAAACCCTCTTTATTTTAATACCTCAATGGTTAGGTCGCCATTCCCGTTCCCACACCTCTTTGAATGTTTGACTATGTATAGAAGCCCAACCTGGACCCTATGACCCTTGTCAATTATTGTCCCGTCTCTAATCTTCCATTCCTAGGCAAGGTGATAGAGCGGGCTGTATTGGGACAACTGTAGCAATTTTTGGATGACACAGCCGGCCTGGACCCTTTCCAGTCAGGTTTTCGCCTGGGTCATGGGACGGAGACATTCCTGGTTGCTATTACAGATTAATTTCGTTGTCAGTCTGATAGCGGCAGATCGGCGCTTCTGGTACTTCTCGATCTTACCGCAGCGTTTGACACCGTTGACTACAATTTAATGATCCACCGTCTCACCATGTCCAGAGTTTGCGGTCAGGCCCTCAATTGGTTCAATTCACTCCTCCGAAACCGGAGTCAGTGCGTGGAATATATGGGCCAAGTCTCCGAAAGTTCCCCCCTCCTATGCGGGGTACCCCAAGGTGCAATTCTCTTCCCTCTTCTTTTCAACAGCTACGTTAGACCCCTTGCCAGTTTGGTTCGGAGATTTGGCCTGGACTGCTATCAATATGCGGACGACACCCAACTCCTGTTGCACTTGGAGCCTGGAGCAACGTCAATACCTGACAATTTCACCTTATGCCTGGAGGCTCTGTCAAACTGGCTATGTGCTAGCAGACTGAAGGTGAATCCGGAGAAGACTGAGATCCTGTGGCATGGCCGCCCGATAGGTCCGACCCATCCGTTACCTCCCTTTGATGGCGCTGTTCTATCTCCATCGCCTACCGTTAAGAGCCTTGGTGTCGTTTTGGATTCGCAGCTGACGATGGAGGCTCAGGTAGCTGCTGCCAACAAACAGGCCTTTTTCCATCTACGACAAGCGAGGCAACTGGCACCTTACCTGTCGGATGAGGCTCTGGCAACAGTCATCCATGCCACGGTCACATCTAGGCTGGACTATTGTAACGCCCTGTATGTTGGCCTTCCTATTTCTACGACCCGAAAGCTCCGTATTGTCTAGAATGCTGCAGCCAGGTTACTCACAAAAACGCCCATGAAATGCCATAGAACACCAGTGCTGCGGCATCTACACTGGCTCCCCATTGAGGATCGCGGTTTGTATAAGATGCTGGTCCTGACCTTTACAACTTTATATGGCCAGGGATGTCCATTGTATCTTAGAGTCCGTCTCTCCTTCTCCCATCATCGGAGGTCGCCACGACCATCCCAACGCGATTTGCTCTATATGCCGGGTCCAAGAGAAGTGCCCTTGGAAAGCACCAGGCACAGGTGGGCCTTCTCTCTTTCTGCCCCTGCCTTGTGGGATTCCTTATGGCCTCCCTATTTGAGGTGAGCCATGCGCGACTCAGGGCATTTTATCCTAGCACTTAAGACCTGGCTTTTTACTGGAGCATTTCACCCATGTTAATTTTAATACTTGTATGTATGTGTTTTATCCTGTATAATTTCTGCAATGTAAATCTGGAGAATCTCTGCAATGTAAATTCTGGAGAATCTCGGATGGAGGGCGATTAATAAGTAATTAAAGATGATGATGATGATGATGATGATGAGATATATATATATATATGTGTGTGTGTGTGTGTGTGTGTGTGTGTGTGTATACTTTGAGTTCCCTCCTCGGGAAGATACGTTGTTGTTCATTCGTTCAGTCGTCTCCGACTCTTTGTGACCTCATGGACCAGCCCACGCCAGAGCTCCCTGTCGGCCGTCACCACCCCCAGCTCCTTCAAGGTCAGTCCAGTCACTTCAAGGATGCCATCCATCCATCTTGCCCTTGGTCGGCCCCTCTTCCTTTTACCTTCCACTTTCCACATTGCAAGGAGAAAACTCAATTCCAGCCTTCCAAAAGGAGCCCCCCCCCCCCCACCCTGAGTGAAAGCAAGAAGCATCTAGCCAGGACAGGCCCGCCTGTCGACAGGTCTTAGCCTACTGTCTCCTGATGGTATGGTCCATCCTCTTGACCCCGCCACTGGCTTCCTCTGGTTCCTAAGTTGTTTCTCAACTCAGGAGGCATTGCCCGCCGGCCCAGATGGATGGTTGGGCCAGGCGACGACCGGTGGGGAAGAGTCCTGGGGTGTCCCCGCATGGCACTGAGGCCCAAAGGGCGCCCTTGTGGAGGCTGGTGCTCCCCTGCAGTGAGTGACTGGAACTGCAGCAGGCTTGCAAACAAATCCCAAGAGTCTTTGAATCACAGCCTAGTGTTTGACAGGGCTGCCAGTTGTCCGTTGGCAGCCCTCCCCCCAACCAGTCCCAAGGGCATGGAGTGCAAAAGGAAGGCAAAGTCAGAGTGATGGATGTTGGCAGTCCTTTCCTCAGCCAGTTCCAAGGCTCTGGTGAGGGTGTTGAGCTCCAACCTCTTGGGGCCGAGAGGTGCCAGGGGGAAACGGCCCTGCCCCCACTGGTGGGCGCTGCTGCCATGGATGGAAACTCTGGCTCCACATCTGAAAAGCAGGAGAAAAGCAGTCCACTTTCCCCAGCATCATTGTCTTCTCTAGGCTTTGCTGTCTCCTCATGATGTGGTCAAAGTACTTCAATTTTGTCTCTAGTATCTTTCCCTCCAGTGAGCAGTCGGGCTTTATTTCCTGGAGGATGGACTGGTTGGATCTTCTCGCAGTCCAAGGCACTCTCAGCACTTTCCTCCAACACCACAGCTCAAAAGCATCTTTCTTCCTTCGCTCGGCCTTCCCGAAGGTCCAGCTCTCACATCCGTAGGTGACTCCAGGGAAGACCATGGCTTGGACTAGGCAATGGATCTTTGTGGCCAGTCTGATGTCTCTACCCTTCACTATTTTATCGAGACTGGACATTGCTCTCCTCCCAAGAAGGAAGCGTCTCCTGATTTCCTGGCCACAGTCTGCATCTGCACTCATCTTTGCACCTAGAAATACAAACCCTGTCACGGCCTCCACATTTTCTCCCTCTATTTTCCAGTTGTCAATCATTCTTGTTGCCATACAATGCCATAACAATGCCATAATTGTTGCGGGAAGATACAGCGGGATATAAATAAAGTGTATTATTATTATTATTATTATTATTATTATTATTATTATTACCTGGCAGAAGGGATTGGGCTGGATGGCCCTTGAGGTCCCTTCCAACTTCTTGAGGCCACTTCACCTCCTCCACTGGTCTTCTGCTCTTTGGCTTCCCTGTGTTTGACCTCCTTCCTTCCTTCCTTCCTTCCTTCCTTCCTTCCTTCCTTCCTTCCTTCCTTCCCTCCCTCCCTCCCATGTTTCCCTTCTGCTTCTCTCTCCTTTGCTTCACCTTCAGCCATTTATTTCTGGGTTTGTTTTCCTAAGCGTTGTGCACATCCTGGGCTCTCTCTTTCATCACAGTCCCTGCGTTCGCTGCTTTAATGACTCTGTGTTCAGAATGGAAAGGCGAGGTTTAAATTCCCCGATACAGACATTCGGAGCTAATCTTTATTTTGCCTTTTCCTCCTCGAATTGGGAGTGTTGGGCCGGATTACTGAGAGGTTTTTCTAAGGCAAACACGGCGTATTAGGGATTCTCTCTCCGTGGTCTTGTTGTGCTTCCTCTCTTTCCTTTTGTGGATTTCTGAATGTGGAGCAGAGCTCTGAACACACAGCAGTTCAGAAGCCTCCTTTCCTTGCTGCTTTCCTTTGCATCTTTCTAAGCTCTTCTCAGTGGAATCTGGGGTTCACCATCCTGTGGGTGTCTTTTGCATGAATAGAAGAAGCAGGTGGAAATGAGATCCACGAGGAAGCTCCACATTTCAGCTCTGGGTTGTGAAGGCTGCCCATCTGCTCCATAGTAAGTGAGTGAGTGAGTGAGTGAGTGGATGCCCATTGCACTCCTGACTCCATGGCTTGCTACACAATCAGCAGTTTGGGGCAGAGAAGATCAAGGGTGCATCAAACTACAAGAAAGGAGATTCCATCTGAAGATGAGGAAGAACTTCCTGACTGTGAGAGCCGTTCAGCAGTGGAACTCTCTGCCCCGGAGGGAGTGTGGTGGAGGCTCCTTCTTTGGAAGCTTTTAAACAGAGGCTGGATGGCCATCTGTCGGGGGTGCTTTGAATGCAATATTCCTGCTTCTTGGCAGAATGGGGTTGGACTGGAGGATGGCCCATGAGGTCTCTTCCAACTCTAGGATTCTAGGATTCTATGATTCTATGATCTGCACTGTAGAATTACTGTGGTTTGGTCCCAGTTTAAACTGTCCTGGCTCAATACAACAGAATTCTTGGAATTTTAGTTCAGTGAGGCATCAGCAGTATTGAGCAGAGAAGCCCTTGCAATATTTATTTATTTAGAATCCTAGAATCAAAGAGTTGGAAGAGACCTCCTGGGCCATCATCCAGTCCAACCCCATTCTGCCAAGAAGCAGGAATATGGCATTCAAATCACCCCTGACAGATGGCCATCCAACTTCCAAAGAAGGAGCCTCCACCACACTCCCTCCGGGGCAGAGAGTTCCACTGCTGAACGGCTCACAGTCAGGAAGCTATTCCTCATGTTCAGGTGGAATCTCCTCTCTTGTAGTTTGAAGCCATTGTTCCTTTCCGTCCTAGTCTCCAGGGAAGCAGAAAGGAAGCTTGCTCCCTCCTCCTCCCTGTGGCTTCCTCTTGCATATTTATACATGGCTTCTCTTCTTCAGGCTAAACATGCCCAGCTCCTTAAGCTGCTCCTCATAGGGCTTGTTCTCCAGACACTTGATCATTTGAGTCATCCTCCTCTGGACACATTCCAGCTTGTCAACATAGATCATAAAATCCAAGAGTTGGAAGAGACCTCCTGGGCCATCCTCCAGTCCAACCCCATTCTGCCAAGAAGCAGGAATATTGCATTCAAAGCACCCCTGGCAGATGGCCATCCAGCCTCTGTTTCAAAGCTTCCAAAGAAGGAGCCTCCACTACGTATCAAGGCAGAGAATTCCACTGCTGAACGGCTCTCACAGTCAGGAAGTTCTTCCTCATGTTGAGATGGAATCTCCTCTCTTGTAGTTTGAAGCCATTGTCAATATTCCCATCCAAACCCAAGTAACGAAGGTGGAGGCATTACTTTTCATTCAACCCTTGTTGGAGAGTGGTCCCTGGTCCAAGTGGTCAAAGGTTGGAAACCACTGCTCCAAAGGGATATGCCCAATGATGTGGGCTCCTGGCCCTCCCTGCAGTGAGCATGGCCTTCTTGGGTGGTGGCCCCGAGAGTCTCTCCTGCTTTGCACCCCTCCTTAGGAAGGAAGGAAGGAAGGAAGGGAGGAAGGAAGGAAGGAAGGAAGGAAGGAAGGAAGGAAGGAAGATGGGTGGATGGATAGGAAGGATGGATGGATGGAAGGAAGGAAGGAAGGAAGGAAGGAAGGAAGGAAGGGGGAAGGAAGGAAGGAAGGAAGGAAGGAAGGAAGGAAGGAAGGAAGGAAGGAAGGAAGGAAGGAAGGAAGGAAGGAAGGAAGGAAAGCCTCTCAGGCGCACCGCCTGCCTTTCTTCCCCGGAGCCTGCTGCTTTCTGCAACCGCAAACCATAAAATGAAGAGAGAGAAAAGGGGGAAGGATGTTATTTTCTCTGAGAAAAGATGGCTTGTTTAACTAAGGCGGCCTTTACGCTAAATATTTATGACATCTTGCATTATCGCAAAAAGGATAGCAAAAAATAAAAGTAGATGTTATTTAAATTTAATTTGCATTTAGATTTCCAAGTCAGGATTATTATAGAGCAGAAACATGCTAAAATTAATTCCGTAATGGGCATTACAGAAACTTGAGCAAATTGTACCTTGGAGCCATTGCTATTTTGAATCCAGGCTGCCTCCCCCTCCTTCTCCTTCTTCTCCTTCTTCTTCTTTCTTTCTCTATTACGGGGAAGTAAATTCGCAAAGCCTTTATTCCCCACAAACCCCTTTTTTATTAGTATTATTATACCTATTAGTAAATCAATTTCGAGTCTGGGAGAGAGGGCGTGCGGCGCTGTCTCGGGAAGCAGCGGCACAAGCAAAACTGCAAAACCAGGAAGGGAAAGAATGCCACAAAAGCAACAACCCTGCGCGGATTCTGGACCAGCCTCCAAAAAACCGGGTGCCCTGACAAATTTGTGAACATCCTCCATGATGACATGACGGCAACAGTCTTGGACAGCAGTGGCTCCCAAAGTGACCCATTTAAGGTGGAATCGGGTGTCAAACAGGAATGATGTGTTATTGCCCCAACTTTATTCTCCATCTTCATCGCTATGAGACTTCAATGTCTTGTCGAAGGCTTCCATGGCCGGAATCACTGGGTTGTTGTAGGTTTTTTCGGGCTAAAAGGCCATGGTCTAGAGCAGTGGTTCTCAACCTGGGGGTCGGGACCCCTGAAGGGGTCACAAGGGGGTGTCAGAGGGGTCACCAAAGACCATCACAGACAGTATTTTCTGTTGGTCATGGGAGTTCTGTGTGGGAAGTTTGGCCTAATTCTATCGTTGGTGGGCTTCAGAATGCTCTTTGGTAGTAGATGAACTATAAATCCCAGCAACTACAACTCCCAAATGTCAAGGTCTATTTTCCTCAAACTTCAGCAGTGTTCACATTTGGGCATATTGAATATTCGTGTAGAGTTTGGTCCAGATCCATCATTGTTTGAGTCCATATTGCTCTCTGGATGTAAGTGAACTACAACTCTAAAACCCAAGGTCAATGCCCACCAAACACTTCCAGTATTTTCTGTTGGTCATGGGAGTACTGTGTGCCAAGTTTGGTTCAAGTCCATTATTGGTGTAGTTCAGAATGCTCTTTGAATGTAGATGAACTATAAATCCCAGCAACTACAACTCCCAGATGTCAAGGTCTATTTCCCCCAAACTTCACCAGTGTACATATTTGGGCATATTGAGTATTTGTGCCAAGTTTGGTACAGACCCATCATTGTTTGAGCCCACAGTGCTCTCTGGATGTAGCTGAACTACAACTCGCAAACTCAAGGTCAACGCCCAGCAAACCCCATCCTCCCATCCTCCCACTAATCCTCCCATCCCAACCCCACCAGTATTCTAATTTGGACATATTGGGTATTTGTACCAAATTTGGTCCAGTGAATGAGAATACATCCTGCATATCAGATATTTACATAACGATTCATAACAGTAGCAAAATTACAGTTATGAAGTAGTAACGAAAATAATTTAATGGCTGGGGGTCACCACCACATGAGGTACTATATTAAGGGGTCGCGGCATTAGGAACGTTGAGAACCACTGGTCTAGAGGCATTCTCTCCTGATGTTTTGCCTGCATCTATGGCAAGCATCCTCAGAGGTAGTGAGGTCTGTTGGAACTAGGAATATATCTGTGGAATGACCAGGGTGGGACAAAGGACTCTTGTCTGCTGGAGCTAGGTGTGAATGTTTCAACTGACCACCTTGATTAGCATTTGATGGCCTGGCAGTTGTTTGGTGTGGCTTGTTAGTGCCTGGGGCAATCTTTTGTTGAGAGGTGATTACTAGATGGGTTGTTGTAGGGTTTTTTGGGCTGTATGGCCATGGTCTAGAGGCATTCTCTCCTGACGTTTTGCCTGCATCTATGGCAAGCATCCTCAGAGGTAGTGAGGTCTGTTGGAGCTAGGAAAATATTATATGAGTTTGGTACAGTCTCTCTAAAATGGTATCAATGCCAAGTGTTCTTGCGTCGAGTTGAACATGAATCCGCAGCCCACGACCGGTTTCGGCTTCACTCACATCTGTAGGGATGTGCTTGTTGATAAAGCCATTGTCCTCTCAACCCTGTTATACAGAATGTTGGTGGACAAAAAAAAAAAAGATTTAAAGATAGGCTTAAAGTCAACCTCAAAAACTGTGGCATAGATACCAAAAAAGTCCTGACTCTTGAGCGCTCTAGCTGGAGGTCAGCTGTGGCCAGTAGTGATGTGGAACTTGAAGAGGAACAAATGGTGGGAGAAACATGCCAAGAGGAAGGAGGCGTGTCAAGCCAACCCTAATCAGGACTGCCTTCCAACCGGAAACTGATGTCCTCACTAGAAGAACATGTGGGTCAAGAATAGGGTTCCACAGTCATCTGTGTATATCCACCTCCAGGACACTGCATCTGGAGGACAATCATACTCAGGCAACGAGGAATTGCCTAAGGAAGGGTGAGCTTCAGTATGACGATAGGACCAGAATTTCTGGATCTCAGCTCCATCCCTTTTGTTCAGTCCATGGGGTGAAAGGGAGAAATCCCAGGGCAAGTGCGTCACCTTGAAAATAGCAATGCACGAGGCATGTGCAATCAATCCTAGAGTTGGAAGGGACTCCCAAAGGCCAGCCAGTCCAATTCCAATCTGTTGGGAGGAAACATTCAAGATGGAATGGATGATGGCTGAGTTGATGAGGAAGAACTTCTTGACTGTGAGAGCCGTTCAGCAGTGGAACTCTCTGCCCCGGAGGGAGTGTGGTGGAAGCTCCTTCTTTAGAAGCTTTTAAACAGAGGCTGGATGGCCATCTGTCAGGGGTGATTTGAATGCAATATTCCTGCTTCTTGGCAGAATGGGGTTGGACTGGATGATGGCCCAGGAGGTCTCTTCCAACTCTTTGATTCTAGGATTCTATGATTCTATGATGGAGTTAGATGGCCACCTGTTGGGAGGGCTTTGATTGTGTCTTCCTGCCTAGAAGAGGGGGGTTGGCTTGGTCGGCCATTGGGTGTTCCATGATTCCATTGTGATGAAAAAAGTGGTCTATAATTAAACATAAACATAAACATTATCTCTGAGTGCAGCAGTCATGCCTCCATCGCACCTTGGCTTCGGCCTCCCGTCTTCTTTTTGCTCCTGTCCAAAATCATAATTGATGCCCAATCAGTCCAGTTCCTCGACAGAAGCCAAGGCAAAGCCAATGGCTGGCCCATTCGCTCCTCTGCTTCTGCTTTGGCGTCTTCTGGCGGCCGGCCTGCTTGGGAGGCCAAGGAGCCAGCTTGGATTCATTTGCCTAAACAACGTTTATGTTTGTGTAATGAGGCGGGCTAATCGGGATGGATGCGCTTCCTTCCGCACTTCCCTCGTCCAGAAAGGGCTCCAAGTGCCACTGCCATCCATCAGTGGGTGGAATGGGCAGCAAGAGCGGAGAGACGGGTCTGAAGGAAGGCTTTGAGGAAGAGAAACAAGGGAGCTCCCCCCAAGCATTCTCCTCCTCCTCCTCCTCCTCCTCCTCTTCTTCTTCTTCTTCTTCTTCCTCTTCTTCTTCTTCTTCCTCTTCCTCCTCTTCTTCTTCCTCCTCCTCTTCTCCTTCTTCCTCCTGCACCTCCTCCTTCTTCTTCCTCCTCCTCCTCCTCCTCCTCCTCCTCCTCTTCTTCTTCAAATGTATATGTTGACAGCATCAGTTTGCTTATGTAAACCGCCCTGAGTCCCCCTGTGAGAGAAGGGCAGGGTAGAAATGAAGGAAATAAATAAAAATAAATACTCAATTTGCATATTTTCAAACTGCTGGGTTGGCAGAAGCTGGAGCTGACAGTGGGAGCTCACCCCACTCCCCAGATTCGAACCTGTGACCTTTTGGTCAGCAAGTTAAGCAGCTCAGTGCTTTAACCACCGGAAGCTCCATGTAGGAAAAGCACAATCAAATCTCTCCTGACAGATGGCCATCCAGCCTCTGTTTAAAAGTCTCCAAAGAAGAGACAACATATCCCACTGTCAAACCACTCTTATTCTCAGGAGGTTCTTCCTCATGTTTAGGCAGCTCAGCAATCTCATCCATGAAGGTCATTTTGGATGTTGGTTCTGTCCTCATTTTGAGGCCACCTGCGTGCCTTCTGTTCCATCATCCGTGGTCCATTGCATGATCTCCATTGGTGGACTGGTCCCACTCCAGCAGGCCCTCTGAATGGGATCCAGGCTTTCCTTTTGCCCATTCATTGACCCAAACGATGACTTATGTCGGTGTTGAAATGGCAGGGAGAAGGTTTGAGAAAAAGAGACAAAAAGAGTTCCGGAGGTCTCAAAAGCACAGATTTTATTTCCAGCTGGGACCCTGGAGTGGACTATGTCCAAAAACATCTAAAGCAATGATATAGGTGCGGACTTTCCCTTTTATAGCCTCCAAATGCAAGCAAACAAAGAACATGCGTCTACATACATTGACCTCATTCACTACGTCACATTAGCATCACAGAAATATCAAGTTCTATTTTCCAACATGCGAAAGGTATGTCTCTGTGTATTTCTAGGGCAGCATAGAATCATAGAATCATAGAATCAAAGAGTTGGAAGAGACCTCCTGGGCCATCCAGTCCAACCCCATTCTGCCAAGAAGCAGGAATATTGCATTCAAATCACCCCTGACAGATGGCCATCCAGCCTCTGCTTGAAAGCTTCCAAAGAAGGAGCCTCCACCACACTCCGGGGCAGAGAGTTCCACTGCTGAACGGCTCTCACAGTCAGGAAGTTCTTCCTAATGTTCAGGTGGAATCTCCTCTCTTGTAGTTTGAAGCCATTGCTCCGCGTCCTAGTCTCCAAGGAAGCAGAAAACAAGCTTGCTCCCTCCTCCCTGTGGCTTCCTCTCACATATTTATACATGGCTATCATAGCTCCTCTCAGCCTTCTCTTCTTCAGGCTAAACATGCCCAGTTCCCTAAGCCGCTCCTCATAGGGCTTGTTCTCCAGACCCTCCAGACATAGCTTACATTCATCAATCAAGGGGCCTAACTTTGACTTGTCATGAGGGAGAGGAGGGGCTCCTTACTTTTTACTTATCTCTGTTGCTTCTTTGTTGTTGTTGTTCATTCGTTCAGTTGTCTCCGACTCTTCGTGACCTCATGGACCAGCCCACGCCAGAGCTCCCTGTCGGCCCTCACCACCCCCAGCTCCTTCAAGGTCAAGCCAGTCACTTCAAGGATGCCATCCATCCATCTTGCCCTTGGTCGGCCCCTCTTCCTTTTGCCTTCCACTTTCCCCAGCATCATTCCCTTCTCTAGGCTTTGCTATCTCCTCATGATGTGGCCAAAGGACTTCAACTTTGTCTCTAGTCTCCTTCCCTCCAGTGAGCTTTAGTCGGGCTTTCTTTCCTGGAGGATGGACTGGTTGGATCTTCTCGCAGTCCAAGGCACTCTCAGCACTTTCCTCCAACACCACAGCTCAAAAGCATCGATCTTCCTTCGCTCGGCCTCCCCTAAGGTCCAGCTCTCACATCCGTAGGTGACTACAGGGAAGACCATGGCTTTGACTATGCGGATCTCTGTTGCTTCTAGGACAGGCTTATCTCTGGAATGTTCCCCCGCCTGCCTGTGCCTTGGACACAGATCTCCTTCCGCATTCTTTCTATACAGAAAGAACTTGATTTTTCTATACATTTCAGTGCTTGTAAAGTACATACAATTTATACATAAATAAATATCTATTTTTCCAATATCTCCTCATCAGTGTGAACAGGCCCCACAAGCCCTCCATGTCTACCTGGACTGGCTTTCTCCTCCCAAGGAACCATTGGCATTCTATCCGCTCCTCTCCATCCCTGAAAGGGAAGCCCACGACTCAGAAGAGCTAAACTGCCTCTTGTAATATTGAGCACCAAAGCAGCTCAGGCCTTTTGGGAAGCTGGGAAACGCATGCCGGAGAGGATGCATTAATGAAGCCTGAAAGCGAGTGGTTCCTTGCTCACCTGAAGACATCCATGTGCTCTTGGAAAAGTGCGCTTTTCAAGATCGGGGAGCCAAAGGCTCCTCTGCTCCATGAATCATAGAATCCTAGAATCCACAGAGTTGGAAGAGACCTCCTGGGCCCTCATCCAGTCCAACCCCATTCTGCCAAGAAGCAGGAATATTGCATTCAAATCACCCCTGACAGATGGCCATCCAGCCTCTGCTTAAAAGCTTCCAAAGAAGGAGCCTCCACCACACTCCCTCCGGGGCAGAGAGTTCCACTGCTCTCACCAGGTTGTTGTAGGTTTTTTGGGCTATATAGCCATCTTCTAGAACATGGCCCTATAGCCTGAAAAACCTCTAGCAATCCAGTGTTTACAAGGGTTCCTTACGTTAAGAAAGAAGCAAACAATGCTCCTTCAGTTAATGAGGAAAACCCAACATTTATTTTATTTATTTATTTATTTATTTGGTGCACTTGTATACCGCTAATATCTCAGCCTAAAACGGCGACTCATTGCGGTTTACAACATTTAAAAACAACAATATTCCAATTAAAAATATAAAACACATACATGTACAATACACAGTATTGGGCCACCAATACAGACCAATGCATCTCTTAAATTAAAATTATAATCCAATTTCGTTGTCTGTGATTGCCAGTCCTTGATCAAAAACTTCATCGCATCGGATTAGCCGAATGCTTGCTCAAACATCCATGTCTTGAGTTTATTCCGAAATACTATCAGCGAGGAGGCTGATCTTATCTCTATAGGGAGGGCATTCCAAAGCCGCGGGGCCACCACAGAAAAGGCCCTGTCTCTCGTTCCCGCCAGCCGCACCTGTGAAGCAGGCGGGATGGAGAGAAGGGCCTCTCCCGAAGATCTTAGGGTCCTGGTGGGCTGATAGGCCGAGATACGTTCGGATAGATATGTAGGGCCAGAACCGTTTAGGGCTTTAAAGGCCAAAGCCAGCACTTTGAATTGGGCCCGGTAGCTAATCGGTAGCCAGTGGAGCTGGTGCAGCAAAGGAGTTGTATGCTCCCTGCGCCCTGCTCCTGTTAATACCATGGCTGCCGCCCGTTGGACTAGTTGGAGCTTCCGAGCCGTCTTCAAAGGCAACCCCACGTAGAGAGCGTTGCAGTAATCAAGGCGGGATGTAACCAGAGCGTGGACTACAGTGGCCAAGTCATGGAACTGTCTGGAACTGATGGAGACAGCAACCCTTCATTTACAACTTTCAGAACAACATCAGCAGAAATATATGTGATATAAGAGACACTTTACTATTCCAAAATTGTGGCAGAGTGGAGGAGTCTGAGGGGAGCACAGCGGTGAGGGATAGATAATATGTATAAGCAGAAAATAACACTAGATGCCAAAAGTTAAAGTATAGTAGGTTGTATTGAATAATATACATCTGCTGTAAAACAAACAATGTATAACAAATGTATTGGACTATGATAAAATAATTAAAAATATTTTTTAAAAAAAAAAGAGTGGAGGACTCTGGTCTATCCTCCTGTCAACAGCGCAAATGCGTCTGGTGGGGACGAGAGACAGGGTCTTTTTGGTGGTGGCCCCTCGCCTATGGAACACACTCCCAAATGAGGTAAGATCTGCTCCCTCCCTCCTGGCTTTTAGAAAGAAATTAAAATCATAGTTTTGGGACCAGGCCTTCAGACAATAGATGTATGTAGAGTTTAAGAGAGACATAGACTGGAATGGCAATCAACTGGAGAGACTGTTTTATTATTTTATTGTTTTAATGCTGTTGATGTATTGCTTAATTTATGATTTATGTTAGTTGTGGTGTTTATTGTAACTGTTAGGTATTAGCATCATGTCAGGTGCCCAATTGCAAGGCATTGAATTTTGCCATTTGTGTGTAAACTTCTTCAAGTCCCTCCAGGAGTGAGAAAGGTGGTATATAAATGCTGTAAATAATAAATAAATAAATCCCCTCCAAGGGATGGAGCAAGGTGATGTATTCCCAGAATGGAAGATTTGCTGGAAGACCCCAGAAACTTGTACATCATCTCCTTTTTGCAATCATAGAATCATAGAATCATAAGAGTTGGAAGAGACCTTCTGGGCCATCCAGTCCAACCCCCTGCCAAGAAGCAGGAATATTGCATTCAAATCACCCCTGACAGATGGCCATCCAGCCTCTGCTTAAAAGCTTCCAAAGAAGGAGCCTCCACCACACTCCGGGACAGAGAGTTCCACTGCTGAACGGCTCTCACAGTCAGGAAGTTCTTCCTCATGTTCAGATGGAATCTCCTCTGTGGCAATGCCACTCTTCACCCTTCATTTGCAACTTTCAGAACAACATCAGCAGAAATATATACAATATAAGAGACACTTTACTATTCCAAAATTGTGGCAGACCAGAGGAGTCTGGTCCACCCGCCTTCTCCTCCAAGGGATGGATGGAGCAAAGTGGTGTGTTCGCAGAATGGCAGATTGGCTGGGAATGCAATCTGGCCGAGTTTGAGGTCTCCTTTTCAGGAGAAGGAGCAAGAGACGGTAATATATGCATGATGATGAATGAATGCTTATATGTGTGTGAATGCCGAGTGGAAATGTAATTCCCTTTGTTTGTGTACCCGATGAAGCTCTCGTCTGTGTGCCTACCTTCTTTCTCTGTAAAGTGCTTAATACTCTGTCTCATTGTCAACGAAATAAAAGACTCTTTCTAACACTTTTTAATGCTTTTAAAGTATTCATGACCAATCTTGAAAGAATGATACGGGCCTTTGATGATCCAGCTTCGTGATGATCTAGGAGTGTATGATTTCACTCCATGCACCCAATGTGAAGACGTACTTTGCCCTTTGCACTCCTTCTGTCAATGGGGAGTGGGTGAGGAGTGGGGCTCTGTGGGTTCCCTCCTTCTCTGGGGTCTCCTCCTGCAAAGCGAAGCCACCATCCCAATCAACCTCTGGGAAAATGGGGAGAGAAGGGGGAAGTGGAAGGGGAGAAGAAGAGGAGCGCTTGTCCTGATTAGCAGGGAAATACGAGGAGACACTCTGAATGATGGGGAAGCGGACGAGGCAGTCGAGATTAAAAGGGAGAGGAGGGGCGGCCCTTTCCTTTGCTCACTGCCAGGGTTTCATTTTGCTCGTATTAAAATTAAACTTGTCTGGCAAGCCGGCGTGACAGCGCGGAGCCATTGTCAAGAGCAGATAATAAACACCAATTGCTCAGAGAGTCAAACAGAAGGTCTCAATTGGAGGCTTCACAGAGGCCTTCCTTCCGCTCCCTCCCGCTCCTCCTCAAGGCGCCTCTGGGACTGCTATCATCCCATCCCTCCACCTCCGAAGACCCCAGAAACTTGGACAGCATCTCCTTTTGGCAAGGCCACTCTTCACATATCTCCCCCCCCCCCCCCCCCTTCCATGCTTTGGCTTGCCATGGTCACCAAGTTGGCCAAACAGAGCAGAAGGGGGGTTGGTCTAGATGGCCCATGTTTCCAGAGCGGCTCAGAAGCCCAGCGAGCCATGCCAAACCCCTTTTGCAAAGTGCAAAGAGAGCATGACAAGCTGGAATGTGTCCAGAGGAGGGCGACTCAAATGATCAAGGGTCTGGAGAACAAGCCCTATGAGGAGCGGCTTAAGGAGCTGGGCATGTTTAGCCTGAAGAAGAGAAGGCTGAGAGGGGATATGATAGCCATGTATAAATATGTGAGAGGAAGCCACAGGGAGGAGGGAGGAGATCAAGGGTGTGGAGAACAAGCCCTATGAGGAGTGGCTTAAGGAGTTGGGCGTGTTTAGCCTGAAGAAAAGAAGGCTGAGAGGGGATATGATAGCCATGGATAAATATGTGAGAGGAAGCCACAGGGAGGAGGGAGGAGATCAAGGGTGCGGAGAACAAGCCCTATGAGGAGTGGCTTAAGGAGTTGGGCGTGTTTAGCCTGAAGAAGAGAAGGCTGAGAGGGGATATGATAGCCATGTATAAATATGTGAGAGGAAGCCACAGGGAGGAGGAGGGAGCAAGCTTCCTTTCTGCTTCCCTGGAGACTAGGATGCAATGGCACAATGGCTTCAAACTACAAGAGAGGAGATTCCATTTGAACATTAGGAAGAACGTTCTGACTGTGAGAGCTGTTCAGCAGTGGAACTCTCTGCCCCGGAGTGTGGTGGAGGCTCCTTCTTTGGAAGCTTTTAAGCTGAGGCTGGATGGCCATCTGTCGGGGGTGCTTTGAATGCAATTTTCCTGCTTCTTGGTAGAATGGGGTTTGACTGGATGGCCCATGAGGTCTCTTCCAACTCTTTGATTCTATGATTCTACGAGAAAGAGCTGCCTGATGCTAAGAGCTGTTCAGTGTGGAACTCTCTGCCTTGGAGTCCAGAGGAGGCTCCTTCTTGGGGGCTTTTAAACAGAGGCTGGATGGCCATCTGTTGGGAGTGCTTTGATTGTGCTTTTCCTGTAGGGCAGAAGGGGGTTGGACTGGATGCCCTTGGGGTCTCCATCCTGCTTGGATTCTCTGATTCTCTGGTACCTTCTGGATGCCTACCTCAATCCCCCCCTCCCGTCCCTCCCTTGGCTGGGGTCTCCTTCTTACCTGTGCACACCTGTGCCCTTTGTTTGCCGTGAAGCCTCTGTCACAACAGTCCTCTTTATTAAACGGAGGGAGGAAGAGGAGACTAAACGTCACCCAAAGCAGATGCCAAACACCGCAAAGCCTCCCAAACAGTTCATTAAGTCTGAATAAACAGGTGGAAATTAATATTCCATTCCATTTTCCAGGAGCCAAATGAGAAGCCGGCAAAGAGGGGAAGAATGTAATCTAATTAAACTAATGAGAGCGGTACTAATAAATTGCCCCGCATTAACTCCGTGCGGCAGATGAAGAGGCAGAAGAGAGAGGCAACGGGAAGAGCCTTCTGGGTCTCATTGCGCCCGAGAGTTGGAGGAGGCCCCAAGGACTCTGGCAGCCTAACCACTTTTGGCCAGGCAGGAAGGGACAACTCTAGGAATCTAGGACTGTAGTATGAGGGTGGGAGCCTTCAAAGGGGTCACTGTTTCAAAGGCAGGAGAGTTTACCCTTTCCTAAGAAACTCTGTGAACTTTGTGGGGTCCCCATACAATTGCAAGCAACTTGGAGGCATGCAGAGAGAGAGAGGGGGGAGATGGAGATGATGGAGATGGTGGAGATGGTGGAGATGATGGAGATGATGGAGATGGAGATGGAGATGGAGATGGAGGAGATGGAGAAGGTGGAGATGGAGATGGAGATGGTGGAGATGGAGATGGTGGAGATGGAGATGGAGATGGAGATGGAGATGGAGATGGAGATGGAGATAGAGATGGAGATAGAGATGGAGATGGAGATAGAGATGGAGATAGAGATGGAGATAGAGATGGAGATGGAGATGGAGATAGAGATGGAGATAGAGATAGAAATAGAGATAGATGGAGGTGGAGGTGGAGGTGGAGGTGGAGGTGGAGGTGGAGATGGAGATGGAGATGGAGATGGAGATGGAGATGGAGATGGAGATGGAGATGGAGATGGAGATAGATAGAGATAGAGATAGAGATAGAGATAGAGATAGAGATAGAGATAGAGATAGAGACAGAGACAGAGACAGAGACAGAGACAGAGACAGAGACAGAGACAGAGACAGAGACAGAGACAGAGACAGAGACAGAGACAGAGATAGAGATAGAGATAGAGATAGAGATAGAGATAGAGATGGAGATAGAGAGGTGACTTCCTCCAATGTAAATTCCCTCCATAAATGGATGGGCACAGAATGCCTTTGTTGAGTCCAAGGATGCAGAGGTTAAATTGTGTATGAAGTGACACCACACTTGCCAACCCATTTGCACAGATGCACACTTGGTTCAGTCACACATTTGCCACCTTGTTTCAGTTGCATAGCTCTGCATGCATTCCTTTAATGCCATGCAACACAGACACAGACACTCTTTTGCTTTATGTTTAAATGGGAAATTGGCAGACAAGGCCAACAATGATCTCCAGGTGAGGAGGCTTCTCCGCACAGAAAAAAGGGGAGCCGAGAGGGGAGCCCAAGAGTGGCAGGATCTCCCCAGGACTCCAGGGAGTTCCTCCAAGCCAAAATCACGGGAGTTCCTCCATGTGTAATGACTCAGTAAAGATGCCTGCCCCAGGTGAAAAGGAGACCCCTAAGTTTAGGTGGGTCTAATTATCCAGGTCAAAGAAACAGCTGGAGGAAGGGATCCCTCTTCTGAAACAGGAGATGTCTCCCAGATCAGAAGAAAACTTTCCCCCGAAGAGATACGAAGAAGCGGCAAGGGATGCAACGGGGGATTCGGAGCAGCGTGGGGCTAATAATAGCATTCGTCCTATTTTTGCACATTTGTTTTCCTTCCAGGGCATTCGTTTTGGTGCCCTTGGTTAACTGCATGCTTTCTCTTAATGCATTCTCTCTGCCGACTGACTACAGCAGGAATACACGGAACAAGATGCATTCTTGGAAACAA
Organism: Anolis sagrei; assembly: GCF_037176765.1. Lineage (NCBI taxonomy): Eukaryota > Metazoa > Chordata > Lepidosauria > Squamata > Anolidae > Anolis > Anolis sagrei. The sequence goes on from NC_090021.1 coordinate 344,651,354, forward strand.
AGATGAAAGACCCAAGACTCCACTCCCGGGGTGAATCTGCATGGCAGAATGAATGCAGTTTGATGCCACTCTAACTGCCATGACTCAGTGCCATCGGATCCTGGGAACTACAGTTTGGAGAGGCACCAGCATTCCTTGTCAAAGAAGGGTAAAGGCCTTGTGCAACCACAGTTCCCAGGATCCCAGGGCATTGATCCAGGGCAATTACAGTGAATTCAATCTGCATTTGTTCTACAGTGTAGAGCAGGCATGGACAAACTTTGCACAATTCCTGGTCTTGCTATAGAGCAGGAATTTAGGGGTCTTTGCCAGGAGGCAGAGACCAATCAGACTCTTTAAAGAGTTCGTTACCCTGGCGAGACAGAGAGAAGCACCCAATCCCTGATTCTTCCCAATAAAAGGTCTCACCAAGTTGAAGGAAGTGCCACTGAGGTTTATTAGCGATTCAGCTGAAAAGGATGCAGAGCAGTAATCATTCGCCAAGCAGAGCATGTGGTCACAGAAGTAAAGGCCATTTTTATAGAAAATACAGAGTTGTGAGTTTCAAAATTCCCACTCCCCCCTTCTGCCCTGCTCGAAGGGGATTGCAAACAGTTGGGAGGAGGCTTGGCCGTCCCCTATGCATCAGGGCCAATCACAGGGCTTTCGCAGGGCACCAGAGCCTATCAGGAGGCTCCTGCTGCCTCGACACTCCAGCGAATCAGAAGGGAGGGAGGCGGGATGAAGGGAGACAATGCATTCTGTAGTGGATTATGACAAAATTGTTCCTGAGGCTTAGCGAGATCCGGGTGAGGGGTCTGACAGGCAAGCCATTCTATTGTGTTCATGAGTGAAGGCAATAAACATATGTTAAAGAAATCCGGGTTTTCCTGTCGCCATCAGATATGATACAAAGGGGAAGACTTGGGTGGAAGCTCTTTGTGGAGAAGTTTGAAAGAAAAACAGCTTGGAGGAAAAGAGGGCTTTTCTAAGATCATATTCCCCCCATTGTTATATGATTAAAACGTCTGCCAAACAGAAATCCTCCTGGTGGCCCAACTCTGAAGACAAAAGGATTTCCTTTACTATTGTCCATGCAAAGAATGTCCAAAGAGAAGGGTCTTTTCATGATCGCTGATGGCTTTTCCAGAGGCAGGGCAGCTTCCTTGTAGATTTCCCCCAAGGAGAGGGGAAGGGGGCAAAAGGGTCAGGGCAATGTCAAATACATGAAAGGAAATATAGAAATACAGGAGAAAATATGAAAATATAGAAATCATAACACAGAGAGTAAACCCAACTACCTTCCCCAAGTGTCCATAGTTCATATTATTCATAGGAAGGTCCATAAAGGGAAATCTATCCTTGAGGGGGAAAGAGAGTCCCTTGTTTGTGAGATGGGGGACCCTCAGGAGCCCAGGTGTGCCTCAGGTGGGAAAATTCAAATACTTTAGTGGCATGATTTTCAGTAATAAATTGTTTACTTTCTGCTGTAAACATATGAAAATAGAGCATAAAGCCTTGATTAAATGATACACACCAAACTGACCAAGGCTTAACCCTTATTATCCAGCCTGGCATCCTTGCCCTTAGCAAAACTATAAGTTACTATCTCTTATTGGGGGGGGGGGGGATGTTCAATCTCAGGTCCCTTCCTTTTGCCCCTCAGCTGCTAAATCCGAAGTTTGCCCAGGCCTGCTGCAGAGGAACTTGTAGACATCCTGGGTATCCATAGGTTAGTAACCCTTGTGGGAAAGGGGCTTCTAAAGGTGCCGAACCCTTTCTCCGAAATATGTTCGTTGAAAGCATTGGGTCTGCCTCTCAATTTGGTCCCCTCTGCAAATGTGATGATCCTGCCCTAACCCTTCATCCAAGTCCTTAATCAAGATCCTGAGCAGGACCAGGCCCAGGACGAAACCCTGCGGATGGCACGCCGCTCGTCACTTCTTTCCAGGACGAAGAGGAGGAAGCCTTGGGGAGAATCATGCTCTGGGCTTGTCCGCTTAACCAATTCCAGATCCACCTCACCATAGTCTTGTCTAGCCCACATTGGACTAGTTTCCTTGCCAGAAGACCTTAGCTTCTTCGGTTGACCATTCCCAAGCTTTACAGATAAGAGATGTCCCATCTGCAGTTGGAAATACATTAAAAAATGAATTGAACATTGCTGGAACAAGGAGTGGGATACAGTAGAGCGAGAACTCCCAAAGCGCATGGCAGAAGAAGCTACCATTAGAAGTGGGAGGGAAGTCTATAGATTTATTTATTTATTTATTTATTTAAAAGTTTTGTATACCGACCTTCTCACCTCTATTGAGGGACTCAGACCGGTTTCTAACCAAAACATCATAATTCATATTGCAATAAGACATTAAAACAGCAATTGCATTCAATAACTACAGTGGTCAGTCATCACTAAATTCGTTGTTCATCATCCTCCATCCATATCTCAGGGTGTTGGCTCACTCGTCGAATGCCTATGTCCATAACCACGTCTTCACCTGTTTCCTAAATGTCAGGATAGAAGGGGCGGTTCTGATCTCCAGTGGGAGAGAGTTCCAGAGTCGAGGGGCCACCACCGAGAAGGCCCTGTCCCTCGTCCCCACCAGACGTGCATGCGAGGCCGGTGGGACCGAAAGCAGGGCCTCTCCAAACGATCTTAATACTCTTGATGGTTCATAGGGGAGAATACGTTTGGAGAGGTAAACAGGGCCAGGGTCGTTTAGGGCTTTATAGGTTAACACCAGCACTTTGAACTGTGCTCGGAAGCTAATTGGCAGCCAGTGGAGGTGGCGTAACAGCGGAGTGGTGTGCTCCCTGTACCCAGCACCCGTTAGTAGTCTGGCTGCCAAGCTTTGGACTAGCTGCAGCTTCTGGGCAGTCTTCAGAGGCAACCCCACGTAGAGAGCATTGCAGTAGTTTAAACGGGATGTAACCAAAGCGTGGACCACCGTGGCCAAGTCAGACTTCCCAAGGTACGGACGCAGCTGGCGCACAAGTTTTAATTGTGCAAAAGCTCCCCTGACCACCGCCGAAACCTGGGGCTCCAGGCTCAGCAATGAATCTAGGAGAACCCCCAAACTGCGAACCTGCGCCTTCAGGGGGGGTGTGACCCCGTCCAGCACAGGCTGTAACCCCGTACCCTGTTCGGCCTTTCGACTGACCAGGAGTACCTCTGTCTTGTCTGGATTTAGTTTCAATCTGTTGTCCCTCATCCAGTCCGTCACAGCGGCCAAGCACCGGTTCAGGACCTGGACAGGCTCCTTAGTAGCAGGTGGGAAGGAGTGACAGAGTTGGACATCATCTGCGTACAGATAACACCGTACCCCGAAACTCCGGATGATCTCACCCAGCGGCTTCATTAGATGTTACACAACATAGGGGACAGTATTGAACCCTGCGGGACTCCACAGTGCCATGGCAGAGGAGTCGAGCAGGAGTCCCCTAGTGACACCTTCTGGGAGCGACCCTCAAGGAAGGATCGGAGCCACTGCAAAGCAGTACCCCTGAGGCCCATTCCTGCAAGGCGTCTCAGAAGGATACCATGGACGACGGTATCGAAGGCCGAAGAGAGATCCAGCAGAACCAACAGGGACACACTCCCCCTGTCCAGTTCCCGGCCATGTCCCGGCCTAAAGCCAGACTGTGCCGGATCTAGATAGTCCGTGTCTACCAGGAACTCCTGGAGTTGCGAGGCCACCACACGTTCCAGGACTTTGCCCAAGTAGGGGAGATCGGAAAGTGGCCAAAAGTTGACGAATTGAGTGGGGTCCAGTGATGTTTTTTTCAACAGCAGTTGATAACAGCTTGTTTTAAGCTGGCTGGAATCTTGCCTTCCCGAAGGGAGGCATCAACCACCACCTTTACCCACTCTGCCAAACCCCCTCTGGCTTCTTTTACCAGCCAGGAAGGGCAGGGGTCTAGGATGCATGTGGTGGGCCTCGCCTCCCCAAGAACCCTGATGACCTCGTCAAGTTGAACAGATCGAAACGAATCCAACAAAACTGGACAAGCAGATGATACAGGAAGATACACCCAAGCCTTCCCAACAGATGGCCATCCAGCCTCTGCTTAGAAACCTTCAGAGAGGGAATCTCCACTGGACTGTGAGGCTGCTGTCCAACCACTTTGACTCTTTCACCATTTTGGCCACCCTCCTTAAGACATTGTCCATCTTGTCCATCTTCTCCTTGAGTTGCTTTTGCCACAGACTGGACACAATCTGATTCCTGTTCTGACCAAAGCAGAAGAATAGAGTGGAACTATGGCTTCCCTCCATCAGATACAATATTCCTGTTTATATCCCTCCTTTTTATATGTCTATATGTCTATTTATATGTCTATATGTCCTGTTTATATCCCTCCTTTCTATATGTCTATATCCTTCCAAGGTGGTGCAGCGGGTTAAATCACTGAGCTGCTGAACTTGCTGACTGAAAGGTTGGTGGTTCAAATCCAGAGAGTGGGGTGAGCTCCCACTGTAAGCACCAGCTTATGCAAAACCTAGCAGTTTGAAAACATGCAAATGTGAGTAGCTCAATAGGCACTGCTTCAGCTGGAAGTTGATGATGCTCCATGCAGTCATGCCAGCAGTCATGACCTTGGAGGAGCCTACGGACAACCCAGCTCTTTAGCTTAGAAATGGAGATGAGCAGCAGAGCTGGACACGACTGGACTTAATGAAGATGGTCCGGAAGCTTCAACTAGTCCAACGAACAGCAGCCAGGTTGCTAACAGGAGTGGTGCTCAAGGAGCATACAACCCCCTTGTTGCACCAGCTCCACTGGCTGCCAGTTTGCTACTGGACCCAATTCAAAGTGCTGGCTTTGGCCTATAAAGTCCTAAATGGTTCTGGCCCAGCTTACCTGTCTGAACGTATCTCCTCTTATGAACCATTGAGGATGTAAAGATCGTCTGGAGAGGCCCTGCTCTTGGCCCTGCCTTCATCACAAGTACACTTGGCGGGAACAAGAGACAGGGCCTTCTCAGTGGTGGCCCCTCAGCTTTGGAACACCCTGCCTAAGGAGATCACATCTGCACCCTCCCTCTTAACATTCCAGAGGCAAGTTAAAATGTGGCTGTTTGAGCAAGCATTTACAAATGCAGAGTAGCTAATATAGGAAATCGAATTGACTTGACAATGGAAGTGGAGAATGCTTGATTATGAGGAGATGCTAATGATGTTGTTTTTATTGCTGTTGTGATGTTTTATATTGTTTATTGTTTTAATTGGTATTATGTTTTTATGTGTACTGATTTGTTGGAAACTGCCTTGAGTCGCCGATTGGCTGAGAAGGGGGGTATACAACTATAGCAAATAAATAAATAAACAATTTGAAGGGAATCATAGAATCATAGAATCCTAGAATCCAAGAGTTGGAAGAGACCTCACGCTTGAGGCTCAGGCTTCGTCGGTGACCGGGAGGGCTTTTGCACAACTGAGACTTGTGCGCCAGCTACGTCCGTACCTCGCTAAGGCTGATCTGGCCGGGGTGGTCCATGCCTTAGTCACCTCTAGACTGGATTACTGCAATGCGCTCTACGTGGGGCTGCCCTTGAAAATGGCTCGGAAATTCCAATTGGTCCAACGGGCAGCAGCCAGGATGTTAACTGGGGCCCATTACAGAGAGAGGTCAACCCTCCTGTTCAAGGAGCTCCACTGGCTGCCGTTTATTTTCCGAGCCCAATTTAAGGTGCAGGTGCTTACCTACCAAGCCCTGAACGGTTTGGGACCAGCCTACCTGTGTGACCGCATCGCTGTCTATGAACCCACACGCTCACTCCGATCATCTGGAGAGGCCCTGCTCGTGATCCCGCCTGCGTCACAAGCGCGCTTGGTGGGGACGCGAGACAGGGCCTTCTCCGTGGTAGCCCCCCGCCTCTGGAACGCCCTCCCGAAAGATCTCAGACAAGCCCCTACACTGGCAGTCTTCAGAAAGAATTTGAAAACCTGGCTGTTCCAATGTGCCTTTTCAGATAAGGAATCTCCCAGCACCAAATCCCAGAAGCACTTTAGTACCAAATCACCGCACACTGCACACCGCACTTATATCATAATCCCACACCCCTCCGACACATCAGCACTTTTAACCTTGTGCCCCTACTCCGGCCGACTCAGTTTTTAATAATGTCTTGTCGTATTGCTATTGTTATTGTTTTTCTGCTTAACTGTTTTTATTTGCTAGATATTGTATTGTTGTATTGTGTTGGGCTTCGGCCTATTATGAGCCGCATCGAATCCTTCAGGAGATGCTAGCGGGGTACAAATAAAGTAATAATAATAATAATAATAATAATAATAATAATAATAGACCTCCTGGGCCACCATCCAGTCCAACCCCATTCTGCCATTCCTCCATTGCGTCCTAGTCTCCAGGGAAGCAGAAAGGAAGCTTGCTCCCTCCTCCTCCCTGTGGCCTCCTCTCACATATTTATCCATGGCTCTCATCATGTCTCCTCTCAGCCTTCTCTTCTTCAGGCTAAACATGCCCAGCTCCTTAAGCCGCTCCTCATAGGCTTGTTCTCCGGACCCTTGATTGCATTTCCAAATTGGAAATGCAGTTGACAATATGGACTGTATTCCTGCCTGGACTGGGCTTCTCTCCCGTTGCAGAGCCCAAGGTGGCTTTCTCACAAATGAAGGCATGATCCAAAAGGGAGAAGAAACCATTAGCGCAAAAGATTGTTGAAAGACCAATTAAACAGCCATTCTATTAGAAACACAGAGTTAAAATGGTTCAAAGCACATTTAAGACACAATTAAAAAGGGCAAAAGCTAGAGAAATTAACAGGATTACAGTTAAACAGGCCGTCTTATTGGAAACACCAATTTGAAAGCCTTTCTAAAGGCCAAAAGTCCTTCCGTTTTGTTGCTGTTCTTGTTGCGATACCTAGGCTTCAGGTGGCTGCAAAACCACAGGCGTGGGAGCATGCGCACATGGATGAAGACACAGAGGCACGGGGGGATGTTCCTGGCCATCTTGGAGACAAAGCTGGGATGGGCCCTGAAGGCAAGCAGGAAGCAAACAGACAATGAACAATGGATTGTAGAAGGCTTTCATGGCTGGAATCACTGGGTTGTTGTAAGATTTTTGGGCTATATGGCCATGTTCTAGAAGCACTCTCTCCTGACGTTTCACCTGCATATATGGCAAGCATCCTCATAGGTTGTGAGGTCTCCTTCTGTGCTGGTACGGCTGTACCAGGAGCTCCAACTTTATTTGCTTTGTATTGAGCGTTTGCTTGCAGTTCAAGGTTTCAGGGTTCTGCAGATAGGTGGCTTCCTTTGGTTGCAGTCGTAGGGCAAGTCACCTGTCCGTCATTGTTAAGTTTTGGTTCTGCCCCTTGCTCAGGGCAATTGGGAAGGGAAGGGCGCCATTTTTAGTTAGTCTCAGCAAGGAAAGCTAATGTATAGGACGTGTACAAGCTTCTCCTGTACAAAAGCTTCAACCCTTAAGACTTTCCGGGGGGAAACAGTCTTAAGAGCATCCAAAGATCTCCAAAGATTTCCAGGGAAACATCCCTAAAGCTTTGAGGAATTGCAGAGGATGAACAGTTTGCAAGACCAAAAAACTCCAGATGGAGAATATCCAAGCCCTTACTGGTAGGTCCACTCGGTGCTTCCAGATGCAGTTCGACCCGGTAGCAGAGCCCACATGAGTTAGGGTTAGATTACAGTCAGCCTGGGAGAAGTTAAAAAGGGGATTTTCCTTTAAAGTAAAGAATTAGTTGCTGCTCCAACTTCCGTCCAGTGGCCCTTATTTCTCATGCCAGTAAGGTAATGCTCAAGATCCTGCAAGGAAGACTCCAGCAATACATGGAGCGAGAGTTGCCAGATGCACAAGCTGGGTTTAGAAAAGGCAGAGGAACCAGAGACCAGATGGCCAATATCCGGATGCTGGAGAATGGAGGAAGGCAGGGAGTTTCAGAAAAACATCTACTTCTGCTTCATTGACTATTCTAAAGCCTTTGACTGTGTGGATCATGATAAATTGTGGCAAGTTCTTGGGGGGATGGGCATCCCAAGCCCCCTTCCCTCTCTCCTGAGGAATCTGGACAAGGACCAAGGAGCCACAGTCAGAACTGACCACGGAACAGGAGACGGGTTCAAGATTGGGAAAGGCGTCCGGCAAGGCTGCATCCTCTCACCCAACCTCTTTAACTTGTATGCAGAACACATCATGCGAGGATGTGCGGGCTTGAGGAATGCAAAGCTGGGGTGGAAATGGCTGGAAGAAACATGAACAACCTCAGATATGCAGATGACACCACTCTGATGGCCGAAAGCGAGGAGGAGCTGAGGAGCCTTCTCATCAAGGTGGAAGAAGAAAGCGCAAAAGCCGGGTTGCAGCTAAACGTCAAAAAAACCAAGATTATGGCAACAAGAATGATTGACAACTGGGAAATAGAGGGAGAAACCGTGGAGGCCGTGACAGACTTTGTATTTCTAGGCGCAAAGATGACTGCAGATGCAGACTGTGGCCAGGAAATCAGGAGACGCTTCCTTCTTGGGAGGAGAGCAAGGACCAATCTCCATAAAATAGTAAAGAGCAGAGACATCAGACTGGCAACAAAGGTCCATTGCCTAGTCAAAGCCATGGTCTTCCCTGGAGTCACCTACGGATGTGAGAGCTGGACCTTAGGGAAGGCTGAGTGAAGGAAGAGAGATGCTTTTGAGCTGTGGTGTTGGAGGAAAGGTCTGAGAGTGCCTTGGACTGCGAGAAGATCCAACCAGTCCATCCTCCAGGAAAGAAAGCCCGGCTGCTCACTGGAGGGAAAGATACTAGAGACAAAGTTGAAGTCCTTTGGCCACATCATGAGGAGACAGCAAAGCCTAGAGAAGGGAATGATGCTGGGGAAAGTGGAAGGCAAAAGGAAGAGGGGCCGACCAAGGGCAAGATGGATGGATGGCATCCTTGAAGGGACTGGACTGACCTTGAGGGAGCTGGGGGTGGTAACGGCCGACAGGGAGCTCTGGCGTAGGCTGGTCCATGAGGTCACGAAGAGTCGGAGACGACTGAACGAATGAACAACAACAACAAAGAATTAGTTATTGAAGACAGTTGCCTGTCCTTCGTGGGCAAGATCAGGAAGCCACCAGTTGCATAAAAGCCTGGAACCATTTCTTTAGCTTCATTGAAGACAAGAGAAGTTTCTGTTTGATTGCTCATTAATAAAGGACTTTGTTATATTTCACAAGCCATTTAAGATCATTTGTGGTGGAAAATCTCTGAGAACTCCTCTTTGGGGCCCGCTGGCTTCCCGCTGGGCAAAGGTTGCATGTCCTATTTTAAAGCCAATTCTTTACAGGCCCAGCGCACGACAGAACACCTTCTTTGGAAGCTTTAAAACAGAGGCTGGAAGGCCATCTGTCAGGGGTGCTTTGAATTTGATTTTCCTGCTTCCTGGCAAAATGGGAATGGACTGGATGGCCCAGGAGGTCTCTTCCAACTCTATGTTTCTATGATTATATGTGTGTGTGTGTGAGAGAGAGGCTTGACAGAGAGACTGGTATGAGAGAGGTTTGACTTTTAAAATGCTTGTTTGTGTCTCTTTAATATTTGTAACCCAATACCGTAAACTGAATCCTGTTCCAAATGATCTTCAGCCATCTTCCTCTAGAATATCTTCACTTCAGTAACTTGACACAAGTCTTTGTTATAAGTATTGCACAAAGAAATATTTATTTAAGTATTATCAGGCATACAAAGGGCATTGGTTACACAGTATTTTCTTTGCAGTACTTCTTAGATATTGTTACAGTTCTCCTTTTATTTACTCCAGCTCTGCCACTGAAGACACAATAGAACACTGGGAAGTCCTTTCCCTGAGCTCACAAGCTAGGGTTAGACCACACCTGGAATGTTGTGTCCAATTCTGGGCACCACAGTTCAAGAGAGAGATTGACTCTAAGCTGGAATGTGTCCAGAGGAGGGCGACTCAAATGATCAAGGGTCTGGAGAACAAGCCCTATGAGGAGCGGCTTAGGGAACTGGGCATGTTTAGCCTGAAGAAGAGAAGGCTGAGAGGAGATATGATGAGGGCCATGTATAAATGTGTGAGAGGAAGCCACAGGGAGGAGGAGGAGGGAGCAAGCTTGTTTTCTGCTTCCTTGGAGACTAGGACGCAAGGGAACAATGGCTTCAAACTACAAGAGAGGAGATTCCACCTGAACATGAGGAAGAACTTCCTGACTGTGAGAGCCATTCAGCAGTGGAACTCTCTGCCCCGGAGGGAGTGTGGTGGAGGCTCCTTCTTTGGAAGCTTTTAAACAGAGGCTGGATGGCCATCTGTCAGGGGTGATTTGAATGCAATATTCCTGCTTCTTGGCAGAAGGGGGTTGGACTGGATGATGGCCCAGGAGGTCTCTTCCCACTCTAGGATTCTAGGATTCTATGAATCTATGAATATCAAGGCCTAAATTCCTTGGTCCAACTCTAACATCACCAGAACCAACCTTCCTTTAGCTCACCCGGCTAAAGACTGGCTAACATTTTTAAAAGGTCCACTCTGCTTTTGGCAGTTAGCTCCGCCCCTTTCTCTCCCTAGCTCTGCTGAAATGGATACATTTCTTCCACAGGCTTCGTTACTAGGGCAACGCACCAACCAAGCAGCTGTCGCTAAAGCTGGCCTGCACTTGCAATAGACTAACATTACTAAACATAGTCAAAATTTAATATTATAATTAGATGTTTTGTTATAGACGCCTTGTTGCAGAAGGCTTTGAGTCCTTGAGGGTCTCCTGCAGAAGCAAGAGAGGCCCCTTGGAGAAGGGCGAGAGGTGAATGGCCTCCCTCCCTTGCAAGGGCTCGTCTGGATGGCCCTTGGGGGTCCCTTCCACGATTCCACTTTAGTTCCCAGCAAGGACAGGGCCCTTTCCTGTCTTTTTCCTCCTTCCTTCTGACTCATTTGCACTAATGGTATTTTTATGGTCTCAAAGGCACATTTTCATGATTTCCTGGATGTGTTCTCTGCAGGGACACCAAGACAGCGTGTGTCGTGTGTGCTTCAGCTGAAACGCTGCGGCTTTCTAGGAAGGTGAACATCTGTCTCCCACTTAATGCTGAAAGCCTTCAGACAGCAGCATCTATTTAGGGCTTGAAAGTTTCCAATAATAATTCACCATATGGTCCTCCTTGTCCTTCTTCTCCTTCCCCTCCCATCCATCCCTTCCTCGCCCTTCCCTTCGCTTCCTAGCCTTCCATTTCTCTTTCCCTTCATAGAATCCTAGAATCATAGAATCAAAGAGTTGGAAGAGACCTCATGGGCCATCCAGTCCAACCCCATTCTGCCAAGAAGCAGGAATATTGCATTCAAATCACCCCTGACAGATGGCCATCCAGCCTCTGCTTAAAAGCTTCCAAAGAAGGAGCCTCCACCACACTCCCTCCGGGGCAGAGAGTTCCACTGCTGAACGGCTCTCACAGTCAGGAAGTTCTTCCTCATGTTCAGATGGAATCTCCTCTCTTGTAGTTTGAAGCCATGGCTCCATTGCGTCCTAGTCTCCAGGGAAGCAGAAAGGAAGCTTGCTCCCTCCTCCTCCCTGTGGCTTCCTCTCACATATTTATACATGGCTCTCATCATATCTCCTCTCAGCCTTCTCTTCTTCAGGCTAAACATGCCCAGCTCCTTAAGCCGCTCCTCATAGGGCTTGTTCTCCAGACCCTTGATCATTTTAGTCGCCCTCCTCTGGACACATTCCAGCTTGTCAATATCTCTCTTGAATTGTGGTGCCCAGAATTGGACACAATATTCCAGGTGTGGTCTAACCAAAGCAGAATAGAGCATGGGGAGCATTACTTCCTTAGATCTAGACACTAGGCTCCTCTTGATACAGGACAAAATCCCATTGGCTTTTTTTGCCGCCACATCACATTCCTGGCTCATGTTTGCCTTCCTCCCCACGAGGACTCCAAGATCTTTTTCACACGTACTGCTCTCGAGCCAGGCATTGTCCCCCATTCTGTCTCTTTGCATTTCATTTTTTTCTGCCAAAGTGGAGTATCTTACATTTGTCACTGTTGAACTTCATTGTGTTAGTTTTGGCGATTCATCTCTCTATCCTGTCAAGATCCCTTTGAATCCTGCTCCTGTCCTCTGGAGTCTTGGCTATCCCTCCCAATTTGGTGTCGTCTGCAAACTTGATGATCCTGCCTTCTAACCCTTCATCTAAGTCATGAATGAAGATCCTGATCAGGAAGAACTTCCTGACTTTGAGAGCCGTTCAGCAGTGGAACTCTCTGCCCCGGAGGGAGTGTGGTGGAGGCTCTTTCTTTGGAAGCTTTTAAGCAGAGGCTGGATGGCCATCTGTCAGGGGTGATTTGAATGCAATATTCCTGCTTCTTGGCAGAATGGGGTTGGACTGAATGATGGCCCATGAGGACTCTTCCAACTCTTTGATTCTAGGATTCTATGATTCTATGAGATCTATATTAGTGAATTATAAAAGAAACTCAAAGGAAATATCAATAAGAAACTGGAGACAAAAAATAATAATAACCAGATCATTATTAAGTGAGAAGATTTTTCAACTTGGGGAGACCTGGAAGTTTTTTTTCTTTTCTTTTTCTTCCATGCTTTAATTTTTCCTCTGGGCTTTTTTCTTTCTTTCCTTTTTTCTCTTTTTCTGACTTTCCTTAATGGATTGTTCTCACTCTTTTTATGTAAAACAATGGAAAAATAAACCGTGTATTAGTTCTTGTCTTTAAGGTCCTACTGGTCAGTCGCAAGGCCGAACAGGGCATAAGGTTACAGTCTGTGTTAGACGGGGTTCCACTCCCCCTGAAGACGCAGGTTCGCAGCTTGGGAGTGATCCTGGACTCATCACTGAGCCTGGAAACCCAGGTCTCAGCGGTGGCCGGGAGAGCTTTTGCACAATTAAAACTTGTGCGCCAGCTGCGCCCGTACCTTGGGAAGTCAGATCTGGCCACAGTGGTCCATGCTCTTGTCACATCCCGGTTGGATTACTGCAACGCACTCTATGTGGGGTTGCCTTTGAAGACTGCTCGGAAACTGCAACTAGTCCAGCGAGAAGCAGCCAGAATGCTCACCGGAGCGACATACAGGGAGCACACCACCCCCCTGTTGCGTCAGCTCCACTGGCTGCCGATCCAATTCCGAGCACAATTCAAAGTGCTGGTTTTAACATACAAAACCCTATACGGTTCCGGCCCAGTGTATTTGTCCGAACGGATCTCCCTCTACATCCCACCTCGGAGTTTAAGATCATCTGGGGAGGCCCTGCTCTCGACCCCGCCTCTATCTCAAGTGAGGCTAGCGGGGACGAGGAGCAGGGCCTTCTCGGTGGTGGCCCCTCACCTATGGAACTCACTCCCCGGGGAGATCAGATCAGCAACCTCCCTTCTGTCGTTCAGAAAAAAGCTGAAGACCTGGATTTGGGACCAAGCTTTTGGACATTCTGGCAGCTAAAATAAGGACCCATTGATGAGCAGGAATTGTTGGAATGAATGGACATTTCGGAACTCTGAATCTCACTGTGCATGAAATTGTTTTTATTATATTATGTAGTGATGTGTTTTAATGCTGTTAAATGTTTATACTGTTTTATATATGCTGTATATTTTGACAGGCATCGAATTTGTGCCTTTGTTTGTAAGCCGCCCTGAGTCCCCCCTCAGGGGTGAGAAGGGCGGGGTAGAAGTAACTGCAATAAATAAATAAATAAATAAATAAGCTCCTACTCTTGAGGAACAAGCTGTATTCTCAATAAAAATATATATTAAAAAAGGCAAACCTAAAATATAATCTAAATAAATAATAATAATAAGAAGAAGAACAATAAAATAAAATACAAAAAATATATAAATAAACACACCAACTATAAAATCACAGTAATTGGGCAGGGCGAGTTGCAAGGATTAAAAGTTTAAAACACTGAGTAAGAAGGCCGTGTAGTATATCTATAGACAGAGGATCAGAGGGACGAAAGTGAGGTTTAATGGCACTAGAAGATAGAGTAAAGTGCTTCCGAGGGATTATTGTTCATTCATTGAAGGCACACTGGAATACCACGTTTTCAGACTCTTCCTAAAGACTGCCAGGGTGGGGGCTTGCCCAATTTCTTTGGGGAGCGAGTTCTAGAGCCAAGGGGCCACCACAGAGAAGGCCCTCTCCCTCGTCCCCACAAGTCGCACTTGCAATGGGGGCAGGAGCGAGAGAAGGGCCTCTCAGGAAGCCCCTAACCTGGGCTGCTTCTCCTTAGGGCCACCTCTTGAATCTGATTGTGATTGTGCTCTTTGTGCCTCTTGCAAACAGGTGGAGAACAGTCCTTTGCAGGCCTTCCATTTGGAGACCCTCCATTTGGAGGTACTCCTGGTCAGTCGCAAGGCCGAACAGGGCATCGGGTTACAGCCTGTGTTAGACGGGGTCGCACTCCCCCTGAAGACGCAGGTTCGCAGTTTGGGTGTGATCCTGGACTCATTGCTGAGCCTGGAACTCCAGGTTTCGGCGGTGACCAGGGGAGCATTCGCACAGTTAAAACTCGTGCGCCAACTGCGCCCGTACCTTGGGAAGTCTGACTTGGCCACGGTAGTCCACGCTCTGGTTACATCCCGTCTTGACTACTGCAACGCTCTCTATGTGGGGTTGCCTTTGAAGACGGTTCAGAAGCTCCAATTAGTCCAACGGTCGGCAGCCATGTTACTAACGGGAGCGGAGCGCAGGGAGCACATAACTCCTCTGCTGCTCCAGCTCCACTGGCTGCCGATTTGCTACCAGGCCCAATTCAAAGTGCTGGCGTTGGCCTTTAAAGCCCTAAATGGTTCTGGCCCAAGTTACCTATCCGAACGTATCTCGGCCTATCAGCCCACCAGGACCCTAAGATCTTCTGGGGGGGCCCTACTCTCTATCCCGCCTGCTTCACAGGTGCGGCTGGCGGGAACGAGAGACAGGGCCTTTTCTGTGGTGGCCCCTCGGCTATGGAACGCCCTTCCCATGGAGGTCCTTCCCATGGATCAGCCCCCTTGCTGATGGTGTTCCGAAGAAGATTAAAAACCTGGATGTTCGGACAGGCATTTGGTTAATTCGGTGCAATGAATGTGATGATTAAAGGATTGGTAATATGGACGACGAAACTGGATCACGATTTTAGTCAGGAGATGCATTGGATTGTTATTGATGTACCAATATTGTGTATTATGTTTTTATGGTTTTAAATTGTATACTATTGACTATTGTATTTGGTATTTTGTTGTAAACCGCGTTGAGTCGCCAGCTAGGCTGAGAAACAGCGGTAAAGTACAGTAAATAAATAAATAAATAAATAATGTCCTTCTTGCTCCGTTGCCAGAGACTTGATCAGAGCGGCTCGAGGGGCTGCTAGCCATAGAACGTTAATGGCACTTGAGCCAAGTCTTTCTTTCCGTGAGTAATTCCTTGCAGGGCGAATGTCTGTCCTGAACTCGGACCTTTATGAGCCCAAGCAAGGGCTGTTTTATTATCCTGCTCTGGCGCAAGCATACCGGGGCTGTTTAATACCATGTGCATTATTGCCTCTGCATGCATACGTACAGCTGAGATCTGACAGGTCATTTTTACAATGGGTTTCACGGCTGCCTCGGGGGAAGAATGGGACCGCAAATCAAAGTGAATTATAGCGGGCTATTAGGAATGGCACCGGAGATTTCTGTAACACAATGGAGGCGTCCAGACTGCCCCACAAACGAATGCGCTCTGACCCCACTTGCGCTGCCATGGCTCAATTTGGGGGGATCGCAGCAGCTGACGATTTGCCAAGGTCCCTTTGCACCAAGGAAGGTGATGGAGATGTTATGGCATTGGGAGACAATGGTGGAATTAGCCATCACATAGGGACGGATGGCATAACAATGGGGAGGAGGCCAGCCAGCAGCAGGAGGCACATGGCATCATGGGATAAAGGACACTCACTCTCCATGGTGATCCTCATCCGTAGCCATTGTGAGTCACAAGAGCCATGTCCACACTGCATTAATAGCCAGGGATCAGGGGTTAAAACAACAGGAGTGTGCCATAAGTCTGGCCAATAGGGCTGGGCGGTTTCGTTTCGTTAATTCGTAATTCGTTAAAAATTCGGGGTTTTTTTATAACGAAGCGATAACGAACCATTCTGGAGCAACTTAAAAACGAAACGAATTTTTAAATTCGTTTCGTAATTGTTTCAGATTTGTCATGTATTCGTTTCGTTATCATTTTGAAGTCGTTTCGTTATTATTTCCGCATGTCTGGGGCAAGTTTTATAGTTGTTTTTTGTTTAATTAGTGAAAAAAAATTATAATATCACACCAACAGTCAACAACAGAGGGAGAAGGAAACTTCAGAAGTTCCCCCTCTCCCATTTGGAGGTTTTTTAGCGTATTGCGCGGTCGCGTCCGCCATTAATGAATCGATTCGTTATTGTTTTGAAATCAATTCGTTATTGTTTCGTAATATTTTTAACATTTACAAAATTTCGTAAATATCGAACTTTTTAAAAGAAAAATTTCGGAATTCTTTTTAAAATCGAAACGCAAAAACCCCCAAAAAACGAATCGATTTTAGAAACAAATTTTTCAGTTGTTACCCAGGCCTACTGGCCAATATTACGCATGGCCCACTTTCCTCTGAATCGAGTGCTCAAAGTGAATGAGAACACTGGATCAGAGAAGAAGGAGGAGGAGAAAAGGGAAAGGCAGAAATTGCACAGCTTGGCAGTGCAAAAAAAAAAAGTCATCCCCAAGTAAGTGGGAGATCAATAAGAAGCCCAGTTTCTTTTTCTTTTTCTTTCTTTCTTTCTTCCCTGGGATGATTATACAGCAGCCATTAATGAAAGCCAGGCACAAACACGTGTTTTAAAAAACCACAAAAGCCAAGGAAAGGTAATTAAATGGGGTGTGGGAACTGCTTGTAACAAGGCACACAAGCACATACACTCCTCCTCCTCCTCCTCCTCCTTCTCCTCCTCCTCCTTTTGCATCTCTTTATTGAGCAGCCTCCTTCCTGCAAAGAGAGCCATTCGGGCACAAAACTTCACATCCATGGCAAACACTTGGCTGAAAGGACCATTCAGATTCGTCCATGTAGCTATAAGAACGATGAAATCGATGCATTGACAACGGGCCGGGTTAATGATATGCCATACAACAGTGCAATACTAGGTTGTCAGGATGTGAAGAATGGGGGTGGTGGGGAGGGGGAGAGTTCCAGTCCTCGGGGGGGGGGGCATAGAGGTGATGATGGGGAGGGGAGATACGGGAAAGGGAGAGTTAAGGAACCAATTCGGCCAATTCGTGAACAAACTCTGAGGAAAATTCCAAAATGTTCTCCTGACTTGGTAAACTTGGGTTCCAAGGTAGACAGTTCTCCTGGATTGAAGGTGGTGCTGTTGAATGCCAGGTCTGTCAATGGGAAAACATCAACCATTCAGGATTTAATACTTGATGAAAAGGCAGATCTGGCGTGCATCATGGAGACCTGGTTGGACAAGGTTGGAGGGGTTAATCTCACCCAGCTTTGCCCACCAGGTTATGCTGTGCAGCACCAACCGAGATCCGGGGGGCGGGGAGGCGGAGTTGCAATAGTCTACAAAGATTCCATCTCCTTGATCAGGTGCCTGACCCTACAGTTGACCTTGTTTGAATGTGTCCACCTGAGGTTAGGAGACCGAGACAGAATAGGGCTGTTGTTGGTGTACCGACCACCCCGCTGCACCATGGCCGCCCTACCTAAACTTGCAGAGTTGGTCTCGGGCCTGGCATTGGAGTCCCAGCAGCTTATAGTGCTGGGGGACTTCAATGTCCATGCAGAGACCACTCTTTCAGGAGCGGCTCAGGACTTTATGGCCGCCATGGCAACTATGGGGCTGTCCCAGCTAGTATCTGGCCCTACCCACTGTGCTGGACACACACTTGACTTGGTCTTCTGTCAGGGCTGGGAAGAAGGTGGCGGTGTGGAGGAGTTGTCAATCTCTCCTTTGGACTGACCACCACCTGATCAGGTTTAGACTCGCTGCAACTTCTAATCTTCGCTGGGGTGGTGGACCCACTAAGATGGTCCGCCCCAGGAGGCTTATGGATCCAGAAGGACTCCTGATGGCTCTTGGGGATGTTCCCATTGCCTTGGATGGTGATTCTGTCGATGCCCTGGTCGCTCACTGGAATAGTGAGCTGACTAGGGCAATAGACACGATTGCTCCGGAGCGTCCCCTCTTAAGTCGCCGGGCTAAACCATCTCCTTGGTTTAATGAGGAGTTGGTGGAGTTGAAGCGAACAAAGAGGTGGCGAGAGAGAGTGTGGCGGAAAGAGCCCAGCGAGCCAAATCGAACACGCCTATGCCTCTATCTAAGGGTGTATGGCGCGGCAATAGAGGCCGCGCAAAATGCTTTCTATTCAGCCAATATTGCGTCCACAAGGAACCGTCCGGCAGAGCTGTTCCGAGTAGTCAGAGGGTTGTTGAATCCCACCTCGCGAGATGGGTCCCCTGACAACACAGCAGCTCGCTGTGAAGCTTTTGCTCAGTACTTTGCGGACAAAGTCGCTTTGATCCATTCGGGCTTTGACACCACATTAACAGCAGTGTCTGAGGATTTAACACAGAATGGGGTTGGACTGGATGTCCCTTGGGTGCCCCTTCCAGCTCTATGGGATTCTGCACAAAGATGGTGATGGCTTGGCATTAACCATGCAGGTAACTGGCTCAGATAAGATTCCAGGCAAGGCAATCTCAGTGCAAAGATTTCCCCTTCTTGATCCCAGGAACAACCAATTTGCGACTTCAAGGCCCCATAAAGCTGTAAACAAACACCATGGCTTGAACCCTATTGCCATAAATACATCTGGAGCTTTGCTTTGCAAAGTCAAACCTTTGAGCCTCCAACTGCACCTTGAACAATACGATTTTTGTGTAAAATGTATTCTGTGCTGCTGCTGTTTCTTCCTCTTCCTCCTCTTCCTCCTCCTCCTCCTCTTCACAGCATAGATGCATTCCTAGCCTGCATCTGGAATTTGCAGGAGGGACACAAAGGTCAGCCTTCCACTGCCCCTCCCTCCTCATTTGTTGTTGTTTGTTGTTGTTGTTGTTCTCCCCCCCTCCCCCGTTCCCTTCCACAGTTCATTCTGCAGCACTTCCAGCCAATCGCCATGGATGTTGTCTTGCCTCCTTGTGCTCTTTCTAAAGTAAACAGAAATCAGCAAATGACAACTCTAATTGCACCTGGCAAGGAAGAGAGGGGATTGTGGGCCCAAACGCTCCAGGGACACGCGTCAATAATCCTTAACCTTTATGCTGAGCGAGTAAGCAAGCAAGTGGCAGGCTGCTTTGTCCCCTCCTCTGAGCAACAAGGAGAAAGGGGAGATTTACTCCTCTTCTTCTTCTTCTCCGGAGAGCACCATTTGCAAAGGAAGGAATGGGTGCTCCCACTCCTTCCATTTGCGTCCAAATGTCTTTCCCCTATAAGATGCCCCACTGTTGCTCAAGCTGCAAATGCTGCACCCAGGAGTATCATGCGAGGCAACACAACACAGAGCAGACTTGTATTGCTCAAAATGTCAAAAGGCCCCATGGACCTGGCCACGGGCCATCCAGTCCTATTCCATTTCTGCCAGGTGGAAAGACACAGTCTAATCCAGCTGATAAACTGGCTGGGATTTCTGGGGGTTGTAGGCCAAAACTCCTGTTGTGTTGTTCATTCGATCAGTTGTTTCCAACTCTTTGCAACCTCATGGACCAGCCCATGCCAGAGCTCCCTGTTGGCTGTCACCACCCCCATCTCCGAGAAGGCCCTGTCTCTCATCCCCACCAGACGCGCTTGCAAGAATGGTGGGACCAAGAGCAGGGCCCCTCCAGAAGATCTTAATAACCTTGATGGTTCATAGGGGAGAATCCGTTCGGACAGGTAAACTGGGCCGGAGTCGTTTAGGGCTTTATAGGTCAACACCAGCACTTTGAATTGTGCTTGGAAACTGATTGGCAGCCAGTGGAGCTGACGTAACAGAGGAGTAGTATGCTCCCTGTACCCTGCTCCTGTTAGAAGTCTGGCTGCTGCTCATTGGACTAGTTGTAGCTTCCGGGCAGTCTTCAAAGGCAACCCCATGTAGAGAGCATTGCAGTAGTCTATACGGGATGTAACCAGAGTGTGGACCACTGTGACCAGATCAGATTTTCCAAGGTATGGGCGCAGCTAGCTACTGAGAGATGCCCATCCAGCCTGCAAGGATGGAGAGAGCCCGAGTCCCTCAGGGGAGTCCATGTTCTGTTCTCAAATAGCCCTGAGCAACCCAGAAGTCAAAAGATCCACCTGGAGGAAAGGGGTTCTTGCCATACATCAAGGGAACTACTGACCGCAGAGGGAAGCTGATGAGGAAACACAACCTACAAACCATCTACTGAACCACCAAGAAAGACAAAAGTGATCCTCTCCCCTCTGCAGGAGTCTACCGCATTCCGTGCAGCTGTGGACAAGAAGTCTCCATAGGGACCTCCACATGCAGCAGCATTGTCCAGGCATGGATCAAGGAACACAAAAGGGACTGCAGACTAACTCAACCAGAAGAGGTTGGATTGGTGGTCCTTGGGCATCTCTCTTAACTCTTATTGCTTTTTTATTCACCCACCACTCACTCACCCATCTATCCATAAGAGCTGTTTCAGAGTGGGATCTCCTGCTGCCTAGGACTCCATGGGTCCTCTTTCTCTGACCATTTATAAGCAGAGGCTGGGTGGCCATCTATCGTGATGGCTTGGATTGTGTCTTCTTGTCAATTTCCTCCTTGAATCTCTTCGTCCAGAACTGGGCCCAGGATTATCCCAGATGCCAAACACCGCAAAGCCTCCCAAACAGTTCATTAAGTCTGAATAAATAGGCGGAAATTAATATTCCACTTCCATTTTGCAGGAACCGAACGAGAAGCCGGCAAAGAGGGGAAGAATGTAATCTAATTAAACTAATGAGAGCGGTACTAATAAATTGCCCTGCATTAGCTCCGTGTGGCAGACGAAGTGGCAGAAGAGTGGGGTGCCGTGAGTCAACACCACCAGAAAGCGCCCTTCCAGGTGTCCCTAGAGGCCATCCAAACCACCCCCTTCTACCAGACAGGAAGGCACAAACAAGATGGCCATCCAGACTCTGCCCTTCTTTGGACCAGACATGGACCAACTTGGGCCCTGACTCCAGGTGTTTTGGACTTCAACTCCCACCATTCCTCACAGCCTCAGGCCCTTTCCTTGTCCTCTCAGCCGCTTAAGCTGGGATGCTATTGGTGTTCTCCAAACCACAGAAGCAGCTGTGCCCTTTATGTCTGTTATGGAACAACAGCATTCAGTTCACATGAGGTTTGTTAGGGCATGTAAAAACATCAGTACAAAGCTGATTGGTTGGGCCAGACCCAGGAGGCTAGCTGAGCCTGGGAGTTTTAGGAACAGTTACATATCTGGGTTTTAGCTGTGCAAGAACAAGCACAGAGAGACAGGTTTTGAGCTCTTGCTTCTTGAGCTGCTGGAAGAAGAACTCCTACATGGACACCCATTTGAATCTCTCTCAAAGGACATTGTGTGAGTCAATGCAACTCTTCACATGACTGTATTTATTTACTTACTTACTTTATTTCTATACCGCTTTTCTCAGCCCTCAGGCGACTCAAAGCGGTTTACACAACAATGCAAAATACCACAAAACAGTATAATGCAATTGAAACAGATTATAACATCAACAGTAAGCAACAGTATAACAATCATAACGCCTCAACAATAAAATCAGAATCCACTCTCATTATCCATTGTTCCGTATTCCTATGTTCAATTTCACTGTTTAGTGAAACGCTTGTTCGAATAGCCAGGTCTTCACCTTCCTCCGAAACGCCAACAGTGAGGGGGCTGATCTGATGTCTGCAGGCAGGCATTCCACAGCCGAGGGGCCACCACTGAGAAGGCCCTGTCTCTCACCTCCACCAGACGCGCCTGTGACGCAGGCGGGACCGAGAGCAGGGCCTCCCCAGACGATCTTAGTGTCCTGGTCGGTTCATAGGAGGAGATGCGTTCGGAGAGGTAAATAGGGCCAGAACCGTTTAGGGCTTTATAGGCTAACGCCAGCACTTTGAATTGTGCCGGTAGCAAACTGGCAGCCAGTGGAGCTGGCGCAACAGAGGAGTCGTATGCTCCCTGAGTGCCGCTCCTGTTAGCATCCTGGCTGTTTAACGCTGGACCATTTGAAGCTTCCGAGCAGTCTTCAAAGGCAACCCCAAGTCGAGAGCGTTGCAGTAGTCTAAGCGGGATGTAACCAGAGCGTGGACCACCGTGGCCAACTCAGACTTCCCAAGGAATGGGCACAGCTGGCGCACAAGCTTTAACTGTGCAAATGCTCCCCTGGTCACCGCTGGTCACCGCTGTATTTATGTTGCTCTGCGTTACAAAGAGTAAATTTCTTGTCCTTTGCATTCATCTGCATGGCATATTTTCTCTGGCAAGACAGTGTGTGGACTTTGTATTGTCGAAGGCTTTCATGGCCAGAATCACTGGGTTGTTGTAGGTTTCTTCGGGCTATATGGCCATGTTCTAGAGGCATTTTCTCTTGACGTTTTGCCTGCATCTATGGCAAGCATCCTCAGAGGTAGTGAGGTCTGTTGGAAGTAGGAAAAAGGGTTTATATATCTGTGGAATGACCAGGGTGGGGCAAAGAGCTCTTCTCTGCTGGAGCTAGGTGTGAATGTTTCAACAGACTCCTTCAACCAGAGAAGTCAGCCATAGCAGAGCACCTGATGAACCAACCTGGACACAGCATTTTATTTGAGAAGACAGAAATGCTGGACCACTCTCACAACCACCATGTCAGGCTACACAGAGAAGCCATTGAAATACACAAGAAGCATGTGGACAAGTTCAACAGAAAGGAGGAAACCATGAAAATGAACAAAATCTGGCTACCAGTATTAAAAAACTCAAAAATTATAACAGCAGAACAACAGAGAGGAAACAATCAGGCACATCAAATCACCTCTCAACAAAAGATTGCTCCAGGCACTGTCAGGGCATTATATGCTAATCAAGGTGGTCAGTTGAAACATTCACACCTAGCTCCAGCAGACAAGAGTCCTTTGTCCCACCCTGGTCATTCCACAGATATATAAACCCCCTTTTTCCTAGTTCCAACAGACCTCATTACCTCTGAGGATGCTTGCCATAGATGCAGGTGAAACATCAGGAGAATGCCTCTAGAACAAGGCCATATAGCCCACATAAACCCACAACAACCCAGTGTGTGGACTGATTAAAGGATGAACTACGTGTGATTTTCATTCTGCCACAAGGTTGACCCACCAGGCACATCATTTTGTTTGCTTATCAGCAAATTGTTGCACTTCAGGACAGGAATAACCCTCTGACTTTAAAACACCACACGTTGAATAGGGAAAGCAATCCTTTCATTGAAGGTAAGTAAAAACAGAAAAGTAAAAAAACACTTTAAAGGAATAGGTAAATTCAATTAGGTAAAAAGGTAAGCAGGAACAAATTAGTCCAAGGTAGAGTTCAGCAATGTCCAAAACAAAGTCCAAAACTCTCTAACAAAATACAGAGAACGAGGAAACGTTGATCCAAGGCATGAGCAGGTAATCACAAGAAACAAAAAAACCAAACCAGGAAACAAGAAATCCTTAAGCATGAACAATGGCTTCAAACTACAAGAGAGGAGATTCCATCTGAACATGAGGAAGAACTTCCTGACTGTGAGAGCCGTTCAGCAGTGGAACTCTCTGCCCCGGAGTGTGGTGGAGGCTCCTTCTTTGGAAGCTTTTAAACAGAGGCTGGATGGCCATCTGTCAGGGGTGATTTGAATGCAATATTCCTGCTTCTTGGCAGAATGGGGTTGGACTGGATGATGGCCCAGGACGTCTCTTCCAACTCTTCTAGGATTCTAGGATTCTATAATTCTATGATTCTATGGATCTTCCAAGCAAGGCTTCTATAAGATGAGGAAAAGAACTTAGCAGGTTTCTAAACGATGCTTCATCTGACTATATCTTCCATGCTTGGAACTTTTAAGCCTTTCTATGCACTCAGAAACTAGTTTTACTTTCCTTGAGCGACCCTTATCTTTTTCTGTCAAAGCCTGGCAGAACGCCGAAGGCATTGCTCGGTCTGTCTGTTTTGACTAATTTCCGCCTGCCTATCTACATGCTCATTAGTTTCTGCAGGTGCCGAGTTGTTTTCAAGCCCCAAATGCTGGGAACTCTCTGGGAGCAATTCAGGGAGTAAACCATCATCTCTATACTCTGTAGGAACATTCTCATGGGAAACTACATTTGGGACAGGTGTCTCTCTGTCATTCTCTGCATCAATATCACTGGCCAAACCATTGCCATCTTGAACCTCATTTACGTCATTCCCCACATCCAAAGCATCCTAATCCTGAATCACAGGCTGAACTCCAACACAAATAGTTGCATATTCGGGGCATGTCTGATGTCTTGGTTCAGTTGCACCATGTTTCCCTTCAACTCAGGGGTCAGTTACACAATCAGTCCCTGTGTGATGGAGGTTTATGCTAAGCAACCACACATTAAGATGAGGTATTTATAAACCGGGGGTCAAAATTGATAGGGTTTTTGGACTCTCCAGGGGACAATTTTGCTCCCTGGACCCTTTAGCAGAGGTCTGCTGAAACTGACCACCCACGGAGTAAGGGCTGCTGGATCCCAGCTCATAATATCAGATGATTTCCCCCCCAGTGCTGAAGGGCTGGGCAATTTCCCTGACTTGGCTTAGTCTTAATTATAAGTGACACCTTTACAACGGTGGCAGACGTTGACGCAGCTTGTTTCCCCACAACTTGGTCCAGCTTGCAAATCTGCGGAGTGGCTGTGGCCTCATTAAACGGAGCCCCGAAAGGGCAGGAAGCCAAGGAGCAGCTCCCTTCCCTCCAGGCATGGCTTCGTTCTCAATGGACAGAAAGGGAACATCTACTGGACGGCACTTGGGCAATGGAAGGAAAATGCAGGACAGGAGGCACCGGGTCTCAAAACAATGCCTACGAAAGGGATCCATCCAGTCTTAGGAAACCACAAGCAGAACAGAAGTCAGCAGCATGATGCGGCAGCTACAAATCTAATTCTAGGCTCAATAGGAGTCGAGTGTCCAGGGAGAGGGAAGTCCTGGCCCCACTCTCATCTGCTCTGGTCAGATCTTCTCACCTGGAACAATAACTCTGTGTC
The DNA here is from genome assembly GCF_037176765.1 of Anolis sagrei. Taxonomy (NCBI): domain Eukaryota; kingdom Metazoa; phylum Chordata; class Lepidosauria; order Squamata; family Anolidae; genus Anolis; species Anolis sagrei. The sequence continues at coordinate 344,676,505 of NC_090021.1, forward strand.
CAGTTCTGGGCAAAGCAAATCAAGAAGGAAATGGATAAGAGGGAAGGTGTCCAGAGAAAGGCCACCAAAATGCCCAAAGGTTTGGAAATCTTGAATGCCTCGAGGAGCAGCTGAGGGAGCTGGGCTTGTTTCTCCTGGAGAAGAAAAAACTGAACGAAAGGGACAGGAGAGACAGGTTTAGATATTTGAAGGATCTCACGTTGAGAAGGGGCAAACACATCTCCTGCTACTCCAGAGACTGGGACATGATAGAGCCATGGATTCAAATGGCAGGACAAGCAATTCCACCTGAAGAACTTCCTGACGATCAGACCTGTTTGATGGTGGGAAGTGCTTCTGTTTCCTGGGAGTCTGATGGTTTCCTTCCTGTCAAGAGGAGGTTGTACTGGAGGGCCCTTAGGGATCTCTTCCAACACTCAGAATCATAGAATCATGGAGTTGGAAGAGACTACATGGGCCATCCAGTCCAACCCCCTGCCATGCAGGAAAGGCATAATCAAAGCCCTCCTGACAGATGGCCATCCAGCTATTTCAACCAGAGAAATCAGCCATAGCAGAGCACCTGAGGAACCAACCTGGACACATCATTTTATTTGAGAATACAGAAATGCTGGACCACTCTCACAACCATCACGTCAGGTGACACAGAGAAGCCATTGAAATACACAAGAAGCAGGTGGACAAGTTCAACAGAAAGGAGGAAACCATGAAAAAGAACAAAATCTGGCTAACAGTATTTTAAAAAACCCTCTAAAATTACAACAACACAACAACAGAGAGGAAACAAGCAAGGACATATAATCACTTCTCAACAAAAGATTCCCCCAGGCACTGCCAGGCCATCAAATGCTAATCAAGGTGGTCAGTTGAAACATTCCCACCTAGCTCCAGCAGACAAGAGTCCTTTGTCCCCCCCCCCAGTCATTCCACAGATATATAAACCCTTTTTCCTAATTCCAACAGACCTCACTACCTCTGAGGATGCTTGCCATAGATGCAGGCAAAATGTCAGGAGAGAATGCCTCTAGAACATGGCCATCTAGCCCGAAAAAACCTACAACAAGCCATCCAGCTTCTGTTTAAAAGTTTCCAAGGAAGGATTCTATGATTCCATAAGGAGCTTCCACCACACTCCAAGGCAGTGAGTTCCACTGTTTTACAGGTTTTCTTATGGTCAGGAAGTTCTTCCTAATGTTCAGGTGGAATCCCCTTTCCTGTTATTTCAACCCATGGTTCCATTGAGTCCAGGGCAACAGAAAGAAAACCTCCCATTCTTCCTTATGACTTCCCCTCACATGACTTTATACATGGCTCTCATGTCTCCCCCTCAACCTTCTCTTCTGAAGGATAAACTGACCCAGCTCTTTAAGTCACTCCTCATTGGGATTCATGGTCTCCAGATCTTTGATCCTTTTAGTCTCCCTCTTCCTCTGGACGCCTTCCAGCTTAGAGCCAATATCTGTTTTGAACGATGGGGCCCAGAACTGGACACAGTGTGATTCAGGTGAGGTCTAACAAAGCCAAACAGAGAGCCACCATAGGATCATAGAATCCTTGAGTTGGAAGAGCCCTGGTAGGCCATCATCCAGTTCAACCCCATTCTGCCAAGAAGCAGGAAAATTGGCTTCAAAGCACCCCTGACAGATGGCCATCCAGCCTCTGCTTCAAAGCCTCCAAAGAAGGACCCTCCACCACACTCCGGGGCAGAGAGTTCCACTACTGAAGGGCTCTCCCAGTCAGGAAGGTCTTCCTCATGTTCAGGTGGAATCTCCTTTCTTTTCTGTCATTTGAAGCCATGGCTCCATTGTGTCCAAGTCTCCAGGTCTTCTCTCAATCTAGACACTCAACTCCTTTGGATGCAGCCCAAAATCCCATTGACTTTTTCAGCTGCTGCATCACACTCCTGGCTCAGGTTCATCTTGTTCTCCATAAAGGCTCCAAGATCTTTCTCACATGGACTGTTGTTAAGCCAGGTATCTCCCATTCTGTATCTTTACATTTGTCCTTGTTGGAATTCATGTTGTTAGTATTGGCCCATCAAGTCTCCAATGTTTTGTGGTCCTGTTGCATTCTCATCCTGTCCTCTGGAGACTGAGTTCTCCCTCCTAATTGGGTCCCAATTGCAAACTTGATAAGAAGCATGCCCTCCACACTTTCATCCAGAACTGGGTGAGATGCTCCTTATGGCACTCCACTAGTCCCTTCTTTCCAGGATGAATTTGAACTCTCTGATTCTTTGGTTCTAGGCCAAAGGGTCAAGGGATCAAGTGGTCAAGGTCGCTCTGGTGACCAGGGCTCTTTCCTGGCTTCAGTGCAGAGCCAGTGACGGGGCTCCTGCCACGTGTGTCGCTGGGCAGCTGCTCCCTTGTCTGTTTGTGACCAGAATCCTCAATGCCTTCCTGAGGACTTAACACACTCCTCCTCCTCCTCCTCCTCCTCCTCCTCCTCCTCCTCCTCCTCCTCCTCCTCCTCCTCCTCCTCCGGTGGCGTATCTAGCATCTGCACCCACCTTTGTCCTTTCAATAGAGCTCCATATATTCCTGTGTTTGGAACAGAATTTCATGTGACAGATCTGATGATAGGCTTTCGGGAGAGAGAAAGGGCGAGGCAGGAAATAAAAGGCACCTGCGTCCTTGATCGCTCCCTCCCTCTCGCTCTGTCGCTCCTCTCCACCAACCAATGTTTTGCAACACGCCACCTGGCTGCACCTGCGCTGCTCAGGGCTTCTCCTGTCGCTTCGCTTTCTGCTGCCAAGATGACCTTTCCTGGTCCCTTCACTGGATGAAATGTTTGCAAACATCACGGTGCACCCAGTAGAAGCAATGGGTGCAGAAGGAGAAGCCTTTGGCCATCATCTCCGGCATTTCAAGGAGACAGAGGAGAAGATCGGCAACAAAACTCCACTTCATCCAAATGTTTTGGGGGCTGACAAGGCAGCCAATCCTCACGTCTATCAGACCTCCGGCCTCCCAAACAGTTTAAGCAAATGCCACTCCATGTGGGGTCCCAGTGTGCTTTAATGGGGTCTTCCAGTGGAGTTGCTTCTGGCCATCTGAAAAGTCAACCAAAACCCATTCTTCTCACTTTCCATGTTCTTGCTTGAAACGGTGTTCAGCTTTGGGCTTTGCTTTCTCCTCTGAGCAAGTCAGCAGCTGAACGTTGGTTCCTTCAGATTGATTCCAGTTGGTTCTTGGCCCACAGTGCTGCTCCCAGTTGTCCTCTGCTGGACCCTGCTGGACCCTAACCCAGTGTTATTGGGGGGAAATGTGCGCTCCACCCCCTACAACCACAAACATTTTTGCAGAAATGTGGCACATTTTTGTATATCCAAATCTATGTTTTTTTTAAAAAAGCCCTCAGTGGCAATAACAGCAAAATAACCCGCATGAGAGTTGCCTGTTTTCATAGAACCTTCGACTCCTGGCACCGGAAGAGAGAGACCCCAAGCCACACACACACACACACACACACACACACAGCCCCCGGTCCAAACCCTTTCTGCCATAAAGAAAGGCACCACCCAAGCCTTTCTGACAGTTCACTTGATACACATTTTCCAATGAGGAATTTGGCCCAAGTCCTATTGTTACCCCCAACTTGAGTTGGCCTATTCAGTCTGTGGGATTTACCAGTATGTTGCATTGCCATTTAGCAGTGGATTCTATGGGCCTACTGCATTTGGGAGCCATCATTAGGATCCAGGCCACTGGAGTTGTGTTTTTCAGGAGGGTGAGAGTCTGCTTTGGGTGTTTGTGGGGCCAGTATTCAGTCTACTCTCAACTCCATTTCTTGTTTGTTTAGCTTCCCTAACCCATTCCTCTCACTTTCCTCATTCTTGCTAAAAATTTTGTTCAGCTTGGACGTTGCTTTCTCGTCTGAGCAAGTCAGCGGCTGAACGTTGGTTCCTTCAGGTTGATTCCAGTTGGCTCTTGGCCCACAGAGCTGCTCCCAGTTGTCCTCTACTGGACCGCAGTGGTTTGTTGTTGCCACCTGACCTGCGGGTCCCATCTCTGGGTATATTATGGCTTGTCTCACTATTAGGATTGTGCAGGCCATGTTGTGAACTCTACGTTTCTGTCCTTTTCATTCAGGCCTTTGAGCTCATCCTGAAATGGGGAAATGGAGCAAGACTGAGCACCCAGAGGGCTCAAATCCTGCCAAACTAATCATATATCACTAGATCACTCGTTTAGTAGATGGTGGGAATGCTGTGGATGTAAGCGATTCCATCAGCGTTGCCTCCGGAAAATCCGGAAAATCTCTTGGGAAGAAAACAAGCGGACAAATGTCAGCAAAAGAAGCAAAGACCATCCGCATTGAAGCAATGGTCCTCCGCCATCAACTCTGCTGGACCGGACACGTTGTCCAGATGCCTGACCACCATCTCCCAAAGCAGTTGCTCTACTCCGAACTCAATAATGGAAAATGGCGTGTCGATGGGCAGGAAAAGAGATTGAAAGATGAAAGCCAACCTTAAAAACTCTGACATAGACACTGAGAACTGGGGAGCCCTGGCCCTCAAGAGCTCCAGCTGGAGGTCAGCTGTGACCAGCAGTGGTGTAGAATTTGAAGAGGCATGAATGGAGGATGAAAGAGAGAAACATGCCAAGAGAAAGGTGCATCAAGCCAACCCCGACTGAGACCGCCTTCCACCTGGAAACCAATGCCCTCACTGCGGGAGAAGATGCAGGTCAAGAATAGGGCTCCACAGCCACCTCCAGACCCACCCCCAGGATACTACACTTGGATGACCATCATCTTCGGACTACGAGGGATCGCCTAAGTAAGTAACTAGGTTACAGAAATTGAGCTGCAATTGTGTCAGAGAGACATGTGCATGCAGAGGGGCCTCTAGCCTGCGATAATACATTCGACCAAAACGGCATCACTGGTGGACCCCCAAAGAGCCAGTATAAACCAGTGCTGATGCATGCCATTTCCAGCTGCCTTTCCTGCGCTGATTGAGCATTCACAGAGGCCGGCCTTTGTTGTCTTGGCTCATCCTCCTCCTCGAAGGCTAAGCCAAGAAGGCACATTTCTCTTCCACTGTTCGGAAAGTGCTTCAGCAACATGAAAAATTGCAGGTTTCCAAAGGTCTGTGTGTGATCATTTGCTCATCTTTTGCACATATCAAAGGCAAGGCATGTTGGCACCAATATATATATAGAGAAAGAGAGGGGGGGGATCCCGGGGAGGAAGCGAACGTAGCCAATCATGCTAACCAAACTGTTTTTGCAAAGCAGAGGCAGGCTGGGGACAGGCGAGCGAGCAAGGCAGAAGGTGATGGAGGAGAGGCAGGGTTGTCCCTAGCAACCGGGAGGAGGTTCGCTGCCCGTGAATCACCCTCCTTTTCGGACGATGAGGAATTGGAGCCGGCGCAGTTTTTCAAGGAGGTGCAAGAGTTGTAGTCAAGTGTCAAGCGAAGAGAGATCAATGGCACAGGAATCTTATTTGTACTTTGCAGGCGCCGCGTCTCGGGGACAAGGCGACAGGGAGAGGCACAACAAGCCAAGGAGGAGAATGCCTCTCCATCATCGCCTTCAATGGGGCAAAGGAGGGTTGGAGAGTCAGCCAAGGCTCTGCCTTCATTGGGTCCTGGGTTCAGGTCTGGGCGCACCCTTATTAAGAAGGATGGAGACCAAAGGGATGGGGAACAAGACCTGGGAAGAGAAGCTGGAGGATCTCCCAGGAAGATGGAGGAGGACATGAGAGTCCCTTTTCAATGCCTCAAGGGCTGACCCACAAGCAGGGCAAAGATGTGTTGTGATCTCTGGGGCCACAGGAGGGTTTCAGTTAGGAGGCACACATTTAGATGGAACATTAAAGGGAGCGCCTGGGCAGTGAGAGTGGTTGAGCAATGGGCCTCTTGCCCAGAGAGATCCTTCTTTAACGGCTCTAGGAGGGCAGATTCCACAGAAAAATAGAATCCAAGAGTAGGACAATATCCCCCCCCCCCCCCACAAAAAAAAGACACCCAGTCCAACCTCTGTCCTTCCACCAGGCAGGAAGACCCCCATCCAATCCTTCCCAACAATTGCCTGAGTTTGTAAGGCCATTTTGGTGTATTTACTATATTTTGATCCTGTTCTTACCACACTGTTACTGGGTTCTTCTGAGTTTTCCAGGCTGCATGGCAATGTTCCAGAAGCATTCTCTCCTGACGTTTCGCCTGCATCTATGGCAGGCATCCTCAGAGGTTTTGAGGTCTGTTGAAAACTAGAAAAATTGGGTTGATATATCTGTGGAATGTTGTCCAGGATGGGAGAAAGAACTCTTGTCTGTTGGAGCTAGGTGTGAATGTTTTAGTTGGCCACCTTGATTAAAATGGTGCAGGCAAAACGTCAGGAGAGAATGCTTCTAGAACATGGCCATACAGCCTGAAAACCTACAACAACCCAGTGATTCCGGCCATGAAAGCCTTCGACAACACACTGTGACTATTTGATCATTTCTTAACTTTGGCTCAAGGGCAGGATGTGTGAAAAAGACCTTGAGGTCCTCGAAGACAGGAAGTTAAACATGAGCCAACAATGTGATGTGGCGGCAAAAAAAGCCAATGGGATGTTGGCCTGCATCAATAAGAGCATAGTGTCTAGATCTAGGGAAGTAATGCCCCCATGCCCTATTCCGCTTTGGTTAGACCACTTTACCTGGAATATTGTGTCCAATTCTGGGCACCACAATTGAAGAGAGATGTTGACAAGCTGGAATGTGTCCAGAGGAGGGCGACTAAAATGATCAAGGGTCTGGAGAACAAGCCCTATGAGGAGCGGCTTAAGGAGCTGGGCATGTTTAGCCTGAAGAAGAGAAGGCGGAGAGGAGATATGATAGCCATGTATAAATATGTGAGAGGAAGCCACAGGGAGGAGGAGGGAGCAAGTTTCCTTTCTGCTTCCCTGGAGACTAGGATGCAAGGGAGCCATTGCTTCAAACTACAGGAAAGGAGATTCCATCTGAACATGAGGAAGAACTTCCTGACTGCGAGAGCCGTTCAGCAGTGGAACTCTCTGCCCCGGAGTGTGGTGGAGGCTCCTTCTTTGGAAGCTTTTAAACAGAGGCTTTGATTTGAATGCAATATTCCTGCTTCTTGGCAGAATGGGGGTGGACTGGATGGCCCATGAGGTCTCTTCCAACTCTTTGATTCTTTGATTCTATGATTTGTATTTTACTTTTCAATCTTGTCTAGTGTGGAGTGTTAGCCCTCTTGAGTACCCACGGGGAAGGAGGTGAGACATAAATAACAACAACAACACAACAACAACAACAGCCATCCCTGTTTCAAATCCTCCAGGGAAAGCAGGAGGCCCCACCGGAATCCCAGGCACTGTCAAACAGCTCATTGGGATGGGCTTCCTCATGTCTAGAAATAACCTCTTTTTTTCCTAGACTTTGAATCCATTGCCTCAGGAGCAGCAGGAAACCAGTTGGCTCCATCCTCAATATGGCATCCTTTGCCGAAGGGGTGACACTCTCATCCTTTGAGTCCCAAGGAGACATTTCCCTCCTCACTTGTGTGTCTGCTCTTTGCAGGAGGTTGCTGCAAGTGAAGGCTGGGAACGAGGCAACCAGAATGTGGCCAACCAGAACTGAATGGATGAGAAGACATTCTCTGCAAGAGATCCCTGGAAGGAGGGAGGGAGGGAGACCATGTGGGCCTGGGGCTCGGTCATTAGGAGCAGGGGTTTCTGGGCAGGAAAACAGCCATGGCATCCCATCCACTGCTTCATGCCCAGCGCTTGGAGACGAGGAAAGTCTGCTTGCTGCTTCCCTGGAGACTAGGACGCAAGGGAACAATGGCTTCAAACTACAAGAAAGGAGATTCCACCTGAACATGAGGAAGAACTTCCTGACTGCGAGAGCCGTTCAGCAGTGCAACTCTCTGCCCTGGAGGGAGTGTGGTGGAGGCTCCTTCTTTGGAGGCTTTGAAGCAGAGGCTGGATGGCCATCTGTCAGGGGTGATTGGAATGCAATATTCCTGCTTCTTGGCAGAATGGGGTTGGACTGGATGATGGCCCAGGAGGTCTCTTCCAACTCTAGGGTTCTAGGATTCTATGAGACGTTTCCCTCCTCACTCATGTGTCTGTTCTTTGCTGGAGGTTGCCGCAAGTGAAGGCTGGGAATGAGGCAACCAGAATGTGGCCAACCAGAACTGAATGGATGAGAAGACATTCTCTGCAAGAGATCCCTGGAAGGAGGGAGGGAGGGAGACCATGTGGGCCTGGGGCTAGGTCGTTAGGAGCAGGGGTTCCTGGGCAGGGAAAGAGCCATGGCATCTCTTCCGCCACTTCATGCCCAGCACTTGTAGAGGAGGAAAGCAGGAGGCCCAATTCTGGGCACCACAATTCAAGAGAGATATTGACTCTAAGCTGGAATGTGTCCAGAGGAGGGCGACTCAAATGATCAAGGGTCTGGAGAACAAGCCCTATGAGGAGCGGCTTAGGGAACTGGGCATGTTTAGCCTGGAGAAGGCTGAGAGGAGATATGATAGCCATGTATAAATACGTGAGAGGAAGCCACAGGGAGGAGGGCGCAAGCTTCCTTTCTGCTTCCCTGGAGACTAGGACGCAAGGGAACAATGGCTTCAAACTACAAGAGAGGAGATTCCATCTGAACACGAGGAAGAACTTCCTGACTGTGAGAGCTGTTCAGCAGAGGAACTCTCTGCCCAGGAGGGAGTGTGGTGGAGGCTCCTTCTTTGGAAGCTTTTAAGCAGAGGCTGGATGGCCATCTGTCAGGGGTGATTTGAATGCAATATCCCTGCTTCTTGGCAGAATGGGGTTGGACTGGATGGCCCAAGAGGTCTCTTCCAACTCTTCGATTCTATGATTCTATGAAAGACAGCAGTGGGTCTGGGTTGAAGTGAGAGCGCGGCCCACGCTCCCCCCATCCTTGATGGTTGTTCACTGTGCGGCAGCCAAGGAGTCAAATGTGCCTTGTCAAGGCTTAGATCTGCCAGGGAGCCCGGCTGGAAGAGAAGATGGGCATCTGCCACTCTTGGCGCCTGCCACGGATGGGCCTGTTTTCACTGGCCTGCCTTTCTGCTTTGGGGTCCCTTTGCACCTCTCCCTGCCGTTTCTCTTCCAGGCACGGACAAAATGCTCAACTGGGTTGATGCAGCATAATTCTCTCCGTGTGGATTTAGAGACCCCTCTGCATGCATTTGTCTCTCTGGCACAATTGCAGCTCAGTTTCTGCAACCTACGACTCACTAGGGCACAAAACAAGTGATTTGCCCATTCCGCCTCCATCTCTCTCTACTTGTTGTTCCACCATTGTCAACTATGGGTGGACGTAGACAGAGAAATCACTTGGGAATCACAGATAGGCTTGGGCGGTTTCGTTCATTAATTTTGTAATTCGTTATTCATTCATATTTAAATTAGCTTACAATCCAATATTGAGCCATGCAGGAATTGTATGAGGAGTAATAAAGATTCGAAACAATTTTTTCAATTTATTTCGTAATTATTTCGTAATTATTTCCGTATGTCTGGTGCAAGTTTTATAGTTGTTGTTTGTTTTATCTCAACAACAGTCAATAACAGAGGGAGAGGGAAGCTTCAGAAGTTCCCCCTGTCCCATTTGGAGGTTTTTTTAGCATATTGCGCAATCTCGTCCGCCATTAACGAATCGATTCCTAATTTTATGAAATTTCGTAAATTTCGAAATTTTTTAAAGGAAAATTTCGGAATTATTAAACAAAACGAAACGCAAGGGCCCCCTAAAAACAAAACGAGTTTAGAACCAAATTTTTCCGTGGTTACCCAAGCCTAATCACAGAGTCCCTGAGTTGGGAGGGACCCCTGGGGTCATCCAGTCCAACCCCCAATGTCCTCATTGCCCAGCTAGTCTAACTCAAAGCTATCCCTTTGAGGCATCCTTCCAGCCTCAAGCACAGCCATCAAGGCCAAAACATTATATGGTGTTTCTAGATAAAGGACATCCACAGCATTCCCACTAGTATCTACTAAACCACTGGCACAAGGATATATGGTTAGTTTGGCAGGATTTGAGCCCCTTTGGGTGCTCAGTCTTGCTCCATTTCCCTATTTCTGGATGAGCTCAAAGGCCTGAATGAAGAGGACGGAGAAGTAGAGTCCACAACATGGTCTGCAAAACCCTAATGGTGAGGAAAGCCATAATAATCTACCCAGAAGTGAGACTCCCAGGTCAGGTGGCAACAACAAACCGCTGCGGTCCAGCAGAGGACAACTGGGAGCAGCGCTGTGGGCCAAGAGCCAACTGGAATCAACCTGAAGGAACCAACGTTCAGCCGCTGACTTGCTCAGAAGCGAAAGCAAAGTCCAAAGCTGAACACCATTTTTAGCAAGAACATGGAAAGTGAGAGGAATGGGTTAGGGGAAGCTAAACAAACAAGAAATGGAGTTGAGCGTAGACTTAATACTGGCCCCACAAACACCCAAATCTCCTAAGCAGATCCTCACCCTCCTGAAAAACACAACCCCAGTGGCCTGGATCCTAATGATGGCTCCCAAATGCTCCCAAATGCAGTAAGCCCATAGAATCCACTGCTAAATGGCAAGGCAACATACTGGTAAATCCCACAGACTGAATGGGCCAACTCAAGTTGGGGGTAATAGGACTTGGTCCAAATAGAAAGGCTCTTTCCTGCAACCTCCACTTAACTTCCTGAGTATAGATTTACAATAGGAAAGGATGAAAAATCAGCTGATATTTTATGGACCATGTCAGTGCTTAACTTGGCTGGACAATGCATGCAATGACTGCAGTGCATGCACCATGCTTTTGCAGATTTTGTCCTTCACATATTGCAAGTGCATTCCCAGGTACGCCATTAGTTGCGCAATGTGGGCATTCGATAGGAACGCCTTGTCCTGCAATTTCCATTTCACTACCCAAGTATAGATTTACAATAGGAAAGGACGAAGCATCATCTCAGCTCATATTTTATGGACCATGTCAGTGCTTAACTTGGCTTGATGATGCATGCAATGGCTACAATGCATGCACCATGTTTTTGCAGATTTTGCCCTTCACATATTGCAAGTGCATTCCCAGGTATACCATTAGTTGCACAATGTGGGCATTCGATAGGACGGCTCCGTCCTGCAAGCTCCACTTAACTACCTGAGTATAGATTTACAATAGGAAAGGATGAAGCTTCATCTCAGCTCATATTTTATGGATTCCATCAGTGGCTATTTAAAGTGCTTATTGGCTGGGCTCTCCGGCAATGCACACGCCGTATTTCTGCACGTATTTCTCTTGACATAATGTCCCGAAGCAAGCGCACCGAGCTCTTGGGGAAATGTGCATGTACACAAAGCCTTATTTTGGGAAGGAAACCTTTGAAACTGTTGCTCTTTGCCTGCAGGAATGGAAGGAAGGAAGATTGATATTTACACCTGTAGGAGGGAGCGAAGCCCTGGCCAGTTTCCTTGGTCCATCCTTCTCCTTCTTCCTCCCCTTACTTGCTGCTGTCCAGAGCCGGACCGTGTGCTCTCCTCCTCCTCCTCCTCCTCCTCCTGCCAAGTGGCACAATAACATTTCAGATTTATCAATGTGGAGAGAGGGAGAGAAGCCGTGCCACCGTTTTCAGGCCCAGGATGATTTATGGTTATAAATCACAGGTAGGAGACACATAATCATTTTCACGAAATGAACAGAGAATAAATCAGAGGCCGAATGCAACGCGGAGACACACTAGAAAAACGACGGTCGGCGTAATGGGGAAAAATGGGGACCGGGCAACGCGGACGAGAGGGAGGGGCGCCCGGCCGAGGAGCCAGGATGATCCATTATGCGACAGGACTCTGGCTTGGCAGCAACAAGGATCGCGGGCCGCGTCTCCATCTGTCAGGGACCGGAAAGGTTTTCCAGCCTCTGATCTGCGCTCATCGATCCAGGAGGGAAGGCTCATTAGCAACAACACCGGGTTTTGTCAGATCTCGTCTCCGCTACTTTGGTCAGACCTCCTCCCCTGGAATAACCACGCTGTGTCCAATTCTGGGCAAAGCAACTCAAGACAACAACAGGGACAAATGGAAGATGCATCGACTAGGATCAGTAGATGCACAGATAGCATCTACTGATCCCATACCCAGGGCTAGAGATTACCAGGGCTTGGCATCTGTGGCAGCCACTTTGGTATATTTCACCCTCATAAAACAATACCAGACCAGCTTGAGGAATCTCCGGATTATCGCCGGCAATCGGACAACACATTAACTTAAATTTAATCCACCCATTTCCCTCTCAGTTCTTTGTTTCCCGCTTGTACCGACTCCTTGCTCCTCATTGGCTAAGAAGCTGAAGCGGCGCTGGCTCTCCGATTGGCCGAGGCACACCTAAGCCAGCTGTGCCTCCCCTCCAGCCAATCAGAGCAAAGCTGGTGAGGGGGACGTGGGCGGGAAGTTTGAATCTGACATTATAAAATGTACTCTTTTTCCCTGCCAAGCATGTCAGCTTTGGCAAGAGATTGCGGTTTGACATCCGTACCAGATGCAATGCAATAAAGACAACTTGGTGGCTTTTCTTCAACTTGGTGAGGTGTTTTATTGGGAAAAATCGGGGAAAAGTCTTGGGTGTTTCTTTCTGTCTCGCCAGGGCAAATGGACTCTCTTTGGTGAGTCTGTTTGGTCTTTGCCTCCTGGCAAAGGCCCCCAAATTCCTGCTCGATATCATCCTCACCTGGAATCATGCGGTGTCCAATTCTGGGCCCCACAGTTCAAAAGAGAGATTGACTCTAAGCTGGAAGGTGTTCAAAGGAAGAGGGCGACCCAAAGGATCAAAGTTCTGGGCGAAGCGAGTCAAGAGAACAAGGACAAATTGAAGATTCGACATCTAGGCAGAAAAAAATGAAATACAGAATAGATGACACCTGGCTCAACAACGGTCCATGTGAGAAAGATCTTGGAGTCTTCATGGACAACAAGCTGGACTTGAGCCAAGGGTGTGTGTGATGCAGCCGCTCAAAGGGTCAGTGGTGTCCAGACTGAGGGAAGTCCTGGTGCCCCTCTCTTCTGCTTTGGTGAGACCTCTTCACCTGGAATCACACTGTGTCTAATTTTGGGGCACACAGCTTAAGAGAGAGATTGCCTCAAAACTGGAAGGTGACCAGAGGGAGAGGACAAGGATCAGAGAGCTGGAGACCATCAATCCCTATGAGGAGCATTTTAAAGAGATGGGTCTGTTTAGCCTGCAGAAGAGAAAGTTGAGAGGAGGCATGAGGGGAGCCATGAAGAAATATGGGAAAGGGCGTCATAAGGAGGAGGATCAAATGTCTGGAGACCATGAGTAATCCCTCCGAGGAGCGTCTTAAAGAGCTGGGCATGCTTAGCCTGCAGAAGAGGAGACAGGAAAGCCATGCTTAAATATGTGAAAGGATGTCATAAGGGAGAGGGAGCATGGTAATTTTCTGCTGCCCTGGAGACTGGGACTCAATGGAGACATGGGTTCCAATCCCAGGAAAGGAGATTCCACCTGAACATTAGGAAGAACTTCCTGACTGTAAGGAGAGCCTTTCAGCAGTGGAACCACCTGCCTCAGAGTCTGGTGGAAGCTCCTTCTTTGGAGGCTTGTAAACAGAGGCTGGATAGCCATCTGTCAGGGGCGATTTGATTGTGCTTTTCCTGCATGGCAGGAGGTTGGACCAGATGGCTCTCATGATCTTTCCCAACTCCCAAAACTGGCCTATGCATGGAGCAGCCAGCCCGCAGTGTGGTCACCTGCAAGCCCAATCTGCAGCAGCAGCAGCAAACTCAAATTATTGCCATTTGCAATCATGTAAAGGAAAAAGCGTTGCTGGGGCTCCTCCCTGGGAAAGGCCGGCTCCTCTTCTCCTTGGCAGGAAGTCCAGGAAGGCCAAGCGCAATAAGGGGGTTCTGGCTGGTGAATTGCATCCCCTCTGGGACCCTGCTTAATAAGCCCAATAAACAAGGGTTTTGCTTGAGTCGGGCTTTAATGCCACTGGTTTTGCAGAAAAGCCTTTGGGGCGGGGGACTGGGCTTCCCCCGGGAGCCTCCATTAGCCGGGATGAAGCAATTCAGGCTCATTAGGCTGCAATTCATGGCGGGAAGAACGGCATCTTCCCCGCACTCCCCAAGGAGAGGGATGCCTGGCTGGAAATGGCAAGAGTGGAGTGTTTTATTCCATTGTGTCTCACTGGGTTGGGCAGGCTTTCCTTGGTCCCAGCATGAGTCCACCAAGGCCGGCTCCCTTTTGCAGGTCTCTGTGGTTTAGGTGCCCTTTGCGTATCCCCTTGCCTTTGTGGGCTTGTTGGCCTTTCCAGAGGCATGGCTCAGGATTGCTTCCTGCAGAGAGTCTTGATCCTTCTCCTTCACCACAGGTTTCAGCTCCAGAAACATCCCATTAGACGTGCTTCATGCTGCCGCCTCCTTTCTCATTGGTTGAGAGACCGAAGCGGAGCTGGCTCCCTGATTGGCCCAGCCTGCAGCGCCTCCCTCCAGCTGATGACTCCATCCAATCAGCTTGACGCCGGCAAGGGGGGGGTGGGAGCAGGAAGTTTGAATCTGACAGGCTGTATTTTCTATAAGAACTGTACCTTTTCCCTTTGCCGAGCATGTCGGCTTTGGCAAATGATTGCAGTTTGACATCCTGTTGAGATTAACTTCACAATTCAGCAGCAGATCAGTTGCACAACTTCAGCGCTTTCCAGTAGCTTCTTCCTGCACAGTATTTTCAGTCAACTGCTCCCACAGCCTGCAGTCACTCTGGAACCTTTTACAGACACTTGAGCACATGCCCGGCCATTGTCAGTTTTACCATTGTCTTTCCCCCAGTCTAGATGATATTACAAACTTATGACAGCATACAGTTATATCTTGTCTTAGCAGACAGGTTCTTTTAATTACATATAGCCTTCGACAAACAACATCACAGCACAAGGAGAGAAATACACACTGTACATGACTTCCTTATATACAATTCAATACAATTACACATAGCAATCTCTGATTGATTCCCCACTCATTAACTTAACTCAGACCCAGGACTGCATCATTCACAATCACCTGGACTAGGCCAGAACACATTCCCCAAATGATTCCCTATATACAGTTAATGCATGACTCAGCATTTCCAATAGAAGCCCATTAGCAGTGCATGACTCAGCTATATTACATTACAATACACTGTAAAACCTGACACATCCACTCCAGCCGGAACGCAATAAAACAACTCGGGGGCATTTTCTTCAACTTTGGTGAGATTTTATTTGGGAAAAATTAGCGAAAATTCTCTTGGTGCTTTTTTCTCACCAGGGCTAAAACGGACTCTCTTTGGTGGGTCTGGCTGGTCTCTGTCTCCTTAACAAAGACCCCCAAATTCTTGCTCGATATCACAAGGGTTCCTTTCCGTTGCATCCCAGGATGTGCCAGGAACTGAACCTAGAATCAAGCAAAGTAATGCCTGTTCTCCTGAACCAATGCATCCTTTCCCCTGCTCCCTGGGAAACTGATGAAGGCTTGAAAATGGGTGGAATTCAGACTGAGAAAGAAGAATAAAGAGGACACATTCCTCTTGTTGTCTTCTTCATGGGGAAATTTTCTTTTGGAAGCACGTGGGCCTTTTTTGGCCAATGCGGAATGTGCCCAGTTCCAGGTTGCAGTTGCCCAGTTGCACCCTTTTCACCTGCCGATATGAGTGGGGATGCCCACTCCCATGCTTTTGCACATCTGTGTCATTTTATGCAACATTGTCCCTCAGCAAAAGGGTTGTGCGGCACAATCGATTGCAACATCCTATGTGGAGATGCACACAACACAACCTGGAGGTAGGAACTGACTAGATGGAGCCCAACACTTTGACGTTTCTGGGCAGGAAAGATAGAGCAAAGCCTTCATCCAAACACCAGCTGAAATATGCCACTGTCCTCCTGCCATGTAAATCTGCGCAGAGGTAGATGTTGGCTGAGCCGCACTGCCTTTCTGCTGAGTGCTGATAATGTGCCATCAGTTGCATATTTGCAAATCTGGCTGCGGCTGTTCTCGCCGTCCCCAAGTAAATCAAATAATACAGTGGAGTCTTCAAATTGCAACGGCTTGTGTTCAGCAGTTTTGCTTGCAGAACTTTGCTTAGAGGGAGAGAGCAGGGCCAAGACTAACACACTGAGTTCCAACAGAGAGAAATGCATTATGTGACCCTTGGGCAATAAAAAACGAAATGCACAGATATAGGACGGGCGAGACTGGCTTGAAAACAGCCCGTGGGAAAGGGATCTGCGAGTCTTATTTGGAGACCTCCAGCTGAGCAGGAGACAAGGGTAAATGTTGGGTCAATAAGTTGTACAACGTGTATGGCAATAGTAACGTTTTTAGTTGTTGTATCCCAGAGCAGGAACACCTCTGTCCTTAGACTCCACACTAATATAGGAAAATCAGCAAGCAGTTTATTGAAGGATATATGTAAGCAAAGCAGTAAAAATGCTAAAAACAGTAAAGTCCAAAACATATACACCGGGACTGTGGCACAGCTGGCTGGGAGTCAGCTGCATTAAGATCACTGGATTAAGATCACTACTGATCGAAGCCAGCCCGGGTCGGAGTGAGCTTCCGACCAAAATTGTGTAGTTTGTTGTTGACCTTTGCAGCTCGAAAGACAGTTGCGCCTGGCAAGTAGGAAATGTAGGTACCACTTATGTGGGCAGGCTAATTTAACTGATTTATGAGACCATAAAAATCTCCAGGAAGTATGCAAAGAATGAGGAAGTACTTCATCAGTGTCACAAACAGACGGTGAAGCGACAGCTCCCCTAATGGCCAGAAGCTGGAATGTTAAATAGCCTCTGTGTGTCTGTCTGTATATGTTGTGTGTCTATGGCAATGAATGTTTGCCATGTATTATGTACATTGTAATCCACCCTGAGTCCCCTGTGGGGTGAGAAGGGCAGAATATAAGTACTGTAAGTAAATAAATAAACAAATAATCCCATGTCTCTATGCATTTTTACCCAGAATTCTTTTGCCTTTGGACAAGTCCACCGTCAGAGGTCAAAAGTTCGTTCTTTGGAGGCGTTTCATCAGGGACTTGGCAGCCATCCGTTGGGGAGCTCTGGCTGTGCCTTCCTGCCTGGCAGAAAGAAAGAAGGGGTTGGACTTGATGGCCTTTGGTGATCCCTTCTAACTCTAAGAATCTATGATTCCAATGTCCAGGAAATGGAAATGTGCAGCTGCTTGTGTTCCGCAATTTTGCTTGCAGGGGCTGAGGCTGAATGGCCATCTGCTGGGAGTGCTTTCATAGAATCATGGAATCCTTGTGTCGGAAGAGACCTGGTGGGCCATCTAGTCCAACCCCATTCTGCCAGAAAACAGGAAGTCACATTCAAAGCTCCCCCACCAGATGGTCACCCAGCCTCTACTTGAAAGCCTCCAAAGAAGGAGGCTCCACCACTGTGCTGGTATGGCTGTACCTAGGAGCTTCAGCTTCATTTTCTTTCTATTGAGTGTTTGCATATATTCCAAGGTTCCATGCATCTGCAACATGGTTGCTTCCCTTGGTTTGCAATCATAGGGCTAGCCACTTGTCTATCATTGTTAAGTTTTGGTTCCGCCCCTTTCCCCAGGGCCATGGGAAGAGCGGGAGCCATTTTTAGTTCAGTCTTATAGTGGAAAGCTAAGCTACACGACGTGAATTAGCTCCATCTGTAGAAAAGCTTCATTTCCTACAGCATCTGGGGCAGAAATTCCAGGGGGAAACAGTCCCAAAGCTCTGTCTGGGAGCTTACAGCCTCTCAGCTTTACAGCGTCTGAGGAAAACAGTCCTAAAGTTTTGGATGAAAACAGTTTTACAGACCCAAAGAACTCTAGCTGGAGAATCTACATAGCCTTGACTGGTAGGTCTACTCGGGACCCAAGATGCAGATTGGAACCGGTAGTAGATTGCCTGGGAGGGGTTAATAAAGGGTTCCTTGTTAAAGAAAGAAATAGTTCTCCAAGCAAGGTGCCTGTCCATTTTGGGGCAAATTAAGAAGCATTTGTTTAATCCGTTGAAGATCCAAGAAGTGTTTGTTGTTTTATTGAAGACCTAAGCAATAATAAAGAACGTTATTAAACATTCCAAGCCCTTTAAAGACTGTGTATGGGAAAATCCTCGAAGGCCTCTCAGCCGAGGCACCCCGGCTCCCCGCTGGGCACAAAGAGCACTTCCTGTTAAAAAAAATCAATTATTACAGGCCCAGCGCGTGGCAGCACAACCACACTCCACAAGGGGCTGAGAGAGAGAGAGTTCCCCTGGTGAACAGCTCTCACAAGGTCCCCCATGACCTTCTGGCAAGGAAACTAGTCCAATGTGGGCGAGGCAAAACTACGGTGAGGTGGATCTGTAATTGGTTAAGTGGCCGAACACAGAGAGTGCTCACTAATGCTTCCTCTTCATCTTGGAAAGAAGTGACAAGTGGAGTGCCGCAGGGTTCCGTCCTGGGCCCGGTCCTGTTCAACATCTTTATTAACGACTTAGATGAAGTGCTAGAAGGCATGATCATCAAGTTTGCAGACGGGACCAAATTGGGAGGGAGAGCCAATAGTCCAGAGGACAGGAGCAGGATTCAAAACGATCTTGACAGATTAGAGAGATGGGCCAAAACTAACAAAATGAAGTTCAACAGGGACAAATGCAAGATACTCCACTTTGGCAGGAAAAACGAAATGCAAAGATACAGAATGGGGGACAATGCCTGGCTCGAGAGCAGTACGTGTGAAAAAGATCATGGAGTCCTCGTGGACAACAAGTTAAACATGAGCCAACAATGTGATGTGGCGGCAAAAAAAGCCAATGGGATTTTGGCCTGCATCAAGAGGAGCCTAGTGTCTAGATCTAGGGAAGTAATGCTACCCCTCTATTCTGCTTTGGTGAGACTACATCTGGAATATTGTGTCCAATTCTGGGCACCACAATTCAAGAGAGATATTGACAAGCTGGAATGTGTCCAGAGGAGGGCGACTAAAATGATCAAGGGTCTGGAGAACAAGCCCTATGAGGAGTGGCTTAGGGAACTGGGCATGTTTAACCTGAAGAAGAGAAGGCTGAGAGGAGATATGATGAGAGCCATGTATAAATATGTGAGAGGAAGCCACAGGGAGGAGGAGGAGGGAGCAAGCTTGTTTTCTGCTTCCCTGGAGACTAGGACGCAGTGGAACAATGGCTTCAAACTACAAGAGAGGAGATTCCATCTGAACATGAGGAAGAACTTCCTGACTGTGAGAGCCGTTCAGCAGTGGAACTCTCTGCCCCGGAGGGAGTGTGGCGGAGGCTCCTTCTTTGGAAGCTTTTAAACAGGGGCTGGATGGCCATCTGTCAGGGGTGATTTGAAGGCAATATTCCTGCTTCTTGGCAGAATGGGGTTGGACTGGATGGCCCAGGAGGTCTCTTCCAACTCTTTGATTCTATGATTCTATGATTCTAGGGGGTTGGACTGGATGTCCCTTGGGGTCTTTTCCAACTCTATGATTCTAGCTCTGCGTGTGCAGTCCTTGGCTCTCCCTCGCCATCCTTCCATGCCCATAAGTGCCTGGATCTGCCATTGAAGTCCAGCTGGCAGGAGTCTGCTTGCAACAGCTGCCCTGCAAATCGATATTCCTCCTCTCCGCTTGCCCACTCCGCTCCCTCCGCTGCCTCTCGCCTTTCTCTTTGCAGCCTGTGGCCAGAGCTGCCCAGGCCTCTGTCCACTTCGTCCTCCGGCCGCCCAGCTGGCCTCTCTCTCTACCGCCTGGACTGATCCAGAACAGGCAACCGAGCCTCAAACGCATCTGCTGAAAACTGAAATCAGGGCAAGCAAGTCCTGTTATTTTAAAGGTCAGCTTCTCAGGGAATGCTTGCCACCAGATTTTCAGCCACAATCCTCTTCACGAGGTCTATTGTGCCAGGAAGCTTCGTCCAATTCCAGCAGCGGAAAAGCACAGACACGTTTTGTTTTGCAACCAAAGTTGACGGGAGTCGCAGCCCTTTACATTCCTGATTCTCAGATCCAGTCCAGGAGTTGAATTGCGTGGCCTCTGAATGACTCCAACTGGAACGAGCCTGTTTTGCAAAGTGCCAAGACTCAACGGGAGGCTCAGGAGAAACAGCTACTCTTTGGCCGGACCGGCGCTGCTCACATTTGAGGTCCAAAAGCCAGGGCTGGTTCATCAGCCATCAGTTGCGGTCCATAAAATCTGAAAGTCAGGATGGTCCGTGCCATTGGCTTTCCAATTTCTGTGTATGGATGTAACAGCTGGGCAATGAAGAGAACTGATGGGAAGACCATCTACTCATTTGAAACATGGTGCTGGGAACAGCTCTGTGGACTCTGCAGATCCCCAAAAGCGAAACCAGTGGTCCCAATAGGAAACCAAGACTGAAGCCAAGTGACCAAACTGTGGCCATTATACTTTGGACATATTATGGGGTGGCCAAAGTCATTGGGGAAGATGAGAAGCAAAACAGAAACTGGCCCAAGAAAGGGGAGTCCACATTGCAGGCAGACTGGCAGCCTAGAATGAGCAAGAACATAACAGGGTCTCCTGGAAGCATCTCATTAGCTTAATCCATGAAGATGAGAATGGCCTGAAAAATGGAAGGTATAGGAAAGAGGAAGGCAATTCGTTCCTCCAGGACTGGAGACAGAGGGTGGAGTGGTGAGGTCAAAGCTCTGAATGCTCCTGCCTTTGCTGTGGAGTGAGTTCCCCAGGGTGCCATCCTCTCGCCCCTGCTATTTCACATCTACGTCCAGCCATTTGCTGGACTGGTGCGGAGCTTTGGCCTAGAGTGCTACCCGTATGCAGATGATACCCAGCTACTCTTGCGTCTCGAACCTGGGACAACCACCACGATTTCTGAGAACTTTAAGCTGTGTTTGGAAGCAGTGATGAGTTGGCTGCGAGCGAGCAGACTCAAAGTGAATTCTGCAAAAACGGAGATCCTCTAGCCCGGCCAGCCGCCAGAATTAACCCAGTCTCTGCCTGATTTTGATGGGGAAGCTCTGGTTCCGCCTGCCCCTGTTCAAAGCCTTAAAGGGGTTGTGTTGGACTCATCGCTGACGATGGAGGCCCAGATCACGGCCATAAGGAAGCAGGCCTTTTCTCATCTTCGCCAAGCAAGGAAATTGGCATCCGACCTTTCGGTAGAAGCATTGGCAATGGTCATCCATGCAACAGTCACCACGAGGTTGGACTATGGCAACGGCTTCTATGCCGGCCTTCCAAAGTCAATGACCCAGAAGATTCGGATGGTCCAAAATACGGCAGCCAGGCTGCTAGCGGGATCATCTCTAAGATCCCATATGACACCGATTCTGCAACAACTGCACTGGCTACCAATAGAACATCGGATCTCTTACAAGATCCTGATCCTGACATTGAGAGCTCAAAATGGCCAAGGACCTTTCTCTCTTAGGGACCGCCTCATTCCTTTTCCCCATCAGTGGTCACCTCCATCCACCCAGGAAAATCTCCTCGACATCCCGGGCCCAAGGGAGGGAGGGACACCTGGAAGCTACAAGGCATCATAGAGCTTTCTCGATCTATGCTCCAATTCTGTGGAACTCATGGCCTCCATACATTAGAGCAATGTCAGAGTTGCGACCTTTTGCAAAGGCGCTCAAGACTTGGCTGTTTGGGTGTGCATTTAAGTCATCAGATCTAATTTGCCAAATAGTCACTGTTGAATGTTTTTATGTTGAATGTTTTTATATTGTGTAAATGCTATTTTAGATTGTAAGTCACTCGAAGCACCTTGGTGGAGAGCGACTAATTAAGAAATAAAGTGAAGTGAAGTGAAGTGAAGTGAAGTGAAGTGAAATGAAAGATAGTTGCATCTGTCAAGTAAGAAATTTAGGTACCACTTATGCGGGGAGGCTAATTTAACTAATTTATGGAACACGGAATAATGGATAAAGAGTTTGGATTCTGATTTCATTGATGAGACCTGATGGATTTGTTATATTGATGTACTGATCTATTGATGCTGATGTTTAATGACTTGTGATGCTATTGCTTTTAAATGCCTAATAATTTTGTATTTCCTATACCTAAACTGTTGTAAACCTCTCTGAGTCACCTAAAGGCTGAGAAGAGCGGTATACAAATAAAGTAAATAAATAAATAATTTACGACACCATAAAAGTCTCCAGCAGCGTGCAAAAGAATGAGGAAGTACTCCATTGGTGTCACAAGTGGATGTTGAAGCAACAGCTCCCCCGGTGGCTGGAATTTGAACATACCCTCATGAAGCTGGAAGTTAAATAGCCTCTGTGTGTCTGTCTATATATGTTGTGTGTCTATGGCATTGAATGTATATGTGCATTGTGATCTGCCAGGAGTGAGAAGGGCAGAATATAAATACTGTTAATAAACAAATAAGGAAGGAAGGAAGGAAGGAAGGAGGATTTGCATTTGCAAGGCGCTCGAAGATGCGGGTCCCCAGCCTTCCTTCCTTCCCTCCCAATTACTTCCCATGAAGGATCTCTGGGCGTCACAGAAGGAAATCAATTTAAATGGCTTATGACAATTTAAAATGATAAGACGATATTGAACAGAGTAAAAACATTTTAATGTAACGCTTAAGAGCTGAAACCCAGTTTAAGGTAATTTAAATCCGTAATGAATGAGAAGATTTGTACACAATCCATTAGGCTCCGAAGGCTTTGCTATAAAATCAAGAGGGTTTTTGAAAAAACCAACAACTTAAAGTTTCTAATTCAGTGGCTCAGTGGAGCAGCGTGGGAGGAGATGGAGAGAGAGAGAGAGAGAGAGAGGGAGAGTCCTCTATTTATATTTATGCACATCTTTCCCCAAATGTGGGCATTTTGCAGCGTGCCTTCAAGACAGACTCCTACTTCAGGGCTGCTTTCTTTGAGAGGCAGGGCTTCCTGAGTTTAAAAAATAACTGCTGAGAGGCGGGGCTTCCTGGTTATCCTATATAAACCAGTGTTGCGCGCGCCTCACGGCGCGCGCGAACCCGTACACTCAGTAACCTATACTTTCACCCCTGCATACAGACAACAACATCAAACACACACCAAGAGCATTAGCAACCTCCAGATGGAACAAACACGAAAACTTCCCATCTCATGCACTAGCTGTGGCATGTTCAGCTTTTTCACACTACAATTACTCAATTACATCTGCCCCAAGTGTACACAGATCACTCGCATGGAACACAGGATACGACAACTCGAGGACCGTATTAAGACCCTTAAGGACATTCAGGAACTTGAGCTCTTCTTAGATACCACACACCACGCTGGCCTAGACACGCAGCCCATATCACACCAACATTACGGGGAGGCTCAACAGAACAGCACCTCAGATGTGGACAACCCTCAGGCTTGGAGAAATGTCACCCTTAGAAGGACACATAGGACCCAGAAGCCTCCTCAGAATACCTCTGCTCAGCTGCAGTTACACAATAGATTCCAAATTCTCACACAACTAGCACCTGACCAAGAAACACAACATATTGGGGAAGACCAGAATGGCTTAGATACTGATCAGTGGCTCATCCTTGATCAGTGTGCGGGGGATAGCCCTGACCGGGACAACACTTCACAACATTCACACTTGCACAATCCTGCAGGTGTACCATCCCCAACCATAGACCAGGAGCAACAGGAACACATACAGGAGAACCATAGGCTCTCGGACGAATCTCAATGGATTGTCCTTGACGAATGCACCGGGGATGTCGAGGAGGAGGACAACACTTTTCACCTACACAATTCACACCAACAGGATCACTTTTCTGGAGACCTACACACTACATTGCACAAAAGGGGCGCTGTCATTCCTGAAAGTAAACAGGTCTTGGTAGTAGGCGACTCCCTCCTTAGAGGAACGGAAGCTGTCATTTCCAGACCAGATGGGATGGCTCGAGAAATATGCTGCCTACCGGGGGCAAAAATACACCATATCACTCAGAGGCTCACCAGGCTCCTCAAGCCCTATCACCGTCCTCCCCTCATGTTGATTCATGTAGGAACCAATGATACTGCAAGGCATACGTTTCAAAAGATCACAAATTATTTTCGAGCTCTAGGAGCAAAGCTAAAAGAATGTAATGTACAGGTGGTCTTTTCATCCCTCCTCCCTGTTGTAAGACACGGACCCACAAGAGCCAGAAAAATAGTACAGGTCAATGACTGGCTTAGAAAATGGTGTCAGGAGGAACGCTTTGGCTTCCTCGACCATGGCCTGCTATTCCAGGAGGATGGCCTACTGGCAAGGGATGGGGTGCATCTCACACAAGTAGGAAAACACTTTTTTGCTCACAGACTCGCAAACCTCATTAGACGCACTTTAAACTAGGTCCACCGGGGGAGGGGGACAACAGCCTTGCGAACACTACTTTACCCATAATGTCTGGGAATCGCCAGAAGGCTAAACGGAGGGCTGCACAAACACAACAAGGACCACGTACCAAAAACACAATAATACCAATTAAACAGCTCAAGGGAAGATCCCAGGGGCTCACATGTCTTTACACTAATGCACAGAGCATGGGAAATAAACAAGACGAACTCCAACTTCTAGCACAACACCACAAATATGATATCATAGCCATCACTGAAACCTGGTGGGATGACTCCTATCGCTGGAATGTAGATATCGAGGGGTATAACCTCTTTCACAGAAACCGAACAAAGGGGAGAGGAGGCGGAGTAGCCTTATATGTCAAAAACTCTTATGCTGCACAAGAAATTCAAGACAGCAATCTGGGAAACCAGCTTGAAATCATCTGGATAAGAATCAAGGGAACTGGGACTCAAAAAGATGTCGTTGTAGGCGTCTACTACAGACCCCCAAGCCAGGAGGAAGATCGTGATGAAGTCTTCTGCCAACAGTTGACCAAACAGGCACAGAAAAGAGATGTAGTAGTCATGGGCGATTTCAACTATCCCGATATTTGCTGGAAAACAAACTCGGCCAAGAGTACAAGGTCCAACAAATTCCTCGCTTGCCTTGCAGACAATTTCATGGTCCAGAAGGTAGAAGAGGCAACAAGGGGATTGGCTACTCTTGATCTCATCCTAACAAATGCGGAGGACCTGATCGATGCGGTCGAAGTGGTAGGATCCTTAGGGGCAAGTGACCATGTGCTCCTGCAATTTGAGGTACAAAGGAAGGCCGAAACTAAGACAAGTCAAACCCGCATTTTGGACTTTAGGAGAGCTGATTTCCAAAAAATGAAGGAAACGCTGAGCAGCATTCCGTGGACACAGATACTAAAAGACAAGGGAGCTACGGATGGATGGGAATTTCTCAAGAGTGAAATACTCAAGGCGCAATTGCAAACCGTGCCAACAAAGAGAAAAAATAGGACAAGTGCAAAGAAGCCAGAATGGATGTCCAAAGAACTTCTAACTGTGCTGAGACACAAAAGAGACATGCACAAGAAGTGGAAAAAGGGAGAAATCACCAAAGAAGAATTCAAACAAATAGCCAACACATGTAGGGAAAAGGTCCGCAAGGCTAAAGCAAAAAACGAGCTCAGACTTGCCAGGGACATTAAAAACAATAAAAAGGGCTTCTATTCTTATGTCAGTAGAAAAAGGAAAAACAAGGAGGCGATAGGACCTCTTCGAGGAGAAGATGGGGCAATGCTGACAGGGGATAGGGAAAAGGCAGAACTACTTAATGCCTTCTTTGCCTCGGTCTTCTCACAAAAAGAGAGTCTTCAACCTCAGCAAGATGGAGTGGATGAGGGATTGGAGGACATCCAACCCCAAATTGGGAAAGAAGTCGTCCAGGAATACCTGGCCGCTCTTAATGAGTTCAAGTCCCCAGGGCCAGATCAACTACACCCCAGAGTATTGAAGGAACCAGCGGAAGTCATTTCGGAACCATTGGCAACCATCTTTGAGAGTTCTTGGAGAACGGGAGAAGTTCCAGCAGATTGGAGGAGGGCCAATGTGGTCCCAATCTTCAAGAAGGGAAAAAAGGATGACCCAAACAACTACCGTCCGGTCAGCCTCACGTCGATACCGGGCAAGATTCTGGAAAAGATTGTTAAGGAAGCGGTCTGCAAACACTTAGAAACAAATGCAGTCATCGCTAATAGTCAACATGGATTTATCAAAAACAAGTCATGCCAGACTAATCTGATCTCTTTCTTCGATAGAGCTACAAGCTGGGTAGATGCGGGGAATGCCGTGGATGTAGCGTACCTGGATTTCAGGAAGGCCTTCTTTGACAAGGTCCCCCATGACCTTCTGGCAAGGAAACTAGTCCAATGTGGGCTACGCAAAACTACGGTGAGGTGGATCTGTAATTGGTTAAGTGGACGAACACAGAGAGTGCTCACTAATGCTTCCTCTTCATCTTGGAAAGAAGTGACGAGCGGAGTGCCGCAGGGCTCCGTCCTGGGCCCGGTCCTGTTCAACATCTTTATTAATGACTTAGATGAAGGGCTAGAAGGCAGGATCATCAAGTTTGCAGACGGGACCAAATTGGGAGGGATAGCCAATAGTCCAGAGGACAGGAGCAGAATTCAAAACGATCTTGACAGATTAGAGAGATGGGCCAAAACTAACAAAATGAAGTTCAACAGTGACAAATGCAAGATACTCCACTTTGGCAGAAAAAACGAAATGCAAAGATACAGAATGGGGGACGCCTGGCTCGAGAGTAGTACGTGTGAAAAAGATCTTGGAGTCCTCGTGGACAACAAGTTAAACATGAGCCAACAATGTGATGTGGCGGCAAAAAAAGCCAATGGGATTTTGGCCTGCATCAATAGAAGCATAGTGTCTAGATCTAGGGAAGTAATGCTGCCCCTCTATTCTGCTTTGGTTAGACCACATCTGGAATATTGTGTCCAATTCTGGGCACCACAATTCAAGAGAGATGTTGACAAGCTGGAAAGTGTCCAGAGGAGGGCGACTAAAATGATCAAGGGTCTGGAGAACAAGCCCTATGAGGAGCGGCTTAGGGAACTGGGCATGTTTAGCCTGAAGAAGAGAAGGCTGAGAGGAGATATGATAGCCATGTATAAATATGTGAGAGGAAGCCACAGGGAGGAGGAGGGAGCAAGCTTGTTTTCTGCTTCCTTGGAGACTAGGACGCGGAACAATGGCTTCAAACTACAAGAGAGGAGATTCCATCTGAACATTAGGAAGAACTTCCTGACTGTGAGAGCCGTTCAGCAGTGGAACTCTCTGCCCCGGAGTGTGGTGGAGGCTCCTTCTTTGGAAGCTTTTAAGCAGAGGCTGGATGGCCATTTGTCAGGGGTGATTTGAATGCAATATTCCTGCTTCTTGGCAGGGGGTTGGACTGGATGGCCCATGAGGTCTCTTCCAACTCTATGATTCTATGATTCTATGATTCTCATTGACGGAAGCGCATTTGTGCGCATTCTAAAGAGGTGTGCTTTCAAGGCACTTGTTCCAAATGGACACATGTACTGAGCGTGCCTTCGGTGCACCAGATGAATTGCACACTCATGAAGGCCTGGGGTTCATTCCTGCATAACAATGCCATACAATGCTTTCCAGCGAAACGGTCCCAAGGCTCTGGCTGAGAGCTCACAGCCCCTCAGCCTCACAGCAATCAGAGGGAAAACAGCCCTGAGGTTTTCAAAGAATTCTCTGAGGGAGGACAGCACTACAGATCCACGGAACTCCAGCTGAAATATCTTCAAGCCTCGGCTGGTAGGTCTACTCCATACCCAGACGCATTTGGAATCAGTAGTAGGACCCACACCGATGAGGCATAGATAGTAAACAGCCTGGAAGAGGTTAAAAAGGGGTTTTTTTTCCTACAGAGAAAGTTCAGTTAATCAAAGCCAGGTGCCAGTCCATTGAGGACTAGACTAAGAAAGCCTTGAAGTGTTGTTTGAACCATTGAAGATTTAGGTTCTTGTGGGTTTTTTCGGGCTATAGAGCCATGTTCTAGAGGCATTTCTCCTGACGTTTCGCCTGCATCTATGGCAAGCATCCTCAGAGGTGTGAGGTCACACACCTCTGAGGATGCTTGCCATAGATGCAGGCGAAACGTCAGGAGAAATGCCTCTAGAACATGGCTCTATAGCCCGAAAAAACCCACAAGAACCTAGTGATTCCAGCCATGAAAGCCTTCGACAATACATTGAAGATTTGTTGTTTGTTCCATAATAAAGACTTTGTTGCATAATTAAAGACTCTAAAGACCATCACTTCAGAAAAGTCCCTGAGAACCTCTCTTTGAGGTGCCCTGGCTTCCTGCTGGGCTTAAAGTATACATCCTATAGAAAAGACAGCTGTTACAGGCCCAGTGTGCAACAGAACAGGGTGTCTTGGCGGTGGGTCCATAGGTGGCTGTGGAGCCCTATCCTTGATCTTCTCCTGCAATGTGGACATTGATTTCCAGATGGAAGATGGTCCTGGTCAGGGTTGGCTTGATGTGCCTTCCACTTCACACGCTACTCCCTTTCACCCTCCATTTGTGCCTCTTCAAATTCTGCAGCACTGCTGGTCACAGCTGACCTCCAGCTGGAGCGCTCAAGGGCCAGGGCTTCCCGATTCTCAGTCTCTATGCCACAGATTTTAAGGTTGGCCTACAACAACCCAGTGATTCCGGCCATGAAAGCTTTCAACAAAACACACAAATATTTGGAAAGCAAAGATTTAAATAGATAGTTTTCCATGAAAACTTTTCCCGCTTTCTTTCTTTTTGCAAAATGTAGACATTTCTTTCCACGTCCTGTCCTGCGAATTGCTAGTTGGAAAGAAAAAGGAGTTGTCCTTTTTTCTGCAGCAATGTGTTTCCTGGGTGCAGCACAGAAAGACTGCCTTTCCTATGGCTTTCTCCACCCTCCCCACCCACCCCATAAAGTGAAAGACAACATGGGACTGAGGTGATCTTCCTCTGCAGGCTTTGTTTGGGTCCTCAGGGCGGGGGGGGGGGGGGCTTCCAGAGACCCCTCGGCCTCGTCTTCCGCGCTGGCTTCTCCTTGCCTTTGCTGCTTTCATAATTTGGCTGATTCGGCCTTGTTGTTGTTTGTGCCAGAGGAGCCCAATGTCTTCTGCGGCCAGAGCTGGGCCTTAATTGCCTCTGCGCCTTCCCTCCTCTTTGGGGTTCTGCGGAGTAACCCTCACCTTCAGCAATTAACGGATTACAGCTAAATGGCAGAGGCGACCGCTGGCCTCATTAAGGAAAGATGCTTTCTGCACAGACACCGGGCGAGCAGAGTTGGTGGCCCAGGAAAGGTCTTCTTTTCACCTCTGCTTCCACAACAAAGGACTCCCAAAAGACTTTCCTTGAAGCTTTGAGCCGTAATTTGTCTGTTGGTGTTTGTGGAGCCAAGAGGCCACGGAGACCCTTTTGAAGTCTTCCGTGAAGAACCGGTGGATGGGCCCTCTTTCTGTTTGGAATTATTATTGTTCACATCGTGCCAGGAATCTGCAAGGCTGAAGGATCAAGAGGTCATTCCTTCTGATGCTGAGGATTGAAAACCAAGCCGGGTCTGTGGCCACTTTGGATGGTCAATAAGCAAAGTTTAAGAGAGCTGAATGCGGATCGGATGAAAGGAAATGAACTCATTTGAAATTTGTGTCCAGAGGAGGGTAACTAAAATGATCAAGGGTCTGGAGAACAAGCCCTATGAGGAGCGGCTTAAGGAGCTGGGGATGCTTAGCCTGAAGAAGAGAAGGCTGAGAGGAGACATGATCGCCATGTATAAATATGTGAGAGGAAGCCACAGGGAGGAGGAGGGAGCAAGCTTGTTTTCTGCTTCTCTGGAGAGAGACTAGGACGCAAGGGAAGAATGGCTTCAAACTACAAGAGAGGAGATTCCACCTGAACATGAGGAAGAACTTTCTGACTGTGAGAGCCGTTCAGCAGTGGAACTCTCTGCCCCGGAGGGAGTGTGGTGGAGGCTCCTTCTTTGGAAGCTTTGAAACAGAGGCTGGATGTCCATCTGTCAGGGGTGCTTTGAATGCAATATTCCTGCTTCTTGGCAGAATGGGGTTGGACTGGATGATGGCCCAGGAGGCCTCTTCCAACTCTTAAGATGAACTTCCTGACTGTGAGAGCCGTTCAGCAGTGGAACTCTCTGCCTTCCCCGGAGGGAGTGTGGTGGAGGCTCCTTCTTTGGAAGCTTTGAAACAGAGGCTGGATGTCCATCTGTCAGGGGTGCTTTGAATGCAATATTCCTGCTTCTTGGCAGAATGGGGTTGGACTGGATGATGGCCCAGGAGGTCTCTTCCAACTCTTAAGATGAACTTCCTGACTGTGAGAGCCGTTCAGCAGTGGAACTCTCTGCCTTCCCCGGAGGTAGTGTGGTGGAGGCTCCTTCTTTGGAGGCTTTTAAACAGAGGCTGGATGTCCATCTGTCAGGGGTGCTTTGAATGCAATATTCCTGCTTCTTGGCAGAATGGGGTTGGACTGAATGATGGCCCAGGAGGCCTCTTCCAACTCTTAAGATGAACTTCCTGACTGTGAGAGCCGTTCAGCAGTGGAACTCTCTGCCCCGGAGGGAGTGTGGTGGAAGCTCCTTCTTTGGAAGCTTTGAAACAGAGGCTGGATGTCCATCTCTCAGGGGTGCTTTGAATGCAATATTCCTGCTTCTTGGCAGAATGGGGTTGGACTGGATGATGGCCCAGGAGGCCTCTTCCAACTCTTAAGATGAACTTCCTGACTGTGAGAACCGTTCAGCAGTGGAACTCTCTGCCTTCCCTGGAGGTAGTGTGGTGGAGGCTCCTCCTTTGGAAGCTTTGAAACAGAGGCTGGATGGCCATCTGTCAGGGGTGCTTTGAATGCAATATTCCTGCTTCTTGGCAGAATGGGGTTGGACTGAATGATGGCCCAGGAGGTCTCTTCCAACTCTTAAGATGAACTTCCTGAGTGTGAGAGCCGTTCAGCAGTGGAACTCTCTGCCCCGGAGGGAGTGTGGTGGAGGCTCCTTCTTTGGAAGCTTTTAAACAGAGGCTGGATGGTCATCTGTCAGGGGTGCTTTGAATGCAATATTCCTGCTTCTTGGCAGAATGGGGTTGGACTGGATGATGGCCCAGGAGGTCTCTTCCAACTCTCGGATTCTATGATTCTATGATTCTATGTAATGTGGTTCGGTGGGAGAAGCATTCAATGGATGCCAAAAAGACAAATACAGTGGGTCCAAGGGCAAACCAAACCTGAGCTCTGCCTAGAAGCCTACAAGGTGGCCAAGTGAAGGCTGTTTTACTTTGGACACATCACGAGAAGGCAGGGCTTGCCAGAAAGACAAAGAAGAAGGGAAAGAGGGAGACCCCATCCATCAAGGGCGCCATGGCTGTCCTGATTTCAAGGCCTGGGCTGGAATGTGGGTGACTGGAGCACTTGGACACCTCTCATTCGTGAGGCCATGAGCCCAAGTCCACTTGATGGCTATCAGCAGCAACAACAACAAAGGAATGGTGGGGAAGAGGTGCTTGGACCCTCCTGAAAGGTGAATGTGTGCACCAACCCATTAAAAATGACCAGTTTGTTTGTTTGTTTGTTTATTTACCATATTTGTATACCACCTTTCTCAGCCCGGAGGCAACTCAGTTTGACCATTGACTAACAAAATGAAGTTCAACAGTGACAAATGCAAGATACTCCACTTTGGCAGAAAAAATGAAATGCAAAGATCCAGAATGGGTGACACCTGGCTCGAGAGCAGGACGTGTGAAAAAGATCTTGGAGTCCTCGTGGGGAGGAAGGTGAACATGAGCCAGGAATGTGATGTGGCGACAAAAAAAAGCCAATGGGATTTTGGCCTGCATCAAGAGGAGCCTAGTATCTAGATCTAAGGAAGTCATGCTCCCCATGCTCTATTCTGCTTTGGTTAGACCACATCTGGAATATTGTGTCCAATTCTGGGCACCACAATTCAAGAGAGATATTGACTCTAAGCTGGAATGTGTCCAGAGGAGGGCGACTCAAAGGATCAAGGGTCTGGAGAACAAGCCCAATGAGGAGCGGCTTAGGGAACTGGGCATGTTTAGCCTGAAGAAGAGAAGGCTGAGAGGAGACATGATGAGGCCTATGTATAACATGTGAGAGGAAGCCACAGGGAGGAGGAGGGAGCAAGCTTCCTTCCTGCTTCCTTGGAGACTAGGACGCTGAACAATGGCTTCAAACTCCAAGAGAGGAGATTCCACCTGAACATGAGGAAGAACTTCCTGACTGTGAGAGCCGTTCAGCAGTGGAACTCTCTGCCTTCCCTGGAGTGTGGTGGAGTCTCCTTCTTTGGAAGCTTTTAAGCAGAGGCTGGATGGCCATCTGTCAGGGGTGATTTGAATGCAATATTCCTGCTTCTTGGCAGAATGGGGTTGGACTGGATGGCCCATGAGGTCTCTTCCAACTCTTTGATTCTATGATTCTATGATTCTATGATTGTGTGGCAGTTGAGTAGGACATCTTATGCACAGGACATGGTGGGCTGGATTCTATTTTTCACTGGACTTAGAGGAGAGCCATTGAATCAGTGGGATGTCCATTTTCAGCAGTGGAGTCCAGTGGTCTACCATAATTAGGACTTCCCAATGGGACTTCCCAAGCAATGAACTCAGACACAGAAGAGTCTCAGTGTCTGGAAGCCATTTCCTTCCTGTGCTGTCGCACGCTGGGCCTGTGCACATGACTGTAGACAGGACATAAATTCCGTGTGCCCAACGGGATGCCGGGGCTGCCTCATATTAAAGGCCCTTGGATTTCCTTCAAACAGAGTCTCTAGATTGCTTAAAGTTTCAACAAGGTCGGAGGGGGAGAATGGAATATTGCAGCCAGTGCTGATTGGTGGATGCTTGGAGAGATTTGCATGAGATTTGCATGTGTTGGAGAATGAGTGTTGGGATTTCAGTGAGATGAGGATTTCTGAGTGAGATAAGGGTTGGAGGGAGAGTCAAGAGATGGGTTGTGATCGGTCTGAGTTTCCTTGAAGGGAGAGAGAGTGGGATTTAAACGTAAGGAAAAATGGGCCAATTATGTAACTTCAAATATGTGCCTCCATGTCAACAACAGTTGACATGGAGGCAGCCTCAGCTGATCACAAACACTCTGATGCCACAAATGATGATGATGAGGTCACTATGGGGATGACCTTCAGGTCTGAGCAGAGGTGGCAGCTGGGAGGGAGAGAGGCTGGCCACTTGCCAGACAGCCAACTCCTGTCCAGTTGTGTCTTTGGATCCGTTACAGATGCGGTTCTATGCGGCTTGACTACACTACCTAGAAGACTCAGATTTACCTTGAATTCAACATAGAGTTCATCTGCTATGCACATGTATTTTTGGTGAGTATTCTAGGTTGTCCCGGTTGAATGCTATTTTGCCCCATTTAGACCAAGTCTGGGGATGCTCCTTCTTCCCTATGGCATGGGAGTCTCATTCTGACATTAGCAGACTCGATTGGTGACAGACAGGCAGTCGCGCAGAGCTCCATGGCCCCCAAGAAATGGTGGTGGTGGTGGTGGTGGTGACACAAAGGAGGATGATGTCCCAGTGTGGCCAAATTGGAAGTATGAAATCTCCTTTGTGATGTTTCTGATCCGTTCCGGGTTAATTGACCCACGATTGGGGAAAGAAGGAATCTTTCCCAAAGTTTTTAGTGCTGTATATTTTAGTAAAGTGGAAACATTTGGCATCTTTTACATTAATTGTTATTTAATAGAACAGAAATACAAACATGCAAGCAAGCAGAATGAAGACTCTACAAAGGAAGAGGAAGAGACAAACATGTTTTTCTATATGCAAAACTAAATGACAGCCAGGAACAGAACTCTAAGGCGATCATGCTAATCGATGCAACCCACACTGCTCAGAAGAAGTCCCATAGAATGACTCTGTGAGACGGAGCCCCCAGCCAGTGGGGCAAAGGGTGAAACCCTCGTGTCAGCAGCAGGACTGCTCTTTGGGAACCAGACGCCTTGTGCCGTGTCCTCAAGCCCTTTCTTTCTTTCTTTCTTTCTTTCTTTCTTTCTTTCTTTCTTTCTTTCTGCAGGAGCACAGCTTGGACTACAAGCCCCACAAGACTCACCAAGGGTGAGGCCAAGCTTTCAGGCAAAGCTCCAGGCACATCAACACCCACCCCCCCCCCCCCCCATGGGACAAGTATGTCTGGGTAAGTGGTACCATGAAGATCTGTATCATGAAGAAATGCTCACACGTAGGGCTGAGAGAGACCCAGGCCTGTTTGGTTGCCAACGATGCAAGGAGAAGGGTGCTGCAAGTGGCTTCCAACTGACACCAGAGCTCTTGGGTTGCCCCGTTCCTCCTCCTGAGGTGAGTCCAAGGCAGCACAGGACAAAGTCTGTTCTAGAAGTCTTGGGTAGTCTTTGCATTTCCTTCTCTGGTTCATTAAAGCAGTTTGAACTGGTCTGGCTGGGTTCCCAGCATGGGGTCTCCACTCCTCTTCCCTGCTGGACTTCTGATCTGGGAAGGGAGCCAGGTGGGGGGCAACAGGCACCCTCATGTTTTAGATCTGGGCCCAAAATTGGGTCCTTCACCAAGCTGGTGAAGCTGCCGTGTGTCATGGGATGTCCTTCTTCTCATTCTCCTCAGGTGAAAAGCCTCACAAGTGTTGGGATGTGGCAGAGATTTCAGCCAGGGTTTCAGCCGGATCCAGCCCGGTCGGAAACATACTCTGTGCCAAAGACTTGGAGAGAAAGGTGAATTTGCAGAGACAACAGGAGACAACAGCACCAGGAGTGAGAGCCAGGTGGAATCCGAGGAAAGCAAGAGAACCACGACTACGCCAAGGCGGCGTTTGGCCTTCTTCTTCTTCTTCCTGATGGGTTGCCCAATGCCCAATGTTCCTCTCCTCAACTGCCTGGATGTTGGATCCACTTCTGGCTAGATTGGAACTCAACAGGAAATCACAGCATTGACCAGTCGTGAACAGAACTGAACCCAAAACATCTTGAGATGAGAGTAGAAGGCCATGCTTGAATGAAGACAGGCTGAACCTTTATAATTCCCACCAGTTTGAAATCCCAAAGACTTGAGATGTGTGTTCAGTTGTGGCAAAAGTCTGACTGTTCAATCCCCCTCCCCCCCATTATCCATTATCTTGTCCCATAGTTTTCTCCTTCTTCAAATCCTAATTTCTTGTCCTTGTTGAAGGCAATGAAATGAAATCTGCTTTTCTACTTTCCCCAAATTCTTATCAAGGAGGATCTTACAACGCTCCTTGCTTATTCTATACCGATTTTATGGCATTTGTGAAGTAGTGCCCCATATTGAATTCTTGCATGAGTTAGATGAAGGACTTCCAATTTATGTTGTTGAAGGCCTTCTCCACGTCTAGCGCTAAGAACACACATTCTTTATCGTTCTTTTCAGAATGACGTCTGTCATGGTTCTGACATTATCATTCATTCTTCGTTATGGGAGGAAGCCCCATTGTTCTTCCTTTAGAAAGTGCTTTAGTCTTTCTACCAAGATATTAGCAAATAATTTATAATCAATATTCAATACTGGAATTGAGCGGTAGGTTTCTTTACATCCATCTTCTCCTTTGTTTTCTCTTTCTGTTTCTCTTTTCTCTTTCTCTTTTTCCGTATCCTTTGCTTTCTATTTTTCTTTTTCCCTTTCCTTTCTTTCTTTCTTTCTTTCCTTTTGTTTCTCCTGTCCCTCCTTCCCCCTCCCCTCCCCTCCCTTCCCCTCCCCTTCCGGTCCCCCCCCCTTCTCCCCTCCCTTCCCCTTCCCTTTTCCTGCCACTCTTCAGCTGCCTACTTGCAGAATTCAAGATATATCTTCTTCTTCAAAGAAATGTAAGAGCAGCTGAAAAGGAAGAGACTAAAAACAAAGAAATAAACTGAGTATTTTGCTATTAAGAACTGATGTTGTGTGATGTTGTGTCAGAATGGGAGCAACCCGTGCACAGAAACAGAGCTTCCTTCTGAAATGGTGGTTGGTGCTTGAAGTGTGGAGGGATGGGTATGTTGTTTTTGTGATGTCTGTTGGGGAATTCATTTCCTTTTATTGTACAATGTACAGTCACAATAATGTTATTCTATCATTCTAAAGACTTTAAGGTTTCTGTGGTTATTGGACCATTGAGTGAGAGGTAGCCAATGTGCTTCTGATGCTCTGGTGTGTGTATGTGGGGGATTGGCTCTGAAATGTCCCTGTTTCTGGAATGACTGAGGACTTTGTGTCTATGGAAAGAAGAGTAGGACACCCGTGTGATAAATCACTAAGGCCACCCAGCCCAAGCCCGTTCGGCTAGGAAGGAAGACCAGGGAAAGCCCTCCCAGAAGACGGCCATCCGGCCTGTTGAAATAGCTCCAGGGAATGAGATGCCAGAGACCCCCAAAGGGAATTGGGTCCAGCCCCCTCCAGCCAGCAGAGAAACTTACTCCCGACAGAAGTGGAAAGCTGGTCTTGTTCCAGTGGAGATGATACTATTAGAACGTTTATCACTTGCACAAAGTGTAGGTTGATTTGAGATAAATAACACTAACATGGATCCTATTTTTCAAATTGGCACAAATAACCGATATGCCCAAATCTGAATACTGCTGGAGTTGCAGTGGGATAGATTTGGTCATTTGGGAGTTGTGGTTGCTGGTATTTCACCTACAAACAAAGAGCATTCTGAACTCCGCCAGTGATGCAATTGAACCCAACTGGGCACACAGAACTCCCATAAGCAACCATAAATAATGGAAGGGTTTGGTAGGCATTGACCTTGAGGTTTTGGAGATGTTGTGCTGTCGCACGCTGGGCCTGTGCATAAGACTGTAGACAGGACATACATTCTGTGTGCCCAACGGGATGCCGGGGATGCCTCAGATTAAAGGCCCTTGGATTTCCTTCAACAAAGTTCTGTCGAGGCTTAAAGGAAGTCCAGCAAAGTTCTTTATTGAGGAAAACAAAGAGGGACTTTAAAGCTTTCTTCACAGTCTATTGGCTCTTGCAATCTTGTTCACTGGGAACAGGCACTATCTTCATAACTGTATACTAACTAATGGAGAAATGCTTAACTTCTAATCTGGGCAGTCTGTCTTTGTCTCTGTTGGCGTGGAGCCCCTGCACCCGGTACCAACTGCTTCTGGCTTCCGCGAGAGACCCTTACCAAGCAGAGCTTTGTAGACTTCCAGGGAAAAATGAGTTCAGGTTTCAGTGATGGCTGACTGAAGTCCCTCAGCAAAGGAGCTGTAAGGCTGTATATCTCCCCGGCCAAGCTGTAGAAGACGAAGCTTTCTACAGGAGCTCTTGGTATTATGTCCTGCACGAAAGGCTTCTCTGTGTGGACTGAACCCAAACTGGTTCCTATTCCCTCCAAAACCCAAAAAGGGGCGGGACCAGGGAACCTAACGATAATTGACAGGTAGCTAGCCCTATGATTGCAGCCAAAAGAAGCCACGTATCTGCAGAATCCCTGAAACTTAGGACTGCAAACAAACATTCAATGCAAATCAAACAAAATTGGAGCTCCTGGTACAGCTGTACCTGCACACTTCCAGATCAGGGATGGGAGGTACCCAAAGTTCTCCTGGAGGCTGTTTCTGATTGCCTTTCCCCTCCTCAGCCAGTTTTGGGGTGCCAATAAGAATGGCCATCAGTTTCCCATCAGTTTACATCCCAGTATTATGGTCGCAGGATGTTCTAATGCAAAATAAGTCCTCCTCCTTCTGTGGATCTGGCAAAGCAGGACTCCTCTACACATCCAGGGCTGGACTGAAAATTGCAGGTGTGCAGAGGAAGGCAAGGGAAAAGGCCCAGGTGGGGGGAGGGGCTTTTAGAAATCAAAATTGCAAGCTGACATGGGGCATGAAGGTGTGCTCAGGATGGGCCTGTCCCTCAAGGAGCAGAATGGGTTGGGAACCAGAAATGGCCAGATGTTTTTGACCAACAGGCAACAAACTGCATTCGGTTAAAGGAAATTTTGCATGGAGAAGAAGTTGGCATTTGGACACAGATGCCTATGGATGGATGTGCATGGGTGCAGATAGTGTCCGGATGATCTGCCCATGCACGTGCTTCATTGCACATTTGCAAGTGCAGTCAGCTGTTCTACCACAAGATCCACCTTGTCTTTCAGTGTGTGTCTCCACTGAGGGATATTTTCTGCCAAATCACCTTGATGCAGGTCTCTGGCCCTCATTTGAGATATTTCCTCCTGGTTTAAGTGGCTTCTAGGCACAAATACAATGAACAGAGAAGACAATGTATTGTCAAAGGCTTTCATGGCTGGAATCACTGGGTTGTTGTAGGTTTTTTGAGCTATATGGACATGTTCTAGAGGCATTCTCTCCTAGGAGACATCTTTTTGTGATCTGGTTCACCAATGGGCAGGTCCAGGCATCCCCGAATCAGGCACAGCAGGTCCTTTGCTATGGTGATGAATCTGCTCTGAGGTTCAGATGTCAACAATGGATGCCATGCCCTTCCCTCAAATGAGGATCAACACCTGAAGAGAGCCTTCACAGTCTGCATTGATGCCTGGAACGGATTCCCCAACACAGTGACAGAGAGCCACCGGCGGCTGCCTTGCCTAGAACCTGGCTCTGGATTGGGTCCATAAAGAGCCTGGAACTGCATAGAGCAGGGCTTCCCACCTTTTGCTCCTCCAGGTGTTTTGGACTTCAGTTCCCAGAATTCCTGACAGATAGAATTCCGTCACATGGCCAAGACACCTGGGCCAGTTCCAAACAGATGGAGAGTCAAAGGTTCAGTAGCACAGGTATAGACCTTGAAGGTGGTCTGTTGCAGAGATAAATAAGCAGGTGTACACTGTGGAAGTCCAGATTCCCAGGTCCGTTACAGAGTTGCCTTTGAGGTTGCTGTTGTTCATTCACTCAGTTGCTTCCGACTCTTTGTGACCTCCTGGACCAGCCCACGCCAGAGCTCCCTGTCAGCTGCCACCTCCCCCAGCTCCTTCAAGGTCAATCCAGTCAAGGATCCCATCCACTCACCTTGCCCTTGGTCGGCTCCTCTTCCTTTTTCCTTCCATTTTCCCCAGCATCATTCCCTTCTCTAGGCTTTGCTATCTCCTCATGATGTGGCATTCAAAGGACTTCCACTTTCCCTCTCGTCTCCTTCCCTCCAGTGAGCAGCCGGGCTTTCTTTCCTGGAGGATGGACTGGTTGGGTCTTCTCGCAGTCCAAGGCACTCTCAGAACTTTCCTCCAGCACCACAGCTCAAAAGCATCTCTCTTCCTTCGCTCAGCCTTCCCGAAGGTCCATCTCTCACATCCGTAGGTGACTACAGGGAAGACCATGGCTTGGACTAGGCAATGGATCTTGGTTGCCAGTCTGATGTCTCTACTCTTCACTATTTTATCGAGACTGGACATTGCTCTCCTCCCAAGAAGGAAATGTCTTCTGATTTCCTGGCCACAGTCTGCATCGGCAGTCATCTTTGCCCCTAGAAATACAAACCCTGTCACAGCCTCCACGTTTTCTCCTTCTCTGTCCCAGTTGTCAATCATTCTTGTTGCCATAATCTTGGTTTTTTTGACGTTTAGCTGCAACCCGGCTTTTGCGCTTTCTTCTTTCACCTTGATTAGAAGGCTCCTCAGCTCCTCCTCGCTTTCGGCCATCAGAGTGGTGTCATCTGCATATCTGAGGTTGTGAATGTTTCTTCCAGCCATTTCCACCCCAGCTTTGCATTCCTCAAGCCCCGCACATCCTCGCATGATGTGTTCTGCATACAAGTTAAAAAGGTTGGGTGAGAGGATGCAGCCTTGCCGGACGCCTTTCCCAATCTGGAACCAGTCTGTTGTTCGGTGGTCAGTTCTGACTGTGGCTCCTTGGTCCTTGTACAGATTCCTCAGGAGAGAGGGAAGGGGGCTTGGGATGCCCATCCCACCAAGAACTTGCCACAATTTATTATGATCCACACAGTCAACCGATGTTAGAGGTAGCTGACTAAAATGCA
Organism: Anolis sagrei; assembly: GCF_037176765.1. Classification (NCBI taxonomy): domain Eukaryota; kingdom Metazoa; phylum Chordata; class Lepidosauria; order Squamata; family Anolidae; genus Anolis; species Anolis sagrei. Next base: position 344,716,298 of record NC_090021.1, read on the forward strand.
TTCAGTTGCAAGAGTCTAATGGAAGGAGAGCAGTCATCACCCAGGAAGAGGAATGCTTCTCCGGCCTTCTCACACGCAACCATCCCTTCTTTTGAAAGACAGGCCATTCATTTTCATGAGCAATGGCTGCTTTCCATGTATCATTGTGGGCTCAATCGTGTCGCCGAGCAAAGTTTAAATGATTCTCCTTATCAATTCAGTGAGAACAACGATTCCAGTTCTCCCCGCTTTGAGTCCATTTCTCATTGAATGCAAAGCACCGTGTTTGAGGCAGGGCTGCAATCCACCCAGGACTTCCTCCTCAGTGCAACCCACATCTCTTTGGAATCATCAGATGGGCCATTTCTCTTATTTCTGCTCCTCCAATTAAAAAAAACCTAAAGAACAAATAGGAATGATTTGCATCTGCGCTGCATTTTCAGCCGAGAGGTGGTTTTCTCAGCCAAGCAACAATTGAACTGCGGCGATTAGTTCCAGTTCAGGAGAGGAGCCGCTGACCTGGTTTCCCACAAGGAGCCAAACCAAACATCATTAATTAAAGCCAAGAGAGAGTCAGAGGAAGTCAGAAACAGAGAGAGAGAGAGAGAGAGAATGAGGGGGAGGCCCAGCCATGCGCTTTACGACAACGCCAGCCTCCGGGAAGGCAATCCGCCTCAGCCAAATGGCGCAGCCACCTTCCTCCAGTTATTAGCCCCCAGTTAACGTAAATCAATTCATAAGCAGGGGATGATGGGGGCAGAAGTGGTGGGCGGACCTTGAGAACATGCAGAGGTGGACTCTCCTCACCAGGTGACCAGGGACCAAGGACCTTCATTTGCTCTGCTCCTCTTTCCTGCCGATTCTTTTTTATTTACATAGGCAAAGCTATGCAGCTACTTTGCTAGCTACTACAGCATACCACAAAACTAAATCAATGGAAACACACAAATAATAACAACAACAACAATAATAATCTTTATTTATACCCCGCCACCATCTCCCCAAGGGGACTCATAGAATCATAGAATCAAAGAGTTTTTAAACAGAGGCTGGATGGCCATCTGTCAAGGTGACCTCGGGGGCCTCGGAGGCCCCTACCTTCAAGTTGGTTTGAACTGCAGCAGAGAGTTCCGCAGTTCCTGAAAGCTACAATTGGGACAAACTGATGAAATGTGTCCCAACAAGGCTGCTCAAACTAGGACTGCATTCAGCCTTTATCACTTTCCCCCAAGCTCTGACTTTGTATCTAATCCCTAATAAAAGTACTTGACATTTGCAACTTTTAACTTTTTCGCTTGCTACTTTGTGTCTACCGCTTGCCTGAACAACCCAATGCATGAAACAAATCCTTTTCCAGGCTCCGGAGAGCCGTGAGCCTGCCTGGAATGCCTTTCTGGCGTCCCGGGGAGGCTGAATCTGTGTCAATTGGAACCGCAGATATGGGGATCTCCCTTTTGGGCCCCCGTAGCCGCGAAAATCTCAAAATGGCGGATCAGCTCCATTTTAATGCCATATTTTTCTATGCTTAATTCTAAACTAAACTGCTATCTTGCTTTTCTCACTTTGGACCCCTACGCCCGGGAAATAACCTTTTTATTTTTGAGAATATAATTTGACAGAAAACAGCTGATTGCCAAAATCGCCGGTTCCGTGCAAACAGCCAGCTTCTTTCCGCTGCCGCTCGCTCCTGCCTAGCTCTGGACCCAGGGACTTGATGCGGTCCCCCCCCCCATAGGATATCGGAGAAGGGACCGGGCAGGGAGCCCAGCCCTTGGGAAGGAATTATAGTTTCCCAAGGACCAAGGTATGAAATCATGGCAGGATCCATCTGCTGATCTTTGCAAGGGAAAAATGACATTCTGCTGTTTGTTTTGGACTGCGAGACACATCTATTTCCACGAACTTTCTCAAAGAAACACTAAATTCCGAGTTTTTCAAAAAAAAGATCAATTCTTTTATTAAATATTTGGGATGTGGGATGGGGACGGGGTTTTCTGTTTGAATTATGTACTGATGATATATGCATGAAATTTTACTTGCCCTTCTGCCTTTCCCCTTGCCTTTTGTCCTAGAAAAATTGCGACCAGAGATTGTTTAATGCCTGAGGGAGGGCCATCGCCTCCCTCGAAACTAGCCTGATCATCCAACATTTTACATGGACAATAACAAGTTGAAACATCTTTTGTTCGCTTTCTGAGTTCGTCTGGCAGGCAAAGAAGTTTCTTTGGACATTTTGATTGAAATCACAAAGGGACGAGGATGACCCCCTCGCCCTGGCTCTGTTTGTTCCTTTCACAAGGTCCATCAAAAGACCCACCTTATCAGACAGGAAAACCCTTCTTAATGCAATCAATCTTTGCCGGCCAAAACAATGCCTCAAAACTCCAGCTGGCCGGCAAATGGATAATCCCATTTCCTCTTCATTGTTCGCGCTCATCCAGCCTCCTCTCTTCTGATTCGTCCATTCTCGGAAGTGAGAGGAGCGCGCTGATTGGTTCCCAGAGGCGGGGAAGCCTGCTGATTGGCCCAGAGCGAGGCGGGCCGCCAAGCCTCCTCCCAGCTGTTCGAACTGTCAGCCAATCAGCGAGAAGCCGGGTGGAGAGGGGCAGGCGGGAAATTTGAAATGTTTTTCTGTATTTTGCCTATAAAAATGCCTGTAAATTCTGTGTTGGTATGCTTGTGGTGGAACTATCCCTACAATTGCATCTGATCTCAGCTGAATCGCTAATAAAAAGCCTCGGTCGCCATCTTCTTCCACTTGGTGAGATTTTATTATTTTTTAATATTTTTTGCTGCTGGAATTCGCTTCTCTGATCTTGCCAAGTACCGGAGACCCTCTTTGGTGCAGTCTCAGGAGTCTGTTCTCTCGGGGAGACCCATCCAAATTCAGGCTCAATATCAAAGGGTGCTTTGAATGCAATATTCCTGCTTCTTTGCAGAATGGGGTTGGACTGGATGAAGGCCCATGAGGTCTCTCCCAACTCTATGATTCTATGGTTCTATTATTCTAATTGTCCATCATCGACAACAAATAAAACTCTGACTTCACTGTGGTTTTCACCTTAACCATTTCCTCCAGCATCCTATATATTTGAATCCAATATCTCTGGGCCTTTTTGCAAGTCTTATCAAGTGCTGATTCTGCAAGGTGCGCATCACAATGGAAGTTCTTTATAATGCAGTTTGATGCCTCTTTCTCTGCCATGGCTCAATGCAAAGGACTTCTAGGATTTATAGTCTGGTGAGGCTCTGGCCCTCTTTGGCAGAGAAGGTTGCAGGCCTTGCAGAACTACATCTCCCATGATTCTGTCATTAAAGTGCTGCCAAACTGCATTCACTCTTCCCGCCCGTCCTCCCTGCAAGGGATCTGCACTTGGCTGACCCCATCAAAGCATTAAAACCTCGTTGCTTTATTGACAGAGGAAGACAAATTAAATCACCCACTTCATTCTGCTCACTCACTTGGCAGCAACAAACCGAAGGTGGAAGAAATTATGCAAATCATTCCATCTCGTCACAATGATTTAATGTGCAGCAAACCGTCACGCCGCCTGACATGTTGCGCCACCCAGCAAGCAGAGCCATGGCTTTAATTTCCCTCCTCCAAATGGGACTCGTCCCAAGAGAAGACTTTTGGAAAGCACTCCTGAGCGCATTCCACTGAACTCTGCCATCCTCACAAGCCTGGATTCGGGAGATACCCAGTCCTTCCAGAGCACTGTACGGATCCCCACCATCACCCCCTTCTTGCATCTACAGAAGAGCTTGACACAAGGTCAGTCCATCTTGTCCCAGTAAAGTCTGCTGGGATTGCATCAGTGTTGCGGCATACGCTACCAGTTCATTCAAGTGCATGAGAAGAAGGAAGAGGTCCCACTACATCTGAGGATGCTTGCCACAGATGCAGGCGAAACGTCAGGAGAGAATGCCTCTAGAACATGGCCATAGAGCCTGAAAAAAACCTACAACAACCCAATGTGGAATCACCGAATCCTAGAATCCTAGAGTTGGAAGAGACCTCCTTGGCCATCATCCAGTCCAACCCCATTCTGCCAAGAAGCAGGAATATTGCATTCAAATCACCCCTGACAGATGGCCATCCAGCCTCTGCTTAAAAGCTTCCAAAGAAGGAGCCTCTGCCACACTCCCTCCGGGGCAGAGAGTTCCACTGCTGAACGGCTCTCACAGTCAGGAAGTTCATCTTAAGAGTTGGAAGAGGCCTCCTGGGCCATCATCCAGTCCAACCCCATTCTGCCAAGAAGCAGGAATATTGCATTCAAAGCACCCCTGACAGATGGACATCCAGCCTCTGTTTCAAAGCTTCCAAAGAAGGAGCCTCCACCACACTCCCTCCGGGGAAGGCAGAGAGTTCCACTGCTGAACGGCTCTCTCTCACAGTCAGGAGGTTCTTCCTCGTCTTCAGGTGGAATCTCCTCTCTTGTAGTTTGAAGCCATTGTTCCCTTGAGTCCAAGTCTCCAGGGAAGCAGTAAACAATCTTGCTCCCTCCTCCTCCCTGTGGCTTCCTCTCACATATTTATACATGGCTATCATATCTCCTCTCAGCCTTCTCTTCTTCAGGCTAAACATGCCCAGCTCCTTAAGCCGCTCCTCATAGGACTTGTTCTCCAGACCCTTGATCATTTGAGTTGCCCTCTTCTTTACACATTGAATTGTGGTGCCCAGAATTGGACACAATATTCCAAGTGTGGTCTAACCAAAGCAGAATAGAGCATGGGGAGCAGGACTTCCCTGGATCTAGACACTGATGTAGGCCAAAATCCCATTGGCTTTTTTTGCTGCCACATCACATTCCTGGCTCATGTTTAACGTGTTGTCCATGAGGACTCCAAGATCTTTTTCACACGTCCTGCTCTCGAGCCAGGCCTCATCGTCCCCCATTCTGTCTCTTTGCATTTCGTTTTTCTTGCCAAAGTGGAGTCTCTTGCCTTTGTCCCTGTTAAACTTCATTTTGTTAGTTTTGGCCCATCATCTCTCTAATCTGTCGTTTTGAATCCTGCTCCTGTCCTCTGGAGTCTTGGCTCTCCCTCCCAATTTTGTGTCGTCTGAAAACTTGATGATCTTGCCTTCTAACCCTTCCTCTAAGTCATGAATGGAGATCCTGATCAGGACTGGGCCCAGGACGGAGCCCTGCGGATGGCACTCCACTCGTCACTTCTTTCCAGGATGAAGAGGAGGAAGCACAGGGGAGAATCACCCTCTGGGTTCGTCCACTTAACCAATTACAGATCCACCTCACCATAGTTTTGCCTCGCCCACCTTGGACTAGTTTCCTTGCCAGAAGGTCATGGGGGACCTTGTCCAAGAAGGCCTTCCTGAAATCCAGACATGCTCCACCCACGGCATCATTCCCCGCATCTAGCGTATAATAATCTTTTGGTTCTGATTAGTGATTTCTATTCCATTTAAGGTCTTCCCAAAGCATTTCGCAAACCATGTTCTAGAGGCATTTCTCCTGACGTTTCGCCTGCATCTATGGCAAGCTTCCTCAGAGGTGACCTCACCTCTGAGGAAGCTTGCCATAGATGCAGGCGAAACGTCAGGAGAGAATGCCTCTAGAACATGGCCATATAGCCCGAAAAAACCCACAAGAACTGAGTGATTCCGGCCATGAAAGCCTTCGACAATACATTTCCCAAACCGTTGCTTATCATTGTTCATTAAAGACCTGTTCCATTCCTTCACTTCTATCTGTGCCCCCCCCCCCCCCCCCCCGCATTCATTCCTTTCATACCCACACATATCAAATCCACATTTCTCAAATCTGCGCATTATTTCTCTTGTGACCCATTGACACCACTTTGACTGATTTGGCGCAATGCTATGGACTCTTGCGCATTCTACGCTGTCTTTCGCCTTCTCTGCCAAAGAGCCCAGAACATCCTTTTGCCAAACCCCAATTTGCAACAGGCGGGGGGGGGGACACCTTGCTTAAAAGAGAAACGGGGGGCCGTTGGGGTGGCTTTGGTCTTGGAGGAGAATCCCAGAGGTCATGGAGGAAGAAGGGCCTGCATCAAGAGGAGCCTAGTGTCTAGATCTAAGGAAGTCATGCTCCCCATGCTCTATTCTGCTTTGGTTAGACCACATCTGGAATATTGTGTCCAATTCTGGGCACCACAATTCAAGAGAGATATTGACAAGCTGGAATGTGTCCAGAGGAGGGCGACTAAAATGATCAAGGGTCTGGAGAACAAGCCCTATGAGGAGCGGCTTAAGGAGCTGGGCATGTTTAGCCTGAAGAAGAGATGGCTGAGAGGGGATATGATGAGGGCCATGTTTAAATATGTGAGAGGAAGCCACAGGGAGGAGGAGGAGGGAGCATGCTTCCTTTCTGCTTCCCTGGAGACTAGGACGCAAGGGAACAATGGCTTCCAACTACAAGAGAGGAGATTCCACCTGAACATGAGGAAGAACTTCCTGACTGTGAGAGCCGTTCAGCAGTGGAACTCTTTGCCCCGGTGTGTGGTGGAGGCTCCTTCTTTGGAAGCTTTGAAACAGAGGCTGGATGGCCATCTGTGGGGGGTGATTTGAATGCAATATTCCTGCTTCTTGGCAGAATGGGGTTGGACTGGATGGCCCATGAGGTCTCTTCCAACTCTTTGATTCTATGATTCTATGATTCTATTATTCTAAGGGAGGTTTGTGATGGGTTTGCTGCGGGAGAAAATGGTGGTGATCAAAGGGCCGGTGGCTGGTTTCCAGCCTTCCTGCTCCTGTCATGAGTTATGCACGGTTAACCTCCCCTTCTGCCAGGCTTTTGGCCTCTGGAGCTAAATATTTATGTAGCTGTTTGCAGAGACTCCTAGGAAGCCGGCCCACTCGTAAAGCAGCCCTGGCTTGCTTGCATTTTGGCCTGCCTGAACTCATGACAGTTTATCTAAAATGAGCTTTGATTATTTAAGGAACGTATAAGCGGTGCGTGTGGCTTCCGGGCGCCTTTGGTTTGCTAGCAGTGCAGCACTTTATGTGCCACTAACTCACTCACTCTCTTCCGATGCTCACATGCACGTGCAAATACTCATGCAAACACGTCTGCAAAATCAGGGGACATTTGCAGGCGCAGGGTGGATCTACACTGCAGAATGGATGCATTTTGGCTCCACTTTAATTCTCAAGGTGCAGACCTATGGCATCCTGGGATTTGTAGTTTGGTACATCACCAGCCCTCTTTGACGGAAAAGGTGAAATACCATGTCAAACTACAAATCCCATTTCCCCCATGACATTGAGTTAGGGAAGCTAAAGTGGTGCCAAATTGCATTATTTCTACAGTGTGGATACATGTGCCCAAAGATAGACGCGTGCTCTGTTTCCCATAACCAAAGTGGACAAAATGAGAAGCCCTGTGTGGTTCTGGTGAGGTGGGGGGCCTCCCCTTGAGCCCGGCGCCCTTGGGATGCCAGTTCTCATCTTGGGCATCAGCACAACCACTGCATTCATTCCGTTTCATCAACTGGGGAAACAGCTGGGAGATGTCACATGTGTTGGTGCCGTAGCAGTTGCCTCTCCTATAATGAATTAATATTTTTATTAATAACTTGATTTTGCAATTAAATCATGGCAGAAGATCCAGCTTAAGTCAATCAAAGGGAAGCAATTAAGTGACTGGCTGTTGTTCTGCATGCCGAATTGGTCCTTTCTAGGGCTGGGCAACCATGGAAAAATTTGTTTCTAAACTCGATTCATTTTTTGGGGTTTTTTGCGTTTCGATATTTAAAAGAATTCCGAAATTTTTCTTTAAAAAAGTTCGATATTTACGAAATTTCGTAAATTACGAAACAATTACGAAACGATTTCGAAACGAATACGAATCGATTTGTTAATGGTGGACGTGACCGCGCAATATGCTAAAAAACCTCCATATGGGACGGGGGGAACTTCTGAAGCTTCCCTCTCCCTCTGTTGTTGACTGTTGGTGTGATATTTTTAATTTTTTTTCACTGATTAAACAAACAACAGCTATAAAACTTGCCCCAGACATGCGGAAATAATAACGAAATGATTTCGAAACGATTTCGAAATGAATACAAAAGGAATACAAAGCAATTATGAAACGAATTGAAAAATTCGTTTCGTTTTTTAGATGCTCCTGAATGGTTGAAAATCGCTTCGTTATAAAAAAAAATGAATTTTTAACGAATTACGAAATTACGAAACGAAACCGCCCAGCCCTAGTCCTTTCCCGTCCTCGTTGTGCATTGGGCAGGTAATCCAAACATTCTGCATCCCCATTCTCCTTTCCTTCCTTCCTTCCTTCCTTCCTTCCTTCCTTCCTTCCGCATGAGAAGAACATGGGGTTCCTTTGCTCTCCGAATCAAACTGACAACCAGCTTAAACAAGGCAGACCCATGGGTTGTTGTAGGTGTTTGGGGCTATATGGCCATGTTCCAGAAGCATTCTCTCCTGATGTTTCATCTGCATCTATGGCAAGCATCCTCAGAGGTAGTGAGGTCTGTTGGAAGTAGGAAAATTGGGTTTATATATCTGTGGAATAATGTCCAGGGTGGGAGAAAGAACTCTTGTCTGTTGGAGCAAGGTGTGAAGGTTTCAACTGGTCACCTTGGTTAGCATTTAATGGCCTAGCAGTTTCAAGGTCTGGCTTGTGCTTAGGGTTCTCCCCTGCAGACATCTGAAGGGACACCCTTTCTTCCTGTCCTCGTTGCCTTCCTCTCCGCACACAAGGCTCACATCCGTCCTTAGGCAACACTTGCAATGAAGGCCCTTCAGCAAGAGCCTCCTCCTCCTCTTCTTAGCTGGCAATTCTGTCAGGAATAATGAGCTTGGAGATGGAGGGAGTGAGGAAGAGAGGAAGGGAGGGAAGGAGGGAGGGAGGAAGGCAGCGAAACCCCATCCCAAATGCTGGGTTTGTCAGAAGGCGCTGCCTGACACACAACGCTTTCATTTATAGCCTGGCAGGTTTTACTTTTCAAGCAAAAGCACCACATTTTTTTTGCTCAGATGCCGAAAGAGCAGATGGCTTTCGCTTTCCAGGAGCCAGAAATTAGCGCTTCGGAGGAGAAGAAATATTGCCGGATGGAGGGAGGGAGGGAAGAGGATCACTGGGAAAGAACTGGGAGCAAGGATGGGCTCCATTGAGTGCAATTGCATGCTGGCCAGCCCGGAGGATTGGATCGGGATATTATGCATACGATTCTGCAAAACTGGGAAGGCAACACTCAAGTGCATTTACATCGCTGCGATAAAGATGAATGTAGACACTCACAAATGCAGAAGCCTTTTTTCAAATATTGAGATAAATGTTTTTAATTTTCATGTATGCATGGAATGAATTCTTGTCCCGGCACTGGATGTTTGCCGTATATATGCTGTGTTCTTCCCTGAAGTCCCCTTCGGGGTGAGAAGGGCAGAATATAAATGTTTTAAATACATAAATTTAAATAAATGCTAAATAATAAATTTTGTCTTTGACCAAGAAAGAAACTCAGTTGCTGTCTTTTGCAAAGTTTATAAAAGAACATACATACGGAGTCCAAACGTTCTCTTTGAAACATAAGCCTTGGAGAACTCCAAATTCCTTCCAGCAAATTCCTCCAACTCCTCCAAACACACCTCTCCAACAATCCAGCTCCAGCAACCACTTCCAACGACCCACTCAAATGACCCACTCCAATGACTCACCTCCAACAACCCATCTCCAACGACCCACCTCCAACGACCCACATCCAATGACCCACTCCAACGACCCACCTCCAACGACTGACTCCAACGACCCACCTCCAATGACCGACTCCAATGACCCACTCCAACGACCCACCTCCAATGACCCACTCAAACGACCCACCTCCAATGGCCCACCTTCAACGACCCACCTCCAATGACCGACTCCAATGACCCACTCCAACGACCCACCTCCAATGACCCACCTCCAACGACCCACTTCCAATGACCCACTCCAACGACCCACCTCCAATGACCCACTCAAACGACCCACCTCCAATGACCCACTCAAACGACCCACCTCCAATGGCCCACCTTCAACGACCCACCTCCAATGACCGACTCCAATGACCCACTCCAACGACCCACCTCCAATGACCCACCTCCAACGACCCACTTCCAATGACCCACTCCAACGACCCACCTCCAATGACCGACTCCAATGACCCACTCCAACGACCCACCTCCAATGACCCACTCAAACGACCCACCTCCAATGGCCCACCTTCAACGACCCACCTCCAATGACCGACTCCAATGACCCACTCCAACGACCCACCTCCAATGACCCACCTCCAACGACCCACTTCCAATGACCCACTCCAACGACCCACCTCCAATGACCCACTCAAACGACCCACCTCCAATGACCCACTCAAACGACCCACCTCCAATGGCCCACCTTCAACGACCCACCTCCAATGACCGACTCCAATGACCCACTCCAACGACCCACCTCCAATGACCCACCTCCAACGACCCACTTCCAATGACCCACTCCAACGACCCACCTCCAATGACCCACTCAAACGACCCACCTCCAATGACCCACCTCCAACAACCCACTTCCAACGACCCACTCAAATGACCCACCTCCAATGACCCAATCTAATGACCCACTCCAACGACCCACGACCCACCTCCAATGACCCACCTCCAACGACCCACCTCCAACGACCCACCTCCAACGACCCACTCCAACGACCCACTTCCAATGACCCACCTCCAACGACCCACTTCCAACGACCGACTCCAACGACCCACCTCCAACGACCCACTCCAACGACCCACTCCAACGACCCACTCCAATGACCCACTCCAACGACCCACCTCCAATGACCCACTCAAACGACCCACCTCCAACGACCCATCTCCAACGACCCACCTCCAACAACCCACCTCTAATGACCCACTCCAACGACCCACCTCCAATGACCCACCTCCAACGACCCACTCCAACGACCCACTCCAATGACCCACCTCCAACAACCACTCCAATGACCCACCTTCAACGACCCACCTCCAAAAACCCACCTCCAACGTCCCACCTCCAACGACCCTCTCGAATGACCCACCTCCAACGACCCACAGCAAGGAGTAGCGCTTTGTTTCCTTTATTCCCCTTGCAGCTACCCTCCCCTGGCTGTAACCACGCAATACTGGCCAGGTGGTTTGGCTCACTCCCTGCTGCATTGATCCTTGCATCACTTACATGACTTAGTACTTGTTACTTCAGAAATGAAGTACTTTGCACCACTTCAAACGCTCCATTTTGTGGAACTCTGGGAGTGGTAGTTCTGCAAGGTCTTTAGCCTTTCCTGCTGAAAGAGGGCCGGGCCTCACCAGGCTCTGAACTGTGTTCATTCTTCATTGCAGACGCAGACCCAATGGCTTCCTCCTCTTTTGCTTTAGGAATATAATTCTGCACTAATTTTGTTTTCTAAGGAGGCAATTTAACAAGTAATTTAAACTTAAGAAGCAATTTGTTATGTTAAGTAAATAAGTAATTCTGTGCATTTTCTTCTGCACAAAATTCACATGCTTTTTTGGTGCAGAAAATGGCACATTTCTTCACAAAAAGCAGCACTTTCTGCACAAAGGTGGCATTTCTGTGCAGAAAATGCTTCTCAGTGCAAAATCAACCAGGTGCCAAGTTTTGTTCCGAAGTTCCCAATGGCAGCATTTTCTGTGCAGAAAATAATTATCTCTTCCTACAAACATTATTGGGTTTGCGGCACGAAATAGGTAATCCTTTTCCTTGGCTTCATGAGGTATAGTGGGCTAAACACTTGTGCCAGCAGGACTGGTGACTGACAGGCTGGCACTTTGGATCCAGGGTTGAGCTCCTGTCTGTTATCTCCAGCTTCCCATGTGGGGACATGAGAGAAGCCTCCCACAGGATGGTAACACTGGGAAACAACCTTGAAGATGACAACCTTGCAGAGATACAGCTTAATGGTGGAACATTAGAAAATGTGGACCATTTCCGCTCCCTTGGCAGCCACCTCTCCACGAAAGTCAACATCAACACCGAAATACAACACCGTCTGAGCTCTGCGAGTGCAGCATTCTTCCGAGTGAAGCAGAAAGTGTTTAAGGACTGGGACATCCGTAGGGATACCAAGGTGCTTGTCTATAAAGCTATTGTCCTCCCAACCCTGCTATACACCTGCGAGACGTGGACTGTCTACAGATGTCACATGCAACTCCTGGAATGATTCCATCAGCGCTTCCTCCGGAAATCCTGACAATCTCTTGGGAAGACAAGCGGACAAATGTCAGCGTGCTGGAAGAAGAAGCAAAGACCACCAGTGAGTTGTTGTAGGTTTTTTCGGGCTATATGGTTATGTTCTAGAGGCATTTCTCCTGACGTTTCACCTGCATCTACGGCAAGCATCCTCACTACCTCTGAAGATGCTTGCCATAGATGCAGGCGAAACGTCAGGAGAAATGCCTCTAGAACATAACCATATAGCCCGAAAAAACCTACAACAACCCAGTGATTACGGCCATGTAAGCCTTTGACAATACAAAGACCACCAGCATTGAAGCGATGGTCCCCCACCATCAAATCCACTGGAACGGCCATGTTATCCAGATGCCTGACCACCGTCTCCCAAAGCAGTTGCTCTACTCCTAACTCAAGAACGGAAAACAGAATGTTGGTGGACAGGTAAAGAGATTGAAAGATGGGCTCAAACCCAACCTTAAAAACTGTGGCATAGACACTGAGAACTGGGAAGCCTTGACCCTTGAGCACTCCAGCTGGAGGTCAGCTGTGACCAGCAGTGCTGCAGAATTTGAAGAAGCATGAATGGAGGGTGAAAGAGAGAAACGTGCCAAGAGGAAGGCACATCAAGCCAACCCTAACCAGGACTGCCTTCCACCTGGAAACCGATGTCCTCACTACGGGAGAAGACGTGGGTCAAGGATAGGGCTCCACAGCCACCGACGGACCCATCGACAGAACACCGATTTTGGAAGACAATCCTATTCAGACAATAAGGGATCACCTAAGTAAGTAAGTAAGTGTTGGCTTTGGCCCAGCTGCCCAATGTGGAGGCGCTTTTGGATTCCGGTCCTGTCCTCTGGGAAGAAGGAAAACATGCCACGCTTGCAGAATTCAGCCCCCAAGTTCATCCATGCGTGCGCTCCATGTGCAAAGAATTGCCAGCAAGAGGCTTCCCCTACTTCCATGCAGCGCAGCAAATATGAAACAGCTTTACGTGTGTGTGTGTGTGTAAAGCATGTTTGCTAAATATTTATTCCACACTCGAAGCAAACAGGTGGGGTGGGTTCCAGAGCAGGCTTTCCTTCCACGGGGAGGCTGAGCGGAGTGCCAATGAGGAGAGTGGCTCACGTTCCGAGCTGTTCCGATGCTCCGAGGAGTAGTAATGGCCCAATGCTCTGGAGCGGCACTCCCTCGGCACGATCGTTTTGGAGGCCAAGGTGTGGGGCACGATCAATAGCATTTGCATCCTTGGAAAAGGCCATCTGTATGCGGCCGGAGGTCTTGTGCGTGCGCAAATATTCTGGAGAGGAATGAATGGACTTTCGGGTCCAAGAGGGAAGGGAGGGAGGGAGGAATGAGAAGCGAGGGCCCGGCCCCCCGTTCCCCTTGCGACAGGTAGCGAGGCGGAGGATCTACAGCGCCAGAGTCTGTTGCATCGTTTTGAAAGTCTATTTCCTGCCTGATAGGATCTATTTTTCCTTCAGTGGAAATATTTGCAATTATATTGGCTGGGAAGTCGATGTCTTTGTGCCGCTGCCGTTGCCGTTGCCGCCTTCTCCTCAGCCAAAGAGGGAGGGCAGGGTGGATAAACACAATTAAATATCTCTCCATCTGGCACTTGGCAAACTCTCAAGTTGGCAGATCCACTCTGAAGGGCCCTCTCGTCAAGACTTCCCTCCCTCCCTCCCTTCCACGGAAAAGGGTCCCTGGGAAGAAGCGGGGTGATGCGGAAGGGGATGGGTGGGGGGCACCAGGGAAAAGACCGGCCATGGGGTGGAAGGGGAACATCATGGTGCTTGCAAAGGGAGTTTCAGGACTAGATAGTGGACTGCATGGTTTAGCAGGATGCAACCAAACCATGAACGACACACTGACAGGGTAGTTCTCTACCCACAAAGCCCAAGGGCAGAACCCCAGGTTTTGGCGGTGACTACGAGAGCATTTGCACAGTTAAAGCTTGTGCACCAATTGCACCAGTATCTTGGGAAGTCTAACTTGGCCACACTAGTCCATGCTCTGGTTACTAGGCCTGGGTATCAACGGAAAAATTTCTTTCTAAAATCGATTCGTTTTTTAGGGGTTTTTTGGTTTTGATATTTAAAATAATTACAAAATTTTCCCTTAAAAAAGTTCGGTATTTACGAAATTTCGTAAATGTGAAAAAAATTACAAAACATTAACGAATCGATTTCCGAAACAATAACGAATCGATTCGTTAATGGCGGACGCGACCGCGAAATACGCTAAAAAACCTCCAAAAACTTCTGAAGCTTCCCTCTCCCTCTGTTCTTGACTGTTGGTGTGATATTATAATTTTTTTTCACTAATTAAACAAAAAACTTGCCCCAGACATGCGGAAATAATAACGAAACGAATACAATAACGAAATACGAAGCATTTACAAAACGTGTTTAAAAATTCGTTTTTTAAAAAAATTGCTCCAGAATGGTTCGTTATCGTTTTGTAATTGAAAAAATTAACGAATTATTAACGAATTACGAATTAATGAAACGAAACCACCCAGCCCTAATAGAAAGGATTAGCTACCAGCCTGTCTTCCCAAATCTCTTGGGAAGACAAGCAGGCAAATGTCAGCGTGCTGGAAGAAGCAAAGACCACCAGCATTGAAGCGATGCTCCTCCACCGTCAACTCCGCTGGTCTGAAGGCCACGCTGTCTGGATGCCTGGCCACCGTCTGCCAAAGCAGTTGCTCTACTCCGAACTCAAGAATGGAAAATGGACTGCATAGTTTAGCAGAATGCAACCAAACCATAAACGACACACTGTCAGGGCAATTCTCTACCCGCAAAGACCGAGGGCAGAACCCCAGGTTTCGGCGGTGACCAGGTGAGCATTTGCACAGTTAAAGCTTGTGCACCAGTTGCACCAGTGTCTCGGGAAGTCTGACTTGGCCACGGTAGTCCACACTCTGGTTACATCCTGTATAGACTACTGCAACATGCTCTACATGGGGCTGCCTTTGAAGATTGTTTGGAATCTCCAACTGGTCCACGAGCGGCAGCCAGGTTGCTAACAGGAGCGTACAACTCCTCTGTTGCGCCAACTCCACTGGCTGCCAGTTTGCTACCAGGCACAATTCAAAGTGCTGGCTTTAGCCTATGAATCTGGCCCAGCTTACCTGTCTGAAGGTATCTCCTCATATGAACTATCCCAGAGCTTAAAATCAGCTGGGGAGGCCCTGCTCTTGGTCCCGCCTTCCTCGCAGGGGCATCTGGCAAGGATGAGAGACAGGGCCTTCCTTCCTTCTCAGTGGTGGCCCCTCAGCTGTGGAACTCCCTTCCCAGGGATATTAGATCGGCCCCTCCCTCCTGACCTTCAAGAGGAAAGTAACTTGACTTTTTGAATAAGCCTTTGGGAATGCAATTGCACCAGGACTGCTACTGGCCTCTAGGTATGTATCTATGCAGTGCTCACATGCAAACAGAAGAGGACAGCATAGAGACAGAAAGGATTAGCTACCAGCCTCTAGGTATGTATTTATGCAGTGCTCACATGCAAACAGAAGAGGGCAGCATAGAGACAGAAAGGATTAGCTACCAGCCTCTAGGTCTGTATTTATGCAGTGCTCACATGCAAACAGTAGAGGGCAGCATAGAGACAGAAAGGATTGGCTACCGGCCTCTACTTGTGTATCTATGCAGTGCTCACATGCAACCAGAAGAGGGCACATAGAGATAGAAAGGATTCGCTACCGGCCTCTGGTATGTATCTATGCAGTGCTCACATGCAACCAGAAGAGGGCAGCATAGAGACAGAAAGGATTAGCTACCGGCCTCTACTTGTGTATCTATGCAGTGCTCACATGGAACTATGCAGTGCTCACATGGAAAACATGGCTCTTCGAGCAGGCCTTCAACTGAGTGTATCTTGGAATGACACTGGAATGAACTAGGACTACGAATTTCGGCTATGACCCCAGGACTTGACGAAGCGGATTTTTAGTATAGTATATGTTATGTTGTATTTGTCCGGTTTGTATTGTCGTGATTCACTGTACACTGTCTTTCTTTGTCGTTGTTCACCGCCCCGAGTCGCCTTCGGGCTGAGAGGGGCGGTCAATAAATGCAAGAAATAAATAAATAAATAAATAAATAACTAGAAGAGGGCACATAGAGATAGAAAGGATTAGCTACCGGCCTCTAGGTATGTATCTATGCAGTGCTCACATGCAACCAGAAGAGGGCAGCATAGGGATAGAAAGGATTAGCTACCGGCCTCTAGGTATGTATCCATGCAGTGCTCACATGCAACCAGAAGAGGGCAGCATAGGGACAGAAAGGATTAATTACCGGCCTCTACTTGTGTTTCCATGCAGTGCTCACATGCAACCAGAAGAGGGCAGCATAAAGATAGAAAGGATTAGCTACCGGCCTGTTTTCCCAAATCTCTTGGGAAGACAAGCGGACAAATGTCAGCGTGCTGGAAGAAGAAAAGACCACCAGCACTGAAGCGATGGTCCTCTGCCATCAACTCCGCTGGACTGGCCACGTTGTCCGGATGCCTGACCACCATCTCCCAAAGCAGTTGCTCTACTCCAAACTCAAGAACGGAAAATGGAATGTTGATGGGCAGGAAAAGAGATTTAAAGATGGGCTCAAAGCCAGCCTTAAAAACTCTGGCATAGACACTGAGAACTGGGAAGCCCTGGCCCTTGAGCGCTCCAGGTGGAGGTCAGCTGTGACCAGCAGTGCTGTAGAATTTGAAGAGGCATGAATGGAGGGCGAAAGAGAGAAACATGTCAAGAGGAAGGCATATAAAAGCCAATCCCAACCAGGACCGCCTTCCACCTGGAAACCGATGCCCTCACTGGAGGAGAAGATGCTGGTCAAGAATAGGGCTCCACAGCCACCTACGGACCCATTGCCAGGATACTGCACTTGGAGGCCCATCATCCTCAGACCATCATTGGCAACTCAGAGTGGTTAACAAAGCAAATACATTACTTAAACATGATAAAACAGTTAAAAACAAGTTAAAAGAATAACATTATAACAATCAATAAACATCATAACATCTCATCTCGTCTCATAGTTAAAATCAAGATCCAATCGCGTCATCCAATTGTTCCATATTTCTATATTAGTTACACTGCCAATTCAAATGCCTGCTCAAACAACCAGGTCTTCACTTTCCTCCGAAATGCTAACAGGGAGGGGGCCAATCTAATTTCTGTGGGAGGCCACCACTGAGAAGGCCCTGTCTCCTGTCCCTGCCAACCGTATCTGTGATGCAGGCGGGACCGAGAGCAGGGCCTCCCCAGATGATCTTAATGTCCTAGCTGGTTCATAGGAGGAGATATGTTCTGACAGGTAAGTTGGGCCAGAGGGATCACCTAAGTAAGTAAGTACTCAGTTCTTGTGGGTTTTTTCGGGCTATATGGCCATTAGGCCTGGGTAACAACGCAAAAATTTGTTTCTAAAATCGATTTGTAATTGGGGTTTTTTTTTTTTCGATATTTAAAATAATTACAAAACTTTCCCAAAAAAAAGTTTCGGTATTTACGAAATTTCGTAAATATTTACAAAACATTTTGTAAAGATGGCGCCCTTTTTTTTTCAATATTTTAAAAATATTTTTTAAATTTAATTATTAATTTAGTAGAATAGGGATTAATTATTATTAATTATTATTAAGGAGGGAAGGCAGGCACTCACTCTGGCGGGCCCTCTCGCTCGCCGCTCGCTCGCCCCTCTCGCTCGCCGCTCGCTCGCCCCTCTTGCTCCAGCAGACAAGAGTTCTTCCTCCCACCCTGAACATTATTCCACAGATATATCAACCCCACTTGCCTAGTTTCCAACAGACCTCACAACCTCTGAGGATGCCTGCCATAGATGTGGGTGAAATGTCAGGAGAGAGTGCTTCCGCCCCTCTCGCTCGCCGCTCGCTATTATTATTAATAGCAATGCTAAGCAAGCTGGCCAATTGCAACATTCAGGCAGGAAGCAGCCAGACCATGAAGCTGCAAGGCCATTCGATGCTCATCAAGCTGGCCAGCTGCAACATTCACGCTTGCCTCCAGCAGACAAGAGTTCTTCCTCCCACCCTGAACATTATTCCACAGATATATCAACCCCACTTGCCTAGTTTCCAACAGACCTCACAACCTCTGAGGATGCCTGCCATAGATGTGGGTGAAATGTCAGGAGAGAGTGCTTCTGCCCCTCTCGCTCGCCGCTTGCTCGCCCCTCTCGCTCGCCGCTTGCTATTATTATTAATAGGCAATGCTAAGCAAGCTGGCCAATTGCAACATTCAGGCAGGAAGCAGCCAGACCATGAAGCTGCAAGGCCATTCGATGCTCATCAAGCTGGCCAGCTGCAACATTCACGCTTGCCTCCAGCAGACAAGAGTTCTTCCTCCCACCCTGAACATTATTCCACAGATATATCAACCCCACTTGCCTAGTTTCCAACAGACCTCACAACCTCTGAGGATGCCTGCCATAGATGTGGGTGAAATGTCAGGAGAGAGGGCTTCCGCCCCTCTCACTCGCCGCTCGCTCGCCCCCTCTCGCTCGCCCCTCTCAGCAAGCATCGGCAGGCGGCCATCTTACTTATTTCCGAAATGGACGGAAATACAAAATTTTTTGGCGCCTGCCGTTTCGATATTTAAAAACACTTCCAGGTTAAAAAAAATGTTTTGTAATCGTTTCGTAATTCAAAAAATAACGAATTTTTTAACGAATTACGAATTAACGAAACGAATTGACCAGCCCTAATGGCCATGTACTAGAAGCCCGAAAAAACCCACAAGAACTGAGTGATTCCAGCCATGAAAGCCTTCGACAATAAGTAAGGTTTGCCCCTGTTTGTGGGCAGAAGGCAAGTTAGGTGTCCACCTCGCACCCTGGGAGGGAGATCCCGGGACTCAAAGGTCCCAGGACTGATCCTTGGGGAAAATAGGGAGCAGGTCCAGTTCCAGATGCAGGACCTGAGAGAGATGGGGGGGGGGGCTCTTTGCCCGCCTTGCCCTTTGGGAGATGTCCTATTATCCTCTGACGTGGGTTTCAAGAAAAACACGAGTCCATTGGAATTAAACTCCTTTTCCCCAAGGAGAAACTTTCGGGAGGTGTTTCCAAAAATAGCCAGGCAGGCAGGCTCCGGCCGTGATGGCCGCAGCAGCTCCAGGAGGAGATTTCCCCGAACGTTGAGCGTAATCCGCTTGGGCGAAGGGCGAGAGCTGTTTGCTCTTTCCTGGAGGACAGCCAAGGTGTCTTGCGCTTGTCAGAAAGACGAGGAGACGAGGCCCTCCGGGATTTAATTGGCCGGCAGCAGAAACCATCGCGTGGGCGCCTTGGGCTGTGGGGCTGGCAAGTCCTGGCAAGAAGGGAGGATGGACAGTCAGTCTCAGGGACTATCCCCATTGTTTGTCCCTTTCCAGGCTCAGCACCATGGGGCAGGCACCTTCCCCTCTATCACGTAGGTTGTGCTTCCATCAGAGACATGCAGAAAGGCATCCGTGTGTGTATCTGGTGAGAAATGTGCTTTCATCCAGATGCCTCTTCAACCCCAAAAACTCAAAACCTGTGGCATAGACATCAAGAACTGGGAAGCCCTGGCCTTTGGGCACTCTAACTGGAGGTCGGCTGTGACCAGCAGTGCTGCAGAATTCGAAGAGGCATGAGTGGAGAGTGAAAGGGAGAAATGTGCCAAGAGGAAGCCAACCCTGACCGGGGCTGCCTTCCAACTGGAAACCAATATCCTCACTGTGGAAGAACATGCAGATCAAGAATAGGACTCTACATTCACCTATGGATCCACCACCAAGACACTACACTTGGAAGGCCATCAGACTTCATTGTCTGAAGGATCGTCTAAGTAAGTCAACCCCAAACCCGCCGTTTTCTCTTTTCCAAAGCCAATGCAGTTCTATGCTGCATCAAGAGGAATCTAGATGGAGGGAAGCCCTAGCACCTCCCAATTTTTCCTCTTTGGTCAGGACCCACCTGGAATGATGAGAGAAGTTTTGGGCAGAGCAACTCAAGGGGGATGTTGACAAGAGGGAAGGTGCCTGGAGAAGGGCCACCAAAACCATCGTAGCTTTGGAGACCACGAATCCCTCTGAGGATCATCTTAAAGAGCTCCGTAAGTCTAGCTTGGAGAGGAGAAGTCTTCCATATTTGAGAAGAAGACATCTTGAGGAGGGGACTGGCCTGTTTTCCTGCTCCAGATACTAGGACACAATGGAGCCATGGGGTCAAACTCAAGGAAAAATGGTTCCACCTAAATCAGTGGTTCTCAACCTTCCTAAGGCCGTGACCCCTTAATCCATTTCCTCATGTTGTGGTGACCCCCAACCCTAAAATTATTTTAGTTGCTACTTCATAACTGTAATTTTGCTCCTGTTATGAATCATCATGTAAATATCTGATAGGCAGGACGTATTTTCATTCTCTGGGCCTTGGGAGTTGTAGTTGCTGGGATTTATAGTTCACCTACAATCAAAGAGCATCCTGAACTCCACCAGAGATGGAATTGACCCACACTTGGCACACAGAACGCCCATGACCAACAAAAAATAATGAAAGGGTTAAGTGAGCATTGGCCTTGAGCTTGGGAGTTGTAGTTCACCTATCTCCAGAAAGCACTGTGGACTCAAACAATGATAGGTCTGGACTAAACTTGGCATGAATATTCAATATGCCCAAATGTGAACACTGTTGGAGTTTGGGGGAAATAGTCCTTCACATTGGGAGTTGTAGTTACTGGGATTTATAGTTCACCTACAATCAGAGAGCATTCTGAACCCCACCAACGATAGAATTGGGCCAGACTTCATAACACAGAACTCCCATGACCAACAGAAAATACTGTGTATCAAGATGGTCTTTGGCGACCCCTCCGACACCCCCTTGCGACCCCCCTCAGGGGTCCCGACCCCCAGGTTGAGAAACACTGACCTAAATCCTAGGAAGAGCTTCTGGATGGTAAGATCTGTTCAGCAGCAACGTGTGTACCAGCCTGGGAGCCTCCTCCTCTGAAGATTTTCTATCTGGATGGCCATCAGTCAGGAGGGCTTCAATTGTGCCTTCCTTCCTAGCAGAAGAGGGTAGGACTGGATGTCCCTTGGAGTCTCTTCTAGCTCTAGGATTCTCTGATTCTGTGATTCTATGAAGTCGTTTCCTACCCATGTGTGTGTTTCCAGGCAGCCATGGGGCTTGAGGGGCATTGCCTTGCAGTGGCTCTGGCCTCCCTTGGCTGAATGTTCCCACAGAATGGGGCAAAGATACCCATATCTGAGGAACGTTATGGCCCAGCACCCACAGGTCCCTCTAATCTCTAACTCTAAGCCCGCACGGGGATTCTGGCCTGGGTTTGACACCAAACAAACAAACCTCCAGGTTCTTGTGAGTTTTTTCGGGCTATAGAGCCATGTTCTAGAGGCATTTCTCCTGACGTTTCACCTGCATCTATGGCAAGCTTCCTCAGAGGTTGTGAGGTCTGTTGGAATTAGGACAATGGGTTTATATATCAGTGGAATGGCTGGGGTGGGGCAAGGAGCTCTTCCCTGCTGCAGTTAGGTGTGAATGTTTAGCTGATCACCTTCATTAGCATTTGAAGGCCTGCCTGAGCCTGGGAAATCTCTTGCTGAGAGGTGTTAATCTGTGCCTGGTTGTTTCCTCTCTGCTGTTTTGGTGTAGTAATTTTAGAGTTTTTTAATACTGGTAGCCAGATTTTGTTCATTTTCATGGTCTCTTCCTTTCTGTTGAAATTGTCCACCTGCTTCTTGTGGATTTCAATGGCTTCCCTGTGTAGCCTGACATGGTGGTTGTTGGTGTGGTCCAGCATTTCTGTGTTCTCAAATCATATGCTGTGTCCAGGCTGGTTCATCAGGTGCTCTGCTATGGCTGACTTCTCTGGTTGAAGTAGTCTGCAGTGCCTTTCATGTTCCTTGATGCGTGTCTGGTGCGTGTTTCATGTTCCTTGATGCGTGTTCCTTTCATGTTCCTTGATGCGTGTTCCTTGATGCGTGTTCCAACAGACCTCACACCTCTGAGGATGCTTGCCATAGATGCAGGTGAAACGTCAGGAGAAATGCCTCTAGAACATGGCTCTGTAGCCCGAAAAAACCCACAAGAACCTAGTGATTCCAGCCATGAAAGCCTTCGACAATACATTAAACAAACCTCCGCCACTTGCTACCTCATACATCCCTTTTTGCAAAACTCCTAAAATGTGACAACACTTGACATCTAAGCCTTTGGGTGAGGAAATGTCAAGCCTCCTTCCCACCCCTCTCTGTCGCGCATGGGCCTGCCTTGCGTTTTGGACGCTCTAGACCAGTGGTTCTCAACCTTGCTAATGCCGTGACCCCTTAATGCCGTTCCATATCCATATTGTGGTGACCCCCAACCATAATATTGTTTTCATTGCTTCTTGATACCTGCCATTTTACGACTGTTATAAATCGTAATTTAAATATCCGATATGCAGGATGGATTTTCATTCACTGGACTAAATTGAGCACAAATACCTAATATGCCCAAATGTGAATGCTAGTGGGGTTGCGGGGGAGGGTTGATTTTGTCATTTGGGAGTTGTAGTTGCTGGGATTTATAGTTCACTTACAATCAAAGAGCATTCTGAACTCCACCAGCGATGGATTTAAACCGAACTTGGCACACAGAACTCCCATGACCAACAGAAAACACTGGAAGGGTTTGGTGAGCATTGACCTTGAATTGTTGAAGGCTTTCATGGCTGGAATCACTAGGTTCTTGTGGGGGTTTTCGGGCTATAGAGCCATGTTTTAGAGGCATTTCTCCTGACGTTTCGCCTGCATCTATGGCAAGCATCCTCAGAGGTAGTGAGGACCTCCATAGATGCAGGTGAAACGTCAGGAGAAATGCCTCTAGAACATGGCTCTATAGCCCGAAAAAACCCACAAGAACCCATTGACCTTGAGTTTGGGAGTTGTAGTTCACCTATACCCAGAGGAGTGCTGTGGATTCATGCAATGATGGATATGGACCAAACTTGGCACGAATACTCAGTATGCCCAAATGGGAACACTGGTGGAGTCTGGGATGAGAAACATTGAGGCTATGTCCCATGCAACTGTCTTAGGTCAAAACCTAACATTTCAATGTTAATAATGTATTTTAAAAGATGGTCTTCTTTATAAATATCACTCAGTCTATTATGGCCCCTAACATTTGGGAGTTATAGTTGTTGGGATTTATAGTTCACCTACAATCAAGGAGCATTCTGAACTCGACCAAGAATAGAATTGGGTCAATCTTCCCGCACAGAATCCCAATGACCAACAGAAAATACTATGTTTTCTGATGGTCTTTGGCGACCCCTTTGACACCCCCTCACGACCCCTCAGGGGTCCCGACCCCCAGGTTGAGAAACACTGCTCTAGACGATGCACTTGCCTTTGGGCAGAGCTTGCTGCCCTTTGGACATCTCCAGCCCCGAGACCAAGGGAGGAAGGCCTCCAAGGGGAGCCTGGACATGGCCATTGTGCCTCCTCCTCTTCCTCCTCCTCCTCCTCCTCCTCCTCTTCCTCCTTGAACCCACTGCCCCCTCTTAACTCCTGGAGAGCAGGACCCTCGTGCCCCTGACCCGAATCTGCCTGGGAGGCTAATGGCCATCATGAATCAGAGCAGCCTTCTGCCTCTCTCTCTCTCTCTCTCTCTCTTTCTTGCCAAGTGCAGAGGAGATGTTATCACGGTGATGCTCTTTCCAGGCAAGTGATTTTTATGACCTGGATTCCTCCGGGAGACGACACCGGCGGCAACGGCAGCGGCATCAACAAGCGCCAATTGCTTTTCCCCTCCACAAACTTTCATTACTTGCTCAGGGGCATCTTTTTCTCTCCTGCACAAAGGTGAGCACAACTCCAGAGGACCTCAAGACCTTGGGCATCGGGTCCCATCACAGGGCCGCTCTCCATTACATTGCCTAATGGCTCCATCTATAAGCTGGGACCACAGGCAGGTGGGGGCCCGGAGGGACCTGGGGCCCAGGGGAAGGCGCTCCCCTCCTCTTCCTCCTCCTCCTCCTCCTCCTCCTCCCAAAGGCCATGGATCAAAACATCCACTCTCCTTCCTCTCACTCACTCATTCACTCACTCCATCTCAAGAAGCTCAGCCTCTCAATGAACATTTAGAAAAAAACCCAAAGTGCTCTTCCAGCAGTCACCGGCCAATCCCTCTCCAATGCCAGTTTGTTGTTGTTCATTCGTTCAGTCGTCTCCGACTCTTCGTGACCTCATGGACCAGCCCACGCCAGAGCTCCCTGTCGGCCGTCACCACCCCCAGCTCCTTCAAGGTCAGTCCAGTCACTTCCAGGATGCCATCCATCCATCTTGCCCTAGGCCAACCCCTCTTCCTTTTGCCTTCCACTTTCCCCAGCATCATTCCCTTCTCTAGGCTTTGCTGTCTCCTCATGATGTGGCATTCAAAGGACTTCCACTTTCCCTCTAGTCTCCTTCCCTCCAATGAGCAGTCAGGCTTTATTTCCTGGAGGAGGGACTGGTTGGATCTTCTCGCAGTCCAAGGCACTCTCAGCACTTTCCTCCAACACCACAATTCAATTCCAATGCCAGAGATACAGCTTAATGGTGTACATTAGAAAATGTTGACCATTTTCATTCCCTTGGCAGCCACCTCTCCACCAAAGTCAACATCGACACCAAAATACAACACCGCCTAAGCTCTGCGAGTGCAGCTTTTTCCGAATGAAGCAGAGAGTGTTTGAGGACCAGGACATCCGTAGGGAGATCAAGGGGCTCGCTTATAAAGCTCTTCCCCTCCCAACCCTGCTATATGCCTGTGAAATGTGATCTACAGATGTCACATGCAACTCCTGGAATGATTAAATATGTGAGAGGAAGCCACAGGGAGGAGGAGGGACAAGGCTTCCTTTCTGCTTCCCTGGAGACTAGGACGCAATGGAACAATGGCTTCAAACTACAAGAGAGGAGATTCCATCTGAACACGAGGAAGAACTTCCTGACTGTGAGAGCCGTTCAGCAGTGGAACTCTCTGCCCCGGAGGGAGTGTGGTGGAGGCTCCTTCTTTGGAAGCTTTGAAGCAGAGGCTGGATGGCCATTTGTCAGGGGTGATTTGAATGCAATATTCCTGCTTCTTGGCAGAATGGGGTTGGACTGGATGATGGCCCACCAGGTCTCTTCCAACTCTAGGATTCTAGGATTCTATGAGCCTCCACCACACTCCACACTCCACCACATTCTATGATTCCATCGGCGCTGCCTCCGGAAAATCCTGCAAATCTCTTGGGAAGACAAGCAGACAAAAGTCAGCGTGCTGAAAGAAGCAAAGACCACCAGCATTGAAGCGATGCTCCTCCGCCATCCACTCCACTGGACCAGCCACGTTGTCCGGATGCCCGACCACCGTCTCCCAAAGCAGTTGCTCTACTCCAAACTCATCTCACCCATCCTATATCTGTGCATTTTCATGGCCAAAGCGTCATTCGGTGCCTTTCTCCCTGTTGACATTCATTTGGTTAGTTCTGGCCCTGCTCTCTAAATTGTGAAGGTCCAATGTGTTGCCATTTTCTATGTGGTGTAACCATGTGTTGCAATGGAAATGGACGTTGCCCACCTGCATGGTGAGTTGCACTTGTGCATGACACGTTTGTGTGCACTTTCGGTGGTGCTGTGCCTCTGCAGTTATTTTTTATTTTGTTTTGTTTTGTTTTATTGTAATTTTATATTGGTTGTATTATTTTTATAGTTTATGTTCTACGTAATTGATCATGCTGTTGCTTATGTTTTGATTTTATTTTGTTGTTGCGTCATTGGGCTTGGCCTCATGTAAGCCGCCCCGAGTCCCTGTTGGGTAGATGGTGGTGGGGTATAAATAAAGATGATGATGATGATGATGATGATGATGATGATGATGATTATTATTATTATTATTATTATTATTATTATGTGCTTCTCCATCCCCTTGATGCAGGTCTCTGCCTTGGATGAGTATGGCAGAGCGTGAAGGTTTTGTCATTCATGTTATTCATGGCTTTCCACTCCTTATTTCAGTCTTAAGATCCCTTATATAAGCCCAGCTCAACACAACCCAAAATAAACTCTAAAAATAAAGTGTCGCACAGAAAGAGATTCATGCTCTACAAGATACAACCAAAGTGGTTTGGCTTTTGGGATCCGAATGGTGATTTAGCCTCCTGTCTCGGACCAGAAGACCTTCAGATGCAAAAGCTTCCTAGCCAACATTTTGATCCCATGCCAACAGTGATGCAGGAAATGAAGGGACACATGGGCAATGCTGTAGTATGATGCTACTGAACCATGGGGAGCATGGCCCAAAGGCCATGTAGTCCACCCCTTCTGCTATAAATGAATGCACAGCCCAAGCCCCATAGAAGACAATCACCCAGGCTTTGTAGAAGGAGGCTCTACCTGACTCTGAACTGGAGAGTCTTATATATTTAAAAGAGAAAAAACAACAGTTCCAGAACTAATTTTGCAATTCTTTGGTGGCATTTAGACAGAAGGAGAATATTGGGTGGGGGGGGGGGGGGGGACTTTAAAGGTTCTGTGATTCTAAGGCTGGAGTCCTGCAAGTGCGAGATGCACACAGAAGTTGGGTGTGTTTTGCTGTCGCTGAGTGGATGCATCCGGTTCATGTTGGAGTTGGCCCCAGAGCAGAGTTGCATCCTTGAATGGAACCCAACCATTTGGCCGTGCCTTCCAATCCACATTGGGTGACCAAGTGCAGGTGCCGAGAGGGATCCTGTCTGAAGGCTGGAGCAAGGGATGGTCTCTGTCATAGAATCATAGAATCATAGAACCACAGAGTTGGAAGAGACCTCCTGGGCCATCATCCAGTCCAACCCCATTCTGCCAAGAAGCAGGAATATTGCATTCAAAGCACCCCTGACAGATGGCCATCCAGCCTCTGTTTCAAAGCTTCCCAAGAAGGAGCCTCCACCACACTCCCTCCGGGGCAGAGAGTTCCACTGCTGAACGGCTCTCACAGTCAGGAAGTTCTTCCTCAGGTTCAGATGGAATCTCCTCTCTTGTAGTTCCAAGCCATTGTTCCATTGCGTCCTAGTCTCCAAGGAAGCAGAAAACAAGCTTGCTCCCTCCTCCTCCTCCCTGTGGCTTCCTCTCATGTATTTATACATGGCTATCATCATGTCTCCTCTCAGCCTTCTTTTCTTCAGGCTAAACATGCCCAGCTCCTTAAGCTGCTCCTCATAGGGCTTGTTCTCCAGACCCTTGATCATTTGAGTCACCCTCCTCTGGACACATTCCAGCTTAGAGTCAATATCTCTCTTGAATTGTGGTGCCCAGAATTGGACACGATATTCCAGGTGTGATCTAACCAAAGCGGAATAGAGCATGGGGAGCAGGACTTCCCTAGATCTAGGCACTAGGCTCCTCTTGATGAAGGCCAAAATCTGGCAGGAGAAGAGCCCCAAACTCATCCAGTGGTGCCTGGCTCTTCCTGGGGAAATGGATGCTCAGTGAGGGAGCCGCAGGAACGCAGCCAAAACATTGCTATAGAAACGGGATGAAAGTGTGAACTTTGGAGTCATCTCCATCCAAGAACAGCTTTCCGATCGGGGAGGTTTTATTTCTGGAGGAGATTCCTATTTGGGATGCAGGGCGCATTGAGAGAGATGCCTCATGCTGCCCATGATGATGATGATGAGGATGATGCCTCCCTCGTGCGCCTCCATGTGCCTCCCTCCCTCCCTCCACAGCCCCTCCCTCCTTACCTCCCCCTTTGGGACTCAATTTTGGGACTTTCACCAGCCAGTAGGCCTGTCCCACCAATGAAAACAATGTTTCAGTACTCATTCCTAAATAGGGGAGGGGGTGGCAAAGCATTTCTAAAGTGTTTCTAAAATATCTTAAGGGATCCATATCACTATACAAAGGTTGAATGAAAAGGAATGCCTCCACCTTCATAACCCCTCAACAGATGGCAGTACTGGTATGTGGCAGGTACCAGCTTGTTCAGTAGATGCTCCTCTACAGTTCCATTTCGGTTGGAAGTCTTTGCATTGAATGGTTGTGTTGTTAAAGTGCAAAGTATGGAACCCTGTGCAGACATTCGGTCAATGCGACTTAAGCAACGTAGACGGCAGGTACTGGCTTGTTCAGTAGATTCTCCTCTAAAGTTCCATTTTGGTGGGAAGTCTTCACATTGAATGGTTGTGTTGTTAAAGTGCAAAGTATGGAACCCTGCACAGACAGTCGGTCAATGCGACTTAAGCAATGTTGGCGGCAGGTACTGGCTTGTTCAGTAGACTCTCATCTACAGTTCCATTTTGGTGGGAAGCTTTAGCATTGAACGGTTGTGTTGCTAAACTGCAAAGTATGGAACCCTGCACAGACAGTCGGTCAATGCGACTTAAGCAACGTATGCGGCAGGTACTGGCTTGTTCAGTAGACTCTCCTCCACAGTTCCATTTTGGTGGGAAGTCTTTGCATTAAATGCTTGTGCTGTTAAAGTGCCAAGTATGGAACCCTGCACAGACAGTCGGTCAATGCGACTTAAGCAACGTAGGCAGCAGGTACTGGCTTGTTCTGTAGACTCTTCTCTACAGTTCCATTTTGACAGGAAGTCTTAGCATTGAACAGTTGTGTTGTTAAAGTGCAAAGTATGGAACCCTGCGCAGATGTCAGTCAATGCGACTTAAACAGAGAGGAGAGTCTACTGAACAGGCCAGTACCTGCCACATACAATACACAGACAGACAGAACAGAACAGAAGAAGGTAGAATCCTAGAATCCTAGAGTTGGAAGAGACCTCCTGGGCCATCATCCAGTCCAACCACATTCTGCCAAGAAGCAGGAATATTGCATTCAAATCACCCCTGACAGATGGCCATCCAGCCTCTGTTTAAAAGCTTCCAAAGAAGGAGCCTCCACCACACTCCCTCCGGGGCAGAACAGCTCTCACAGTCATGGTGGTTTGTTTCAGCTGTTTTTGGTGCCATTGAAGGTTGGGCTCGAGTCCAGGGAGTGCTGTTGCTCCATCCTCTATGACGAAGAGCCGTCAGAACTTCCTCCTTCCTTTTGGTCGCCCAGCATTTTCTGCTATTCTTTCTTTACGGCATCGTAAAATACCTCCCCTGCTATTTAGTGGTACCTAATTTCTCTAATCACAGCTAAAGCTGTTTTCAAATTGCTTAGGTAAACAATGAGCTAGGCTGACAGTTGGCAGCTCACGCCAACCCAGGGCTTTGAATTTGCTTATAATTGATAGAGCTTATAATTGCTGATGATTTACCGGCTGTGCTAAGCCTCTGGCCTTGTATGTACAAATCGTATGAAATAATACAACATACAAGGTACAAATGACTTTTTTTTTTGCACAGCCCTATTGGCCAGCCCTTCACTTGGCCCTTCCTTGGGTGTCCCTAGCTCTGACCCTGCTTTCTTTCTTCTCATTCTCTGGAGGCAGAGGCTGGAGGGCCCTCTGTCAGGAGGGTTTGGGTGGTACCCCCCTGCCTGGCATAAAAAGGGGGTTGGAACAGATGGCCTTGGGAGCTCCCTTCTCACTCTGCCATTCTGTGATTCGAAGACCTTCCCAGAGTCTTGGCCTCTCAGTGTGGACCTTCCCTTGGGGCTTGTTGACATGAGAGAGAAGGAGGAGGAGAACGGAAACTGAGCCCCCCCCCCCTCTCTTTCTTGTCTGCTGCTAACGAGGAGCATAGATCTAATTAACATTCCGATTCCCCTGGAACATGGCAACCTTGGCTTGGTCCAGCCGGGTTAATGTCTGCAAAGGCGGCAGGAGGTGTCCATCAGGCCTCTGAAGCGGCCTCTCTCCCCTTGACCCCCACATCCCATTGACAGGGAGGGGAGCCTTCCTTCCCCACAGATGGGTTTCCCCCCTCCCAATAAAACCTTTCCCCAGACTCCGGTGGGTGTCTTCCTCCAGAGCAAGTTTCCTGATGCAAGTGATTCTCCATCATATTTGTTTAACATTCCTGAAGCAAACCTAGAGAATAGGCTTTCAGTGAGAAGGCCGGTCTTTTCTACTCTTGGAACCCACAACGGAGAGCTCCAAACCCATCAGTGGTTCTCAACCTGGGCTCCCCAGATGTTTTTGGCCTACAACTCCCAGAAATCCCAGCCAATTTACCAGCTATTAGGATTTCTGGGAGTTGAAGGCCAAAAACATCTGGGGACCCCAGGTAGAGAACCACTGCACTAGATCTTCCTCATTTTGGTCAGATCCCCATACGCAGGATCCTTCAACTGGCCAGCCAGCCTCTCCTTTGGATCCATGGGGCCAAAGGTCCCTTCTGATGGTTTCCCTTTGGGACATCCATATGGTAGAAGTAATGGAGTTTGTTGCCACTTTCATCACCATGGACCAATGCCATAGAATCTTCCGCAAAGGCAAAGAAAAGGCAGAGGACCTTGTGAAATACCCCAAACTCCATGGCATTCAGCCACGGCAGATCAAGCTTAATCTATATAAATCAAAATGTAATGTTTGTTTGTGGGATTAACAGAACTCAAAAACCACTGGACAAATTGACACCAAATTTGGACACAAGGCTCCTCTCAGGCCAACAAGTAACCATCACTCATAAAAACACTGAAAAACACAGCAGAAGCCCCCAAAAGCTAAATGACAATACAAAAAAAGGGGAAGAAAGAGGGAGGGAAGGGGAGAAAAAAGAAAGGAAGGAAGGAAGGAAGGAAGGGAAAAGGAAACATGGAAGCAAAGAGAGAAGGAAGGAAAGAGATAGAGAAGGAAGAAAGAGAAAGAGGGAGGGAAAGTAAAAGGGGGAAGGAAGGCAAGTTAAAGAAGGAAAGAAGGAGAGAAGGAAAGAAAAAAGGGAAAGAAGGAAGAAAGAGGGAGAGAAGGAAGGGGCGAAGATGTAGAGAAAGAGGGAGGGAAGGGGAGAAAAAAGAAAGAAAGAAAGAAAGAAAGAAAGGAAGGAAGGAAGGGAGAAGGAAACATGGAAGCAAAGAGAGAAGGAAGGAAAGAGATAGAGAAGGAAGAAAGAGAAAGAGGGAGGGAAAGTAAAAGGGGGAAGGAAGGCAAGTTAAAGAAGGAAAGAAGGAGAGAAGGAAAGAAAAAAGGGAAAGAAG
Source organism: Anolis sagrei (assembly GCF_037176765.1). Lineage (NCBI taxonomy): Eukaryota > Metazoa > Chordata > Lepidosauria > Squamata > Anolidae > Anolis > Anolis sagrei. The sequence continues at coordinate 344,747,561 of NC_090021.1, forward strand.
GAAGAAAGAGGGAGAGAAGGAAGGGGCGAAGATGTAGAGAAAGAGGGAGGGAAGGGGAGAAAAAAGAAAGAAAGAAAGAAAGAAAGAAAGGAAGGAAGGAAGGGAGAAGGAAACATGGAAGCAAAGAGAGAAGGAAGGAAAGAGATAGAGTAGGAAGAAAGAGAAAGAGGGAGGGAAAGAAAATGGGGGGATGGAAGGAAAGTTAGAGAAGGAAGGAGAGAAGGCTAGAAAAAGGGAAAGAAGGAAGGAAAGAGGGAGCGAAGGAAGGGGGAAGATGTAGAGAAAGAGGAAGGAAAGAGAGACAGCAGAAGAGAAAGGAAAAGGGGAAAGGAAAGAAAGAAATAGAGAAGGAAAGAAGAAGAGAAAGAAAGACAGAAGGAAGGAAGGAAGGAAGGAAGGAAGGAGGGAAGGAAGGAAGGAAGGGAGGGAGGGAGGGAGGGAAGAGGGAGTGAAGGAAGGAGAGAAAGAAGGAGAGAAAGAGGGAAGGTTGGCCACAGCAACGCGTGGCGGGCACAGCTAGTCTATATAAATAAAAATGAAATGTTCGTTTGTGGGATTAACAGAACTCAAAAACCACTGGAAATCTGCTGGCAAATGCTGTCGTGCAGTTTCTGTTTGTTGTCGTTGTTGTGGTTGTGCTACAGCCTCCAGACCAAAGGCCTCCTTCTGCCTGATGATCGGAAGCCGGCCTTCCTTCCTTCCTTCCGCAGAGCCTCCTCTTCTTGCCCTGCAAATCCATCCCGGCTCCTTCCCTCCTGAGATTTCAATTTAGATTAGGGACTGTTCTCTGCTCCGGCAACATATAAAAAACATCACCCGGCCCTATATATATATATATATATATATATATATATATATATATACACACACACATACACACACACAGAAAGAGAGTGGCACATCTTTCATTGCAGCCATAGCTGTGCACAGGCAGGAACACTGGTTCATCCACAAGGTTCTCTGCATCAGCTGCACTTTAAAAACTTCAGAACCACTCAGCACGAAGTCACTTTAACCTAAGCACCCGGTCCTTCCATCAGAACCATATCAGAACGGTCAAGTGGCTATAACAATTTGCACCTTATTCTCTGTACTCTGGGTTCTCATACTATTAATTGCAGTAAGCATATTTATTGTTAACACCATTCTATCATTATTACTCTTATGCCAATGTTTGCTCTGCCTCTGCTGCTACTGTTATCCCTCCAACCTCTAACACAAGTGCACTTTACAACAATACTAGCACAAGTGCACTTTATATCGGCTCCAGCACGAGCGCACTTTACAACCCTCAACACACTAGAGGGAATGGACAGCATTAAGGGTGGGGAATATCAGGACCCAGAGACAGATAACAATAATTGTAAGTATGTGCCTACTATTGAGACCATAGCTGCTCGAAACGGAGGGAGCACCCCCGGGGGGGGTGGGACCGCGGGTGGGGGAGCCGCCATAGAGGTGGTGACTGGCAGAGGGAGACACGGGAAAGGGAGAATAAAATTTCCATTTCGGCCCAAAATTCACAGTAATAAATTGGCTATCCCTAAAGATGCTAGAAATCAAAGACAAAAGCAAATTCGGCCCAAAATCTTTAATAGGACATTGGCAATTCCAAAAATAGACACTACTATTCGGCTCGAAATTAATAAAAATAGATTGACAACTCCAAAATCTACTCCCGACAAAATACAGCTGAGGTGCCAAGACGGTGGTCCCTCCAAGCTAAAGGTGGTGCTGTTCAATGCCAGGTCGGTAAACGGAAAAACTGCCATCATTCAAGATCTAATCCAAGAAGAACGAGCCGACCTGGCTTGTATAACGGAAACCTGGTTGGACGAGGGGGGAGGGGTTAATCTCACCCAACTCTGTCCACCGGGTTATTCCGTTCAGCACCAACCAAGGCTTGGAGGGCGGGGAGGCGGAGTCGCAGTGGTCTATAAGGACATTATTCCACTGATCAGGTGTCCCATCCCTCAATCATCTTCCTTTGAATGTGCCGGCTTTAGGATAGGTGACCGGGACAGGATAGGGATTCTGGTAGTGTACCGACCACCCCGCTGCACTACAGTCTCCTTACCTGAGCTAGCGGGAGTGGTCTCGGACATGGTGTTGAACTCCCAACGACTTCTGGTCCTGGGAGATTTCAACATCCATGCTGAGGCCCCTCCCTCCGGAGCGGCTCAGGACTTCATGGCCTCCATGGCAACCATGGGCCTGTCCCAGCTAATATCTGGTCCCACCCATAGTGCCGGACACACCTTGGATCTGGTCTTCACCCAAGGATGGGATGAGGGTGACGGAATGGAGGAGCCGACCATCGCCCCTTTGCCATGGACCGATCACCACCTGATCAGTTTTAGACTAACTGTGCCTTCTAACCTTCGCAGGGGTGGTGGACCCATTAGAATGGTCCGCCCCAGGAGACTGATGGATCCAAATGGTTTCCTGATGGCTCTTGGGGATTTTTCCACCTCCTTGGCTAGCGATTCTGTCGATGCTCTGGTCTCTGGCTGGAATAGCGAGTTGACCAGGGCAATTGACACTATCGCTCCGGAACGCCCCCTCTCGAGTAACCGAGCTAAACCAGCTTCTTGGTTTACTGAGGAGCTGGCAGCAATGAAGCGAAAGAAGAGGAGGTTAGAGCGCGTGTGGCGCCAGAATCCCACCAATCCAGCCCAAACACACTTGAATGCCTTTTTAAGGTCCTATAGTGTGGCAATTGAGGCAGCTCAAAAAACATTCATCACAGCCAATATTGCATCAGCGAAGAATCGTCCAGCTGAGCTTTTCCGAGTTGTCAGGGGCCTGTTAAATCCGCCAAAAAGCGAGGCCCCGGATAACTCGGTGGCCCGCTGTGAAGCATTTGCTCGATTCTTCGCGGATAAAATTGAGCGGATTCGGTCTGGATTCGACGTCATGTTAACGGCAGTCTCCGGGGATGTAACGAGAGCATCTGCTTGTCCAGTTTTGTTGGATTCGTTTCAATTGGTTCAGCTTGAGGATGTGGACAGGATCCTTGGAGAGGTGCGACCCACCACATGCATCCTAGACCCCTGCCCTTCCTGGCTGATTAAGGAAGCCAGAGGGGGTTTGGCAGGGTGGGTGAAGGTGATGGTTAATACCTCCTTACAGACAGGAGAGTTTCCAGCGAGCTTAAAGCAAGCTATTATAAAACCGCTGTTGAAGAAACCATCACTAGATCCCACCCAATTCGACAACTATCGGCCAGTTTCCAATCTCCCCTATTTGGGCAAAGTCATGGAACGTGTGGTGGCGACACAACTCCAGGGGTTTCTGGTAGACACTGATTATCTTGATCCGGCACAGTCTGGCTTTAGGCCGGGACATGGAACTGAGACAGCCTTGGTCGCCTTGGTAGATGATCTGCGCAGGGAACTAGACAGGGGGAGTGTGTCCCTGTTGGTTCTGCTGGACCTTTCGGCGGCCTTCGATACCGTCGATCACGGTATCCTTCTGGGCCGCCTCATGGACATGGGGCTCGGAGGCACTGCTCTGCGGTGGCTCCGATCCTTCCTTGAGGGACGGACCCAGAAGGTGTTACTGGGTGACACCTGTTCGGCCCCACAACCGTTGTTGTGTGGAGTCCCACAGGGTTCAATCTTGTCCCCGATGTTATTTAACATCTACATGAAGCCGCTGGGAGAGATCATTCGGAGTTTCGGACTAAGATGCTATCTCTATGCAGATGACGTCCAAATCTGTCACTCCTTCACACCTGTCACCAAGGAGGCTGTCCAGACCTTGAACCGGTGTTTAGCCGCTGTATCGGACTGGATGAGAGCTAACAAATTGAAGCTGAATCCAGACAAGACAGAGGTCCTACTGGTCAGTCGGAAGGCCGAACAGGGTACAGGGTTACAGCCTGTGTTAGACGGGGTTACACTCCCCCTGAAGACGCAGGTTCGCAGCTTGGGAGTGATCCTGGATTCACCGCTGAGCCTGGAACCTCAGGTCTCAGCGGTGGCCGGGAGAGCTTTCGCACAATTAAAACTTGTGCGCCAGCTGCGCCCGTACCTTGGGAAGTCGGATCTGGCCACGGTGGTCCACGCTCTTGTCACATCCCGGCTGGATTACTGCAACGCACTCTACGTGGGGTTGCCATTGAAGACTGCTCGGAAACTACAACTAGTCCAACGAGAAGCAGCCAGATTGCTCACCGGAGCGACGTACAGGGAGCATACCACCCCCCTGTTACGTCAGCTCCACTGGCTGCCGATCCAATTCCGAGCAGAATTTAAAGTGCTGGTTTTGACCTATAAAACCCTATACGGTTCCGGCCCAGTGTATTTGTCCGAACGGATCTCCCTCTACATCCCACCTCGAAGTTTAAGATCTTCTGGGGAGGCCCTGCTCTCGACCCCGCCAGTCTCACAAGTGAGGCTGGCGGGGACGAGGAGCAGGGCCTTCTCAGTGGCGGCCCCCCGCCTGTGGAATTCACTCCCCGGGGAGATCAGATCGGCTTCCTCCCTCCTAGCATTTAGGAAAAAACTAAAGACCTGGATGTGGGACCAAGCTTTTGGTCACTCTGATAATTAACTCAAGGACCTGGCGATAGACAAAGATAAGTGGAATAGAACGGATGCACGGCTCTGATATATGGACTCTGACATGAGATGGTTTTAGGTATTATGTTTTTATGATGTATTGATGTTTTAATCTGATTGTGAATTGTGATATTGTTTGGATTATTGTTGTGTATTTGGGCATCTAATTGTGCCCTCCCTGTAAGCCGCCCTGAGTCCCCTCCGGGGTGAGAAGGGCGGGGTATAAGTGAATGAAATAAATAAATAAGGTTCTCCATCAGAGGCAGGAACATCTCCCAAGGTCCCATCTCCACTGCCATAGAATGCACTTTGAAACCACATTATGTAGCAGTGTAAATGGGGCTCAAGCGTGGTGTGTCCACACTGTACACTTCTTTAAACTGCCACAGCTCAATGCAATAGAACCCTGGGAGTTGTAGTTTCTACAAGGTCTTTACAGTCCTGGAGCCTCTTCAAACTACAACTCCCAGCCTTCCATCACATTGAGCCACAGCATTGTAAAATGTGTCTGACTGCATTCATATATGTGTACATTGTAATCTGCCCTGAGTCCCCTGTAAATACATAAATAAATAAATAAACATCCGCATCTTTAAGTCCTTGCGGAAAGTGGGCAGGAAGGATGCTAGCCTGATCTCCCTGGGGAGGGAGTCCCAGAGCTCTGGTCCTGAAAGTTGCAAATGACTGACAGGTGTTTTCCAGCCATAACATCCTGACTCCCTCAGTTCCTGGACAGAGGTTGACTTTTCTTCCATAAGTGATACCTGGTTTCCCTTCTTAAGGAGCATTGTTTGCTTCTTTCTTAATGTAAGGAACCTTCTAAACACTTCCTTAACTTGAAGAGCCTTTGTCTCTGGTAATGTCAACATTTTGTTTTCCACCAAGAGTTAATCATTTGTCTTCAGCAATTCTCATTAGCAATTTTTAATTACAGTTCATCAGTTCCGTAGTTTTCCAGTCCTCGTTTGTTAGGACGGCCGCTCTAGCCTCTCTAGGTCCCCAATCATACAGCTTTCCTACCAACATCTCATATTTGATCCATCACACTATGCCCCACCCTCCAAAGGAATAGCCAGAAGCATGAACTAGCTGGGGGGGGGGGGGGAGGAGTGTTTGTCTGAAGAGGAAATAGTCCAAATGATACCTGGTTTCCCTTCTTAAGGAGCATTGTTTGCTTCTTTCTTAATGTAAGGAACCCTCTAATCACTTCCTTAACTTGAGCCTTTGTCTCTGGTAATGTCAACATGTTGTTTTCCACCAAGAGTTAATCATCGGTCCCTGTCAGCAGTTCAGCAGTTCTCATTAGCAACTTTTAATTACAGTTCATGAGTTCCATAGTTTTCCAGGCCTCGTTTCTTAGGAGGGAATCTCTAGCCCCAATAGGTCCCCAAACATATACTTTTCCTAATTGCATTCAAACCAACGTCTCATATTTGATCCATCACACTACCCCACCCCCCACCCCCAAAAAAAGAATAGCCAGAAGCATGAACTGTCTGAGGGGAGGGAAAGTGTTTGTCTGAAGAGGAAAAAGTCCAAATGCAAAGTGCAACCTGAACATGATCTCCCTGGGGAGGGATTTCCAGAGTTCTGGTTCTGAAAGTTGCAAATGAATGACAGGTGTTTTCCAGCTATAACGTCCCAACTTTCTCAGTTCCTGGACAGAGGTTGACTTTCCTTCCTTAAGTGATACCCGGTTTTCCTTCTTAAGGAGCATTGTTTGCTTCTTTCTTAATGTAAGGAACCTTCTAAACGCTTCCTTAACTTGAAGAGCCTTTGTCTCTGGTAATGTCGACATGTTGTTTTCCACCAAGAGTTAATCATTGGTCTCTGGTCCTGTCAGCAGTTCAGCAGTTCTCATTAGCAGCTTTTAATTACAGTTCATCAGTTCCGTAGTTTTCCAGGCCTCATTTCTTAGGAGGGAACCTCTAGCCCCAATCGGTCCCCAAACATATACCTTTCCTACTTGCATCCAAACCAACATCTCATATTTTATGCATCACACTACCCCCCACCCCCACCCCCACCCCCAAAAAAAAGGAATAGCCAGAAGCATGAACTGTCTGAGGAGGGGAAAGTGTTTGTCTGAAGAGTCCAAATGCAAAGAGCAACCTGAATATAATCTTCCCCAAAGCACAGCGCTTGCTTGTTACCGGGTAACTGTGACATTGGAGAGTTTGTTCCATATTGGTAAATGTGACAAGCGCTGCTCTGTGATTGCAGGCAGGAGGGGGAATGGATAAAGGCGCGCACACAAACACACACTGGCAATCTCACACACGCTCCTCCTCGGCTTTCTGGAAATGAGCAGGCTCCCTCTTTGCACCCGCTTAATCCACGCTTGCTGCCCTTCTGGTGTATCGGATATTACGAGCAGGAAAGGAGCCAATTAAGGAGCTCACGGTCGAAGGGAGAGGAGAAAGCGACAAGAAGGGAACACATGGAGGGGGCAAAGGGCCGCAGGGGAGTCGGCGGGTGTCAGTGTTGCGTGGGGGACCCAACAGGCCCGAGGCACACAAATTGCCTTGGCCACACGGAGGAGCCACCCCTCCCCAGGAAAAGGCACAAGAGGCTCCCAAGTCTTGCAAAGAGTGCCTTGATTTGGGTGAGGAAGCAGTGCCCGTCTTCTAACAGATGGATCTAAGGACATTAGAATCATAGAGTTGGAAGAGTCTTCATGGGCCATCCAGTCCAACCCCATGATACCCCTCTATTCTGCCTTGGGTAGACCACACCTGGAATATTGTGTCCACCACAATTCAAGAGAGATATTGACAAACTGGAATGTGTCCAGAGGAGGGCGACTAACATGATCAAGGGTCTGGAGAACAAGCCCTATGAGGAGTGGTTGAAAGATGTGAGGGGAAGTCCTAGGGAGGAGGAGGGAACAAGCTTCCTTTCTGCTTCCCTGGAGACTAGGACACAAGGGAACAATGGCTTCAAACTACAAGAGAGGAGATTCCATCTGAACATGAGGAAGAACTTCCTGACTGTGAGAGCCGTTCAGCAGGGGAACTCTCTGCCCCGGAGTGTAGTGGAGGCTCCTTCTTTGGAAGCTTTGAAACAGAGGCTGTGTGGTCATCTGTCAGGGGTGATTTGAATTCAATTTTCCTGCTTCTTGGATGATGGCCCATGAGGTCTCTTCCAACTCTATGATTCTAGGACAATCGCATTCAAAGCACCCCCAGCAGATGGCCATGCAACCTCCATGGGCTAACTTGGGCCCTCCATGTGTTTTGGAATGCAACTCCCACAATTCCTAACAGCCACTCTTTGGGGCTAGCATCAGACTGGGATGGCTTCCACCAAGGAAGCTGTAATATAATTGACTGGTTGCCCTGACACGACAAATAAATAAACCTGCTTCCTTGCAGAGTCTACATTTGGGATCTGTTGTCGACAATTCTGGCTCATCATCATCATCATCATCATCATCATCATCATCATCACCACCACCATTACCATTACCATTACCATTACCATTACCATTACCATTACCATTACCATTATCATTATTATTGAACAGGAATGGCTGGTGACTTTCTCTGAAATTCAAGCTGCAGTTACTGAACTGGCCATTTGGGGGAAGCAGAGAGCCTTTCCCCTGGTATTTTCCAAGGGCAGAACTATACCAGTACAAGGAACTTTGTTAGCAATGAGTAACTCAGCAGGGTGCCTTTCCGGGCTGTAGTAACAGTGAGAAGCAACTGGGGAATTGGAAGAAGGAGTAAAGTAATTCGTTTCTTTTTTTTAAAAAAAAGGTAGAATTGTGTGGTGGAGGCTCCTTCTTTGGAAGCTTTTAAACAGAGGCTGGATGGCCATCTGCCAGGGGTGCTTTGAATGCAATATTCCTGCTTCTTGGCAGAATGGGGTTGGACTGGACGATGGCCCAGGAGGTCTCTTCCAACTCTTGGATTCTAGGATTCTATAACTTCCTGGCTGTGAGAGCCGTTCAGCAGTGGAACTCTCTGCCCCGGAGGGAGTGTGGTGGAGGCTCCTTCTTTGGAAGCTTTTAAGCAGCGGCTGGATGGCCATCTGTCAGGGGTGCTTTGAATGTAACATTCCTGCTTCTTGGCAGAATGGGGTTGGACTGGACGATGGCCCACGAGGTCTCTTCCAACTCTTTGATTCTAGGATTCTATAACTTCCTGGCTGTGAGAGCCGTTCAGCAGTGGAACTCTCTGCCCCGGAGGGAGTGTGGTGGAGGCTCCTTCTTTGGAAGCTTTTAAATAGAGGCTGGCCATCTGTCAGGGGTGCTTTGAATGCAATATTCTTGCTTCTTGGCAGAATGGGGTTGGACTGGATGATGGCCCACGAGGTCTCTTCCAACTCTTTGATTCTAGGATTCTATAACTTCCTGGCTGTGAGAGCCGTTCAGCAGTGGAACTCTCTGCCTCGGAGGGAGTGTGGTGGAGGCTCCTTCTTTGGAGGCTTTGAAGCAGAGGCTGGATGGCCATCTGTCAAGGGTGCTTCGAATGTAATATTCCTGCTTCTTGGCAGAATGGGGTTGGACTGGATGACGGCCCAGGAGGTCTCTTCCAACTCTAGGATTCTAGGATTCCTCAATAGAGGAGATTCCATCTGAACATGAGGAAGAACTTCCTGACTGTGAGAGCCGTTCAGCAGTGGAACTCTCTGCCCAGGAGGGAGTGTGGTGGAGGCTCCTTCTTTGGAAGCTTTGAAACAGAGGCTGGGTGGCCATCTGTCAGGGGTGCTTTGAATGTAATATTCCTGCTTCTTGGCAGAATGGGGTTGGACTGGATGATGGCCCAGGAGGTCTCTTCCAAATCTTGGATTCTAGGATTCTATAACTTCCTGGCTGTGAGAGCCGTTCAGCAGTGGAACTCTCTGCCCCGGAGGGAGTGTGGTGGAGGCTCCTTCTTTGGAATCTTTTAAGCAGAGGCTGGATGGCCATCTGTCAGGGGTGATTTGAATGCAATATTCCTGCTTCTTGGCAGAATGGGGCTGGACTGGATGATGGCCCAGGAGGTCTCTTCCAACTCTTTGATTCTAGGATTCTATAACTTCCTGGCTGTGAGAGCCGTTCAGCAGTGGAACTCTCTGCCCCGGAGGGAGTGTGGTGGAGGCTCCTTCTTTGGAAGCTTTGAAACAGAGGCTGGATGGCCATCTGTCAGGGGTGCTTTGAATGCAAAATTCCTGCTTCTTGGCAGAATGGGGTTGGACTGGATAAAGGCCCAGGAGGTCTCTTCCAACTCTAGGATTCTAGGATTCCTCAATAGAGGAGATTCCATCTGAACATGAGGAAGAACTTCCTGACTGTGAGAGCCATTCAGCAGTGGAACTCTCTGCCCCGGAGGGAGTGTGGTGGAGGCTCCTTCTTTGGAAGCTTTTAAATAGAGGCTGGATGGCCATCTGTCAGGAGTGCTTTGAATGCAATATTCCTGCTTTTTGGCAGAATGGGGTTGGACTGGACGATGGCCCAGGAGTTGGTCTCTTCCCACTCTAGGATTCTACGATTCTATGAGGCTGGATGGCCATCTGTCAGGGGTGATTTGAATGCAATATTCCTGCTTCTTGGCAGAATGGGGTTGGACTGGATGAGGGCCCAGGAGGTCTCTTCCAACTCTAGGATTCTATGAGGCTGGATGGCCATCTGTCAGGGGTGCTTTGAATGCAATATTCCTGCTTCTTGGCAGAATGGGGTCGGACTGGATGAGGGCCCAGGAGGTCTCTTCCAACTCTTTGATTCTATGAGGCTGGATGGCCATCTGTCAGGGGTGCTTTGAATGCAATATTCCTGCTTCTTGGCAGAATGGGGTCGGACTGGATGATGGCCCAGGAGGTCTCTTCCAACTCTAGGATTCTAGGATTCTAAGACAAGTGAGGTAATAGTAAGCGATGGGTGCCAGGCATCCCAGCTCCAAATGTGGAGAAGGCAGCTAAGGTCTATGTTGTTGAGCTTTGCGCTGGTCCCAGGGAATGAATAATGTCTGAAGGGGCTGAGATGGGGCGACATTCTGGAAACATGTTCAAGTATTCATGCAGAAGCGAGCCGTGTGGATAATTCTCGGCGCAAGGAAGAGAGAGGCAAGCAGGCGGAGGGAGAGGTGAGGCTGAGTCATGCAAGTCTCCCTTAATGGAATATTTTGCAGAGATTATCAGAGAGGGATGGGAGACGAAGAGGACGAGGAGGAGGAGGGCGCCTGCAATAGAGATTGCACACTTGCAGACAGCGACAACCCGGCGGTGATTGGAGCCAAGGGGTCCCCTCTGCAAGCAGCCCTTGGCATCACGCATGCAGCTCTCTTCCCGCTCCTCTGCGCACAGGCCGCATTGGCCAAGCAGGACACGTCTGGTGCCCTTGGAGGGGAGTCACCTGCCAGAGCATTCACACTTGGGTCACACGGCTCCTTGGGAAGTGCACGGATTCACACACACACACACACACACAGGCATGCCCTTTATGGCACCTCAGAGCTTTGGATGAGCAGAAAGCCGCCTTCAGCCCAGAGAATAATAGGCCTTTCAGCTCAGCGAGGAGCCAAGAGGAGCAAACGCTATTAATTCATCAATCAATGAAATATTCATCAATGAACACCATCAAACAAGCCATGCTCAGGCGGCAGCACCAGCAGCAGGGAGCCTTCCTTGCAGACTCCGACTTGCATGCAGCGGCTCTTTCACCCATTCGTTTTGGGGACGGAGGGAAGGGGGTGTCCTTGTGCCACCCCACTCAAGGAGATGCCTGAGGATGGGCCTAAGGGGAAGGGCCTTTGTGGGCACTTCCACTCAGAACCCCACAGACCTCTTCTCTCAGGGTCTGGCACCCCCCCCCCCCTTAGTGACACACAATTTTGGGACTCAGCCTGTGTTTCACCCTGAATCTGTTATAGTGTTTTCCCCTTCCACACCTGGAATATTGTGTCCAGTTCTGGGCACCACAATTCAAGAGAGATATTGACAAGATGGAATGTGTCCAGAGGAAGAGGGCGATTAAAATGATCAAGGGTCTGGAGAACAAGCCCTATGAGGAGCGGCTTAAGGAGCTGGGCATGTTTAGCCTGAAGAAGAGAAGGCTGAGAGGAGACATGATAAGGGCCATGGATAAGTATGTGAGAGGAAGCCACAGGGAGGAGGAGGGAGCAAGCTTGTTTTCTGCTTCCTTGGAGACTAGGACGCAAGGGAACAAGGGCTTCAAAATACAAGAGAGGACCATGTTCTAGAGGCATTTCTCCTGACGAACATGGCCCTATAGCCCGAAAAAACCCACAAGAACCTAGTGATTCCAGCCATGAAAGCTTTCGACAATACATACAAGAGAGGAGATTCCATCTGAACACAAGGAAGAACTTCCTGACTGTGAGAGCCGTTCAGCAGTGGAACTCTCTGCCCCAGAGGGAGTGTGGTGGAGGCTCCTTATTTGGAAGCTTTTAAACAGAGGCTGGGTGGCCATCTGTCAGGGGTGCTTTGAATGCAATATTCCTGCTTCTTGGCAGAATGGGGTTGGACTGGATGAGGGCCCAGGAGGTCTCTTCCAACTCTAGGATTCTAGGATTCTATGGGTCCAGGGGTGTCATTGAGGATGAGGTGCAAAATGGGGACACTTTGGACAATAAGGTTACTACAGACTCTGACCGAGAAGGGTCAGGGGAAAGGCTAAGTTCTCATGAGAAAATCCCAGGCTTGAATTTGCAGAAAAGTTCACTCCCTTCTCCCGGCTTGAGTCTGCAAGATAGCTCCACACCTGCTGTGAACAAAGAGATGGATAAGACCTAGGGCTGGGTAACCATGGAAAAATTTGTTTCTAAACTTGATTCGTTTCCAGGGGGCGCTAGCGTTTCCAAATTCTAAATACTTCCGAAATTTTGAGATTTCAAAATTTCGTTATTTACGAAATTTCGTTAATTTCGAATCGATTCGTTAATGGCGGACGCGATTGCGCAATATGCTAAAAAAACCTCCAAATGGGAGAGGGGGAACTTCTGAAGCTTCCCTCTGTTGTTGACTGTTGGTGTGATAAAACAAACAACAACTATAAAACTTGCACCAGACATGAGAAAATAATTACGAAATAATTACGAAATAATTACGAAACAATTACGAAATAATTTCGAAATAATAACGAAACAATAACGAAATAAATTGAAAAAATTGTTTCGAATCTAATTTACTCCTCACACTATTCCTGCATGGCTCAATATCGGATCGTAAGCTAATTTAAATACGAATTAATAACAAATTACGAAATTAACGAACGAATCCGCCCAACCCTAATAAGACCAGTGGCAGGCTGGAAATTAGCCAGAACCATAGGGAGGCCCAATGTTTACGCAGGTCAGAAAGAATTCAGCAGTTAAGGTCAAAGACTGGGGGGAGTAGAAATCAGTTTCTGGGACTTTAATGGAGCTCTTAGGGAATTTCCTTCAGACCAGGCATCGTTTGGTTTCAAGTCATGTCTTTTGGATAGTCTTGTGGTTTAGGTTTCCTGGCTTTTCAAGTGGTTTTTATGGAAGGCATTTGATATTTCTTTGCATTTGGATTTAAACAGCAAGCTTTTGGGATCTGTCAGGGGTGATTTGAATGCAATATTCCTGCTGCTTGGCAGAATAGGGTTGGACTGGATGGCCCAGGAGGTCTCTTCCAACTCTTTGATTCTAGGATTCTATGATTCTATCTTTGATATTATTCCTATGTTTGGACACTGTTAATGTTTCCGCCTATTTGGCTTTTTGCTTTTGGACTTTTATCAACTTTATATTCGTCTCTTTTATTGGCTCCAATTATTCTTCAAATAAAGATATTCTTCATCTAAGGTGTGGGGCAATTAATGCTTAGAGGGTCCTGTTCCTACTCTGGGGTGCAACACATGGCACAGGCTCCTATGCACATGGGATGTGCCTTCTTGGCTGTAGGACAATCGCCATGCCCAGCAGAAGGTTGCAGAAGCAGCACATGCACTTGGGCCTTCTTAGCGATCATGACTTCCATATTGGAATGATGTACCCGGGAAGGAATGAGGCAGATCTTGAAGTGTAAAGTCAGGTCATTGTGGTTTGCAAGGTCTTTTGCCTCCTCTGCCCAGGAATGCTGGTGCCTCATCAAAATGCAAATCCGACAGAGGTTGAATGAAAAGTAATGCCTCCACCTTCATAAGTCCTCAACAGATGGCAGTACTGGTATGTGGCACGTACTGGCTTGTTCAGTAGACTCTCCTCTACAGTTAGCATTGAACAGTTGTGTTGTTAAAGTGCAAAGTACGGAACCCTGCAAGAACGGCCGGTCAATGCAACTCAAGTAACGTGCAGTCATTGAATTCTTGACAGCAGAAGGTGTCACCTCAACATCCTTAAACTTACTCGTCCAATGATGCACAGTACTCACATCAATACAATCACCATAAACACCTTGCATTCTATGATGAATCTCTTTTGAGGTGACACCTTCTTGGGGAAGGGGGAAAGAAGGGGCCGAAGGCCAGGAATGGTGGGAGTTGAAGTCCAAAACACCCGGAGAGAGGGCCCAAGTTGGCCCGTGCCTGGTCTACACCAACTCTTTCATGCATCTTCAGACTGCATTATACGGCAGTATGGTTGGGGCCGAAGATCTCCCGCCATTTCCCCCGCACGACCCTGTCCTTCTGCCCAGCGGTCAAGGCCTGTCGAAGGTGGTCACTTCAGGGGAAACGGTCAGGATCTTCTCTGGCGCATCAGCCATCAGAAGAACCGTGGAAGGTAATTAAATGAGCGCTGTGATTAAACTCCTGCGAAACAGAGGGTGCCATCATCTCCTAATTAGGAAGCATTTATTCAGGCGCCTCGTGCACTGCCTGGTAGTTGAGGGTATCATTAACCAGTTCCTCCTTCGGTGTTATAATTCGTTTTCATTACGATAGGTTTTGCTTAATGGTGTCCTTTGCCCTGGAAGAGCAGCAGGGGAAGCCGTTGCCGTCCTGAACTTCTCTAGGCAGAAAGGAGCCGCGGCGGAGGCCCAACTTGGCAGGATCGTCTTGCTCAAATGGACAGGCCAAGCCCAACCTCAGGACACACCTGAGAGAAGGGACCTGGGTTTTCTGCAGCCTTGGGGCATCATCATCATCATCATCATCATCATCATCATCAGCCATCAGTCATAGCCAAGTCTGATTGCCTTCCAAGTGGAGGGTCTTGGCAGTGGGTCTGTAGGTGATTATAGAGACCTATTCTTGATCCGGGTGTTCTTTCGCAGTGAGGACATCGGTTTCCAAGTGGAAGGTGGTCCCAACAAGGGTCAATGTTGGGGTTCAGCCTGCGTGTGAACCTGAACCTGATTCTTTGATTGTATTTCCTGATGCAACTGAACAGGCTACTGAACATGTATTTTTCCCTGTTGGTTTGGAGACTGTTGATTCTGAGGTCAGTGGCTTGGAAAGTGAAACTGCACAGCCTGATGAAAATGCTTCAGATTCAGGTGGTGATAGCTCTCCAGGGAGCACCTGCCTTTTTTAATGAGGATAGAAAAGGACAGATTTGGAAAAACAGGAATGAATCGCAGA
The DNA here is from genome assembly GCF_037176765.1 of Anolis sagrei. Taxonomy (NCBI): domain Eukaryota; kingdom Metazoa; phylum Chordata; class Lepidosauria; order Squamata; family Anolidae; genus Anolis; species Anolis sagrei. The sequence continues at coordinate 344,762,618 of NC_090021.1, forward strand.
GTCTGCGAAGGTCAAGCAGATTAAAGGAAAGGGAGGCACAGGCTTCAAAGTCTGGAGGCATGTCCCAAAACAGTTCTTTAGTTTAAAGTGTCTCTCCCCGGGCCGTCTCATTAGATCAAGCATCGTTTAGACTGAGGCAATACCTTGGCAGATTTCCCGTTTCCCATGGCCTGCATTCCCAGAGGCTTCTAGTTTCCAAGTATGGTTAGTGAAATGCTAACAGGTTCCAGGTTTTTATAGTATTGCTTTTGGAATTTTGATCTAGTTCAGAGATATTCCTGACTGCTGAGTTTTACTGTGGCTTTTTGACTTTGTATTTTCCTCTACTTTGTAACCACTTTTCATCAATAAAAAAGGATTGTTTTTTCCCACAGTCAAGTGTGGTGGATTAATCTTATGGACTCGTTTCCTGATCTGGGTTGCAACAGTCAACTCCCCTGTTTAAGGAGCTCCATTGGCTGCCGTTCATCTTCCGGTCCCAATTCAAGGTACATGTTCTTACCTATAAAGCCCTAAACAGTTTGGGACACACCTACCTTCGTGACCATATCTCTCTCCATGAACCAGCCCATACCCTTCGATCTTCAGGTGAGACCCTCCTTTCACCCTTGCCAGTCTCTCAGACTCACCTTGTGGGTACAAGGGACAGGACCTTCTCCTCAGTGGCCCCCCGATTGGAATTCACTGTCCGGAGAGATTAGGAAAGCCCCTACCTTGGAAACTTTTTAAAAGAGTCTTAAGACCTGACTCTGCTGGCTTTCAAAGAGTAACCACATAATTTTATGCTAGTGCTCCTCCAATGTTCTTGTCCCAGGAATCCCTCCCCCCCATACGAAGGTTGGCTTAATTTCCTATCTCTCTATGAGATCTCCCTTACAATTAGTTCTCCCTCGTTATCTCACCCGGTAGTTTTTAAATCATTTTATGTACAAGCGGCCCGCCCTTTGTCTTTCTGTCATAATGCTTAGTTCCTATGTTTTGTGTATATTGTTTTATATGCTTTGATGTTTTATATTTTAATGTTATGTTGTTTATTTTATTGCAATTTGTATTGTTGTATTGTAATTCTTGTTCGGGCTTGGCCCCAGGTAAGCCTCTCCGAGTATCCCTTTGGGGAGATGGTGGCGGGGTATAAATAAAGTTTAAATAAATGAATAAATAAATAAATGTTGGGGAAACTGAGCTGTTAGGTCTCGGCGATGGTCAGGAGAGCTTTTGCACAGTTAAAGCTTGTGCGCTAGCTGCTTACCTTGGGAAGCCTGACTTGGCCACAGTGGTCCACACTCATTACATCCCAAATAGACTACTGCAATGCACTCTACTTGGGACTGCCCAGAAGCTTCAACTCACCCAACGTTCAGCAGCCAGGCTACTCACTGGGACTGGGTACAGGGAGCGCACAACGCCCTTGTTACGCCAGCTCCACTGGCTGCCTATCAGCTTCCGAGAATCCTAGCCCAACCCTCAATCTACTACATCACATTGGCTCACTAATGATTCCCAAGGGGATTTTGGTCTTGGTGTCCACATGACCCCATCTTCCACTTGTCATTGTTCTATGCTTTCCTGCTACTGTGACTAAAACAACCCGTTCTCTCTCTTTTAGAGAGTGGGAAGCGTTCTTTTGGAGGTTTCTTTGCTGTAAGTCAAACCCTGTGCAACCCAAAATGTTCTCCAGGAATGATCCCATGCCCCCTTCCCATGTTTTGCTTTGCTCCCAGTGACTGGGGAGATCTGGTGCACCCTGGACCCCTGAGAGGAGGGCCCTCCAGCTGCATCCTGCCCACGAATGCTGTCATAACCCAGAGAGATGCTGCAAAAGCCAAGAGAGCCCCCTCCCCATGGGTGTCCGTCTGGTGAGATATGGCTCAGCCTGAGAGACCCCTCCCCGTTTCTGCCTCTTCCGGTTCTCTCCGCAGGCTCCGTCTCATTGAAATGCAGGTTCTTAAGCAGCAAAGGTTTGCCATGTCTTGAGACAATTTCTGCCTCTTTTAAGGGCCTCATAAATGCTTTATGGGGAATGCTTCGGAATAAATATTAGATGCTGTTGTGAGATTGCAATCAGGGCGGCAGGAGGGAGGCCCGGGTCTGCAGGGACCCCCCGTCCTTCCCTTCCCTTCCTTCCTTCCTTCCTTCCTTCCTTCCTTCCTTCCTTCCTTCCTTCCTTCCTTCCTTCCAAGTCTCCTCCAGGAAGTCACCCCCCCCCCCTCCATGCACCCCCCAAATTTATGTCTATCTCTTGGGTTTATACCCTGACTTTCTCCCAGATTGGAATTCAAGGTAGATTGTAGATAGAGATAGATAGATATTAGATAGATAGATAGATAGATGGATAGATGGATAGATGGATAGATGGATAGATGGATAGATGGATAGATGGATAGATGGATAGATGGATAGATGGATAGATAGATAGATAGATGATAGATAGGTAGATAGATAGATAGATAGATAGATAGATAGATATTTAGCAACAGGTAGTTCTAGCAGTGTTCTTATTGCTGTGGGAAGGTCTTTGGATGCATCTACATTGCAGAATAAATGCAGCTTGGTTCCACTTTAACTGGAATGGCTCAATGCTAGGCTATTCTGGGAGTCATAGTTTTGCAAATTCACAATCATTCCACAGTGCAGATGCATCCTAAACATCTCACTAAGCAACAGCTCATTTCATAGAACCATGATATAAAACTGCATTCATTCCACATTGGAGATGCACCTCCAGACACATTGCATTACACAGGACATCATGCATCCATTACATTACTGCATATGGAAGGTAAGCTGCCACACTTCCATGTGAAGAGTATTGGGGAGTGCCACCTCATTTGCTCTCTGCACACTTGCTAAGCATCCCAAGGGTTAATAATATATCCATGGACGTTTCTCTATCCAGCCACATCCATTACAGATCCATAAACAGCCATGAAGGGCACCAATTAGCCCTAATAGGCCTCTGTCTATTCAATAGAAAGCGTGCATCCTCTATTCAAAGAGCATCAGCCATTCTCTCCATTCTGGTCAGTCAAAGAGGGACACTGGCAATTGGTCAGCCCAGCTTCTCGCTCCTTTTGAGCCATTTTATATTTCCCCCCACATGATCAGCTGCCAGTTCTTAGCCAACCAGACAAAAGCCATTCTCTATATCCCATTTATACGATATCATCCCACTGCCAGAAGGGACAGAGAGTTTCATCTATGCTGATGATCGTGCCATTACCACTCAAGCAGGGAGCTTTGAGATGGTTGAACAGAAGCTCTCCGAAGCTCTAGGTGCTCTAACTGCCTCTTACAGGGAAAACCAGCTGACCCCTAATCCATCTAAAACACAGACATGTGCCTTTCACCTTAAGAACAGACAAGCATCCCAGGCTCTGAGGATTATGACCTGGGAAGGAAGGAATCCCACGGGAGCATTGCAGCGCACCCAAATCCCTGGGAGGAGTCACTCTGGACCGTGCTCTGACCTACAAGAAGCACTGCCTGAACATCAAGCAAAAAGTGGGCACTAGAAACAATATCATACGAAAGCTGACTGGCACAACCTGGGGATCACAACCAGATACAGTGAAGACATCTGCCCTTGCGCTGTGCTACTCTGCTGCTGAGTACGCATGCCCAGTGTGGAACACATCTCACCACACTAAAACAGTGGATGTGGCTCTTAATGAGACATGCTGCATTATCACGAGGTGTCTGCACCCTACACCACTGGAGAAACTACACTGCTTAACCGGTATTGCACCACCTGACATCCGCCGGGAAGTAGCAGCCAATAGTGAAAGGACCAAGGCAGAGACATCTCCAGCTCATACCCTGTTTGGGTCTCAGCCAGCACGTCAATGGTTTAAATCAAGAAATAGTTTTCTAAGATCTACAGAGACACTCACTGGAACACCCCAGCAAGCGAGAGTCCAAAAGTGGCAGGCTCAAACCCAGAGCCTCAATCCATGGCTGATACCAAATGAGAGACTCCCCCCCTGGGCACACAGAGGACTGGGCGACTTGGAAGGCGCTGAACAGACTGCGCTCTGGCACCACGAGATGCAGAGCCAACCTCAAGAAAGTGGAATCCACAACATGCGAGTGTGGAGGAGAGCAAACCATTGACCACCTTCTGCAATGCAACCTGAGTCCTGTTACATGCACAATGGAGGACCTCCTTGCGGCAACATCAGAGGCACTCCAAGGGGCCAGATACTGGTCAAAGGACATTTAAACAACTACCAAGCTTGCAAACTTTGTGTTTTGCCATACAACTGTTTGGTTTGCTCCTGACATGATAAATAAATAAATAAATCCATATTATGTAATGTCTGTTTGCTGAGTTTGGTGTGTGTGTGTGCTGTAACATAGAATCATAGAATCAAAGAGTTGGAAGAGACCTCATGGGCCATCCAGTCCAACCCCACTCTGCCAAGAAGCAGGAATATTGCATTCAAATCAAGCAGAACTCGTGCAGAGTCTTGCCCATCACAATAGGAAGGGCCAGAAAGGACCCTTCTCTCGGAGGAGGCACCCAAACATGGAATCGTGAGCCTTGGGAATCAGAATCAGACCCTTCTTTCTGGCATCTTAGAATCAGTTTATGGCAGGACAGGTTCTGTATTTGGACCTTCCAAAAGGGCCAGGTGTGGTTGGAAGTCTACCTGTCTGGATCCAGGAGATGTTAGGCTCACAAATAACCCTCCCTTGCCAAATCTGTCTTGGGCAAAAGAAGAAGAAGTTGGGGCAGAGTGCCAGCCAGGTTTTTTTTTCCTGGCCAAGTGAGGTTTTTGCAAGAGGACCACCTCCCTTGAAGAATGGGTCTTTCAGTGGAAGCTTACTGCCTGGGAGACGAGGCCGGCTTTGACTGGCGCAGGGCTGGCCTGGTCTGGCCGGTCAGTGGGCCAAGGCGACAGGCCGGAGTAGCATCTGTCCGGCTATTTGCCTTGCGTTCCCTCGCAGCCCATCGGCCCTGGCGCCTGAATGGGGAGCCCATCGCCATCCTACCCGCTCCCCAAATAACCCTGGGATGCCAAGTGCAGCAGCTTCCGAGTGGAAAGGCATTTAACAAGCTCCATTTCGTGCACAGCTTTGCCCGCCTCGTGCCAGCGCCGGGTGTTTTAATTTGCAGGGAAAGACTCAGAAGCTCATTTGGACAACGCTTCTGGACGGACAGCGCTTTGCAAAGCGGAATGGGCAGCTAAACATGGGAAGTGGAGAATGGAAGGGGGAGGCGAGGGAAGAGGGAAGCGCACTTCTGCAAGAGCCAGCCCTGCAAGAGCCGCCAAGCCCATCCTTGCACTGTGGGAGAAGCAAGGCCAGGACCTGGGGGGCAGCTGGATCCAAGCCTTGGAAGAAGAAGAAGGAGAAGAGAGGGCACTTGGAGCATCACAGGATCCCAGGGTTGGAGGAGATCGCAGGGGCCACCCAGCCCAGCTCCCTTCTGCAGGCAGACAAGGAGGCACTCCCTACAGATGCCCATCCAGCCTCTCCTTCAAAGCCACCAGGGAAGAAAGGAGCCTCCACCAGATTCCCAGCCAGTAGGATAGAATCATAGAATCATAGAATCACAGAATCTTAGAATCCTTGAGTTGGAAGAAACCTCCTGGGCCATCATCCAGTCCAACCCCATTCTGCCAAGAAGCAGGAATATTGCATTCAAAGCACCCCTGGCAGATGGCCAGCCAGCCTCTGCTTAAAATATTTTACAGCTTAACAGCCCTTGCTGTCGGGGAGTTCTTCCTCATGTGCAGATGAAGGCTTGTGGTCCACTAAGACTCCGAGATCCCTTTCCCATGGACTCTTTCCAAGCTGAGTATCTTCCATTGGATGTTCCTGCCTGGCACAAAAGAGGTTAGACTAGATGGCCCATGGGGTCTCTTCCAACTCTATGATACTTTGATTCTATCCTAGAATCATAGAATCAAAGAGTTGGAAGAGACCTTTGTGGTGGCCATCATCCAGTCCAACCCCATTGTGCCAAGAAGCAGGAATATTGCATTCAAATCACCCCTGACAGATGGCCATCCAGCCTCTGTTTAAAAGCTTCCAAAGAAGAAGCCTCCACCACACTCCGGGGCAGAGAGTTCCACTGCTGAATGGCTCTCCTTACAGTCAGGAAGTTCTTCCTCATGTTCAGATGGAATCTCCTCTCTTGTAGTTTGAACCCATTGCTCCATTGCGTCCTAGTCTCCAGGGAAGCAGAAACCAAGCTTGCTCCCTCCTCCTCCTCCCTGTGGCTTCCTCTCACATATTTATACATGGCTATCATGTCTCCTCTCAGCCTTCTCTTCTTCAGGCTAAACATGCCCAGCTCCTTAAGCCGCTCCTCATAGGGCTTGTTCTCTAGACCCCTGATCTGCTCCCTCCTCCCTGTGGCTTCCTCTCACATATTTATACATGGCTATCATGTCTCCTCTCAGCCTTCTCTTCTTCAGGCTAAACATGCCCAGTTCCCTAAGCCGCTCCTCATAGGGCTTGTTCTCCACACCCTTGATCCTTTGAGTCGCTCTCTTTCTCTGGACACATTCCAGCTTGTCAATATCTCTCTTGAATTGTGGTGCCCAGAGATCCCTTTCCCATGGACTCTTTCCAAGCCGAGTATCTTTCATTGGATGTTCCTGTCTGGTACAAAAGGGCTTAGACTAGATGGCCCATGGGGTCTCTTCCAAATCTATGATACTTTGATTCTATCCTAGAATCCTAGAGTTGGAAGAGACCTGGTGGGCCATCAGTCCAACCCCATTCTGCCAAGAAGAAGGACAATCACATTCAAAGCACCCCCGACAGATGGCCATCCAGCCTCTGCTTAAAAGCTACCAAAGAAGGAGCCTCCACCACACTCCCTCCAGGGCAGAGAGTTCCACTGCTGAACAGCTCTCATAAGCAGGAAGTCCTTCCTAATGTCTGCGTGGAATCTTTCTTGTAGTTTGAAGCCATTTTTCCATTGCGTCCTAGTCTCTCTCCAGGGAAGCAGAAAACAAGCTTGCTCCCTCCTCCCTGTGGCTTCCTCTCACATATTTATACATGGCTGGCTATCATATCTCCTCTCAGCCTTCTCTTCTTCAGGCTAAACATGCCCAGCTCTTTAAGCCTCTCCTCATAGGGCTTGTTCTCCAGACCCTGGATCAATTTTCATCCCAGTTATATCCTACCTTGCTCATGCCCAGCATTATTTTTTAAATTTTTTTTTAATTTTAATTTTACATTTGACCCAGCCATAGGTTTTTAATGGTTGTTGTGTTACTGTACTGCTTATATTTTATTTTATTTCTGTTTATGAGATGTATTTTAACTGTATTGTCGAAGGCTTTCATGGCTGGAATCACTAGGTTCTTGTAGGTTTTTTCGGGCTATAGGGCCATGGTCTAGAGGCATTTCTCCTATTGTATTTTAACTGTTTTGCATTGTTTGTTTGCTATTGTTTTATTATTGATGTGTTGTGGGCTCGGCCTCATGTAAGCTGCACCGAGTCCCTTGGGAAGATGGTAGCGGGGTCTAAATAAAGATTATTATTATTATTATTATTATTATTATTATTATTATTATTATTTTAGTCTCCCTCTTCCTCTGGACACATTCCAGCTTAGAGTCAATATCTCTCTTGAATTGTGGTGCCCAGAATTGGACACAATATTCCAGGTATAGTGGTCTGACCAAGGCGGAATAGAGCATGGGGAGCAGGACTTCCCTGGATCCAGACACTAGGCCAAAATCCCATTGGCTTTTTTTGCCACCACATCACATTCCTGGCTCATGTTCACCTTCCTGTTCACGAGGACCCCAAGGTCTTTTTCGCAAGTACTGCTCTCGAGCCCTGCGTCTGCCATTCTGGATCTTTGCATTTCGTTTTTTCTTCCTAATCCTATCCCTGTGCATTCCATTTGTATTGCAATAATGTCTCGTCCTGTGCATTTCTCTCTGCTGAAATCTATTTTGTTATCTTTGGCTAATCGGCTCTCTCTGCAGTGAAGGCCATTCTGGGTCCTGACCTTGACCTCTGGAGTAGTCACTCTCCCTAATTTGGGGTCACCTGCAAATGGGGTCAGCCTGGCTTCTATTCCATTGTTGTCCAAGTCATTGAGAAAGAGGTTGAACTGCCCGAAAGGCTGAGGACTGGACCCCGGTGGCCCCTTCCCTCCAGGAGAAGGAAGAGGGGCTGTTGAGCCAGGTTTGATGCCTTCCTTGCTCCAGTGTTTGAAACGTTCCATTCCCTTGCCTTTGCCAGCAAGGATGGCATTTGGGAAGATTCCCTTTCCATAGTCAGGGATGCCGAGAGAGACGGGGGTGAAGGGGCTTTCCTTTAGGGAAGGGGCTCCTGCCCACCCCCACCCTCCATAAAATCATAGAATCCTAGAATCCAAGAGTTGGAAGAGACCTCATGGGCCATCCAGTCCAACCCCATTCTGCCAAGAAGCAGGAATATTGCATTCAAAGCACCCCTGACAGATGGCCATCCAGCCTCTGTTTAAAAGCTTCCAAAGAAGGAGACTCCACCACACTCCCTCCAGGGCAAAGAGTTCCACTGCTGAACGGCTCTCACAGTCAGGAAGTTCTTCCTAATGTTCAGATGGAATCTCCCCTCTTGTGGTTTGAAGCCATTGTTCCATTGCGTCCTAGTCTCCAGGGAAGCAGAAAACAAGCTTGCTCCCTCCTCCTCCTCCCTGTGGCTTCCTCTCACATATTTATACATGGCTATCATCATATCTCCTCTCAGCCTTCTCTTCTTCAGGCTAAACATGCCCAGTTCCCTAAGCCGCTCCTCATAGGGCTTGTTCTCCAGACCCTTGATCATTTTAGTCGCCCTCCTCTGGACACACCGGTCCTCACCGGTTGCTTCTATTGAAGAGGAAAAACCAGGGACGATGGGGGTTCCTGTCCCACTCCCAACTCCCTGCTTCCTGCTGTCACCAAGTAGACTTCCTCTTTGCTCCCTGCAAACCTCCGATATGTTTTCATTAAGGGAGACGAAGCGACTGAAGCCCTCCTGAAAGGTCCAGGAGCTGCTTGTTCTCCTTATCGCTCTAATTGCCTTCTTCTTCCTCTTCTTTTTCTTCTTTTCCATTGTTTGCCTTCATTAAGATCAGGCGATGGCTGAGGGGGACCTTTCTGCAGAAGTCTTGGCAAATAATGTCTGGTTTACTTTTGTTTGCAAATGACGTCAGGACAAGGTCCTGTTTGCGAGGTGTCCGTACGATGTGGAGAGAGGCGCAAGTGGGCCAGAAAAACCATCCATGCCCCCATCAGATCCAGTGATGCAGGAACTCAGACATGGTGCACAATTGCTTTGGAAGTGCTTTAATGCAACATTTTAAGAAATTCCTCAGACTTTCCTGGTAGCTTTCCTTACATGAAAATATCATTGCAGATTTGATAAATGTGGATTTAATGATGTGTGGGAATGAATGGAAGAATGGAAGATGAATGTATGGATGGAGCTAATCATTTTGGAAGCACCAGTAAACTATTAAGGCCTGCAATGACTAACTACTTGCTTGCTGGACTGTAATTCAAAGTTACTAATAGTAAACTCTGGGTTCAGACGGTATGCTTCAGACTTCAGTTGGAACAGCATGCTTAGAGACTCCATTGGACTTTCAGAATAGAAACAGAGACTCTGTCAGACTCTCAGAACAGGGAGATGCTTTGGACGATGGACTCCTGAAGAGAAGGCTGAGAGGAGATATGATAGCCATGTACAAATATGTCAGAGGAAGCCACAGGGAGGAGGAGGAGGGAGCAAGCTTGTTTTCTGCTTCCCTGGAGACTAGGGTCTGGAGAACAAGCCCTATGAGGAGCGGCTTAAGGAGCTGGGCATGTTTAGCCTGCAGAAGAGAAGGATGAGAGGAGATATGATAGCCATGTATAAATATGTCAGAGGAAGCCACAGGGAGGAGGAGGAGGGAGCAAGCTGGTTTTCTGCTTCCCTGGAGACTAGGGTCTGGAGAACAAGCCCTATGAGGAGCGGCTTAAAGAGCTGGGCATATTTAGCCTGCAGAAGAGAAGGCTGAGACGAGATATGATAGCCAAGCCATGTATAAATATGTGAGAGGAAGCCACAGGAAGGAGGAGGGAGCAAGCTTCCTTTCTGCTTCCCTGGAGAGAGACTAGGACACAATGGAAGAATGGCTTCAAACTACAAGAGAGGAGATTCCATCTGAACACGAGGAAGAACTTCCTGACTGTGAGAGCCGTTCAGCAGTGGAACTCTCTGCCCCGGAGTGTGGTGGAGGCTCCTTCTTGTTGGGTAAATGCAATCTCACACACATTCCTGTGTTTGTGCCATGCTGTAATGTGATCTACTGAAATTCCAAAGTTTATTGCCCCTGATTTAAATATGCATGTAAGCTAATGAGTTGTCCACCATCTCTGAAGGTGTTTGGGTCACGTATGTCTGACCACATGGATGAAAGGGTATAAAAGGGGGATGCATCCTTTGTTCTCCCCTTTTTGCCCATTTTGCCCAGTTTATCTATTTTGTTTTGCTCTACTTTTGGGATGTAACCGCTTTGGGAAGAGAGGCCTGTTGCCATCCATTCAAGGCCTACTACTCATTGCTACTCTGCACATTAAAGGCTATTTTCTGGTGTTGTAACGACTGCCAGATTATGCAAATATAATTTTATTCATCACTTCTTTGGAAGCTTTTAAGCAGAGGCTGGATGGCCATCTGTCAGGGGTGCTTTGAGTGCAATATTCCTACTTCTTGGCAGAAGGGGGTTGGACTGGATGATGGTCCAGGAGGTCTCTTCCAACTCTTGGATTCTATGATTCTAAGAAAGATGCCCTGTGTTGCCTTCACAGAGAAACGACTTCAAATCGTACCTGTAACCGGATTGGTATGCACAGTACCTGCATGCTGAATACATGAAGTTTGTGAGTACACCACAAACCTGAAGAAGTCTACTTTATTTTACTCTTAAAAGCAAATATATGTTAAGGGTGAGTAGATGTTTTGGGGCAACTAAAAAGAACACTTCTGAAACTCTGTTGTGTATATATGTTTGTGTGTGTGTGTTTTGTGCATTGACATATTTTTGTCCCTAAGAGTTCAAAGACATACCAAGGTGTATCAGTTTAACATCTGAGAGACCTAGTTAGCTGCCTTGCATGGATGCTGGTGAATGCCATTTCCCCAAAAAGGTTATGGCGCAGTGGGTCAAAGCGCTGAGCTGCTGAGCTTGTTGGCTGAAAGGTTGCAGGTTCGAATCCGGGGAGCGGTGTGAGTTTCCACTGTCAGCCCCAGCTTCTGCCAACCTAGCAGTTCGAAAACATGCAAATGTGAGTAGATCAATAGGTACCGCTCCGGTGGGAAGGTAAGGGCACTCCATGCAGTCATGCTGGCCACATGACCTTGGAGGTGTCTACGGACAACGCCAGCTCTTTGGCTTAGAAATGGAGATGAGCACCAGAGTCCCAGAGTCGGACACATCTGGGGAAAACCTTTACTTTTACTTATGACTTCTAACAAAGTCATGCCTTTCCAAAGATAACAAAATCTCCAAACTTTCCAAAAAGAAGGGACCTCCAAGGGCCATCCAGCCCAACCCCCTTCTGCAGGAGGAGCACAATCAAAGCACCCCCGACAGATGTCCATCCAGCCTTTGCTTAGAAGCCTTCCAAGGAGAACCTTCCAATGGATTCCAAGGCAGAGAGTTCCATTGTGGAACGGTGAGTCAAGATTTAGGTCAACCCCATAGATTGGGTAGGTTTCTTCTCCTCTTTGGCATTGTATCCGAGTCTGAAGGATTTAGATTTCTTTATACGGCGGCTTTTATGGCTGCGAAATACAGGACGGCGCTTCCCTAAGAGGCCAAATCAAGCCCTCTCCTCTCCGAAGAATTAAAACAATTTATGGCGTGATTTCCCTGCGTCTGGGGATGCAAAGGCCCTTTTTGTCCCGGGCAATATTTCTGCCTGGCAGCCCCAAAAAGGGGGCTGGTTCTCTGCTTGGGTTTCCAGTGAGCAAGCCTTTCCCCTCGTAGCAAAATCCATCAGCGGCCGCATTATCCCTGAGCCATAGACCAAGATAATAAAACCATTGCCGTCGTCTTTTCTACAAAATCAATTTATTTCCAACGGCCGGCTCATAATTCCACCAAGAGGCTTGATTACTCTTTTCCTGACTCGGCTGCGGCTCAAAAATGGGGGGCTTTTGCCAGAGATACAATCGGGAAAGGCAGCTTGGGATCGACAACAAGTCTCTGCAGTCTCCGGCTTAAACCATTTCTCCCTTTGTGTTGGTGCGATTGTTGTGGTTGATTTCTTTCGCTCTATATAGGATTGGGTTGTGGTAGGCTTTTTGGGCTGTATGGCCATGTTCCAGAAGCATTCTCTCCTGACGTTTCACCTGCATCTCACAACCACCATGCCAGACTACACAGAGAAGCCATTGAACTCCACAAGAAGCATGTGGACAATTTGAACAGAAAGGAGGAGACCATGAAAATGAACAAAATCTGGCTGCCAGTATTAAAAAAACTCTAAAATTACAACAGCACAACAACAGAGAGGAAACAAACAAGGACATCTAATCACCTCTCAACAAAAGTTTGCTCCAGGCACTGCCAGGCAATCAAATGCCAATCAAGGTGAGCATGGACCACCGTGGCCAAAAGGCAGGGGCAAAAGCTCTGTAAAATAGCAATCATCCAGAATGGTAAGGTCCATGAAAACCAAGGCATATCAAGAGACAGGAACATGAGTAGGCAGGGCATGAAGACAGGAACTTAGCAAGGCAAAATCCATTCAGTACCATCGGCCAAGTTGAGAGCTGCTCATGGAGGTGATTAGTAAAACGAAGTTGTCTGCTCTGAAGAGCCCCAAGGAAACAGAACCTAATTTAAGCTCAAGCCTGACCCAGGAAACATGAGAGCCTCTTCCTTGCACCTGTACTTCAAGGCCTGCTGCTCACGGATTCTTTCTGACCTCCTCATTAACCTTTCCTTGGCTATCTCTGAGCGGAGGCCTCGTCTCTTCTCACACGTTAATTCCCCGTTCTCCAAAGGCAGGGAAGGCCCGGCCAAATGAGTCTCAGGAAGAAAAAAACCTCCTCTATGTCTTCTGCATCTGGCCTGCCTCTGTGATCAGTGGCCTGCATTTCTGCCTGTGATTCCGATTCAGCCTGAGGAACAGACAGGCTAAAATCCCACCATCGCCTTCATTCTCTGAATCAGAATCCCCAGCATTCCCAGCATCTGGCTGCTGAACCTCAACAAATGGGGACATTTCCTGCCTATTCAAGTCCTTCCTTCTCTCAGGATCTTATCACACAAGAGAATGATTCCACTTTAAATCTGGTTGCTGCCTCCTGCAGAATTCTGGGTTTTGTAGTTTAGGAAGGAGACATTAGCAGCCTCCCTAAACTACAAACCCCAGAATTCTGCAGGAGGCAGAAACTGGATTTAAAGTGTGATGAAGTAGCCAGTCGATCCATCCCTGCCTTCGGCCTCCATGAAGCCAGTCCCACATCAACCTGCTGGACTTTCTTCAGCGGCCACTTCAGGCTGAAGAAGAGAAAGGCGTAATTAAAAGAGCCATCCTCTAGTTGGGTTTGCAACTCGCAGGCTCCCTCCCTCCCAATGCATCCCTTGAAGGCCCCTTTCTTTTCCACCCCGTTTCCATGGCTGCATCTACACTACATGATAAATGTGGTCTGACCCCACTTGAACTGCCATGGCTCAAGGCTATGAGATTCTGGGAGTTGCGGTTTTGCAAGGGCTTTTGCCAGGACTGGGTAACAGCCCCATAGCCTTGAGCCATGGCAGTGAAAGTGGGGTCAATGCATTAGAACAACAGTGTAGGTGCCTACCATATGGACTTCGAAGGGTCCCTTCTCCTGCCATTCTTCTCCAAGGAAAGCCCCTCTCTTTTGAGAAGAAAAGAGGGCAATATGTGTGCCTAATGGGGGCCTTTTCAGACTGGGACCAGAAAGGCAGGGAGGGCAATTTGGTTGGGTGGTTTTGAAGAACCAGTGCCATTGTAATGTGCCTTCAAACTAAATAATACCCCTTGTCATCATTAATACATCAACTCCTTCATCACACCAGCTACTAAAACTATGGGAGAAGGAGGGTTAGAACACACCTGGAATATTGTGTCCAATTCTGGGCACCACAATTCAAGAGAGATATTGACTCTAAGCTGGAATGTGTCCAGAGGAGGGTGACTAAAATGATCAAGGGTCTGGAGAACAAGCCCTATGAGGAGCGGCTTAAGGAGCTGGGCATGTTTAGCCTGAAGAAGAGAAGGCTGAGAGGAGATATGATAGCCATGTATAAATATGTGAGAGGAAGCCACAGGGAGGAGGAGAGAGCAAGCTTGTTCTCTGCTTCCCTGGAGACTAGGACGCAAGGGAACCATGGCTTCAAACTACAAGAGAGGAGATTCCATCTGAACATGAGGAAGAACTTCCTGTCTGTGAGAGCCGTTCAGCAGTGGAACTCTCTGCCCCAGAGTGTGGTGGAGGCTCCTTCTTTGGAGGCTTTGAAACAGAGGCTGGATGGCCATCTGTTGGGGGTGATTTGAATGCAATTATCATGATTCTTGGCAGAATGGGGTTGTTCTGGATGGCCCATGAGGTCTCTTCTAACTCTTTGATTCTATGTGGGCTGGTTCAGTGACATCCAAGGAGGATCTGGACACACTGGAAGGATGTTGACTAGAGAAGGGTGACCCAAATGGAAAATTAAACATTATGACGATGCAACTAAAAAAGGCTATTGCAATTCGAGGCTGAGTTGAGTTTGTGTCTAACTCAAGGGAAGTCCTCCCCTCCCCCCCCCCCCCCCCCCTCTGCTTTGCTGAATCCTCACCTAGATTATTAACCCTGCATCCTTTCTGGGCAAAGCCATTCAAGGAGATGGAGAAGCTGGAAGGGTGACCAAAATGATCCCAGGTCTAGAAATCCCTCTGAGAAGGAGCTCAGGGAGCTGGGTCTGCTTAGCTTGGAGAAGGGCAGGTTGAGAGACGGGACATGTGAGCCAGGCTTCAGCATCTGAAAGGATGTCCCAGCAAAGAAGAGGAGGAGGAGGGCACAGGTTTGTTTTGTGCCGCTCTGGAGACCAGGACACCATTACAAGAAAGAAGATTCCATCTAAACATTAGGAAGAGCTTCCTGAAAGTCAAAGCTGTTTAATGGTTGGAATGTGCTGCTGCTTGGAGTCTGGCGGAGTCTCCTTCTCTGGACATTTTTAAGCAGAGACTGGATGGCTGTCTATCAGGAGGGGTTTGATGGTGCTTGGCAGAAGGGGTTTGAACTGGATGGTCCTGGGCACCTCTTCAAAATCTGTGCCGTCGTGCTTGGGGGCTCTAACTCTTAGTGAAAGAGACATAGACGTGACACCTTCCCCCCAGGGGATTGCTTCTTACCTTCCTTTAGAGAACTGGAACTCCCAAGGACCAAAACACTGTAGATAACTCAAAGTAGGTTTTATTGTTCACAAAGAGTTATCCCTATAAGGCAATAAGCTGGAAGTTTGAAAGGGGGTAAAGGAAATACACATTACAGTCTCCGGTTGTCTTGAGTCCAAGGAGATTTCACAGCTGAGAAGCTTTTCCTGTTCCCTCTTTTCTCAATGGCTGTGAAGGTCGGGACAAACACAACCCCCAGTCCAATGGCCTATGTTGAAGGCACAGAGTCTTCCTTTTGATGCCAAAGGACCGGTTTGAAGGCGCTTGGGTCTCCTCAACCTTGTCCAGGGCGAACTGGACATGAAGCATGAGTCCCAAGGGTCAAAACCTTAGAATTGGTGATGAGAGGTAACTTAATTAAGGGCTTTAGAGCCAAGTCTCTTTCTCACATCTATTTGATAGAAAGTTTGATGGTAGAATAGAAAAGGAAAAGCTCTTCCCTCCTCCAGGAAGAGGTGGAGCCAAGCAACTGAGTTGAGGAAGCAATATAACTGGTGCAAACAACATTGATTGACAACTATAAATAACCAATCAATACATTTACAAACTAGGCAAGTTTGGGCATGTCATACAGCAGTGTTTCTCAACCTTCCTAATGCCATGACCCCTTAATACAGTTCCTCATGTTGTGGTGACCCCCAACCATAAAATTATTTTTGTTGCTACTTCATAACTGTCATTTCGCTACTATTACAAATCGTCATGTAAATATCGGATATGCAAGATGTATTTTTAAATCCCAAATGCCCGATATACCCAAATTTGAATACTGGTGTTGGGGGTGATTGATTTTGTCATTTGGGAATGTTGGAGTTGCTGGGATTTATAGTTCACCTAAAATCAAAGAGCCTTCTGAACTCCACCAATGATGGAATTGAACCAAGCTTGGCACACAAAACCCCCATGACCAAGAGAAAATACTGGGAGGGTCTGGTGGACACTGACCTTGAGTTTTTGGAGTTGTAGTTCACCTACATCCAGTGAACACTGTGGACTCAAGCAATGATGGATCTGGACCAAACTTGGCACAAATACTCAATATGCCCAAATGTGAACACTGGTGGAGTTTGGGGAAAATAGACCTTGACATTTGGGAGTTGTAGCTGTAGGGATTTATAGTTCACCCACAATAAAATAGCATTCTGAACCCCACCAGTGATAGAATTGGACCAAACCTCACACACAGAACACCCACAACCAACAGAAAATACAATGTTTTCTGATGGTCTTTGGTGACCCCTTTGACACCTCCTTGCGACCTCCATAGGGGTCCCAACCCCCAGGTTGAGAAACACTGCTTTAAGGCAATAAGCTGGAAGTTTCAAAGGGGGTAAAGGAAATATACATCACAGTCTCTGGTTGTCTAGGGCCCAAGGAGATTTCACAACTGAGAAGCTTTTCCTGTTCCCTTTTTTCTCAATGGCTGTGAAGGTCAGAACAAACACAACCCCCAGTCCAATGGCCTATGCTGAAGGCACAAAGTTTTCCTTTTGATGCCACAGGACAAGTTTGAAGGCACTTGGGTCTCCTCAACGTTGCCCAGGGTGATCTGGACATAGAGGAGAATTGGTGAATTGGTGATGAGAGGTAACTTAATTAAGGGCTTTAGAGCCAAGTCTCTTTCTCACGTCTATTTGATAGAAAGTTTGATGGTAGAATAGAAAAGGAAAAGCTCTGCCCTCCTCCAGGAAGAAGTGGAACCAAGCAATTGAGTTGAGGAAGCAATATAACTGGTGCAAACAACAATGATTGACAGCTATAAATAACCAATCAATCCAACTATACATTTACATACTAGGCAAGTTTGGGCATGTTATACAGTTTAAAGCTTTGCACTTTAAAGTTCTACACACAGGTGGCGCCACTCGCGCCGTCACAAAATCCATGCTTGGATTACCTGCATCTCCAGGACCTTTCAATTTCAGCTGAGAGGCTTCTTCCCACCAGCGCTCTCTTCCTGGAGTGGGTGGGCGCCCGGAGGGGGGCGTCTAGACCAACCCTCTTCTCTTCAAAAGCAGGAAACTCGTCACCACCACGTTCCCAAGAGGCGCCTGTCAAACCTTTCTTTAGAAAGATGAAAGGAAAGAGTCCAAAGGAGCCCATTCTTTGGCTGAGCTCTCCACAAAGTTGGGTTGGAGTCATGGACTGATTCACCGAGATAGGCGATGATTCACAAACTGTTCAAAAGGGCTTTTAATGGCTTGTGTGTGGAGCATTCTCATCTCTATTTTTAGGCCTTTTGATTCCAATGAGTCTATACTGTTCCAAATGATGGGTATTTTTACACGGTGACTAACATTTTTAACTTCTCGTATCCTCAGGTTTGTACTTGTGTCTTGTTTTAACCTTCGTGTAAGCTGCCTGGTTGGGAGCACGGAGGGAGGAGGGTCCGCAACCAGGAAAGAAGGATTGATACTGCAACTAAAGTGGAGAGGAAGGAAGGAAGGAAAGAAGGAAAGAAGGAAAGAAGGAAGGAAGGAAAGAAGGAAAGAAGGAAAGAAGGAAAGAAGGAAAGAAGGAAAGAAGGAAAGAAGGAAAGAAGGAAAGAAGGAAGGGGGAAGAGAAGAAGACCTGCCCTTCTTTCTCCTTCTGTGGGTGCAATCCTACATCAGTATTGTGTAGCATAAATGTGCCCTTGAGAGCCATGCAATGGTTGCGTTGCCTGAGCCTTGTCTTGAATGGGAATGTTGTGCAACCAAAGCTAGACCTCCTGTGTGCAAGTTTGTATATGTGTCCCGCGCTGCATGCAATGGGACACCCTTTGGAACCTGGAAATGGATGCAGAACTTCCTCATTGATTGTAGGTGAACTATAAATCCCAGCAACTACAACTCAACAATTCGGTGAAGTGTTTAGGATTGTGTGATGTATTTTCCAATAGTGTATTATTGATGTTGTTGTTGTTGTTGTTGTTGTTGTTGTTGTTATGTATACCCCACTTGATTTCTCCCACAGGAGATTCAAAGCCGCTAATGTAATACTCCTATAATACATTTCAAAGCAGATAATCTGGGATCAGATCCTGGGACTGAGGGCAGTGCAGAGCACCCCTGACAGATGGCCATCCAGCCTCTGTTTCAAAGCTTCCAAAGAAGGAGCCTCCACCACCCTCCGGGACAGAGAGTTCCACTGCTGAACGGCTCTCTCTCACAGTCAGGAAGTTCTTCCTCATGTTCAGATGGAATCTCCTCTCTTGTAGTTTGAAGCCATTGTTCCATTGCGTCCTAGTCTCCGGGGAAGCAGAAAGGAAGCTTTCTCCCTCCTCCTCCCTGTGGCTTCCTCTCACATATTTATACATGGCTATCGTATCTCCTCTCAGCCTTCTCTTCTTCAGGCTAAACATGCCCAGTTCCCTAAGCCGCTCCTCGTAGGGCTTGTTCTCCAGACCCTTGATCATTTGAGTCGCCCTCCTCTGGACACATTCCAGCTTGTCAATATCTCTCTTGAATTGTGGTGCCCAGAATTGGACACAATATTCCAGATGTGGTCTAACCATAGCAGAATAGAGCATGGGGAGCATGACTTCCCTAGATCTAGACACTAGGCTCCTATTGATGCCTGAGGCCAACATCCCATTGGCTTTTTTTGCTGCCACACCACATTCCTGGCTCATGTTCCCCTTCCTCCCCACGAGCACTCCAAGATCTTTTCC
The DNA here is from genome assembly GCF_037176765.1 of Anolis sagrei. Lineage (NCBI taxonomy): Eukaryota > Metazoa > Chordata > Lepidosauria > Squamata > Anolidae > Anolis > Anolis sagrei. The sequence continues at coordinate 344,781,666 of NC_090021.1, forward strand.
ACACGTCCTGCTCTTCAGCCAGGCCTCATTGTCCCCCATTCTGTCTCTTTGCATTTCGTTTTTTCTGCCAAAGTGGAGTATCTTGCATTTGTCCCTGTTGAACTTCATTTTGTTAGTTTTGGCCCATCTCTCTAATCTGTCAAGATCCCTTTGAGTCCTGCTCCTGTCCTCTGGACTATTGGCTATCCCTCCCAATTTGGTGTCGTCTGCAAACTTGATGATCATGCCTTCTAGCCCTTCATCTAAGTCATTAATAAAGATGTTGAACAGGACCGGGCCCAGGACGGAACCCTGCTTGTGGCACTCCACTTGTCACTTCTTTCCAAGATGAAGAGGAAGCATTAGTGAGCACCCTCTGTGTTCGTCCACTTAACCTATTCCAGATCCACCTCATCGTAGTTTTGCCTCGCCCACATTGGACTAGTTTCCTTGCCAGAAGGTCATGGGGGACCTTGTCCAAGAAGGCCTTCCTGAAATCCAGGTACGCTACATCCTGGACTGCTCGGAAGCGTCAATTAGTCCAACACTCAGCATCCAGGTTGATCACCGGAGGGACGTACAGGGAGCACACTACCCTTCTGCTACATCAGCTACACTGGCTGCCAATCAGCTTCCAAGCACAATTAAAAGTGCTAGTTTTAACCTTTAAATGGTTCTGGCCCAGAATACATGTCCGAATGTTTCTCCTGTTGTTGTAGGTTTTCCGGGCTGTATGGCCATGTTCTAGAAGCATTCTCTCCTGACGTTTCACCTGCATCTATGGCAAGCATCCTCAGAGGTTGTGAGGTCTGTTGGAAACTAGGAACATTGGGTTTATATATCTGTGGAATGACCAGGGTGGGACAAAGAACTCTTGTCTGCTGGAGCTGGGTGTGAATATTTCAACTGACCGCCTTGATTAGCATTTGATGGCCTGGCAGTTTTTTGGTGTGGCTTGTTAGTGCCTGGGGAATCATTTGTTGATGCACAGATTTACAGGACACATCCCCAACAAAGGACTTTGGGGCACACAATTGTGGTACTGGGATATCATCGGCCAGGCCTGCCCATTGCAAAAGCGTCCCTAGAAGGGTCTACCTTCCTTCTGTCTAAGCCTCATGCCTGGAAATAAATCCAAGTCGGAAGGCAGGGCATGATTTCAGCACATGAAACAAGACTCCCATCGAGCGTTTCCTGATTTCCACATGAGCCAACCCTCAGGGGAAAGGCCTCCTGCGCCGCAGCGTTTGCAACCACCCAGAGATCGGAGGGCAAAGGGTGTGTGCATGTGCGAACGTGTGCCTTCGCTACAGCCCTTCGGCTGTGGTTTCCCATGAACGAACGAGGCCAGACCTGGGCAGAGAGCGCAATGAAAATGTCAGCCTGCGCGTCGCGGCTGTGAAAATGCCAAATGTCATGCTAGGGATTATGACAAAAGGGATCGCGTCTCAGAGCGCCAATATTGTAATGCCATTCTATAAATCTGCGAGACATCAGAGGCAACGCTCCTGGAGCAAAAGGGCATCCAAGCAGCAGGGAGGGAGGGAGGGAGCAGGAAAGGAGGGCAGCCATTGAAATAATCAAGGGGGACGAGGGACTCAAGAACGGAAAACGGAATGCTGGAGGGCAGGAAAAGAGATTGAAAGATGGGCTCAAAGCCAACCTTGAAAGCTCTGGCATAGATACTGAGAACTGGGAAGCTCTGGCCCTTGAGTGCTCCATTTGGAGGTCAGCTGTGACCAGCAGTGCTGCAGAATTTGAAGAGGCACGAATGGAAGGTGAAAGAGAGAAGCATGCCAAGAGGAAGGTGCATCAAGCCAACCTTATCTGGGACCACCTTCCATCTGGAAACCGATGCCCTCACTGCGGGAGAAGATGCGGGTCAAGAATAGGGCTCCACAGTCACCTACAGACCCACCAGAACACTGACCTTGGAAGACTATTCTACTCAGACAACAAGGGATCACCTAAATAAGTAAGCATTTTTGAGCCTAACAGCTCAGATTCCCCATCAGAGTCTCATCCAACGCTCAAGCCACACGGCTTCCCAGCAACATGCGAGTGATTCCTGCAGAAATTGCTCCTGGGGAGGGCTGCGTTAGGACCTCTTCGGAAATGGCGGGCTGGTCCTCTCCTCTGCGCAACGGCTGGACTGACTCCCGGATGGCGCCAAATGACTCAGATGTAATGAAAAACCACAAAAATGTGAATAATGTAGCAATTAACTTTTAGCAGCCCCATAACTAGAACAACCATGGCTTCTAATGGGGATGGATTGCATTGGAAATACCATCCATTCGTTGTTTGCAAATACCTTAACTTTTAAATCCCAACACTATAACCATGACAAATGCCGTTGCAAAACTCTGCAAGGGAAGGGTTGACTTGGCAAAGTAACTTTTACGCCCCTGAGAGCATTCCTTTTGGGTTTTGTTTGGGAAGAAAATAATAATACAAAAAGGATCCCCAAATGGCCAAAAAATGGAGGCTTTGCAAACTGAGAAATCTCCAGAAAGAAAACCTGAGACAGGTGAAAATCATCACGATTGGCAACTCTTTCTGCGTGAAAAAATTCGCATCCGTTTTTGTTTATGTGTTCAGAAAACAGAATTTTCTGCACAGAAAACGAATGTCTCAACAGGAAGAACTGCTATTGGTGCATTGACCTGAAAATGCTGGTTTCCATGCAGGAAAAAATATGTTCAACCACATACAAAAATAGCAAAAAAGCAGAACTGCAACATGCAAAGAATACAAAGAATACAATGGATCAATGTGATGTGGCGACAAAAAAAGCCAATGGGATGTTGGCCTGCATCAAGAGGAGCCTAGTGTCTAGATCTAGGGAAGTCATGCTCCCCATGCTCTATTCTGCTTTGGTTAGACCACTTTACCTGGAATATTGTGTCCAATTCTGGGCACCACAATTCAAGAGAGATATTGACTCTAAGCTGGAATGTGTCCAGAGGAGGGCGACTAAAATGATCAAGGGTCTGGGGAACAAGCCCTATGAGGAGCGGCTTAAGGAGCTGGGCATGTTTAGCCTGAAGAAGAGAAGGCTGAGAGGGGATATGATAGCCATGTATAAATATGTGAGAGGAAGCCAGGGAGGAGGGAGCAGATCAGGGGTCTGGAGAACAAGCCCTACGAGGAGCGGCTTAAGGAGCTGGGCATGTTTAGCCTGAAGAAGAGAAGGCTGAGAGGGGATATGATGATAGCCATGTATAAATATGTGAGAGGAAGCCACAGGGAGGAGGAGGGAGCAAGCTTGTGTTCTGCTTCCTTGGAGACTAGGACGCAAGGGAACAATGGTTTCAAACTACAAGAGAGGAGATTCCATCTGAACATGAGGAAGAACTTCCTGACTGTGAGAGCCATTCAGCAGTGGAACTCTCTGCCCCGGAGTGTGGTGGAGGCTCCCTCTGTGGAGGCTTTTAAGCAGAGGCTGGATGGCCATCTGTCGGAGGTGATTTGAATGCAATATTCCTGCTTCTTGGCAGAATGGGGTTGGACTGGATGATGGCCCAGGAGATCTCTTCCAACTCTAGGATTCCATGATTCTATGTATGTGTGTGTGCTTGTGTATATGCATATATGTGTGTATATGTGTGTATTTGTGTTTATATGTGTATATGTATATTGTGCATATGTGTGTGCTTGGGTATATGCATATATGTGTGTATATATTCGTGTATTTGTGTTTATATGTGTATATGTATATTGTGTATCCATCTGAACATGAGGAAGAACTTCCTGACTGTGAGAGCCGTTCAGCAGTGGAACTCTCTGCCCCGGAGTGTGGTGGAGGCTCCTTCTGTGGAGGCTTTTAAGCAGAGGCTGGATGGCCATCTGTCGGGGGTGATTTGAATGCAATATTCCTGCTTCTTGGCAGAATGGGGTTAGAATCATAGAATCATAGACTCAAGAGTTGGAAGAGACCTCATGGGCCATCCAGTCCAACCCCATTCTGCCAAGAAGCAGGAATATTGCATTCAAATCACCCCTGACAAATGGCCATCCAGCCTCTGCTTAAAAGCTTCCAAAGAAGGAGCCTCCACCACACTCCGGGGCAGAGAGTTCCACTGCTGAACGGCTCTCACACTCAGGAAGTTCTTCCTCATGTTCAGATGGAATCTCCTCTCTTGTAGTTTGAAGCCATTGCTCCATTGTGTCCTAGTCTCCAAGGAAGCAGAAAACAAGCTTGCTCCCTCCTCCCTGTGGCTTCCTCTCACATATTTATACATGGCTATCCTATCTCCTCTCATCCTTCTCTTCTTCAGCCTAAACATGCCCAGCTCCTTAAGCTGCTCCTCATAGGGCTTGTTCTCCAGACCCTTGATCATTTTAGTCGCCCTCCTCTGGACACATTCCAGCTTGTCAATATCTCTCTTGAATTGTGGTGCCCAGAATTGGACACAGTATTCCAGATGTGGTCTAACCAAAGCGGAATAGAGCATGGGGAGCATTACTTCCTTAGATCTAGACACTATGCTCCTCTTGATGCAGGCCAACATCCCATTGGCTTTTTTTGCCGCCACATCACATTGTTGGCTCATGTTTAACTTGTTGTCCACGAGGACTCCAAGATCTTTTTCACACGTACTGCTCTCGAGCCAGGAATTGTCCCCCATTCTGTATCTTTGCATTTCATTTTTTCTGCCAAAGTGGAGTATCTTGCATTTGTCACTGTTGAACTTCATTTTGTTAGTTTTGGCCCAAAACTAACTTGGTTGGACTGGATGATGGCCCAGGAGGTCTCTTCCAACTCTAGGATTCTATGATTCTATGATTCCTGGCCTGGGCCAACTTGGGCCCTCCGGGTTCTTTGGACTTCAACTCCCACCATTCCTAACAGCCTCAGGCCCTTTCCTTTTTACCCTCAGCCGCTTAAGCTGACACCCCCCCCCCCCCTCACAACCCCTTTGGGGGTACTGACCCCCAGGTTGAGTAACGCTCTTCTAGACTGAGATGCATTGCAGAGGAACCCTTTCCTTCTACTGATATTGAGCTTAAGGAGACCCACACAGAGGCTCCGACGCTTCCTCTCTGCCTTCCTCTCTCTTCCACAATTCCCCATTTGCAAATGCTGGGCCTGCCAACCCGAATCGGTTTCCTTCATTAGAGGAAAAGGCTGGTCTGTGCTCTGAATGGAGCTGGCTCTCTTTGCCCATCTCCCTCTTTCTCTCTCCCTCTCTCTTTGTCTACCGTAGCATCTGTGGCATTAAATTGCCCATGCCTGATTTTCTGCCGCGGCAAAGTGTTAATGAACAATATCGGTTTTATAGGTGTGATTTAGTAATCGGGCGATTTGTCCTCTTTGGAGAATTGCTCCAAATTGTCTTAATGCGAGCGAGGGAAGGCGGCCTGGTCCTTGCATCCAAATGCCGCCCATCCTTTTCAGGGCCATTTAAATTATCTTATTTTCCAGGTCGCTTTGCTGTTTTCCACAGCCGAAGAAAACAAATCCACCAGAGTCTTTATTGCCGGGTTGCCTCGTTCCCTCTATTAGGCGGGTTGCTAAGGACTGGAGAGGAAGGAGGAGGCTGCAGCTACACCGTACATTTAATGCAGGTTGACACCACTTTACCCTCCATGGACCATGGACCGGGTTGTGGCACAGCTGTTTGGGAGTCAGCTGCATTAAAATCACTATTGACCAAAAGCTTATTAGTTTAATGCCAGCCTGGGTCAGAGCGAGCTCCCAACCATTAATAGTCTAGCTTTGTTGCAACTCAGGGTAAGCTTCACCTTGCTTCCAAACGCCACCACTCAAGAGCTGTAGTTTTATAGTTTATTGAGGAAGCAATCCAAGTCAAAATAAAGAATAAGCATTGCAAAGTTTCAAAGATTAAGGTTTGACCCTGGCTTATATGGGGTAAACAGGAAGCAGAACAATGGGCCACTAATTGCTGGCCTGCACTGCTGGCTAAAAAAATGTAGCCTCGCCCCGCCTCTCAAACAAAGCAACACACAAGCAGCTAATTTTAAACACTTACTCAGATTTCTAGTGCCCTCTAACAAAGCAACACTCAAAGCAGCTAACACTCAAAGCAGCAAACAAATCAACACTCAAAGCAGCTAATTTTAAACACTTACTCAGATTTCTAGTGCCCTCTAAGACAAGGCTTATCCTGAAGCAGAAGGGAACTGTCGTCCAAGTCATGGATAGAGAAGTTGTATAGCCTTGAATGGCCCAAGACAGGACCCCACTACAGCAGAAATGGCAAGATGTGACCTGTGGGTGGTTACTGTAGAGCAGGCATGAGCCAACTTGGGCCCTCCCTCTCTCCAGGTGTTTTGGACTTCAACTGCCACCATTCCCCACAGCCTCAGCCACCTTCCTTTTCCATTTCCCTTTCCTTTCCGCTTAAGTGGCTGGGGGGGGGGGGGAGAGGAAGGGGCCTGAGGCTGTTAGAATGGTGGGAGTTGGAGTCCCAAACATCTGGAAGGAGGGCCCAAGTTGGCCCATGCCTGCTCTACAGCAACCCATTGGTCACATCTCTCCAGGATGGAGAAAGAGCCGCAATTGGTTCCTGAGTGGCTGGATTCCTCTGAGCTGTGAATCTGGGAACCCATGGCCCATTAATTAATGTGCTTCCCTTTATTAACTCCCTTTCCCTCCCCCACTCTGGGCACATGAGGCGGAGGGATTATCTCTCTCTCTCTCTCCCTGGCAGCACCACCACCAGCAGAAGCATCTGTTGCGCCGTCTTTGCTCTGCAATGATGATGATGCTGGTGATGCTGCCGCCTGCCGCCACTGCCGCTGCCTCGGTCAGACCCGGGGGTCCGGGGAGCCAGTCCTCAGGGGAGCAGATAATTAGGGCACCAAAGGTTCCATGTAATTAATTACGCACAAGAATGAGTTGTAAGAGGAGCAACTTAACACAAATGATTAACAGATTCTATCAAGCAGAAATAAATAATTAGCTGGGAGTCATCTCCCTAAATTAAAGAAGCAGCCGCTGCGTCTCATGACGGGAGGATCAAAAGCAACGCAGACAGACTTTGCCAGAAACGGCCCTCGGGACAGAAGGACGCATCGGGCCCAGGGAAACTGCACATCCCACCCACGGCCACAAAGTGTGTCCACTTATATCCTCTTGAATCCCAAAAGAGCCACTCGACATGGGGTCACGGTGGTCAATATGGCTGGATCTCAGCACTTGTGGGGAAATGGCAATGTCCTGCTGGGGGCCCAATTCTCTTGGACCAGCCAGTGGGTCAATGGACTCATAGCCCTTGGGTGTCATACAAGGGTGTGTTCTTGCCCCAACTTTATTCTCCATCTTCATTGCGATGATACTTCACCTTGTTGATGGGAAGCTTCCCACCAGAATGGAAGTCATTTATGGAACAGATGGAAAGCTATTTAACTTCAGCAGACTGAAAGCCAAAACCAAGGTCACAACAACATATGTTATAGAACTCCAATATGCTGATGATAACGTAGTCTGTGCACATTCAGAAGAAGACCTACAAGCCACTCTCAACACCTTCGCAGAAGCATACGAGAAGCTCAGCTTCTCACTGAACATTGAGAAAGCCAAAGTGCTCTTCCAGCAGAAGGCACCAGCCAACCCCTCTCCAATGCCAGAAATACAGCTTCATAGTATAACCTTAGAAAATGTTGACCATTTCCACTCCCTTGGCAGCCACCTCTCCACCAAAGTCACCATCGACACCGAAATACAACACTGCCTGAGCTCTGCGAGTGCAGCATTCTTTCAAATGGAAGCAGAGAGTGTCTGAGGTCCAGGACATCCGTAGGGAGACCAAAGGGGTGGTTTATAAAGCTGTTCCCCTCCCAACCCTGCAGACATCTACAGACATCAAACTCAACTTCTGGAATGAATCCATCAGCATTGCCTCCAAAAAATCCTGCAAGTTTCTTGGGAAGACAGGCAGACAAATGCCAGCGTGCTAGAAGAAGAAGCAAATACCACCAGCATTGAAGCCATGATCCTTCACCATCAACTTGTCCAAATGACCAAAGGTCACCATCACCCAAAGCAGTTACTCTACTCCCAGCTCAAGGATGGAAAATGGAAAGTTGGTGGGCAGGAAAGGAGACTGAAAGATGGGCTTCAAGCCAACCATATAAGCTGTGGCATAGGCACTGAAAGAGAAGTGGGAAGCCCTGGCCCTTGAGGGTTCTAACTGGAGATCAGCTGTGACCAACAGTCCTGTAGCATCCAAAGAGGCACGAATGGAGGGCAGAAGGCAGAAATGGGCCAAGAAGAAGAAGGTGTGTCAAGCCAACCCTGACTGGGCCCCCCTTTCACCTGCAAACCAATGTCCTCCTTATGGAAGAACATATAGATCAAAGATAGGTCTCCACAGCCACCTATGGACCCTATGCTTGGAAGGCCATCCTACTGGGACATGAGTGAATGCCAACGATGAGCCCACAGAGCTCCATTCAGGGACTCCTGCAGGGATGGGCTGAACTGCAGCTCTCATATTTGAAGCCTTGATCTGCAGAGGAGCTCTCCAAGGTGCTGGATCCATCCCACGAAAGCGGGTCTGAAGAGAAGCCATGCGTTTGCTCCACTAACATGCCAGGGATGCATCAATAGGAGCATAGTGTCTAGATCTAGGGAAGTCATGCTCCCCATGCTCTATTCCGCCTTGGTTAGACCACTTTACCTGGAATATTGTGTCCACTTCTGGGCACCACAATTCAAGGGAGATATTGACTCTAAGCCGGAATGTGTCCAGAGGAGATTCTCAAGGATCTGGAGAACAAGCCCTATGAGGAGCGGCTTAAGGAGCTAGGCATGTTTAGCCTGAAGAAGAGAAGGCTGAGAGGAGATATGATGAGAGCCATGTATAAACAATATATGTGAGAGGAAGCCACAGGGGGGAGGAGGGAGCAAGCTTCCTTTCTGCTGCCCTGGAGACTAGGACGCAATGGAACAATGGCTTCAAACCACAAGAGAGGAGATTCCATCTGAACATGAGGAGGGACTTCCTGACTGTGAGAGCCGTTCAGCAGTGGAACTCTGCCCCGGAGGGAGTGTGGTGGAGGCTCCTTCTTTGGAAGCTTTTAAACAGAGGCTGGGTGGCCATCTGTCAGGGGTGCTTTGAATGCAATATTCCTGCTTCTTGGCAGAATGGGGTTGGACTGGATGGCCCATGAGGTCATCTAGGATTCTAGGATTCTATGATCTCCACAGAGCTCCATTCACAGACTTCTGCAGGATGGGCTGAACTGCCGCTCTCATTTTTGAAGCTTTGATCTGCAGAGGAGCTCTCCGAGGTGCTGGATCCATCCCACAAAAGCAGGTCTAAAGAGAAGCCATGCGTTTGCTCCACTCACATGCCAGAGATGCTGGGCTAGAGATGCCTCCGTTGCGCAATCCCAGCGTCCTGTTCTTATGTCATTAGCTTCCTCAGCTCCAAGACAATGCCATTTCCATGGGCAATTGTAAAGTTCTGTCTCTTCACAGTGCGTTCCTCCCTCTTTTGCTGGATCTCAGTCCTGCCTCTTGTTTCCGCAGCAGTGGCTCATTTGGCCACTTGGTTCCGCTGCATCTGGCGGCCTCAGAGGCGGCACAGCCTCTCTCCACACAGCCGCACCTGGACACATCCTGGCCCCAGCCTTGGCCCCTCCACACCTGTCATGGAGCGTGGTTGGCTCCCCACACAGAAATGGTGGGGCCCTTTAATCCAAGGGGGAGGTCCACATCCCGGAGGAAGCTGTGCAAGCAGGGTCCCAGGTGTGGTGGCTTCTCCTCATCCTCTTCTCCTTTATCCCTTTTTTGTCCTTCCTTTTTCTCCACTACTTCTTCCTATTCTTTTTCTTTTTCCTCTTCCTCCCCTGTTCTTCAAGTTCTCTGCATCCTCCTTCTCTTCATCTCTTCCTCTTCCTCCTCTTTTTCCTCCTCCACCTCCTGTCCTTTGTCCCCTTCCTACTCTTCTTCCACCTCCTTTGCTATCACCTCTCCCTCCCTCTCTTCTTCCTCTTCCTTCCCATCCTCTACCTCCCTCTTCTCTTCCTCCCCTTCTTTTTTCCTTCTTTCTCCTCTTCCTTCTCTTTTTCTCTTCTTCCACCCCTTCTTTCCTTCTTCTTTTTCCTCTTCCTTCTCTTCCTTTCCTCTTCTTTCTCCCTTTCTTTTCTTCTTCTTTCTTCTCTTCCTTTTCCTTTTCTTCCTCTCCTTTTCACCTGCTTTCTCATCTTCCTTTTCCTCTTCTTCCTCCCCTCTTCCTTGCCATCCTCTACCTCCCTCTTCTCTTCCTCCCCTTCTTTTCTCCTTCTTTCTCATCTTCATTCTCTTTTTCTCTTCTTCTCTTCCTCCCCTTCTTTCCTTTTTCCTCTTCCTTCTCTTCCTTTTCCTCTTCTTCCTCCCCTTTTTTTCTCCTTCTTTCTCCTCTTTCTTCTCTTCCTTTCCCTCTTCTTCTTTTCCTCCCCTTCTTTTCTTCTTCTTTCTCCTGGTCAAGTGGTCTCTGGTCAAGTGGTCCCTGGTCCACTTTCTCCTCTTCCTGCTCTTCCTTTTCCTCTTCTTCTCTTCCTCCCCTTCTTTTCTTCTTCTTTCTCCTCTTCCTTTTCCTCTTCTTCCTCCCCCTTTTCTCCTTCTTTCTCCTTTTCCTTCTCTTCCTTTTCCCCCTTCTTCTCTTCCTCCCCTTCTTTTCTTCTTCTTTCTCCTGTTACTCTTCCTCTTCTTTTTCCCTTCCTCTTCCTTCTCATCCTCTATCTCCCTCTTCTCTTCCCTTCTTTTCTCCTTTTTCTCCTCTTCCTTCTCTTCCTTTTCCTCTTCCTCTCTTCCTCCCCTTCTTTTCTTCTTCTTTCTCCTCTTCCTCCTCCTTTTCCTCTTCTCTTCCTCTCCTTTTTATTCTTCCTCCTCTTCTTCTTCCACCTACTCCTGTCCTTCTTCCTCCTCCTTTTCCTCTTCTTCTCTTCTCTCCCTCCCCTTCTCTTCTTCTTCTTTCTCCTGTTCCTCCTCCTCTTCTTCTCTTCCTCTTCCACTTCCTCCTCTTCCTTTTCCTCCCCTCCTTCTGCAATGGCAAGGCCTCCCTGCTCCTTTGCCAGGCCCTCTGCGCTCACCCGGTGCCATGCATTCGTCTCTCTTAATTACATCTTGGCACTTTTAATAATGCGCCTGCCATCCAGGACTCCTTTTCGGATTTTTATGGAGACGGAGCGCTTGGCCGAGCGCCCGGCCGGAGGGGCACTGCCACTGTCCCCTCCGCCTGCCTTTCACTCACTCTCCCTCCCTTCCTTCCTTCCTTCCTTCCTTCTTTCTCAAGGCTGCCTTTCTTCTCTCCCGAGTCTCCAGCTGAGTTCTGGGAGTGGGAAGGAGCTCACGGGCATCCCTTTGGCCCTTTGTGCCCAGGCTAATTGGTACCGACTCTGGGAAGACAGAAGGCCCTTTCCAGAGCCAAGGTCAGGGATTTGCATCTCTTTCCACAGAAACATTGCATTCCCTTTCTTGCCCGGCTCACACACGGTGTGGTGGTGGTTGCACATGGTCTGTTTGCACACAGAGGAAGCTCAGTGCTCTGGCAGCTCAAAAACACGGGCCTAATGCGCTTGGGAAAAGCAGGGAAGTGAAGGAAGGAAGGCGGGTGGCCAGGAGCGACAGCTCTGGCACCCTTCCCCAATCAGTAGGAGCCTTTTAGCAGAGGCTGGGTGGCCATCTGTTGGGAGGGCTTCTAGGCTTGGGTAACTACAGAAAAATTTTGTTCTAAACTCATTTCATTTTTAGGGGGGGGGGGCTTGCGTTTTGTTTTTTTAAAGAATTCTGAAATTTCCCTTTAAAAAATTTCGAAATATACGAAATTTCATAAAATTACGAATCGATTCGTTAATGGCGGACACGATTGCGCAATATGCTAAAAAACCCTCCAAATGGGACCGGGGGAACTTCTGAAGCTTCCCTCTCCCTCTGTTGTTGACTGTTGGTGTGATAAAACAAACAACAACTATAAAACTTGCACCAGACATACGGAAATAATTACGAAACAATTACGAAACAATTTCGAAACAATTTCGAACCAATTACGAAACAATTATGAAACAATACGAAATAAATTGGAAAGATTGTTTCGATTTTTAATTACTCCTCACAGTAGTCCTGCATGGCTCAATATTGGATCGTAAGCTAATTTAAATACGAATTAATAACGAATTACAAAATTAACAAATGAAACCGCCAAGCCTAAGAGCTTCAGTGGTGCCATCCTTCCTTCCTGGATGGGGAGGGCCTTGGAAAGGTCTCTTCCAGCCCTGAGAGTCCATCATTCCATGATTTTCCCACCTCATTCTCCTTTAGTGTTGCCAAACCGTATGGATTATGTCCATGATATCAATTACAGTCTGTTTATGTGGATTCCCTGCAAGTTCCATGGATCCAATAATACTCAGGCACACACCAACACGCACATAAATCAGACTTCTTTGTTTCCTGTGACTCAGCTGCTGGATCGTCCCTTCCTCCATTCTTGGGAGAGAGAGGCTCTTTGGCTCTTCCTCCAGGTGTTTTGGACTTTAACTCCCACAATTCCTAACAACCAGGGGTGCTTTGAATGCAATATTCCTGCTTCTTGGCAGAATGGGGTTGGACTGGATGGCCCATGATGTTGCAACTCAGAGTAAGCTTCACCTTGCTGCCAAACACCACCACACAAGAGCTGTAGTTTTATAGTTTATTGCTACAGAAGCTCCTGGGAGAAAGGTGCTGTTTGGACAGGCCCTCAAAGCAGTCTATATAATCCAGTTCAAAGCAGATAACCTGGATTGTATCTGGCAGTGTAGATCCAGCCTAAGCATCCTTCACACCTTGTAAATCTGCGACAGTAAACACCAGATTGTGTCGCAGTCAACATTTATGTGTGTGTTTCCTTCCTGGGGAAAATAAATCTGGAGCTCTTTTGAATGCTTTGGATGCAAACGATGGGTGGGTGCCTATTGTAAGGGCGGGGGCTCTGCTGGGGGTCCTGTTTGGAAAAGGAGAGGAGGAGGGAAGACACCTGGGGAATTACACCTGGAGTCTTTTATGCAGACACATCTCCAAAGCCAATTGGAAGGCTTTGTCTGGGGACTGCGTTTGCACACAGTATTGGCCAAGAAATGCATTCCAAAGGGCCCCAGGCAGTCACTTCTTGGCTGCTGACCCAGCTTCATCTTGGAAGTTTTGGAGATGGATTGCATTGAGATATTTGGGGAGTGCATTGCATTGCAGCCGCTCATTTGCCAGAGTCCTACCCAGGAGCCCGGATTAAGAATTCCCTTTGGAGGGATAAAATGGGGCACAACAACAACAACAACAACAACAACAACAACAGAATTGAATTGAAAAATCGAGGACAGATTCCTAGTGTAGACTCTGCAAGGAAGCAGATGAAACAATAGATCCCACCCTCAGCTGCTGCAAGAAGATCGCACAGACAGACTACAAGCAGAGGCACAACAGCAACAACAACAAAAACAACAATAGAATAGAATTGAAAAGTCGACAACAGATTCCATGTATTGACTCTGCAAGGAAGCCGATGAAACAATAGATCCCATCCTCAGCTGCTGCAAGAAGATCGCACAGACAGACTACAAGCAGAGGCACAACAGCAACAACAACAAAAACAACAATAGAATAGAATTGAAAAGTCGACAACAGATTCCATGTATTGACTCTGCAAGGAAGCCGATGAAACAATAGATCCCATCCTCAGCTGCTGCAAGAAGATCGCACAGACAGACTACAAGCAGAGGCACAACAGCAACAACAACAAAAACAACAATAGAATAGAATTGAAAAGTCGACAACAGATTCCATGTATTGACTCTGCAAGGAAGCCGATGAAACAATAGATCCCATCCTCAGCTGCTGCAAGAAGATCGCACAGACAGACTACAAACAGAGGCACAACAACAACAACAACAACAACAACAACAGAATTGAATTGAAAAATCGACAACAGATCCCAAGTGTAGACTCTGCAAGGAAGCTGATGAAACAATAGATCCCATCCTCTGCTGCTGCAAGAAGATCGCACAGACAGACTACAAGCAGAGGCACAACAGCAACAACAACAAAAACAACAATAGAATAGAATTGAAAAGTCGACAACAGATTCCAAGTATAGACTCTGCAAGGAAGCAGATGAAACAATAGATCCCATCCTCAGCTGCTGCAAGAAGATCGCACAGACAGACTACAAGCAGAGGCACAACACCCTTGCTCAGATGCTCCACTGGAACTTCTGCCACAAATACTATCTGTCTGTGACAAAGAACTGGTGGGATCCCAAGCCTGAAAAAATTACAGGAAATGAACGCATCAAACTACTCTGGGACTCCCAAATTCAGACTGATAAATTCAGAGTCCTGACCTCACGATCGTGTTAAGAAATCAAGTATGGATCGTCAGTGTTGCAATTCCAGGCGAGAGCAGGATTGAAGAGAAACAAATGGAAAAGCTGACACGAGACGAGGATTTAAAGATCGAACTGCAAAGACTCTGGCACAAGCCAGTCAATGGGGTCCCAGTGGTGATCGGCACACTGGGTGCAGTGCCTCAAGACCTTAGCCAGCACTTAAACACAATTGGCACTGAACAAAATTACCATCTATCAGATGCAAAAGGCCACCCTACTGGGATCTGCACCATTATTCACCAATACATCACATAGTCTTAGACACTTGGGAAGGGTCTGATGTGGGATCCAATACAGCGGCCAACAGAGTGACCTTGTTTGCTGTGCACTCATCTTGTTGTGTTTCAAATAGTAGTAGTAGTAATAGTGGTAGTAGTAGTAGTAGTAGTAGTAGTAGTAAGGGATTATCCAGCCCCAAAGGCTGGCAATTTGGGGCTCTTCCAAAGCCATTCAGCCCGAAGCCAGAGTTGCAGTAATGCATGCATCGCTCCTTGTTTGGTCCTTGAATGAAAGAGCAAAGCCTTTCCAAACGCCGTCTCCCTGCTGGAGGAGATCATTTTATGCCGCTTTCAATGGCTGTTCACATTGTGGGACCTTTTTGTGCCAATCTCCTTTATGCAAATGCCAATGATTTCTGTGAAAGTGTTTGGGAACAATAAGAAAAACCTCAAGATATTCTGTGCAAAGGGGGAAAGAGGTTCCCCGCACATGAAATGGTGTTTTTTGCAATGTTTCCACCAACCACTCGCTGTCCAAATGCAGAAAGATTGTCTCCTGGGGTTTGTCTGATTTTGCCCATGAAGCGCCTTAAGTGGGCCTTGATGTGCTGCCGAGGCGTCCCTTCCTTCCTTCTTGGAAGCATCCCTTGCATTCAGAAACCAGCCAAACGTGGAAATCCAGATCTTGGCCTGCAAAGTGGGGATGGAGGGGCTGCAACCCTCCAGTGCATCGACACTGCAGAATTAATGCAGTTTGTATTGGGATTATGTAAACACTTAGAGCAGCGGTTCTCAACCTGGGGGTCGCGACCCCCAGGGGGGTCGGCTGGCCATTTTGGAGGGGCCACCTCCATTGGCCCCTCCTTTGTGTGGGACCTGGCCTCACGCAAAGCCCCCCTCGCCTGCCTTGCTCTCTTGCCATCTGGTGAGAGCGTGGGGCAGGTTTGGGGTCCTTCACGCAAAGCCTGGCCTCACACAAAGCCCATCTCGCCTGCCTCTTATTCTCACCATCTGGGAGTTCTGTGTGGAGGTCTCAGTAGTCTGTGGAAGTCAACACTGAATTAGTTGAAGGTACTGCAAATTCATTTTTTTTCCTGATTATCATAGCATCAAAGAGTTGGAAGAGACCTCCTGGGCCATCGTCCAGTCCAACCCCATTCTGCCAAGAAGCAGGAATGTTGCATTCAAAGCACCCCTGACAGATGGCCTCCCAGCCTCTGTTTGAAAGCTTCCAAAGAAGGAGCCTCCACCACACTCCCTCCGGGGCAGAGAGTTCCACTGCTGAATGGCTCTCACAGTCAGGAAGTCCTTCCTCATGTTCAGATGGAATCTCCTCTCTTGTAGTTTGAATCCATTCCTCCATTGCGTCCTAGTCTCCAGGGAAGCAGAAAACAAGCTTGCGCCCTCCTCCCTATGGCTTCCTTTCACATGTTTATACATGGATATCATATCTCCTCTCATCCTTCTCTTCTTCAGACTAAACATGCCCAGCTCCTTAAGCCGCTCCTCATAGGGCTTGTTCTCCAGACCCTCGATCATTTTAGTCGCCCTCCTCTGGACACATTCCAGCTTGTCAATATCTCTCTTGAATTGTGGTGCCCAGAATTGGACACAATATTCCAGGTGTGGTCTAACCAAAGCAGAACAGAGGGGTAGCAGGACTTCCCTAGATCTAGACACTCTGCTCCTATTGATGCAGGCCAGAATCCCACTGGCCTTTTTTGCCGCCACATCCCATTCCTGGCTCATGTTCACCTTCCTCCCCACGAGGACTCCAAGATCTTTTTCACACGTCTTGCTCTCGAGCCAGGCATTGTCCCCCATTTTGTATCTTTGCATTTCGTTTTTTCTGCCAAAGTGGAGTTAAGAGTAGATCCGAAAGACCAAGTCCAGCACCAAACAAAGGATGCACCTCTCTTTTTATGGCCTTCTGGGTTCAAAGAGCCATGGCCCATTACGGACATGTCCCATTACGTGACTGGGCCATGTCCGTAATGAAGGAAGCTCCCCGAACCCCATGCAAATTGTTAAACGAGGGTGCCAGAAAACCTGACAAGGCAAGAGAATCAGGTAACAGAGGAACACAGGGACTGCAGAACCATTTCAATGTGCGTGAAAGATCGCTAGTTTTCCCGACACTTTGGTGCCACTTTGACTGCTATTTAATCCTGTAGTTTGTTGAGGCAGCAGCCCCCTTGGCCAGAGAAGGATGAAGACCTTGTAAAACAACAACTCCCATGATTCCATAGGACTGAGCCATGGCTCTTAAAGGGGTGTCAAGCTGCATTCATTCTATAAGTGTCGATGCCCCTGAAGAAGATCAGTTTCCAAAGGGTGCAAAACTACAACTCCCATTATTCCCTAGCATTGAGCCATCGCAGTTAAAGTGGTGCCAAACTGCATCTGTTCTACAGTGGAGATGCATCCAGTAGCTGTCAAGGTCTGCAATCTTCCTTCCTTCCTTCCTTCCTTCCTTCCTTCCTTCCTTCCTTCCTTCCTTCCTTCCTACATGTGTACCTACCTACCTACCTATCCATTTCTTGGGAAGGAGACAAATCTCAAAGCATACACAATCCCACATTCCTCCAATGTGAAGGCACACTTTCTCCATCAAGAGGGTGTTCCTGAGAGTCGTGGGGGCCTTTTAATATATGCTGAGTGATCTCTGTGAATATGGGGAGTATAAATCTTCCCCTTCGCTTGAGTTTTATTTATTTTATTTGCAATGCATGTCAGCCATAATAAATTAAACTGAAGTGTGTTTAACAATGACTAAGATAAAGACCTAATTGGAAGCCTGGCGAACGATGGGAAGCAGATGGTGGAAGATGGGAGGGAAGATGACAAGGAAGCCCATTCAGGAGCATTCGCTTATGGCGTTCTGGGCGGAGGGGGGGAGGGGGCGTATTAAAAGTATACTCCTCCTCCCCAGATGGCCAGCCTGCTCCCCTTGGGCTCCCTTGGAAGAGCAGGTGGGAAGATTTGGGCCACTGGGAGAGAGCAGGGATCTTGTCGTGGCAAAGAACACAAGGGGTGACAAATGAATGCAGAAGTCATAGAATCCTAGATTGGAAGAGACTGGTGGGCCATCACCCAGTCCAACCCTGTTCTGCCAAGAAGCAGGGAAATTGCATTCAAAGCACCCCTGACAGATGGCCATCCAGCCTCTGTTTCAAAGCCTCCAAAGAAGGAGCCTCCACCACACTCCCCCTGGGGCAGAGAGTTCCACTGCTGAACGGCTCTCACAGTCAGGAAGTTCTTCCTCATGTTCAGATGGAATCTCCTCCCTGTGACTTCCCCTCACATGTTTATACATGGCCCTCATCATGTCTCCTCTCAGCATTATTTATTTATTTATTTATTTTATTTTATTTCGGTTACTTCTACCCCGTCCTTTTCACCACGGAGGGGACTCAGGCCAGCTTACAAAGGTACAATTCGATGCCAGCATCAACATAACAGTAGAATAAAAACAATATAGCAGCAATTAAACAATTAACAATCAGTTTATGCACTGCAACAATAAAACCAATAAAACCGAGTTCACCTAATTAACGTTCAGCGTTCGCCATCTCATAGTCCAAATTCCAATTCCACTTTGTCAGTCCTGTCAGTCCTAGTCATTTATTTATTTATTTATTTCTGTTGCTTATACCCCGCCCTTCTCACCCCCAAGGGGGGACTCAGGGCGGCTTACAAAAAGAAGGCAGAATTCGATGCCTTATCCAAATACATACAATTATAAAAACAATTACAATAGTTAGACAATTAACGAATTAAAAACATCAGTATATAACACAATAACACAACAATAAACAGTCTCATGGTCAGTGTCTCGAGTTCCATAGGTCCAATAGGTTTCGTCATTATTTGCCCATCATTATGGTCTTTCTTTTTTAGCTGCCAGAATTTCCAAAAGCCTGGTCCCACATCCAAGTTTTCAGCTTTTTCCTAAATGAGAGAAGGGAGGTTGCTGATCTAATCTCCCCGGGGAGTGAGTTCCACAGGTGGGGGGCCACCACTGAGAAGGCCCTGCTCCTCGTCCCCGCCAGTCTCACTTGTGATAAAGGCGGGGTCGAGAGCAGGGCCTCCCCAGAGGATCTTAAACTCCGAGGTGGGATGTAGAGGGAGATCCGTTCGGACAGATACACTGGGCCGGAACCGTATAGGTCATCTAATTGTCTTTATCTAGTTGTCAGATTGCCCGAAGGCCTGGTCCCACAACCACATCTTTACTTTCCTCCTGAAGGCGAGGAGGGATGTTGATGCCCTAATTTCCCCCGGGAGTGAGTTCCACAGGTGAGGGGCCACCACTGAGAAGGCCCTGCTCCTCGTCCCCACCAACCTCACTTGTGATAGCGGTGAGGTCGAGAGCAGGGCCTCCCCAGATGATCTCAAACTCCGGAGTGGGACGTAGAGGGAGATACGTTCGGACAGATATGCTGGGCCAGAACTGTACATGGTTTTGTAGGTCAAAACCAGCACCTTGAATTGTGCTCGGAATTGGATCGGCAGCCAGTGGAGCTGGCACAGCAGGGGGGTGGTATGCTCCCTGTATGAGGCTCCGGTGAGTAATCTGGCTGCCGCTCGCTGGACCAGTTGAAGTTTCTGGACAGTCTTCAAGGGCAACCCCACGTAGAGTGCGTTGCAGTAAAATATTCGGGATGTAACAAGAGCGTGGACCACTGTGGCCAGATCAGGCCACAGATCAGGCCTTCTCTTCTGCAGGCTAAACATGCCCAGCTCTTTCAGCTGCTCCTCATAGGGCTTGTTCTCCAGACCCTTGATCATTTTAGTTGCCCTCTTCCTCTGGCCACCTTCCAGCTTAGAGTCAATATCTCCCTTCACTTGTGGTGCCCAGAATTGTGTGACTCCAGGTGTGGTCTGACCAAGGCAGAATAGAGCATGGGGAGCATGACTTCCCTAGATCTAGACCAGGGGTCCACAAACTTTTCAAACAGAGGGCCAGGTCACAATCCCTCAAACAGTTGGAGAGCTAGATTATAATCTGAAAAAAATATATATGAATGAATTCCTATGTACAGTGCATGTATCTTATTTGTAGTGCAAAAAACACTTTAGAACAATACAATAATTCAAATGAATAAGAATATTGACAAATATAAACTTATCGGTATTTCAATGGGAAGTGTGGGCCTGCTTTTTACTGATGAGATAGGATTGTTGTTGTTGTTGTTGTTGTGTGCTTTCAAGTCGTTTCAGACTTAGGTTGACCCTGAGCGAGGGCCGGGTAAATTACCTTGAGGGCCTCATTTGGCCCCTGGGCCATAGTTTGAGGACCCCTGATCTAGACACTATGCTCCCATTGATGCAACCCAAAACCCCATTGGCTTTTTTTGCCACCACATCACATTCCTGGCTCATGTTTACCTTCCTGTCCATGAGGACCCCAATGTCTTTTCCACACGTCCTGCTCTCGAGCCAGGCATTGTCCCCCATTCTGTCTCTTTGCATTTCGTTTTTTTCTGCCTAAGTGGAGTATCTTGCATTTGTCCCTGTTGAACTTCATTTTGTTAGTTTTGGCCCATCATCTCTCTAATCTGTCAAGATCCCTTTGAATCCTTCTTCTGTCCTCTGGAGTCTTGGCTATCCCTCCCAATTTGGTGTCGTCTGCAAACTTGATGATCCTGCCTTCTCGCCCTTCACCTAAGTCATTAATAAAGATCCTGAACAGGACTGGGCCCAGGACGGAACCCTGCGGATGGCCATCCACTCGTCACTTCTTTCCAGGATGAAGAGGAGGAAGCCTTGGGGAGAATCACCCTCTGGGTTCGTTTGCTTAACCAATTACAGATTCACCTCACCATAGTTTTCCTCGCCCACATTGGACTAGTTTCCTTGCCAGAAGGTCATGGGGGATTTTGTTGAAGGCCTCACATTGATGAATGAATGCAGTTTGGCACCCCTTGAATTGCCACTGTGGCTCAATGCTGGTAGGGAATCCTGGGAGTTGCAGTTTTCCCAGGCCTGTTGCCTCCTCTGCCAAATAATGCAGGGACCTCACCAAACGACAACCCTCAGAGCTCCATCGCATTGAGCCATGGCGGTTCAAATGGACAAGAGAGGAGATTCCATCTGAACATGAGGAAGAACTTCCTGACTGTGAGAGCCATTCAGCAGTGGAACTCTCTGCCCCGGAGGGAGTGTGGTGGAGGCTCCTTCTTTGGAAGCTTTTAAGCAGAGGCTGGATGGCCATCTGTCAGGGGTGATTTGAATGCAATATTCCTGCTTTTTAGCAGAAGGAGGTTGGACTGGATGATGGCCCAGGAGGTCTCTTCCCACTCTAGGATTCTATGATTCTATGACTCAAACCGCATTCATTCTGAGAGGGATTCACGACCAGAGTCATGGCAAGATCCATCATGTATAAATATGTGAGAGGAGTGTGATGGAGCCGTTCAGCAGTGGAACTCTCTGCCCCGGAGTGTGGTGGAGTCTCCTTCTGCTTCTTGGCAGGGGGTTGGACTGGATGGCCCATGAGGTCTCTTCCAACTCTTTGATTCTATGATTCTATGATTCATGCGCACTGCATCTCCACTGCACAGCCTCTGCCTTGCCGGGCCCCCAGGTCCCCATAGCATTGCGCCAGGGCAGTCAAAGCCATGCCAGTCTGCCATGGAGATGCACCCAAAGGTGTGACTGATGCAAACCTGCCAATGGCAGAGGAGTGGCTTGCAATTGCTCAGGGTGTGGGAGGCTCAAGCAGCAATCCATTGTTGCCACTCTGCAAAGGTCTTTCAGAGAAATAGTATCCACATCGTAGTCCTAATGGAGTGAATCTATGCCAGGCTTAGGCGAACTTTGGCCCTCAAGGTGTTTTGGACTCCAACTCCCACCATTCCTAACAGCCTCAGGCCCTATCATTTTCCCCCTTCTCCCCCTAGTACAGTGTTTCTCAACCTGGGGGTCAGGACCCCTGAGGGGGTCACGAAGGGGTGTCAGAGGGGTCGCCAAAGACCACGAGAAAACAGTATTTTCTGATGGTCATGTGGGAAGTTTGAGCCAATTCTATCATTGGTGGAGTTCAGAATGTTCTTTGATTGTAATGAACTATACATCCTAGCAACTACAACTCCCAAAAGTCAAGGTCTATTTCCCCCAGGCTCCACCAGTGTTCACATTTGCGCATATTGAGTATTTGTGCCAAGTTTGGTCCAGATCCACCATTGCATGAGTCCACAGTGCTCTCTGGATATAGGTGAACTTCAACTCCCAAACACAAGGTCAATACCCATTAAATCCTTCCAGTGTTTTCCGTTGGTCATGGGAGTTCTGTGTGGCAAATTAGGTTCAAATCCATCGCTGGTGCAGTTCAGAATGCTCTTTGATTATTGGTGAACTATAAATCCCAGCAACTACAACTCCCAAATGAGAAAATCAATCCTCCCCCAACCCCACTAGGATTTACATGTGGTTGCATTGCATATTTGTGCCCAGTTTGGTCCAGTGAATGAAAATACGTCTTGCATATCTGATATTTACATTATGATTTATAACACTAGTACAATGACTGTTATGAAGTAGCAACAAAAACAATGTTATGGTTGGGGGTCACCACAACATGAAGGACTGGATTCAGGGGTCGCACATTAGGAAGGTTGAGAACCACTGCCCTAGGATGTCCATTCGGCTGCAGCCACCCAGCCCTGCATTCAGCTGCTTTTACGAGGCATTGCTTCCTCTTCCTCCCCATCAATTGGCTGAGAAGTTCAGAGGATGCGTGCATTGCGTTCAGGCTCTGCAACCGCCATTAGGAAAGGGATTCATCACGCCACTCACTAAATGCTGGATTTCATGGTGTGTTTAGGACTCTGCAAATCCATTTCTACCAATTGATTTGACGAGGGCTTCTCTCTGTGTATGTGTGTGAACAGCTGCCTGGCATCAGAACCCGGCCGGAAGGGCCTCCCGACTCCAAGGCACATCAAGCCTTGCAGAAGAAGAAGGACACTGATGGTCCATCTGTCCAATCACACAAATATGTCCAGAAGGAAAGTTGAGACCAACCCACTCCACGTCCAGATTGGTCCCTGAATGTTAGAGCTTTGACATCATTTTCGTCTGGTTTGTTAAATGGAAGCCTCCGTTTGGGTCCATCTATTACCATCATCATCATAATCGTAATCATCATTATCATTAATATCCCACTTTATCCCTCTAAAAAAGGACACCAAAGCGGCTAACAGTAAGAACTTGGTGGCAGTGATGGTCTGGGTGACGGCAAACAAATTGAAACTGAATCCAGGCAAGACAGAGGTCCTCCTGGTCAGTGGGAAGGCCAAACAGGGTAGAGGGTTGCAGCCTGTGCTGGACAGAAGGGGTGACACTAGGCGGCCCTAGGTAATTTTCAACGGTAAGCAAACAGTATTTTGGCGCCCCCCCCCCCAACCAATCATTGATATATATTTTCTGTTCATTGTGGGAGTTCTGTGTGCCATATTTGGTTCAATTCCATCATTGGTGGAGTTCAGAATGCTCTTTGATTGTAGGTGAACTATACATCCCAGTAACTACACTTGCCGCATTTGCTCCCGCTTTGGGTCCGGAA
This sequence comes from Anolis sagrei, assembly GCF_037176765.1. Lineage (NCBI taxonomy): Eukaryota > Metazoa > Chordata > Lepidosauria > Squamata > Anolidae > Anolis > Anolis sagrei. Next base: position 344,804,807 of record NC_090021.1, read on the forward strand.
GCGTGCCTGAAGACCCCGGCATGTGCACCAAAAGTCACCTCTTCTCCTGACTTTCTCCTCAGCCATTGGGACTGAGAGAGAGAGAGAGAGAGAGAGAGAGAGAGGTGGAGATGCCCACCTTTCCTGAAGATAGGCGCAAAAACAAAGGAGGGAGCGGAGGTGGGAGATACCCCCAGCCAGAGGGGCTCTCTCTCTCTCTCTCTCTCTCTCTTGGTCCCAATGGCTGAAGGGAAAGTCAGGAGAAGAGGCAACTTTTGGTGCATACGCTGGGTCTTCAGACACGCCTCCAGACCCGAAGCGGGCCAGGCGTGGCAGCTCCACCCCTTGGCCCACCCGCGGATTGGGGAGAGGAGAGGAGGCGGGTGGAGCGCTGTGGGATCGGGAAAGGGAGCCGGTCATGGGGAAGGGATCGAACGCGGAGAACGATTGAGCGCCGGCTCTGCTCACGCACCCGATGGCCGGGTGGAGCAGGAACGAGAGGGGCGTGGCGAGGCTCAAGGGCCCGGCCCCTTTGGGAAGAGGATCACCCAACAGCGAGGCAAGAAAGCCAAGGCTCCCCCCGGACTGCTAGGGCTGTTGTGAGCTGAGGGGACGCTCCTCAAGTGGCAGTCGAGCGGTATTTACAGAGGCGTCTCTGCGCCCCTGGCAAAAAAAGTGTTCTGCGACCGCTTACTTCGCGTAATGGACGAGCCGCCCCTGTCGAAGACTCAAGTCCACAGCTTGGGAGTTCTCTTGGATTCATCGCTGAGCCTGGACGCACAAGGTTCAAGGGTGGCCAGCGGAGCATCTGCACAATTAAGGCTTGTGTGCCAATTGCAATTGGATATCAAGGGAAGGCCTTCAAATCTGAATCATCTCTCACAAGTGCAATGAACTGAGGAGGAATCGTCCTATTAATTTCCAGCGGAAATGGAAACACAGCTTCCATCATGGTGACAGAGCCACTTCCCGCCCTCATTGGTCTCGGAAGATGCTCTTATTGTCAGCGTGAAATCATTTTGGAGGGAAAAAATAATAAAAGCCAAGCAATGTTTTTAATCTGTGATCAGGAGAGGGCTTATTTTCTGTTGTTGTGGGACTTGAAGTCCAAAACACCAAAGTGTGCCCATGCCTGGAGTAGACCCATTGGAGGAATAGGGCTTGCATGGGTGTCAGTGCAGCATTTGGCCATTGATGCAGTGGAGGTCTTCAAAATAGGATCTGTTTGGAGATGCAGTGGAGCTGCAAACAAAGAGGTCCTACTGGGCTTACACTCTGCAGCACACCCCAAGGTCCACTGGGTTCTGTGGAAGCCACTGAGCAGGTCACCACTCTTCTTGGGTGGATTCACCTAAAGTTGGGAGATACGGCCAGGGTCACTCAGCTTGACTCTGTTCTGCCAGGCAGGAAGACAAACATAACCCTAACCCTCCCAACAGATGGCCATCTGGCCTCTGCTTTAAAACCTCCAGAGAAGGAAGGAAGGAAGGAAGGAAGGAAGGAAGGAGACTCCTCCGCCAGTCTCCCAGGAAGCAGCAACCGAATCCACTCTCTAATAGCTCTGAGCATCAGGAAGTTCCTCCTAGTGTTGAGGTGGAATCTCTTTTTTCCCTGCAGTCTGTATCCACAGATGAGCAGAAAACTAGCTTTCCCCTTCCTCAATATGACCTTCTTTTCTCCAAGTGGAACAGGCCCGGCTCCTCAAGCTCCTCCTCAGAGGGATTGATAGTTTCCAGATCTTTGACCCTTTAGAGGCATTTTTCTGGACCTCTTCCACCTTGTCCACCTCCTGCTTATAATTCTCCCAAAGTGCCGGCAGCAGTTCTGCTTGTGACTTCTTTGCACAGGACTTGATTTCTTCCCTGGCAGATTCCCTTCAGCAAAGAGGCCTCAGGGAGTCCCTGCTGAGAGCTTTCGATGTGTTTTGATCTGTTTGCCAACATGCCCGCCTTTGGCCAATCCATGGCAATCGACTCCTGGTGCGCACGCTCTCTCACGCTCTCTCTATCTCAGTATCAACAGTGACTCAAGAGCTGCACTTTAGGACATTCAGGAGGCCTCTGGATGGTCACAGTAGTCCTGTCCAAGTCGTGTGTAGCCCTGACCACCTTCACACCCTCTCCAAGGCACAGCTCTGGTGCTTGGCTCCCATGCCCTACCACTGTCCCAATGGTAATCCTTTGCCTTACCATTCTCTCTGCTGGTTTTGGAATGTCCCAGTTCCTCCTTCCATTTCCCCCTTTTGTCCAGAACTTTCTTCAAGAGCAACTTCAAGGGTCACCCCTCCTTCTTCTGAGCAGCCTCTGACTCCTGGACCACTCTTGGGCGTGGCTTCAGTCCTGGCATTTTACCTGGAAAATGGACTCCGGTGATTTATAGTGTGGCAAGGCAGGAGTCCGTGTGAAAAAGACCTTGGAGTCTTAGTGGACAACATGCTAAACATGGGCCAACAGTGTGATGCAGCAACTAAAAAGCCAATGGGATTTCGATCTGCATCAAAGAAAGTCATGGTGTCCCTCTCTTCTGCTTTGGACAGAACTCTTTACCTGGAATAAGAACCCTGTGTCCAATTCTGGGTGCCACAATTTGAGATGGGTATGGACTCTAAGCTGGAAGGTATCCAGAAGGGGACAACTCAAAGGACCATGGATAATCCCTCTGAGGAGCGGCTTAAAGAGACGGGTCTCTTTAGCTGCAGGAGAGACGGCCGGGAGAAGGAGGCATGAGAGCCAGGTTTAACTATTTGAAAGGATGTCATAAGGAGGAGGAAGGAAGGCTTCATTTCCGCTGCCTTGGAGACTAGGACTCAATGGAGCCATGGGTTCAAATGACAGGAAAGGAGATTCCACCTGAACATTTGGAAGAACTTCCTGATCCTAAGAAGAGCTGCTAAGTGGTAGAACTCTCTGCCTCAGAGTCTGGTTAGAGGCCCTTTCCTTATAAGCAGAGCTGGATGGCCATCTGTCAGTGGTGCTTTGGTTGTGCTTCTCCTGCATTGCAGAAAGAAGGGGATTTGACTGGATGGCCCATGTGGTCTCTTCTGACTCTATGATTCTATGATTCTAAGAGACTGTGAATTCTCTGCTGCATTTCCTTGGATGTCAGGTGTCTTGGCTCCATCCTGTGGGATCTATAGTTTTCTGATTCCACAGGATGGAGCCAAGGCATCTAAAGTATTTTGATGGTGCTATGTGGCTAAATCCTCCCATCCTCCTCCTTCCACTTGGTTCCCCAGGAAAGTGGCCAGTAATTCAGTTTTTTCACATGAGGGGCCAGGAAGGCCCCTAGCTCAGTCCACCTCTCCTTTGGTCTCTGATAGGGTGAGTCTTGGAGAAGCCCACCTCCACAGCCTTGGCTCTTGGTTAATTATTTCTTCATGTAATTAATCCTTGGCGCATGGCGTGGTTGGCGAGCGCAGCAGCTTCCTTTTGGGAAAAGAAAGCAGCCAAGGTCTGCAGCTGCTCCAGGCAGAAGAGACGCCATGCGTCTTTGGGCATTTGGGTTTGTTTGGAGGGATTTTGGCACCAAATGATGCACATCACAAGTTGTACACAATCTCAAAAGCAGAGTGAGCCTTGTGTGGAAACTTGTGATGTGCAAGAGAATGGCTCATTGCACTATGATAGTTACCCATGTGCAATATAATGATGATGGTGGTGGTGATGGTGATGATGGTGATGGTGGTGATGGTGGTGATGGTGATGGTGATGATGGCGATGGTGATGATGATGATGGTGATGATGGTGATGATGGTGGTGATGGTGGTGATGATGGTGATGATGGTGATGATGGTGATGGTGGTGGTGGTGATGATGGTGATGCTGGAGATGATGGTGATGATGGTGGTGGTGGTGGTGGTGATGGTGGTGATGGTGATGATGATGATGGTGATGGTGATGATGGCGATGGTGATGAAGATGATGGTGATGGTGATGGTGATGATGGCAATGGTGATGATGATGGTGATGGTGGTGATGGTGGTGGTGGTGGTGGTGATGATGGTGATGATAGTGATGGTGGTGGTGATGATGGTGATGGTGGTGGTGATGGTGGTGATTGTGATAGTGATGGTGATGGTGATGATGGTGATGGAAATGGTGATGGTGATGATGATGATGTTATACCTGCCTCTCCCTGAAGGTCCTCTGGATGACAGTCACCCTTTGTGTTGTGGCTAGTGATGGCGCATTGAGATACAAGGAGCACTCACCCTCTGAAACAAAGGCAATCAGATAGTCATGTCTGTCCTGCAGTGATCTGGAAAGGATAATTCTGCCATTCACACAGGCCCATCATGCCTGGATGCCCCGTTGCACCATGGGACCTCTTGCACGAGGCTGCATTGCACATGGGCCCTGTTCTTGACCACAGGGGCTCATCATGCCAGCAAAGGAATCATAGAATCCTAGAATCATAGAATCAAAGAGTTGGAAGAGACCTCCTGGGCCATCATCCAGTCCAACCCCATTCTGCCAAGAAGCAGGAATATTGCATTCAAAGCACCCCTGACAGATGGCCATCTAGCCTCTGCTTAAAAGCTTCCAAAGAAGGAGCCTCCACCACACTCTCTCCAGGGCAGAGAGTTCCACTGCTGAACGGCTCTCACAGTCAGGAAGTTCTTCCTCATGTTCAGATGGAATCTCCTCTCTTCTCACCAAGATAGGCATCACGGCTCACGGTACAGGACTTCGGCCAACAATTCCTGCGCAGAAAACATTGTTTGCTCTGCACACAAACACACACACAAATAAATCCCTATGCGTGGTTCCTTTTCCGCAGAGCAAATCCCATTCCGCAAATAATCCTTGAAAGCCGTGTGGTTTTGAAGGACTTTTTCACAGCAGGGAGAAAAATGTTTACATTGTTTGTTCTTTCCCACAAGAGTGAAATTTGCAAGGATTTCCTCCCTCGGGGGCTCCTGCCTCGGTGTGCTTATTCCTCTCTTTGTTGGCAATGCTGAGCTGCCCTTTGCTCTCCTCCATGGCGGGGTTCTCCTCCTCCTCCTCCTCCTCTCAGGGGATCTGGGGGGCTTTTGCAGCCCTGGCAGAACTTCTTCTCATTCTTCATGGGAAGAACAAGCAAGACTGACCTTTGGAGTCAACCTTACTTGGCCCGGGCAATGGGCTAGACCCAAAGCAAAAGGGGAAACAATGCAGGAGCCTCTTGGCTGCCCCAAAGAAGGCCCATGTCAAGAATCAGGCGGCAGAGGAGAGATGTAGGGCTCAGGCTGAGAGGGGGAAACTTGGTTGGAGTTTGTGCCATTTCCAGACCAGGCAGGTGCTCTGCAGGTTTGCTCTGTGGTTATTAGTCTTGGCTCTGATTTGGAGCAAAGGTTAAACTGTAGTCAAGTGGGAAGCCACTTAGACTTTGGAAGGTCCTCTTCCAGATTGCTTCCCTTCTTCTCTTCCCCTCGTCCAGACCTTCTTCCTTGGAGTCCCTCCCTGCAAGAAGTCTAGGAACTATGAATCCCTCTGAGGAGTGGCTCAGGGAGGGTTTAGTTTGGAGAAAAGAAGGCTGAGAGAAAGGGAACACGAGAGCCATGTTGCAATACCAGGAAGGAGGTCCCATTGGGGAAGGGAGGCTTCTTGTCTGTTAGTCCTGAGACTGGGACACAACGGGGCACTGGATTCAAGCCACAGGAAGAGAGAGTCTATCCAAATATTAGGAAGAACCTGATGGCGAGGGCTGTTTGACCATGGGATGGGTTTAATGTATTGCCGAAGGCTTTCATGGCCGGAATCACTGGGTTGTTGTAGGTTTTTTCAGGCTAAATGGCCATGGTCTGGAGCCATTCTCTCCTGACATTTCGCCTGCATCTATGGCAAGCATTTATTTATTTTTATTTAGTACACTTGTATACCGCTAATATCTCAGCCTAAAACGGCGACTCATTGCGGTTTACAACATTTAAAAACAACAATATTCCAATTAAAAATATAAAACACATACATATACAATACACAGTATTGGGCCACCAATACAGACCAATGCATCTCTTAAATTAAAATCATAATCCAATTTCGTTGTCTGTGATTGCCAGTCCTTGATCAGAGATTTCATCGCATCGGATTAGCCGAATGCTTGCTCAAACATCCATGTCTTGAGTTTTTTCAGAGGTAGTGAGGATGCTTGCCATAGATGCAGGTGAAATGTCAGGAGATAATGCCTCTAGAACATGGCCATATAGCCCGAAAAAACCCTACAATGACCCGTGGAATGGGTTGCTTCCTTGGAGTCCCATGGTGTCTCCGTCTCTGGAGGTTTTCATGGTCCTCTGTTGGGAGGGCTTGGATTGTGGGTCCCTACCTGGCCAAAGGAGGTTGGTTTGCGTGACTCTTCGAACACTTTTGGAATATGCTTCTGCCTGGGAGTCCAGTGGAGTTGCTTTCTTCTACATAGAGGCTGGATGGCCATCTGTCGGGAGAGCTTGGATTGTGTCTTCCTACGTTACATAGGGAGCCCCTGGTGGTGCAGTGGGTTAAACCCCTGTGTTGGCAGGACTGGATACCAACAGGTCAGAGGTCCAAATCCAGGGAGAGTGTGGATGAGCTCCCTTGGTCAGCTCCATCTCCTCATACAGAGACACGAGAGAAACATCCAGGCAACGTCCCCTGGGCAATGCCCTTGCAGATGGCCAATTCTCTCATACCAGAAACAACTTGCAGTTTCTCAAGTCACTCCTGACATGACAAAAAGAAAAACCTGGGCTGACCTTTGGGGCCGTGAGCTGCCCTTGAGCCCCTCTTGACCCTCCATTGACTCTGGACCAAGTTTCCTCCCCACCAGCTCTTGGGAGACATTTGCAGGAACGTGGGTGCCAAAGGCAGTGCGCAGCAAGGCTTGGAAATGTTGATGGTGGGGGTCTTTCCCTCCCCTCTCCCTCCCTCCCTCCTGCTTCTGGGATCCGCTCCACATAAATAATTCTGCATGCCCTAATTTGTTATCAAGGAGCATAAACAAAGATATATTTAGGTAAGTGCTCTTTATGCTTGTGATTAAGCTTTACAAGGAATGTGTAAAAGCCGCCATAAAGAACCCAGAACCTGTCGCACACTTTACAGCAAGGGATTTGGCAAGTGGGGGGGGGGGCACACGACAACAAGCGCCAGAGCAAACCGTGGTGCCAGGGACACTTTGGGCACGACGTTCAGCAGGAGACATTCATGGACTTCTCTGCAGTCTATAAAGGCAACCTGCTCACCAAGAGAGAGGCCAGAAGGCTGCCAAGGAAGGAAGCAACACTGCGAGAAGAGACAGAGGCCCCCAAAACAGAGGATTCCCTCATGGAATGCTTCCCTAATTTTAGGGCTGGGGAATGGGGCAAGAAAACCTATCCATTCTGGGAAAGGAAAACGAACACTTGCCCTTTTCTCTGGTTGTTTGTTTTTTGTGTGTCAGGAAAAACGAAATGCAAAGAGACAGAATGGGGGACAATGAGGCCTGGCTCGAGAGCAGGACGTGTGGAAAAGATCTTGGAGTCCTCGTGGGGAGGAAGGGGAACATGAGCCAGGAATGTGATGTGGCGGCAAAAAAAGCCAATGGGATTTTGGCCTGCATCAATAGGAGCATAGTGTCTAGATCCAGGGAAGTCCTGCTCCCCATGCTCTATTCGGCTCTGGTTAGACCACACCTGGAATATTGTGTCCAATTCTGGGCACCACAATTCAAGAGAGATATTGACTCTAAGCTGGAATTAGTCCAGAGGAGGGCGATTAAAGTGATCAAGGGTCTGGAGAACAAGCCCTATGAGGAGAGGCTTAAAGACCTGGGCATGTTTAGCCTGAAGAAGAGAAGGCTGAGAGGAGATATGATAGCCATGTATAATAAATATGTGAGAGGAAGCCACAGGGAGAGAGGAGGGAGCAAGGTTGTTTTCTGCTTCCCTGGAGACTAGGACGCAATGGAGGAATGGCTTCAAACTTCAAGAGAGGAGATTCCACCTGAACATGAGGAAGAAGTTCCTGACTGTGAGAGCCATTCAGCAGTGGAACTCTCTGCCCTGGAGGGAGTGTGGTGGAGGCTCCTTCTTTGGAGGCTTTTAAGCAGAGGCTGGATGGCCATCTGTCAGGGGTGATTTGAATGCAATATTCCTGCTTCTTGGCAGAAGGGGGTTGGACTGGAGGATGGCCCAGGAGGTCTCTTCCAACTCTAGGATGAACTTCCTGACTGTGAGAGCTGTTCAGCAGTAGAACTCTCTGCCCCGGAGGGAGTGTGGTGGAGGCTCCTTCTTTGGGCCATCATCCAGTCCAACCCCATTCTGCCAAGAAGCAGGAATATTGCATTCAAAGCACCCCTGACAGATGGCCATCCAGCCTCTGTTTCAAAGCCTCCAAAGAAGGAGCCTCCACCACACTCCCTCCGGGGCAGAGAGTTCTACTGCTGAACAGCTCTCACAGTCAGGAAGTTCTTCCTAGAGTTGGAAGAGACCTCCTGGGCCATCATCCAGTCCAACCCCATTCTGCCAAGAAGCAGGAATATTGCATTCAAAGCACCCCTGACAGATGGCCATCCAGCCTCTGTTTAAAAGCTTCCCAAGAAGGAGCCTCCACCACACTCCCTCCGGGGCAGAGAGTTCCACTGCTGAACGACACTCACAGTCAGGAAGTTCTTCCTAGAGTTGGAAGAGACCTCCTGGGCCATCATCCAGTCCAACCCCATTCTGCCAAGAAGCAGGAATATTGCATTCAAAGCACCCCTGACAGATGGCCATCCAGCCTCTGTTTAAAAGCTTCCCAAGAAGGAGCCTCCACCACACTCCCTCCGGGGCAGAGAGTTCTACTGCTGAACAGCTCTCACAGTCAGGAAGTTCTTCCTAGAGTTGGAAGAGACCTCCTGGGCCATCATCCAGTCCAACCCCATTCTGCCAAGAAGCAGGAATATTGCATTCAAAGCACCCCTGACAGATGGCCATCCAGCCTCTGTTTAAAAGCTTCCAAGAAGGAGCCTCCACCACACTCCCTCCGGGGCAGAGAGTTCTACTGCTGAACAGCTCTCACAGTCAGGAAGTTCTTCCTAGAGTTGGAAGAGACCTCCTGGGCCATCATCCAGTCCAACCCCATTCTGCCAAGAAGCAGGAATATTGCATTCAAATCACCCCTGACAGATGGCCATCCAGCCTCTGTTTCAAAGCCTCCAAAGAAGGAGCCTCCACCACACTCCCTCCGGGGCAGAGAGTTCTACTGCTGAACAGCTCTCACAGTCAGGAAGTTCTTCCTAGAGTTGGAAGAGACCTCCTGGGCCATCATCCAGTCCAACCCCATTCTGCCAAGAAGCAGGAATATTGCATTCAAATCACCCCTGACAGATGGCCACCCAGCCTCTGTTTCAAAGCCTCCAAAGAAGGAATCTCCACCATTGCTGTCTTGGGTCACAAACAGCAGCTAAAGGAGATGCCTGTGTTTAACTTGAAGGCTGAGAGCAATGGTTAAGCCGAGGCATAGGAATGGAGTCCAACACCTTCTCCCAGGCAGGAAGGCACCGCCCAAGCCCTCTCTGCAGGTGGATCTCCTTAAAAACCTCCAGAAAAAGGTCACCTGAAATATTTGGAAGGAAGTCATGTTGAGTTATATGAGGAAGAACATTGTGACGGTAAGAGCAATTGCAACGTGGTGTTTGTGTTTGGTGGGATCTCCTTCCTCCCCTGGAAGTCTCCAAGCAGAGGCTGGATGGCCATCCGTCGGGAGGGCTTGGATAGTGTCTTCCTGCTAATGTCACAATTCTATGGTCCTCCATGGTTGGTTGCCCACCTGCCACCTCTCCTTCTGCCAGGAATGTGGGGGGGGGGGGGCAAACAACCATGGAGGACCACAGAATTGTGACATTAGCAGGAAGACACTATCCAAGCCCTCCTGACGGATGGCCATCCAGCCTTTGTTTTGAGACTTCCAGGGGGGAATGAGGAAGCCCCTTTGAGGGAGGAGCCTTTGCCTCCCGGTCCCATTTCCACCGTGTCCAGGTTTTCAGGCGTCCGGTTTGGAGGCTTGTGTGCCCGGAGGCATTCTTGTCTTGGGTCACAAACAGCCGGCTGATGTAAGGGGCCTGCTTGGTAAGCAAATGCATTCAAATTGGGGCATAGAATCATAGAATCCTAGAATCCTAGAGTTGGAAGAGACCTCGTGGGCCATCATCCAGTCCAACCCCATTCGCCAAGAAGCAGGAATATTGCATTCAAATCACCCCTGACAGATGGACATCCAGCCCCTGTTTAAAAGCTTCCAAAGAAGGAGCCTCCACCACACTCCCTCCGGGGCAGAGAGTTCCACTGCTGAACAGCTCTCAGAGTCAGGAAGTTCTTCCTCATGTTCAAATGGAATCTCCTCTTACTCTTTGATTATTCAAGAGGCGCCTTTTCCTGCCTTTTCTCCAGTCCTGGGTTTCAAGGCAGCTGACAAACATAAAAACAGATTCAATTTCACATCGCTGAGAACACAGCAAAGTTAAAACACGATTAACCTGTCAATAGAGTGAGAAGCTGTTTGACAGCCGATCCATAAAGAGCGCCGTCTTCTGCCATTTACGAAAGGGGGGGGGGGTTGCCCGTTGTTGGGATGGCGTCTCTGCCGGGCTTTTAGGCACATCTCAAATGGTACCAAAAAATGAGGATAATTTCCATCCCTAGCACTATTTCTCAAGCACTTTGACGCACTTCCTTGAAGGAGTTTGGATGCAAAACCAGGAATTGGCCCATGCAATCGGAACGAAAAGAACTGGGAAGTCTCAAGGCTTCCGGGGACTTTTTTGCTTTCTGGGTGATCCTGAAATCCTGGCGTTGTGCATGGCAAGGGCATGGTTTTGCAAATGTGTGGGAAGCCCAGGAATGATCCTTGTGCCTCCAGTCTCAAGGAAAGAGATAGAAGTGGGATACAAATACAGTAACAACAACAACAACCTAGTTCTGCAATGGTTTAGGAAGCCAGCCTGGTGCCACGTCTTGTGGTGGAGAAGCCCGTTGTTTCTTCTGTGCAAATGCAATTCCATGTGATCTTGTTATTTCATTGCCTTTCTTTTTTGTTTCAGCCACCTCGAATGCTGTTCCTGGAGCAGAAAAAAGAGGCTGGAATAAATCCATGAATGGGAGAGCAAGTGAATGGATGTTGGATGGCTGAAATAAAGGATTTGCCAGAAATCCCTTCTTTAAAAAAGCCTTGCAAATACTGGGTATTTTTTGAACCCCCACCATGAAATAAAGAGTCAGACACAAGAGAATGGATCTAAAGGGCCATTTTCTGGCCTATTTATTGAAATAATTTGTAGTAAGCTATAGAGGGAAAATCTGTCAAAATGCAAAATAGAACTCCTGGCTGAATGGCCAGCGAGTGAGCCTAGTCCATGGGCCAGGGGTCCCTCCCTTTGGCCATCTCCAAGGACAAGCATGCACCAAGGATCCCGAGGGCCAAGCAAAACTCTTTGTCTGCACCTCTCGGGCAATCATAGTTGGAGGGCCATCCTGAGGGCGTTCCCTCCCAAACCTCAGAGTTTTTCAAGAGTGAGAACCCCCATCCAGCCCCAAGGGAGCTCCCATTTTATGAAAACTTGTGGGGACTTTTGTGGGAGTCCACCCTTCACCCCCTAAGGCGGGGGTGCCACGGTGCCTACCATCACCATTTCACCTTTAACATGCCTTGGAAACTTATTAATACTCAGGGAAACCTATTTGAATGACACCACCTCAAAGTGAATTACCACACGTGAGGTCAATACGGACTTAAGGAGGGTCTCCCCAGTAAGAGAGACCCCTAGGACCGCACCAAAGAGGGTCTATGACCTTGGTGAGCCATCAGAGAAGCCTGATTCCAGCAATTTTATTTATTAATAATTGAAATGAGACTCTTGCCAAGGCAAAGAAGAAGAGGCATCGAGGTTTAATGAGTGATTCAGCTGAAGCGGATGCAATTGCAGTGATCATTCACATGCAAGCATATCAGTACATTGATCAGAGGCATATTTATAGCAAATTCAAAGTTGCAGAGTTCAAACTCCCCACCCCGGCTTCCCTGTTGTTCCTTGCCATGATTGGGTGATGGGCAAACAGTTGGGAGGCGGCCCTCCCGCCCCCGGTGCCTCTGGACCAATCAGGAAGCTCCAGTGGTCCTTAGGAACCAATGGGGAGACCTCTGCCACCTGGTGGCGACAGCCAATCAGGAGAGATGGAGGCGGTATGAGGAAGCACAAAGGAATCTGGGAAAGGAGTAAACAAAAGAAATGCCATGTAGCCTGAGACAAAGAGCTCAAACAGGGCTGCTTTGAGTGTTGTGAATCAACATGTGTCCTGATCCTTCCTGGCTGTGAGACAGGGGAACAATGATGGCAGCCTGAGGTTAATGCTAAGTAAACAAAAGCAGAGGGGAAGATTTCCCCTTATCTTACAGAAACTTTTGTCAAACAATTCTTTACTCTAGTGGGCCATCTTCCTATGCTAGAGATAAGAATCTCCTTCTTTTATCCATGCAAGTGTGTCTTTGGCGGGAGGTTTCAGTCTTTTGTTTCTGAAGGCCAGGGGGTTCCCTTACATATTTCTTTGGAGGGAGAAGGGGCAAAGGGTCAGGAATACAAGGAAACATAAAAACCATATAGAAATTATACACAGGGAAATCATATGCAGCTATCTTCCCATCCAGGACCCCAGAGAGAGATTAATAATGCCAATTATAAAAAGCAGACGATATCAGGACACAGCATGAATTCATAAGTTGTCTTGAAGAAAGTTCATGGGTAGAGAGCGAGTCCTTGAAGAGAGTGAAGTCCAGGAATGTAGCAGAATCCAAAAAGCCACCTAAGGGAGTCTATGGAGTTCCACTGGGTCAAGACGCAAAGCCCAAGGCAGAATTAAAGAGAGCATGGGGAGCAGGACTTCCCTGGATCTTGGCACTAGGCTCCCTCCCAATGTGGTCCCATCTGCAAACTTGATGGTCATGCCTTCTCACCCTTCATCTAAGTCATTGATGACGATGTTGAACAGGACTGGGCCCAGGACAAATATCTGAATTCCACCTGATGCTTTGTTATGGAGTTTTCCTCCAAGTTCTGGGTTTGGACCTCCTGGGCTGTAGACCTTGTGCCATCCTCCTCCTCCTCCCCTTCCAGCTGCCCAGAACGTGGTCGTAACAGGACTGCCAGCGTAATCGTTCTTTTTTTATGACCAGATGTTCTTTTTATGGCCAGCTATGTATTGTTTTCTTTTAACCTTTCTGTAAACAGCCTTGAGGGAAAGAAGGTGAGGTATCAACACAGTAAACTGCAAAGAAATAGGAAGCCACTGAGCATTTTTCCTCCTATATTTGCTCCAAGGATGAGGAACTCCAATTAGAAGGGCATCTTGGCACCACTTCAATTGCAGTGGCTCAGTGCTATGAAGCCATAGGAGTTGCAGTTTTAGAAGGTCTTTGGCCCAAAAGCTCTGGTGTCCCACCAAACCACAACTCCCAGGATTCTATCATATTGTGGAATGGCAGCTAAAACAGTGCAGTTTGAGCGAGGATGGACCATGGATGACGGGACTTGCAGTACTTGAGCGCACTACCTTAGAGCACTGTGGCCCACACCAATGACAGATCAGGACCAAACTTGGCACACAAAGGCCCCATGGCTCACTTTAAAACTGGGTGCGGTTCAGAGCAGGATGGGCCACTAATGATGGGATTTGCAGTACCTTCACCCAATTCACTTCCCACAGAACATTGTAGCCCCTACAAATCACAGAGCAGGCCCAAACTTGGCACACAGAGTACTCATGGCCCACTCTACATCATGATGCAGTTCTAAGGGGAATGGACCATGGATGATAGGATTTGCAGTACTTTCACCCAATTCACTTCCCACAGAACATTGTAGCCCCTACAAATCACAGAGCAGGCCCAAACTTGGCACACAGAGCCCCCATGACCCTATCTACATCCTGCTTCAGTTTGGAGGAGGGTGGATCTTGGATGATGGGACTTGCAGTACCTTCACTCACTTACTGAAACCACTGCCACCCTCATCCAATGACTGATAGACCAAACTTGGCACACAGAGCCCCCATGACCCACTCTATATCCTGCTGCAGTTTGGAGGAGGGTGGACCATGGATGATGGGACTTCAAGTACCTTCACTCACTTCCTGAAAACAATGCAACCGTCATCCAATGACCAAGAAAGACCAAACTTGGCATACATAACCGCCATTATCCACTTTCTCTAATAACCCGGGCAGCGCCGGGTCCCCAAGCTAGTATATAATAAGAAAGGGAGAGAGTGCAGAAGAAGTGATAGAAGAGGAAGGAAGCCAGTAAGGAGTGGAAGGACTTCTTTCAGGAAAATAACTACATAATCCTGGGAGTTGTAGTTTTGTGAGATGTGAATGACCTGCCAGAAGAAGAAATCCAACCACTAAATGAGTTGTTGGAATTTAAAATCTATGTAAAGACCCATCTCTTCCAGCAGGCCTACCCAGACGGTCTTTAAACATGAAGCTTAAATGTTTGGGTTCTTGTGAGTTTTCCAGACTGCCTGGCCCTGTTCCAGAAGCATTCTCTCCTGACATTTCATGTGCATCTATGGCAGGACTCCTCAGAGGCTGAGCGGTCTGTTGGAAACTAGGAAAATGGGGTTGATATTTCTTTGGAATAACGTCCAGAGTGGGTGAAAGAACTCTTGCTTGCTTGAGGTAGGCGTGAATGTTGCCAATGGCCACCTTGATTAGCATTGGATGGCCTAGCAGTTTCAAGGTCTGGCTTCTTACTGCCTGGGGGAATCCTCTGTTGGGAGGTGTTAGCTGGCCTTTATTTATTCTTGTTTGGAATTCCCCTCTTTTTGAGGATTGCTCTTTATTTACTATCCTGATTTTAGAGGGTTTTTTAACTACTGGTAGCCAGATTGTGTTCATTTCCATGGTTTCCTCCTTTCTATTGAAATTGTCCATGTTTGGGGATTTCAGTGGCTTCTGACATGGTGGTTGTTGGAGTGGTCCAGCCACTGAAACGCCTAGGATTCCATATCCTTCAGCCACGGCAACAAAAGTGTTGCCAGACGGCATCCATCTGAGAGCATCCCCAATCCTCCTCCTCTGCAGTTTCCCTGGGAAACCTGCTGTGCCATTTCTGCAACAAGGATCACTTGCAATTTCTGCAAATAAATCCTCCCTGAAGAATAATCTCACAGGTTAATGGTGTTTTCTGAATTCTGCGCATCACTGCGGCCCCTTGGCCTCTTCCCTTCCCTTTGGGAAGCCGAGCGAGGGACCCCAATCTCGCTCCTGGACGCGTCCTCCCCGTTGCCCGGAGCCGCCTCGCAGAGAAGCCATGCGACCCAGTGGTCCTCCGGCCACAGAGTGAGCACGGGCCCAGAATGCGCAATGCGCCCATCTGTTGCTTCCCCCCACATGCGCTTTGCATGCTTGTTTTCTCTTTCCTGGCTGCAAACAGGTGGCGGGTGGAAATGGAGCTGAACAAATCTACTTTCAGGGGGAAACAAGTTAATTTCTTAGCCGGATTCCGTCTTTCTTTCCCTTGAAGAAACAAAAATCTTATTTCCCTGAAAGCTGCAAGGATCCGGGCGCTAATCTCTCTGTAATCCACTGTAATGCTGTTTGTTGGGCGCCTCGTTGCCAGAGTTAATTGTGTTTCTCAAACGATGCCCTGCCGCTCGCTTTCTTCCCCCCAAACGCATCCCTTTCTGGGGGCACGGCAAGGCCCACCAAGGACGCTCACCCAATCGCCCAGGACAAGGCCCAGGTTTGGTGGTGGTGATGGTGGGAGGGGGGGGATATTATTATGTTAATTATGTTAATTATGTTTATTTATGCCCCACTTTTTCTCTCCACAAGAAGGCTCAAAGATAAATATAACTCAGGATGATGGAAAATATCAAAGCCCTGACAGAGAAGAGGGAGGATGCGCACACCTTCCAATGCATGCAGGTCAAAGATGGAGCCAGCTTCCTTCTTGCAATTCCAAAGATGAGCTGCATCGATCCTGTCGAATTCATAGAATCCTAGAATCCAAGAGTTGGAAGAGACCTCCTGGGCCATCATCCAGTCCAACCCCATTCTGCCAAGAAGCAGGAACATTGCATTCAAATCACCCCTGACAGATGGCCATCCAGCCTCTGTTTAAAAGCCTCCAAAGAAGGAGCCTCCACCACACTCCCTCCGGGGCAGAGAGTTCCACTGCTGAACGGCTCTCACAGTCAGGAAGTTCTTCCTCATGTTCAGATGGAATCTCCTCTCTTGTAGTTGGAAGCCATTGTTTCATTGCGTCCTAGTCTCCAGGGAAGTCTCCAGGGAAGCTCCCTCCTCCTCCCTGTGGTTTCCTCTCACATATTGATCCATGGCCCTCATCATGTCTCCTCTCAGCCTTCTCTTCTTCGGGCTAAACATGCCCAGCTCCTTAAGCCGCTCCTCATAGGGCTTGTTCTCCAGACCCTTGATCATTTTATTCACCCTCCTCTAGACACATTCCATCTTGTCAATATCTCTCTTGAATTGTGGTGCCCAGAATTGGACACAATATTCCAGGTGTGGTCTGACCAAGGCAGCATAGAGCATGGGGAGCATGACTTCCCTAGATCTAGACACTATGTATGTATGTATGTATGTATGTATTTAGGATATTTATATCCCGTCCTATCTCAACCTCCACAGAGGGTCTCAGGGTGACTAACAAACCAGCACCCCATGGTGCCCACAACCAAAAACATAAATATAAAATGTAAATAAATATATAGCAATAAATCAGTATAAAACAGTATAAAAGCAATCAAACAGTCAACATTTGCCGGTTTGAGTCATCATCCAAGGAGTAGTCAGTGAGTTCCATAAAAGCCGTCACATCAGCAGGTCAACCTAATCTACAAAGGCTGATCCCATAACTTTTAGTCTTCTCTGCCAAAAAGGGCTGGTGCCCCCTCCCAAACTTCAACTCCCAGGATTCCATAGCACTGGGCCATAGCAAGTACCATGACCCCAAACTGTATTTATTCCACAGTATAGATGCACTCTTGGAGAAGGGAAAACAATCTCTCACAGGCCCAAGATCATCATAGACCTTTTTTTATAATAAAAGGAGATGCAAACCTCACTTGGGGGAGAGATCCTTGGGGTCGTGTCCCACATCCAGCCGCCCTCCCCTGAGTGCTGCCCAGATTCCTTTCATTTGCTGCAACCAAAATAGCTCTGGTGAGTGTGTTTACCTTTTGTAGGGTAGAAGCCACCCTATGAATATTTATAACACCCAGTATTAATTAATAGTTGGGAAGTTCTAGCCTCCCAGACGGTGGGGGCAAACCACAGGGAATGGAGCCTCCTTTCCTGCCCGCATCACACCTCCTTATCTCTGTCTTCCCCTCTCCTTCTTCTTTGGATCCAGAGCAAAGGAAGCTTCGCTTTCACGAAGGAGAGGGGACACTGGCAGGCCTAGAAACCCCTGAAAGGGAAGGAGAGGGCTCACAGGTGGAAACCAAAGACCCTCCCCCCTTTAAAGGGCACCCCATCCCTGCCAGATCTTCACAGAGAAGATACCTTTGCCAAAGTCAATGTCCTCCCTGCCTCTGAGTGCTTCCCTGAGTCTTGCTTTCTGACTCACTTCCCACCAGCTCCCTCTTGCCTTCAAAGCGTGTTCTGTCCGCAAGTGAAGAAGACACGAGAACAGCGGGAGAGTTTGCTACAAGGAAGAAAGCTCATACGTTTAGTGGGGACATCATACTTCACAAACATTCATATTCATTAAAAGACTCTATTGCGTGTGGAGGGGCGACACACCCTCTGCCGACAACCAAATACGACACAAACACTGAGTTGGAAGTGTTTGTGGTCGTGGTCGTCTTAAGTTGGGGAAGAAAGAAGCCATCTTGTTCCCTTCTGCTTCAGGAAGAAAATGGCCACAACCTGTTTATTGATTATTACAGGAACAGAACACGAAGTTGGCAGCCAGGCATGGGTTCGGGATCAAATTGGTCAGCCCGCTGCTGACCGATACTTCTAAACACACCAGGGTGCCACCGGCACAATAATGGCCAACAAAACTCGGCACTACCTGATGTTCCCCCCTTCTGCTGGGGAGAGAGAAGAGATACAGATCCAGGGACCATGCCACACGCCAACCCAAGTTGTAATGAGTTAACAATACCCAAACTAGTGGCAACAATAACGACCCACAACCAAAATGCAGGGTGGGTGGGATGGACAAGCAAAACAGGAAAATGCCTGTGAAGGGGTCCAGGGCAGCCCTATAAGGGCTACCTGGCGAAGGGCGCGGCTGTCCTCCCGGCCAACAAGAAGATAGGGGCGGTGGCCACTGCCCCAGTGGTGGGAAAACTTTTCCAGCTGCACAGGGGGCTTCTGGGAAGAAGAAGCCCCCTGCATCCCATAATGGCCGGTGCAACAGGCATCGCCCAGTACGTCGGGCAATGCATTACTTGTACAGTGGCAAAAGCTCCCACATTGGCCAATGTCTAAAATCCTGGCTGCACCAACCTCGTTGATGCAAGAACAGCAGGGAGGGGGCCAACTGAGCCTCTCTGGGGAGGTAGCCCCATACTTTGCCAACCATTACACTCATATATTTGGGTATGAGGTTCCTGGAAGCCCATGGGGATTGTTTCTAAATGCAAAACCATCAATGCACCTGGCATCATGATGCTGCCTTTCCAAAGGGGGTGGGAATTCAGGTGGATCCATCCAGCACCTACTGCTATAGGTGATCCCTCGTTGACCCATGTATCTGATTGTCTTGAAAGTAGAGTCTTGGTGGGGGGGTCCGTAAGTGACTGTAGAGGCTTATTTTGGATCTGCACGGTCTTTCTTTCACAGTGAGGACATACATTTCCAAATGGAAGGTGGTCCCAACAAGGGTTTGTTCTTCCTCTCGTCCCATTTCTCCTTTTTGCCTTCAACTGAAACCTCTCCAAAATCCGTGGTGCCCCAGTTGGTCACAGCTCCTCCAGTTCCAGTGCTGTAGAGTTGTCTGTGTTCATTCCACAGTTTTTGAGATTGGCTTCCAGCCTATCTCTAAATCTCTTTTCCTGTCCATCAACATTCCCTTTTCCATTCTTGAGTTGAGAGTGTAGCAATTGCTTTGGGAGATGGTGATTGGATATTCAGAGAACGTGGACAGTACAGAAAAGTTGATGGCAAAGGATTATGGCTTCAGTGGTAGTGGTCTTTGTTTTTCCAGAATGCTGACATTTCGTTTTCTGTTCTTGAGTTCGGAATAGAGCGACTGTTTTGGGAGACGGTGGTCAGGCATCTGGACAATGTGGCCGAGCCAGTGGAGTTGATGGAGGAGGACCATCGCTTCAATGCTGGTGGTCTTTGCTTCCTCCAGTACGCTGACATTTCCCCGCTTGTCTTCCCAAGATATTTTCAGGATTTTCCAGAGGCAGCGCTGATGGAATCGTTCCAGGAGTTGCATGTGACGTCTGCAGACAGTCCACGTCTCACAGGTGTATAGCAGGGTTGGGAGGGGAATACTTTTGTAAACAAGCCCCTTGGTCTCCCTACGGATGTCCCGGTCCTCAAACACTCTCTGCTTCATTTGGAAAAATGCTGCGCTTGCAGAGCTCAGACGGTGTGGTATTTCGGTGTCGATGTTGACTTTGGTGGAGAGGTGGCTGCCAAGGGAGCGGAAATACTCCACATTTTCTAATGTTACACCATTAAGCTGTATCTCTGGCATTGGAGAGGGGTTGGCTGGTGACTGCTGGAACAGCACTTTGGTTTTCTCGATGTTCAATAACAGGCCCAGTTTCTCATTTGCTTCTGCGAAGGTGTTTAGAGTGGCTTCTGAATGCGCACAGACGACGTTGTCATCAGCATACTGGAGTTGTTGTTGTAACCTTTGTTTTATAGAAATATAGAAATACATTGTAATATGTGTATTTATAGAATTTTTACAATGTTTATGTGTTTTAATTTGCCACGAGCCACAAGGAGAGTCAAGTTAGAAATAAACCTTATTAGTATTAGGATTATTATTGTTGTTGATTTTCTTCTCTGCCCTTTTCTTGGAGCTGTGGTGCAGTGAAAATCATATTTGGAAGGGCAGAAGCCATTCTGGGATTAGGTACAAGGCAGACCATAATTTCCTTTACCACCGAAGAGGTCCTCTCACAAATCCCTCAATAACAAACTAAGGGCGAGCTTGCAGCACTGCCTACCTTGGAGGAAGCTAGTGAAGCCCTCAACCAATTAAAAAATAACAAAGCCAGTGGACCTAATGGGATCCCTGCTCAAATCTTCAAAGAAGGCTGGCTTGAGCTGACACAGTTCCACAAGCTCATTGAAAAAGTGCTCAAGAAAATTTCAGTCAACTTCAAGGACACTATTATCATCCATTCTTTTCAAAAAGGGATAAAGAACAGACTGTGGAAACTATCAAGGTATCTCCCTTTTAACCTTCGTTGGAAAAAACCTCTGAAGGATCCACCTCCATCAAGGAAGTCTCATCTGCCCTGACGTTTCATGACTTGCGTCAGCCAATGATTGCCCCTAATGTCAATGAGGAAGTGGAAGTGGATGATGGGATTTCAGGGCCTGCAAGCCAGCAAGAGATTTGAAATCCTGAAATTGAGGGTTCTGTGTCACCTATAGTTAGTGAAGGCCACATTCCAGAGAGGGGCCCAGCTTTCTCTAGGGAAGCAAGTTCAGAAGAGGAATGGCCAAGTGGCAAGGCTAACGAGTAAAAAATAGGAGGCACACCTTTAGTAAACTCTGAGCTGATTCTCAGATGCTTTGAAGGTAGAGAAAAAGCCATTATCTGTTTGTAAGGGTAAACGAAATGATTTCATGGCTTTATTAGAGACACGGAAGGAATGCCCCCCATTCAGAAGGTCATCACTGGGCACAGTTGACTTGAGGGCAAACAACAACAACAACAATAGCTGGTGCCTCTTGAAAGACCCAACCAAAGCAAGGCTAGCTCCTGAGCACACGGCACATGTATGAAATGTGCTCCTGCTAACACCGAAAGCTGTTCTGGGGATGCTTGAGGGATGGGAGACTTTGGAAGAGATTAAGCAGGCGCTGTGGGATTTTTAATCCCCCTTTTGATTCTGAAGGTGTTTGAGTTGTGCTACGCATAGCAGGGACTTAGGGCCTCGAGCTGACAGTCATGAGGGATAAGGACTTCTGCTGGGGAGGATTATTACTGGAATAAGAGAACCAGAGAGGTTGAAGGCTCCCCAGAAGCCATCTAGTCCAATCCAGCCAGAGGATTTCCAGCAGCAAGGATCTGTCCAGCTTCTTTCTCGAGACATCCAGAGAAGGAGACCCTACTGGCTCGAGAGCAGGACGTGTGGAAAAGATCTTGGAGTCCTCGTGGACAACAAGAGAGGGGCCCATCTCTTGCTGGCTTGCAGGCCCTGAAATCCCATCATCCACTTCCACTTCCTCATTGACATTAGGGACAATCATTGGCTGACGCAAGTCATGAAACGTCAGGGCAGATGAGACTTCCTTGATAGAGGTGGATCCTTCAGAGGTTTTTTCCAATGAAGGTTAAAAGGGAGATGCCTCGATAGTTTCCACAGTCTGTTCTTTATCCCTTTTTGAAAAGAATGGATGATAATAGTGTCCTTGAAGTTAAACATGAGCCAACAATGTGATGTAGCGGCAAAAAAAGCCAATGGGATTTTGGCCTGCATCAATAGGAGCATAGTGTCTAGATCTAGGGAAGTCATGCTCCCCATGCTCTGTTCCGTCTTGGTTAGACCACTTTACCTGGAATATTGTGTCCAATTCTGGGCCCCACAATTCAAGAGAGATATTGACTCTAAGCTGGAATGTGTCCAGAGGAGGGCGACTCAAAGGATCAAGGGTCTGGAGAACAAGCCCTATGAGGAGCGGCTTAAGGAGCTGGGCATGTTTAGCCTGAAGAAGAGAAGGCTGAGAGGAGATATGATAGCCATGTATAAATATGTGAGAGGAAGCCACAGGGAGGAGGGAGCAAGCTTCCTTTCTGCTTCCCTGGAGACTAGGACGCAAGGGAACAATGGCTTCAAACTACAAGAGAGGAGATTCCACCTGAACATGAGGAAGAACTTCCTGACTGTGAGAGCCGTTCAGCAGTGGAACTCTCTGCCCTGGAGTGTGGTGGAGGCTCCTTCTTTGGAAGCTTTTAAGCAGAGGCTGGATGGCCATCTGTCAGGGGTGATTTAAATGCAATATTCCTGCTTCTTGGCAGAATGGGGTTGGGCTGGATGATGGCCCAGGAGATCTCTTCCAACTCTTTGATTCTATGATTCTAGGTGGAAACATTTCAGGATATTCTTTCTATCCCCGTGACTCTGAGACTCCGCTGGTCCCTGCAAACCCACTTCCCCAGGAAAGAGTGCCCCACTCCTGGGCAAAGAGACCGCAAAGCCCTTCTGAGTGAGAGGCTGCCTTCCTCAGATTTGGAGGAGAGTTCCTCCTCGTTTTCCTCCTCCTCCTCCTCATTGTTTCTCGTTCTCCCACTCACTTGCCTCCTCTCCTTTTCAGGACAGCTAATTGCCCGATCCATAGTATGACGTCCAAATCAATAGGAAAATATTGCCCCAAATTATTTTTAATTCTCTTCTTTAGAAGGATCAGAGAGTGCTATTGAATATGACACTTCTAATTACACGGCACAAATTAACTTTCTGTCCTTTGCTCAAGAAGCGCTGCGCACAGAGTCAGTCCTCTGTGGAGGAAAAATCCAGCCCTCTGCCTCTCTCTCTCTTTCTGCTTAATTGCCTTCCAGTCCACTTGGATGTCTTCTGACCCCACAGGCAGAGCATCCGGGTCCCCTGATCTTCTACAAAACCTTCTTCGCATAAGACCACTCCATTTGGTTGAGTCTCCAGGAGGTTCTTCCCAGACCAAGAGTCTGTGTTTGCCCACTGGAGTTGGGCTGAAGCCTGGCTGATCTTTGCCCCTCTCTTGCCCATTTCCCTTCTCATCTCCACAGCTGAAATCATCATCATTCATTGATGATCACTCATGTCCAGCCTGCGAAGAAACCATTGGAGACCAAACATCAAGACTGGTTTGGACAACGAGAGCCAACAGCTAATTGACAAGAAAAGGAAAGCCTTCCAAACATGGCTGAGAGACGTCAACTGTGCTGCTAAGAAAAAGATCTACTGGGTTGTTGTAGGTTTTTTCAGACTATATGGCCATGTTCTAGAGACATTCTCTCCTAAAAGATCTATACCAGTGCAAAAGCTGAGGTCCAAAGAAGGACAAGAGATCTCAAGCGACTAAAATGGTCAAAGGTCTGGAGAACAAGCCCTATGAGGAGCGGCTAAAGGAGCTGGGCATGTTTAGCCTGAAGAAGAGAACGCTGAGAGGGGATATGATAGCCATGTATAAATATGTGAGAGGAAGCCACAGGGAGGAGGAGGGAGCAAGCTTCCTTTCTGCTTCCCTGGAGACTAGGACGCGGAGCAATGGCTTCAAACTACAAGAGAGGAGATTCCATCTGAACATTAGGAAGAACTTCCTGACTGTGAGAGCTGTTCAGCAGTGGAACTCTCTGCCCCGGAGGGAGTGTGGTGGAGGCTCCTTCTTTGGAAGCTTTTAAGCAGAGGCTGGATGGCCATTTGTCAGGGGTGATTTGAATGCAATATTCCTGCTTCTTGGCAGAAGGGGGTTGGACTGGATGATGGCCCAGGAGGTCTCTTCCAACTGTATGATTTTAAGAACTTCCTGACTGTGGGAGCCGTTCAGCAGTGGAACTCTCTGCCCCGGAGTGTGGTGGAGGCTCCTTCTTTGGAAGCTTTTAAGCAGAGGCTGGATGGCCATCTGTCAGGGGTGATTTGAATGCAATATTCCTGCTTCTTGGCAGAATGGGGATGGACTGGATGATGGCCCAGGAGGTCTCTTCCAACTCTTTGATTCTATGATTCTATCTTGTGGACAAAGAAGACTGAAGAAATCCAATACCTCATGATGTCCATGATGCACAGGGATTCCTTAACGCCACAGTGTTGTTGTTGTTGTTGTTGTTGTTGTTATTATTATTATGGACCAAGAAAAAACAACCTCAAGGCCTCATGACAGCACCCCCCCCCCATGTGTAACAATGTAATTACACATGCCAGAGACTGTATGTGGCTGTGGAGCCCTATTCTAGATCTGCATCTTCTTCCGCAGTGAGGGCATTGGTTTCCAGTTGGAAGGCGGTCCCGGTCAGGGTTGGCTTGATGCACCTTCCTCTTGGCATGTTTCTCCCTTTCGCCTTCTATTCGTACTTCTTCAAATTCTGCAGCACTGCTGGTCACAGCTGACTTCCAGCTGCAGCGCTCGAGGGCCAGGGCTTCCCAGTTCTCAGTGTCTATGCCAGAGTTTTTAAGTTTGGCTTTGGGCCCATCTTTAAATCTCTTTTCCTGACCTCCAACATTCCGTTTTCCATTCTTGAGTTGGGAGTAGAGCAACTGCTTTGGGAGATGGCGGTCGGGCATCCGGACAACATGGCCGGTCCAGCGGAGTTGATGGCGGAGGACGATCGCTTCAATGCTGGTGGTCTTTGCTTCTTCCAGCACGCTGACATTTGTCCACTTGTCTTCCCAACACTGATGGAATCGTTCCAGGAGTTGCATGTGACGTCTGTAGACAGTCCACGTTTCGCAGGCATAGAGCAGGGTTGGGAGGACAATAGCTTTATCAACAAGCACCTTGGTATCCCTACGGATGTCCCGGTCCTCAAACACTTTCTGCTTCACTCGGAAGAATGCTGCACTTGCAGAGCTCAGGCGGTGTTGTATTTCCGTGTCAATGTTGACTTTGGTGGAGAGGTGGCTGCCAAGGGAGCGGAAATGGTCCACATTTTCTAATGTTACACCATTAAGCTGTATTGATGGCATTGGCTGGTGACTGGTGGAAGAGCACTTTGGTTTTCTTGATGTTCAATGACAGGCTGAGTTGATCGTATGCTTCTGCAAAGGTGTTTAGAGTGGCTTGTAGATCTTCTTCTGAATGCGTACAGATGGTGTTGTCATCAGCATACTGGAGTTCTATGACAGATGTTGCGACCTTGGTTTTGGCTTTCAGTCTGCTGAGCTTAAATAGCTTTCATCTGTCCAATGGAGGATTTCCACTCCGGTGATCTTAATGGCCATTAAGATCACACCCACGTGCAGACTCCAAGGAAGAAAGCCCTCCAGACGAGCCCTTCTCCAAACAGCACTCAAGGACCATCTACTTATAGAACACCCTGAAAATATTGAGGAACATTGAACCAAACTGAAGGTAGCTGGAATATTAGTTTGAGGGCAGCGACCTCTCCTTTCTGAGCCTATTTATTTCCTGGCGTTTGTCCTCTAGTTGCCCGGAAAGTCCCCATATCTTGGTGCATCAAACAGACACGGAAGCCGCTCTTTGTGGCGCCAGATCCCTGGGAATCCCAGCCTTGTGCAAGGTGGAGAACCCGATCCGGCCTTCCTTTGCATCTGCTGCTCAGCCCAAGATGAGCCCGTCAGGCAGGGCCTTAATGCACTCCGTCCTGAATTATTCACGCCGTGCTGTGCAGCGGGAACACTTTCTCCTGACGCAGGGTTTCCATTGAAGCCGCTCCAGTTGGAACCAGGGACAGAGCAAGAGTCGTCTCTCTTGGTGCGTGTTGTGTGACTCTGGCTCCGGCCATTCCCTGCTTTCACCTGGCGTCTCTTCCTCTCTCTGCATTACCCAAAATACACATGTCAGGAGTTCATCCTGTCGCGACCCTTGGCAGGATGCAGGGATGCTTTTCAAGGCTCCAGCAGCAGCAGCGTATCTTCTCCTTCTTCTCTGGCTGAAATTAATCCCCGGCCGGGAGATGCTTGGCTCTGCATTTTCCAGCCAATGGGTGCAGCCGATTCGATTGGAGGAGAGACTGCGATGGGCTTTTCTCCTGGAACATCAAAACTTTGCTGAGGGAAAGATTTACTGCAGGAAGCAAATGCCAATCTTGGAGTTTGTTTGCTCCGTCTCTCTCCCTCTCTCTGCTTCTTGGAGTTGGTCCAGATCTTGATGAATGGGGTGGTTTTGGACTCCTCTCTTTCTTTTCCTTGGCTTTTACGGAATAGAGCTCTCAGGAAAGAAAGTCTGACTGCTCATTGGAAGGAAGGAGATGAGAGGCCAAGATGAAGTACATTGGCCACATCATGAGGAGACAGGAAAGCTTAGAAAATACAATCAAAGAATCCTAGAATCATAGAGTTGGAAGAGACCTCCTGGGCCATCCAGTCCAACCCCATTCTGCCAAGAAGCAGGAATATTGCATTCAAATCACCCCTGACAGATGGCCATCCAGCCTCTGTTTAAAAGCTTCCAAAGAAGGAGCCTCCACCATGCTCCGGGGCAATGATGCTGGGGAAAATGGAAGGAAAAAGGAAGAGGGGCCGACCAAGGGCTAGATGGATAGATGGGATCCTTGAAGTGACTGGATTGACCCTGAAGGAGCTGGGGGTGGTGACGGCTGACAGGCAGCTCTGGCCTGGGATGGTCCATGACGTCACAAAGAGTCGGAAGTGATTGAACGAATGAACAGCAACAAACTATTGTGGTAAAGGAATTGTCCGGCTGTTTGGGACCCAAAGGGATGCAGGTGACACAATCCTGTTGTTGACTCTATAGATGTTGGGGCTCCTTGAGAGAGGAGATCAATCCTGAGATCAGTCCAAGAGTTGGACCATTGAAGTGACTGACCTATTCATTCTCACCATTCAACAATTTCTTCAGCGGGCCTTCTCTTGCTGGGATTGGGAGATGACCCCGTGCTCCTGACTAAATGGCCCAAAGCGCATACACGGCCACATCCATGAGCATCTGTGTGGAAAGCCGCGCACCACCCAGTCAGGCAGAAACACAAACAAAGTGCCACCACATTGCAAAGATACATCATGTGGAATGATTGCCTCCAATTTGCACATCTGCTGTGGTCAGCATGATTTTTAATTGCTTTAACTGGGTTTAAATTGTCTGGTTTTCAGTGACAAATGATGCAATATATTTTTAGTTGGTTAAATGAGAGTTATTGTGATTTATTTCCTTGCGTTTCCTGGCATGCCTCCGCAAGATCTTTGGATACCGGGCAGGAGATTCTGCGCTGGGCCAGGCCTCACCTGCAGCCCTGGGTCCCCCTCTGGGCAGAGCATTGTGAGGGACCTGAGAAGGCGGGCGTGAGGGACAGCCTTCCATATCTGAGAGGTTGTCACATTGAGGAAGAGGTCAAGATTGTTCTCTGCTGCTCTGGAGACTGGGGCACCATGCAGCAATGCATTCAAACTGCAGGGAAAGAGGTCTCAGCTAAACCTTAGGAAGAACTTCCTGATGGTGAGAGGGGCTGCTTGGCCTTGGAGTCAGAGGGTCTCCTTCTCTAGATATTTTTGAACATGTATTGGATGACCATCTTCTGGGAGAGCTTGGGTTGTATCTTCCTTTGTAGTGGAAGGGGATTGCGCTGGATGACCTTTGGGGGTCTCCTGTGATTCTAGATTCTATGAAGTTCTATGAAGTTCTATGAAGTTCTATGTGAAGTGTATTTTAGAGGGGTTGCATCAGACATTGTCCCTGACTGCTGACATATCAGCTGGTGGCTATATAAGGAGGATGGAATAATCCATCTTTCTCTCTCCTGTGTAATTCAGTGTGAGCATCTGCCCATGTTGTATGTGACTATCTGATAACTCTGATTGTTTGCAAGTACAAGGAATGAGGATCTGGGAATCCTGATTGTATATTTGCATGCATTGCAATGGGGAAGATTAAAGCCTCCGGATATTTTGGATGAAAACCTGAATCCGTGACTTTACTAAACAGTGTGGAGATAAGGTCAGATGTTGGCAGTTGGACTCTTCCGATAAATGGACTAAAGCACGTTTTTGCTGAAAAGTCTCTCCTGTATTTTTGCTTCCTTCTGGGACACTTACTATCCAGAGTGCAGCAGTTTAGGGAGGTCGTGATTTGGAAACTATAAATCACTTCAACTACGAGCACATCTTGCGACAGGGATGGAACACAAACCTATAAGGAGAGGTTGAAGGAACATGGCCAGTTTGGTGAAGAGAATCATAGAATCAAAGAGTTGGAAGAGACCTCATGGGCCATCCAGTCCAACCCCCTGCCCCTCTCACAGTCAGGAAGTTCTTCCTCATGTTCAGATGGAATCTCCTCTCTTGTAGTTTGAAGCCATTGTTCCATTGCGTCCTAGTCTCCAAGGAAGCAGAAAGGAAGCTTGCTCCCTCCTCCCTGTGGCTTCCTCTCACATATTGATACATGGCCCTCATCATATCTCCTCTCAGGCTAAACATGCCCAGCTCCTTAATAGGGCTTGTTCTCCAGACCCTTGATCATTTTAGTCGCCCTTCTCTGGACACATTCCAGTTTAGAGTCAACATCTCTCTTGAATGGTGGTGCCCAGAATTGGACTCAATATTCCAGGTAAAGTGGTCTAACCAAGGTGGAATAGAGCATGGGGAGCATGACTTCCCTAGATCTAGGCACTAGGCTCCTCTTGATGCGGGCCAAAATCCCATTGGCTTTTTTTGCTGCCACATCACATTGTTGGCTCATCTTCCTTCCTTCCTTCCTTCCTTCCTTCCTTCCTTCCTTCCTTCCTTCCTTCCTTCCTCCCTCCCTCCCTCCCTCCCTTCCTTCCTTCCTTCCTTCCTTCCGTCCTCCTTCCCTTCCTTCTTTCCTTCCTTCCTTCCTTCCTTCCTTCCTCCCTCCCTCCCTCCCTCCCTCCCTCCCTCCCTTCCTTCCTTCCTTCCTTCCTTCCGTCCTCCTTCCCTTCCTCCCTTCCTTCCCCCTTCTTCTCTGGAGGCAGAAAAAGCAGCCTGAGCCTCTGGGGAAGCGTGGATGGTTCCCTCTTGGGCTGCCACCTCCGATTCCATCTCAATCTGCTTTTGGTTGGATGGAGAGGGCCTGCGTCCTGGGCAGGAGACGCATCTGCTGCGAAAAGGTTGAAATGGAAGTCTGCGGGAGGTGATTTCTCCTTTACAGTCTGATCAATTTAAACAAGCGGTAAATCCAAGTGTCGGCAGAGACAGCATTGGCTTCCACCTGAGGAGAAGGCGCAGGAGGGGCCTCCTTCCCATCTCTGGTTCGCCTTTCAAGGCCGCAGTGAGAAGAGCGCAATCCCATCTTCCCAAAGAGAGAGCACACCGGAGTGGCAGCAACTGTTCTGGGAGGGAATTCGGAATGTGTTGGAATGAGGATCGAATGAACAGCGTTGCATCCATTTGCAGTGCTAGAAATTCAGAGACAAAAGGGAAATTTTCCCTGGCAGTTCAAGTGGCGTCAAATGGCCTTAATTCTACAGCGTAGACGTCCCCTCAGCTCTATCCTCAACTGCACCTGAGAGGTTAAGAGGCATTTGAGACATTCAAGGCCCAGAGAACAGACAATGTGTCTGCAAAAATGGCATCATGTACTTTTCCCAGAGAGAAAAGGAGAGCAAGAACATTGTGGAGATTTGCAGTTCTGCCTTCTCATAAAACCAAATGGACTGAAGAGGAGACTCAGGCACGTTTGTCCACAGTGACATAGAATCCTAGAATCCTAGAGTTGGAAGAGACCTCCTGGGCCATCTTCCAGTCCACCCCCGTTCTGCCAAGAAGCAGGAATATTGCATTCAAAT
This sequence comes from Anolis sagrei, assembly GCF_037176765.1. NCBI lineage: Eukaryota > Metazoa > Chordata > Lepidosauria > Squamata > Anolidae > Anolis > Anolis sagrei. Next base: position 344,834,338 of record NC_090021.1, read on the forward strand.
CACCCCTGACAGATGGCCATCCAGCCTCTGTTTAAAAGCCTCCAAAGAAGGAGCCTCCACCACACTCCCTCCGGGGCAGAGAGTTCCACTGCTGAACGGCTCTAACAGTCAGGAAGTTCTTCCTCACATTCAGGTGGAATCTCCTCTCTTGGAGTTTGAAGCCATTGTTCCATTGTGTCCTGGTCTCCAGGGAAGCAGAAAGGAAGCTTACTCCCTCCTCCTTGTTGAAGATGTGACCCAAGCCAAGGAGCAGAATAGTTGAGAGTAGACAATCCAGGAGAGAACAGGGAAGAGCCTTCCTTACACAGCAACATGGAGGACTCAACCCATTAACAACTGCTAATCAATCACAAGGAAAAGGCAGGCGGGATCAATACCAATTTTGCTCCATTTTGTCCCCAAACCAAGGATTGTGTGCTTCTCTTTGGTTGGAGAGGCTTTGGGAGGGATCCATCCAGATGGCAGATCAAGATTGACAGGAAGGAGAATCATAGAATACTAGAATCAAAGAGTTGGAAGAGGCCTGGTGGGCCATCCAGTCCAACCCCATTCTGCCAAGAAGCAGGAATATTGCATTCAAATCACCCCTGGCAGATGGCCTCTGTTTAAAAGCTTCCAAAGAAGGAGCCTCCACCACACTCCCTCTGGGGCAGAGAGTTCCACTGCTGAACGGCTCTCACAGTCAGGAAGTTCTTCCTCATGTTCAGGTGGAATCTCCTCTCTTGTAGTTTGAAGCCATTGTTCCATTGCGTCCTAGTCTCCAGGGAAGCAGAAAGGAAGCTCCCTCCCTCCTCCCTGTGGCTTCCTCTCACATATTTATACATGGCTATCATGTCTCCTTTCATCCTTCTCTTCTTCAGGCTAAACATGTCCAGCTCCTTAAGCCGCTCCTCATAGGGCTTGTTCTCCAGACCCTTGATCATTTTAATTACTCTCTTCCTCTGGACACATTCCAGCTTGTCAACATCTCCCTTCAATTGTGGTGCCCAGAATTGGACACAGTGTGATTCCAGGTGTGGTCTAACCAAAGCGGAATGGAGCATGGGGAGCATGACTTCCCTGGACCTAGACACTAGGCTCCTCTTGATGCAGGCCAACATCCCATTGGCTTCTTTTGCCGCCACATCACATTCCTGGCTCATGTTCAACTTGTTGTCCACGAGGACTCCAAGAACAGCTGCAGTAGGTTCTTCCAGGTCTGGGTGATAAGGAATGTTCCAGCTTGTCCTCTCAACACAATCCTAAAGTTGCTGGGAAGCATCTTTAGGCCAGGAATTCACAGTGTTTGTTTTACGTACTTTCTTACTTCGGTGATCCCTCATTGTCCGAGTAGAATAGCCTTCCAAGATCAGTGTCCTGGCGGTGGGTCCGTAGGTGGCTGTGGAGCCCTATTCTTGACCTGCATCTTCTCCCGCAGTGAGGGCATCGGTTTCCAGGTGGAAGGCGGTCCCAGTCGGTTGGCTCGATGCGCCTTCTTCTTCTTGGCACATTTCTCCCTTTCGCCCTCCATTCGTGCCTCTTCCAATTCTACAGCACTGCTGGTCACAGCTGACTTCCAGATGGAACGCTCAAAGGCCAGGGCTTCCCAGTTCTCAGTGTCTATGCCAGAGTTTTTGAGGTTGGCTTTGAGCCCATCTTTCTATCTCTTTTCCTGCCCTGCAACATTCCCTTTTCCGTTCTTGAGTTCAGAGCAGAGCAACTGCTTTGGTAGATGGTGGTCAGGCATCCGGACAATGTGGCCAGGCGGAGTTGATGGCGGAGGACCATCGCTTCAATGCTGGTGGTCTTTGCTTCTTCCAGCACATTGACTTTTGTCCGCTTGTCTTCCCAGGAGATTTGCAGGAATTTCCAGAGGCAGTGCTGATGGAATCGATCTAGGAGTTGCAAGTGATGTCTGTTGACAGTCCACGTCTCGCAGGAGTAGAGCAGGGTTTGTTTTAGGCTGGGTCTGAGAGTAATATATGCCGGTGCCAAGAACAGTGATGAATGTTCTGACTGTCCCGAGTGTGGCAATGTTATGACCCTCTGGCCCTGTTTAATGTTAGGACACACTTTTTCCAGAGCACTAGCTCCCGTGGTGCCACCCTTCACATGCTGATAGAACTTCGGGAGCCCTGCTTTCCAGTCAGCATGGCTAAAGAGTCCCCTGCTAAAATGTGCACAGCATCAGGATCCTTTTTTGGCTGCTTTTCGGTGGCATTATACACAAATCCCAGTGCTGTGTCACCATTAGCACCAGTAGGAGTCTAAACTGAGGTCAAGGGAAGTCATGGTTCTGCTCTCTTCTTTTGTCAGACCTTATTTGGAATGACCCTGTGCCTAGTTCTGGGCAGAGCATTCAAGGAGGAGGTGGACAAGATGGACAAGGGGAGGATCACCAAAAGGGACAGTGGAATATGCTTCAGCCTGGGAGTCTGGTGGGGAGGGGTCTCATCTGGGGGGAGGAGGTTGAACAGAGTCTAGATGGCCATCTGTCAGGAGGGCTTGGATGGTGGCTTCTTGTTATGGCAGAAGGGAGTTGGACTGGAAGGCCCTTCCAGCTCTAGAATTCCATGAGACCTTCCCTTTGTATCTTGAGTTGGTTCATATCGAGGACGTGGCCTTTCGGATAGCCTGGATCTGAGCCATGTGGGCCTTGCTGAATCCTGAGGAGCACCTGGACTTTTCTCCTAGGCAGCCATCATCCATGGGAAGTCTTCCTTGTCAGCCGTGGAGGGAGATGTGACTTGGCGGGGGACTCTGAGGCCTCCATGGAGACGTCCCCCTGCTGCTTCCTGATAAGGGCAGCCTGATTGCGGTGACACCCGCCTCACTCCAGTCCCTCCTAATTAGCAAAAGCATCACTAATGGAGCTGCCTGGGAGGCCTCTCTGGCATTCGAGACCCAGGACTGAGTGTGCAGGTGCCTTTCCTCCTGGATCCTGCCTCTCCTCTTCTTCTTCAGGAAGACTCCAATGCCTCCCCCTCCCACCCCGGTCACAGGTTGTCGTTCAATGCGCCATGCACTCTGCTTAGATTTAGGGATCTAAATCTAGTCACCTCTCCATCAACTGTCCTGCTCAGTTCTTGCAAAGGCTTCCTAGGTTGAGTCCATCCATTTGGAACATGGTCTTCCTCTTTTCATGGTCTTCCAGAAGGCCATCTACTCCTACTCTTGAATGCTCATGAAGACATCACTAGAGCACTCCTGAGAGAGACCCTCCCTTTTGCCCTTCCAAGGAGCGTGAAAGGCAGAAACATGCCAGGTGCATCAAGCCAACCCTGACCGGGACTGCCTTCCACCTGAACATGTAGATCAAGAATAGGTATCTATAGTCACCTATGGATCCATCCCCAAGACCAGGCATGGGCAAACATCAGCCCTCCAGGAGTTTTGGACTTCAACCAGCAGGCTGTTAGGAATTGTGAGAGTTGGAAGTCCAATGCACCTGGAGGACCAAAGTTTGTTCATGCCTAGCCAACATTTGGAAGCCAAAGATGATGATGAGAGAGACCCAAACCCTCCTCTCTTTAAAGACCTCCAACGATGGGGAATGCATTGCTCTCAAACACCTCTTTCATTCCAGAAGTTCTTGCTAAAGAGCCAAGGAGAGTCTGGGGAACTTGGCAGGAAGAGAGGGTCATCAGGGAGGGGGCAACATGAGGAGGACCCAGAAGCCCAGCCCTGTCACTCCTTCCATGGCTATGACAAGCCCCTCATTGAGAGAGGAGCAGGATTTAGTTTCCTAGAACTTTTAAAGTGATGCATTGCAAAAGGTCACTGAAAATACTTGCTTGTTCTTCAAAGCCTTAATTTTCCCGACAGGAGAAAATCCAGAACCTCTGCTTTGGTGGCTTTGCTGACTTCTGCAATACGCCTTACATTGGGATACCTTTGTACCCAGTTCAATAACTCTGCTTAGATTTAGGGAAGAGACACCTCCCAAGCATCTCACATCAACTGTCCTGCTCGGCTCCTGCAAAGGCTTCCTAGGTTGAGTCCATCCATTTGGAACATGGTCTTCCTCTTTTCATGGTCTTCCAGATGGCCATCTAGTCCAACTTTTAAATGCTCATGAAGACATCACTAGAGCACTCCTGAGAGAGACCCTTCCTTTTGCCCTCCAAGGAGATCGAAAGGGAGAAACGTGCCAAGAGGAAGGCACATCAAGCCAACCCTGACTGGGACCCCCTTCCACCTGGAAACTGATGCCCTCACTATGGAAGAACATGCAGATCAAGAATAGGTCTCTACAGTCACCTATGGATCCATCCTCAAGACTAGGTATGGGCAAACCTCAGTCCTCCAGGTGTTTTGGACTTCAGTCGACAGACTGTTAGGAATTGTGGGAGATAAAGTCCAAAACATGCCTGGCCTGGCCAAGACCTGGCCAAGATCCTACACTTGGGAGCAGATGATGATGATGATGATGAGAGACCCAACCCCATGGTTTGGATCCAGGTTTCCTACAGTCCATGGTCTCTTCGGACACTTGGGTCCTCTGGGGGCTGTTCCTCTGGCCTGGCAGAAGCCCACTGGGGACCCTCACCCAGAGGACCCGCTTTCCACCACAGAGTCATAGAATCCTTGAGCTAGAAGAAACCTTGTGGGCCATCCAGTCCAACCCCATTTTGCCAAAAAGCAGGAAAAGCACATTCAGCTGCCCCAAACGAAGGCTGTGGATTGGTCTGCCAAAGGAAGAGATCCCATTGCAGCTAAATGGGTGTCAGAATTAAAACCCACCTGAAGACCTATGTTTTCGGGCAGGCCTACTAACTATTATGTTGTAACCCCTGCAAGTCATGGGAGAGGCAGTTAAGAATAAAAGTGTTGTTGTTGCTGCTGCTGTTGCTTCTCGTTCCTTTCCTGATGGGAGAAGAAGGGGCGTAAGGAGGACTGAGCCCCCAGACTCTCACTTGAAAGCCCTGAGCCCACCCCTGGGGTCCTTCCAGGTCCCAAGGGGGGCCCAGACCCTCCAAGTGCCTGTCTGCCTGGCCGGGCTGCTCTGACTCTGGCTCAACCCCGTGGCCGAAAAACGTGGCCAGAGCAGCTGCGGTTGGCAGGAGCAGCCCATTCGGAGGGCGGAGTGGAAGAGTGCTCTCGGGCGCTGCCAGCCTGGAACAGAGACTAACGCAATGTGGGACTTGGCCCCTTGCAGCTCATTGCAGCCACCTGTCCTGCCCCCCCCCCCGGACCCCCTCCTCCCCACTTATCTCGGCAGCTGGCTCTCCAATAATGCAGTGCATGGCAGACCAAGCGGGAAAACAGCACTGCACCTCTGAGCCAAAGCCATTGCCGTGCGCTCCCTGAGCATCCCCCAACGTGTGGTTGCACAACTCTGTTTTGCCCGCCAGAAGAGAGCAGTTGTGACCTTTGCCAACTGGGCATCCGGAGGCAAGTTGATCAGTGGGACGGAAGGCCAGAGGTGGAGGCAGGAGGGACTCTCCCCACATCCCCCTCGGCCTGCAAAGCCAAGTCCCAGCTCTGAGATGAAAAGGCTCTCCTCCTCCACCACCTCCAGGCTGCCACCGGACTGGGCCCACTTTCTCCATCCAGTTCTTCACTTGTGAGGTTTCCAAAAGAAGGCGAAAACAGCACCAACTCTTGGCCACGCTGGACTTAATGCAAGCAACATGTGCTGCAGCCCCAGGTGGAAGTGATGAGGAGATATTGGAAAAATAGATATTTATTGATTGATTTATGCATAAAAATCATATGTACTTTAAATGTATAGGAAAATCTAGTTCCCTCTGTGTATAGAAAGAAACCCAAGCTAACAGACAAGCAAACTGCTTGTCTTCAGAAGGGGCATATTATCTAAACATTCCAGGAGAGAGAGATAAGCCGTACCAGGAGCCACATCTAGGCTCTAACTAGGGAGCAGAGGAGCCCCTCCCCTCTCCTGACATCTCAAAGTGGCCTTTGATTGATGAATGTAAGCACAGCCAAGAAGAAGGGGGAACATTTCCATGCTTGCTCCTCAGCAACACACAGACATGCCTTTTGCATGTTGGAGGGAGAACCTGATATTCTTATGATGCTCAGATGACGTAGGGATGACGATGATATATGTTGTAGTATGTTCTTTGTCTACTTGAGTCTGAAACTTATAAAAGCCATCGTCCGCGCCTGTTTTGGGGCTTCTGGTGCTTTTTGGGAGATGACTCCACACCAGGCCACACCAGCTGGTAAATAAACGTGCTTTAAAGTCTCCAGACCTCTCTCTGTGTCTCCTTTCATCAAACCGTTCTGCTACAACAGAAGGAGCTCAGCAAACAGTCGCTCAGCCAACACACAAGGCAAAGGGGGGGGGGTGCTTTGTGTGGAGAAGCAACACAGGGAGCTTTTGTCCTTTGGGTTAAACCTCTGCAGCCCAGGAGAGCCATTTGAGAGAGTTGCTGGGTGAAGGCCACTGTGTCTATATGGGGTAAGCCTGTTGCTGTGAGCTGGAAGGAGGCTGACCAACCCCCCCCCCCCCCCCCCGCCTCCCAAAACCTTTATGTTGCCCTATGGAGAACAGAAACAAGAAGTGGGAGTTCCCTCAGAAGCGAAGCTCTCCTCTACTTCCTGTGAGCCCCTGAGCAGCCAGCCTTGGCATCTCAATAAGAGGAAGGGTCTTCATGGCTGCCCTCAAGGAAGAAGAAATAATAATAATAATAATAATAATTCATATAATATAATAATAAGAATCCTAGAATCCTAGAGTTGGAAGAGACCTCCTGGGCCATCATCCAGTCCAACCCCATTCTGCCAAGAAGCAGGAATATTGCATTCAAAGCACCCCTGACAGATGGCCATCCAGCCTCTGTTTAAAAGCTTCCAAAGAAGGAGCCTCCACCACACTCCCTCTGGGGCAGAGAGTTCCGCTGCTGAACGGCTCTCACAGTCAGGAAGTTCTTCCTCATGTTCAGGTGGAATCTCCTCTCTTGTAGTTTGAAGCCATTGTTCCTTGCGTCCTAGTCTCTCTCCAGGGAAGCAGAAAGGAAGCTTGCTCCCTCCTCCTCCTGTGGCTTCCTCTCACATATTTATCCATGGCCCTCATCATATCTCCTCTCAGCCTTCTCTTCTTCAGGCTAAACATGCCAGTTCCCTAAGCCGCTCCTCATAGGGCTTGTTCTCCAGACCCTTGATCATTTTAGTCGCCCTCCTCTGGACACATTCCAGCTTGTCAATATCTCTCTTGAATTGTGGTGCCCAGAATTGGACACAATATTCCAGATGTGGTCTAACCAAAGCAGAATAGAGCATGGGGAGCATGACTTCCTTAGATCTAGACACTAGGCTCCTATTGATGCAGGCCAAAATCCCATTGGAGGAGGAGGAGGAGGAGGAGGAGTCCTATAATAACAAGAAGAAGAAGAAGAAGAAGAAGAAGAAGAAGAAGAAGAAGAAGAAGAAGAAGAAGAAGAAGAAGAAGAAGTAGTAGTCCTGGACACGGGGTGTGTCCGACGTGTGATCCAATACATCAGCCAGCAGAGTGTCTGCTGTGGACTTATCTTGTTGTGTTTCAAATAATAATAATATGCAACTGCAAAGACCCTTGCACAAGCCAGCCAAGGGGGTCCCAGTGGTGATGGCACAATGGGTGCAGTGCCTAAAGACCTTGGCTTGCACTTAAACACAATCGGCACTGACAAGATTACCACCTGCCAGTTGCAGAAGGCCACCTTACTGGGATCTGCACGCATTATTCGCCAATATATCACACAGTCCTAGACAATTGGGAAGGGTCCAATGTGTGATCCAATACAACAGCCAGCAGAGTGATCTTGCCTGTTGTGGGCTCATCTTGTTGTGTTTCTAATAATGATGATGATGATGATGGTGATGATGATGATTGTGATTTGCACACTGGGTGCAGTGCCTAGAGACCTTGGCCTGCACTTAAAAACAAGCAGAAGGCCACCTTACTGGGATCTGCATGCATTATTCGCTGATACATCACACAGTCCTAGGCACTTGGGAAGGGTCCGACATGTGATCCAGTTCAACAGCCAGCAGAGTGATCTTGTCTGCTGTGCACTCTTCTTGTTGTTTTTCTAATTATTATTATTATTATTATTATTATTATTATTATTTACTGTATTTGTATACTGGCTTCTCAGCCTATCAGCGACTCAAGGCGGTTTCCAACAAAACGGTATACATAGTATCATAGTACAAATTAGACATTAAAACAACATAAACACAACAAGCAATAAAAACAACATAATTAGCGTCTCCTTATTGTCAAGCATTGTCCAGTTCTATTGTCAAATCATCAGATTTCCTATATAGGTTATCTATATCCGTTATTTATTTATTTATTTATTTATTTACTATTCTTGTATACCGCTGTATCTCAAGCCCGAGGGCGACTCACAGCGGTTTCCAGACAGCAAACACGAAGACAATAAAAACAGCAATAATTAATAAACCATAACAGTTAACTTACACATTTCCAATTACTAGCTAATACAAACATCAATACACAGTTCTTCCAAACCCCCCCCCCCCCCCGATCGCCTCATCATCCAAGCGTGATCCAAATTCGACGTCCATTGTTCCGTTCCTATGTTCAAATTACCAGAATTGCACTGAATTACTCTGTATTTGTGAACGCTTGCTCAAATAGCCATGTTTTAACTTGCTTCCAAAACGTTAAGAGGGAGGGAACAGATCTAATTTCTCTAGGAGGGCGTTCCATAGCCGAGGGGCCACCGCCGAGAAGGCTCTGTCTCTCGTCCCCGCCAAACGTACCTGTGACGAAGGCGGGGCCGAGAGCAGTGCCTCCCTGGACGATCTCTAGGTTCTTGATGTTCATAAGGGGAGATGCATTCGGACAGGTAAGTTGGGCCAGAACCATTAGGGCTTTATAGGCCAATAATAATAATAATAATAATAATAATAATTTATTATTACTCAGCTCTCCTTGTAGCTCAAGGCAAGGTACAACCAGGTTAAAACAGAGCGACAAAACAGGACACTATTAAATACATCTAAGAAAACACAAGACCACACCAATAAGATGCAGGTTAACGTTTCCCAAGTCCAAATGGCCTGGAGCCCAGCAAGTGGCCGTCCTTGGAAGCCTCTCAGAGCTGAGCCCCAGAGGTTCTCCAGGAGGCCTTTTCTGGGAAGGCACCCCATAGCCCTGGGAGTGTGACTGTGGCAGGCCATGGCCCCCACACAACTGGGGAGCTAGAGCAAGTGGCAACCACTGATTGGTTAGACTGGTAGGCAGGGTGCTCCATCCCCAAAGGCCTTCATCCTGTTCCACTTGACAAAACAGAAATCCCAATGAGGATGTAGAGCGGGGCCAGCACACAGAGAGAGAGAGAGAGGATGCAAGGTGACTTCTGGGGTCAGGTGAGGTTGGGGCAACCTTGGGCTTCATGTAGCTTCTCAGGAACAAACCTTCCCTGCAAAAAGGAAAGAGTGGATCATATCTCATGGAAACTACTTCCAAAAGAATGTTCTTCCCAACCAGGAGTGAACTCCTGGCCTCTTCCAAGGGTGGCGGTGGTTGTGGTGCTCTTGGCCAAAGAGGGTCAGGATGATGATGACAAAGTTGGCCAGGACTTCCCAGGACATCAGTGTGATGCTGAGGCTCCCAAGGCTTGCCTTTCTTGGAAACCCAACTTTGGGGCGGGATGCCTCCCCAGAGCCACA